>NC_067429.1:31440835-32040835 GCF_009764475.1 Pristis pectinata | reverse complement strand
ATTGGCAAAAAATGATTTCCCCTTTGAAATCCTTGCTGATAACTCCATTATATTTTTGGCTTTAGTATACTTATTGCATTTTTTATAAAGATTCCAGTACCTTTCTTGCCACTAATTTAAAATCAATTGCCTTTCACTTCTCTAGATTTGTTCTGTCTCCCAGTGTCAGATGGTTCGTTATTCCTATATTTACAAAGAGACTCAGAACACATCCAGAAAAGTTTTTAAAAATTGTATGTTTTTTAAATTCCTAAATAGAAATGAGAAATTCCCATAGAACATAGAACAATTACAGCACAATTCAGGCCCTTCGGCCCCCAAAGCTGTGACGAACATGTCCCTACCCTAGAAATTACTAGGCTTACCCATAGCCCTCTATTTTACTCAGCTCCATATACCTATCTAACAGTCTCTTGAAAGACCCTATCGTATCAGCCTCCACCACTGTTTCTGGCAGCCCATTCCACGCACTCACCACTCTCTGAGTAAAAAAACTTACCCCTGACATCTCTATATATACTCCCCAGCACCTTAAACCTATGTGCTCTTGTGGCCACCAATTCAGCCCTGGGGAAAAGCCTCTTACTATCTATCCTTTCTGTGGGTAGCTGAATTTGGTTCCCTATCAATTGATGCAGTCATAGGCTTTGGTGAGGTTGGAAAGGGACATATATAGTGGTTGGCACTGTTCCCTGGATTTTTCTTGGAATTGCCATGCTGTGAAGATCATACCCACTGTGCTTCTGGATGGACAGAATCCATACTGTGATATGGGGAGCAGCTGTTTGGCTACTGGCAGGAGGCAGTTGGGGAGGTCTCTGGAGATGATTTTCCCTGTGGCAGACAGTAGAAAGACCCCTCTGTATTATAGAAACTCAGGCATGTCTTTTTTTTAGAGGTGGTCATGATTGTAGCATCGGCGAGGTTCTTTAGAATATCTTACTCTTCTCAGATATAGGCGATGAGGCTCTGGATTGATGACTGAGGATTTTCACCATTGAATTTTTGGGTTTCAGTATGGATAGCCTCAGCTCCTGAGGCCATTATTTTTTAATTGGCATATGCCCATGACTTCAAGATCTCTGGCTGGTCTGGAATGGTGGCAAGGCTGGCTTGGATAGGCTGCTATAGGATGGAATCGAGTGTGCTTATATCAAGGACAGTATCTCAGATGATGTTGGAGAAATTTATGTGTTTAACCTGCACCCTGAGTCTAGCTTTCACGTGGGCCCCAGTCGCCCTCTTAATTACGGCTCAGATCAGAACAGTACACCAAGAAAATGACAAATGAGACTTTGCTGCCTTTGCCAGACAGCAGTTTCACCCATTCTCCCTGCAAATGAGTGCTCTGATTTATGGTCTTGTTTTTCTGTTGTGACTCTGCCCACCTAATGATTAGTTTTCTTGCAATTAGCCCTTTCTCACAATCTCCATTTGTGTACCTTTTGCTCCACCTGACTATGTCCTGTATCCTAAACACTTCCCTGCTCTAATGACTGTTCTGCTCATCTAACATGACCTTTAAGCCACCTCCACTATTGGCCTGTTTTCCCATCATCCCTTTCCAGTTTGTATGACACTTAAGTTGACCGTATTACAGACTTTCCTTATTTTCTTATAATTCCTAAGATTCTTTCTTCAGATGGGGAGGTCTTCAAAATGTTCCTTGCAGTGACAGTGACTGCCCATATGTCTCTGATGAGGTTGTTTTATGTGCAGTTGCAGAAAAGCCAACATCTTGAGGTCCCTGAGGACTATAGCACTGGTCATCTTCTGTCAACATTTTTGTTGATGCTGGTGTTTTGGGGCCAGGTTAATGGGGATAACAGAGCAGATCAGCCTGTGGTGAATCCATTATCATTGGTCCCTGTGATATAATGGGTGAAGCCTTTGTCATCCCTCGTTGGGATGATGATACAATCTAATAGGTGCCAGTGCTTGTACAAGGATTGTTGCCATGATGTATTATGCTTGTCGCTCTGATGAGTTAGCCTTCCCTACTCTATCCTTGCCAATCTCACTTTGCCAGGGGGTTGCGCTCCTTACCCTGGTGTTGAAGACACCAGGAAAAGCAGTCTTTCTCCCTTTGAGATGCGGATGTGGGTTTTCTCAATATAAAAGATCTTGGTCTCATCTAAGGTCTTAAAGAGTTTGGGTGAATTCATTAATGACCATAGTTTATTGATTCCATGTTAGAGTGAGCCAAAGGGTCATAGACATTCACTAATTCTGCAGTGAGTCACTGCAATGCTTGACCAGCTCTTTCCTCATGGCAAAGTTCTGTCTGTGCAGATTCTTCCTCTTCTGCGTTGCCCCTCCAGAAGCAGGTGTACTCACCACCTTTTTCTTTAAACCGGTTATCTCCTGTCCATTATATCTTTATCTTACCTAGGGTGGTAGCATCAATGTTAAATCATACTAGTTTTCCAGCTATGATCTTGGAACAGTGTTCATTCAGGTCTGTCACTGTTGCTCCCTGCCTCCCTCCTAGATTCCCACGCTCTTGAGCCAGGTCTATAACAGGACCTGTTCCTGGTGCCTGGTTCCAGTTTCACACCTAACCACATCCCCAACCCCTGGTGATGATGGTATACCACACTAGTCCCTGACTCTGGTTTTGTCCACATACCTAACTACATTCCCAGTCCCTGGCTCTGGCTGCACACTTGTGTTCCCAGATCCCAACTCCACTCTCATACCAAATCACATCAGTCCCTGGTTCCACCCACCCAGACCAAACCACACTAGTCCCTGGATCTACCTGCATACCTGTTTGCACGGATTCCTCTGCCCTGCCCACACATCTCACTACACCCATCCCTGACTCCAGCCACATCTAATTATAACAGGCCCCATGTCTTTAACCGCACTGATCCCAGGTATTCCAGTCCTCAACCTCAGGTTCCACCCATACACCTAACAATACTGGCCCCCTATCAGGACACCCATCTAACCACACTGGACCCTGGCTTCAGCTGCACACCTCTATTTCCACTCCCTATCCCCTGGTTCCACCCACACACCTAACCACACTGGTCCTCAGCTCAGGCCAAACTCCCCCCACCAATCCCCCCTCCACTCCACAGCTCCACCTGTGCACTAATCACACTGGTCCCTATCAACACATGTGGGTTGTTCTCAAACAAGTTTACAGAATCCTGTGTTTAATGATGGATTTCCTTTGCTTCAAATCTAATATAAATTAAAATGACAATAAGTATTTTTTCTCCTGTGTAATTTCAACAAATGAAAAGTTTATATTAAGTTCTATTTCATCCACTTCCGTTGTTGCTTGTATTTAGAAATCTTTACACTATTTCCTGGGGCTTCTAGGTATTTTGAAGATGATGATGAAGAAGACAGCTCAGCCAATGTTGACTTGCCGTACATACCTGCAGCAAACTCTCCAACCAGACAGCAGCTCTCTAGTAAAGCTGAGGACTCTGACGACAGTGAAGAGGACCCTTTGGATGCATATATGGCTGAAGTGGAGGTGATTTGAAATTCTAAATTAATTTGTTTACTTTAATTTGGTTGTGGTAATTGATGTTTACAACATATACTTGAACACTTCGAGTTTTATCAACACCCATTGGTTGTACAGTGAAAGCATAGACTGTGGCAAGTGAGAATTTCCCACTGCATTTCAATATCAGACCAGCACTTAAGTTATTGTAATTTATTCCCATTTTTCATGGCCCTTAAATGAGTTAATTTACACTATGATTTAATATTAGCTGCAGGCTGCCCAAAACTTCATTATTTCATGAAGTGGAAGCTGAATGAGCATGAGTTTCACCAGAAATGAACATGATTATGGATGGTACAGTGGTGCAGCTAGAAGAGCTGTCCAAATGTCTTTTCAACTTTGTAATTGTACCTGCCTCTATCACCTCCTCTGGAAGCTTGTTCCATACACCCACCATCCTCTTTGTGATAAACATGCCCTTCAGGTCCCCTTTAAATCTTTACTCTCTCGCCTTAAACCTATGCCTCTAGTTTTAGACTGCTATATGATTCCATCTTTCAGCATCCTACTCCTACATGATTCCATCCTACAGTAGCCTACCCAAGCCAGCCTTGGAAATAGACTATGACAATCTATCTCATCTCTGCCCCTTATTATTTTATAAACCTTTTCACTTCAGGGAAAACAGTCCCAGCCTATCCAGTCTCTCCTTATAACTCAAGCCCTCTAGTCCTGGCGACATCCTTGTGAATCTTTTCTGCACCCTCTCTAGCTTCCTTCCTATAGTATGGCAACTGGAACGGCACAAATATTCCAGGTGCAGTCTCACCAACATCTTGTACAGCTGCAACATGACATCCCAACTGTTGTGCTCGTTGCCTTGTCTGATGAATACAGACATGCTATATGCTACCTTCCCCTCCTTGTATATCTGTGTCAGCACTTTTGATGGAGGTTTATTGTTGGATTTCTCTCAGTCATCTCCAGGAGATAATATTTCATTCTGGGTAACTCCTAGACAATCTGTGAATGTTGGCAGTCCTATTCACACATGTATTTGTGATCTTTGGATTATTCTAGTGCTAACAAAGATGCAGTGCAGCACTCATGGCTACTGGATGATGTTCTGTTTTGTAGGAGTGGTGGAAACAGAATCAATCAGTGTCTTCATAAAGACAATAGATAGGCACTGGACAGAGTAATTTGCAGGGCTTTTGGGAAAGAGGTGAATGGGACTTGCAGGTTGACTCCACCAGGTACTGGCATGGACTCCATTTCTCAAATGGCCTTTTGTGCTGAAGCAATTTTGATTCTGGGCATTCAAAGTCAACCAAAATTCTGCCAGTATTCTAGTTTGTACCAAGGTCCGTTAACCGCTCACCTCTGTGCTTGCTAATATTTATTAGATTTTGGTTAAGCAGTGCTTTGAGACGCTCTCTCCCAGGCAACGTTGTCTGCAGGGTAATCATGTCCTGTCTGTGCTGTTGCATCCAAATCTGCACACGGTATTCCAGGTGTGGCCTCACCAATGATTTATAAAGCGGCACCATTACCTCCCTGTAGTTATATACTATGCCCCAGCTAATGAAGGGTAACGTCATGTATGTATCATCTTTACCATCTACCTATGCTACTGTGCTGACACCTTCAGGGATCTTTGGACTTGCACATCAAGGTCCCCCATCTAAGTTCTTAATATAACAAACAGTGGGGTTCTGTGTATCAGTCCCTAAATTACATCAGTAGTCACAAGCTTCCAATCACTAAAGCAACCCTCCACAGGTTACGCTGTGTCTCCTATTACCAAACTAATTTTGGATCCAATTTCCCAATTTACCTTGCATGGTCTCCATCCTTTTGGGCTAGCTTTCCCTCTGGGACTTTGACAAGTTCCTTACTAAAGTTCATGTAGACTACATCAACTACACTGCCCTCGTCTATACATTTAGTTACATCTTCGAAAAACTCAATCAAATTAGTCAGAAGGCATTTCTTACCAACAAAGTAATGTTGACAATCCCTGCTTTTCTAAGTGTAGCTTAATATTGTCCCTTAGAAATTTTCCAATAACTTTGCTACCATTGACACAAGTCTCTCCAGCCTGTAAATACTTGCCCTATCCCTGGAGGAACCACTTTTGCTGTCCTTCAATCTTCTGGCACCTCATCAGTGGTCAAAGAAGATTTGAAAATCTCTCTTGGGGCTCCAGGAAATCTCCACCCTTGTCTCTCAAAGCGACTGGATTACATGTCATTATTCCCTTCTGATTTATCCACATCTAAAACCTTCTTAATGCCAAACCAAGGGTGTCAGAATCTAGATAGCATGTGCTTAGGCTAATGAGTAAGAGGTTTAGAGGACATCTGAAGAAGAATTTTTATACCCAGAGGGTGGTTGAAATCTGGAACACACTGCCTGAGTAGATGGTGGAAGCAGGTACTTTCACTACATCTGAGAAGTACCTAGATAAGCATTTGAATTACCAGGGCATGGAAGGCCATAGGCCAAGTGCTGGTACTTGGGATTAATACTGGTGAGTACTTGATGGTCAACATGGACAAGGTGGGCCAAAGGGCCTCTTTCTATGCTCTATGACTTTATAAAGTATTTAAATCTCTTCTCAAGAATTGATGTTCTCCACTATTCCATTTTTACATATTACTGAGGATGAGAAGACTTGGACCTTAGTAGTTTTAATTCATTTTCTTGAAACAGATACAAAAGAAATTAAATGACTGGTAACAATGCAGGACTAAAGGATGGGAAGCATTCTCAATGCAATCTTTATGTTGCATTGTTTTCAGTTTTATAGTGTTGAATTTGGTATTCTGAGGGTACAGTCATCCTCTACATTTCATATTGATATTTGTCATCGTACATGCAGCCCACTGATTTGGATAAGGTAAACAGCGATGGGCATCTGTGCACTAGACCACTAAGGAGCTAATGTTCCTGGTATTGGGGAGAATTTGGGCAAAGTAAACAGATGGCAACTGACCTTGTCAAGAATCATCTACTTTTGTTTAAATTGAATGAAATTCATTGATGTAACTGATGCATCAAATCATTTGATAGCCAGAACTGGAACAGTTGTGATTTCCATTGAACTACCTTGTTTTTTTCTAGGACCAAGCAGCAAAAGATATAAAAAGACTTGATGAAAAGGAGTGCGAGAAGAAAAATGCCAAGTAAGAACCATTTCTATTTTAAGTCTTAATTTTGCACAAGCTCATTTGTAATTACATTGTTGTAGTAATCAAGCTTTACAATTCACTTATCCCACAATCAATTTACCTTGACTATCTTACTGGAAAAAGTAAAGCAAGACAAAGTTGGCCATTCTCTTCCAGCCCAATTTGTAACTAATCGCAGAAAATGGCCAAACTATTAAAATCAGAAGGGAAACAAAATACTTTTATAGACTAAGTTCTTTCACTGCCCTACAGAAGTGGCTGAATGGGACTGATGGGAAAACTTTGAGAACCAGCATAAACTTGATGAGCCCAATAGCCTTTCATGTTATATCCAAGTAGGTAATGTGCCATTGATAGTGATAGTGTGGCCCTTGGAATTTTGAAAAATTTTTCTCAAACTTAAAATAAGTAACAAATATTTGCAATTTTTTGATATCTGAATTTCTCGCCAAAATTTCAAAGTAAGGCAAGCTATGGGGCAAAATATAGGAAACATAGATAATGATTCAGCTGGTGAATCATTGATGATATTGTTAATATCGTCAACTGTGGGACTTGAATCCATCAGTCCTTCATAATATGGTGCTAGCAAGATGCAGAACTGGTAGAAAAGTGCTGACTTGAAGCTTTTCTATATGAAGTGTAAAGTAAAAACTCCCAATGCAAATTTTCCTAAAAACTGTCAATTTCACTAGGATGTTTCATGCATTTTGGTCATGGGACCAAAGGAAAGTATCCTAGGTCCCACTTAAGAGTTTAAAGCTTCTCTAACTATATTCTGTGGCTTCCTTATTGATGATTAATTGTCTTTAGTTTATGCTTGGGTTCCCCACGTAGAGGTATTCCTATGGAACAGATGGGTATTTATAAAGAAAATATTTCTCTCCAAGCTGTGTTAATGTTCAACATTAAAAAAATGCTGTTTTTCTGATCAATGTATCAGAATAACCTGCATTGTGCATCATTATTCTAATCTGTTTTGGGTTCTTTATTTAAACTTAAACAATGCAATGTAATGTGTTGTTCTGTGCAGACCCACGAAATGATAATATAGGTATTGCTGTAAACCTTCTGAGAGTCAGATTTTGACTCTGTTGGGCTGAAGTCAGGAAGCTAAGTTTGAATATTTCAATATAAACATAATCTATAAATCTTATTTAACATTCCCTCAGACGTTAGTACTAATGCTGGTTTAACCATGCAGCAATGATAGTTGAGAACACCATCTTTGCAGAAAAATGGTAGTAAGTGTTGACACGCAAATTAAATACTGACTCGAGGTAGAAAACATACCAGCTTGAATGTGATCACTTGAAAGGAGTCAGATTACTGCTGCCAATATCGGCAGTTGACTAAAAACAATTAGCTTCAAGAACACTTCATAGATGGATTTGTTTTGATTTGAGAGTCATTTGTGAAATCTAATATTAGCTCCTGCATCTGCACCTAACCCTTGCAGTAATTGATGTTATTTAAGAATATTTTGCATTACTTATATGGCGTGGCATTGTATTAAACAAAAGAAATGTAGTCTGCTGGAATTATTTCGTAGAATACATCTTTATATAGTTAAAGTCAGTTTATTCCTAAAAATGCCACATGGAAATGACCATGTTATTGGAAAATTTGTGAATACAAAAGTCAGTTTTATATTTTGTCTCTGATTTTAGAACAGGAACACAATGTGTAAAAGATTTTCAAGAAAGTAGGAACTTCTAGGTGTATTCACACTGTGATCATTTCATGCTTTGCTGCATTCACGCTGGGTCTGTTGAACACTTGTAGGGAGTTGGTTTTTCCCTTTGTTTTTACAGGGGTATAAGGGATGACATTGAAGAGGAAGATGACCATGTGAGTTCTTGTACTGTCTTTCTTGCATATACCAAAAAGAATATATTAAGCAAATAATTCAAATTGTTGTGTATCCACTGTAGTCTTTAGTTTGGATCAATTCTTGGTATGTAGCCACAACCTGCCTTATTCTACTTAGTCATGTCGTGAGGTTTTTCTATTGTGTGCATCTGCATGATCGAAGTGGATTCTGCTATCCTGCTGTTGTCTGAATCATTCTTGCAGGATGACTGCCTTGCAGCCAGAACATCTAATGGGGTAGGGGGAAAGGCTAGGATCAGCTGTTAACTGTGCACAAAATTGGTAATTACAGCAGAATTAACCCATTTTTCATATGTTTGTTCCAGCTCCCTACATTTACAGTTATTAATGCACCACTTTCTTCTGTGAAATGTTTTGACCATGCTATCAGTCATCATTGAAAATAATTCTTTGCCTTATGAAAGTGCTACACATATTAACTTGGAACCATATCAATGACTTGGTGCTAACTCTAGGCTGCAGTGGAAGGAAAAATCCTGAATATTTGAAATGGCTGAAAGTGTCTTGTTACTTTTAACTGGGAATTCTAACAGGTTTTTACGAAAATATTGTTCTTCACAACATTGAGTCTTTTCAGAGTAAAGACTTGATGGGCTAACCTAAACGACATTCCTTATATTTTGGAGGGCTCTATTAATGCAATTGCTATGCAATTTCCCCCACTGTTGCTTCTCAAGTTTTTTGAGGAAATAGTATCTCTCTCAATACCGGTAGCAGTTTCTGATATGGCTTTTGGTCATTTGTGTAATCGTAGGTGTAATTAAAGGTACAGTTGATTCCTGCTGCATATATTTAAGACAGTAGTTTAATTAGCTGGTTTTCTATCTCTTAGGAGAATGAATCAATCCTTCCTCTACCCTGCCATGTCTTTTCAAACAAATGCCATACATTGATTACAGAAATAGGTAGAAAGAGGTGAACATATAAGAATATACATGTTAAAAATGAAGAAAACAATTTGGGAGAGGAAGGAGAAAGATGGAGAAGTTAGAAGGGGGAGAGAGAGAGAGAATGAAGTAGGAAATGGGAGGCAAGTAAAACACAAATGGTGAACAGAGGGAGCTGGATGAAAGGGTGAGCTAAGGTCAGGTGAGTAGGGTCAAGTGGGAAAGTCAAGTTGTGAAAATAATAACTGAACTCTTTAGTAAGAGAAAAGAGGCTTATATGAGACTAATAGCTGAAGTGAAGGGGAGTGGGAGAGAGAGAGAGAGGATGGTTCAGACTGGGGGGGAGGGGTGGAGATGACTGGGAAGGGGTTAGTTAGTTCCAACTCATTTACCAGTTGGGGAGAAATGATGCAGGTATACAACTATGATATGAGGGAATGAGAAAATTAGGAGAGGCTAGTGAGAAAAATGAGGCAGGCAGGAAAAACTGGGTGGGGGGGGAAGATATTGAACTGGAGGGACTCAAGGTAGTGAGCGTGCAGAAGAATCCAAGAGAAAGACGGGTAGAGCAAAGAAAAAGGAAAGATTGTCGGGGTGAAGAGAGGAATGTGAAGGGGAGAAGATATAGTCATACCTTAGGAAAGTAGTGGATGAGTGGAGAATGTGGCAAAGGGAGGAAATTACAGAACTATAGAAATTATTGGTTAAAGAAAAAAAAGAAAATTGGAAAATGCTGGTGTTAATTCAGCGCTGCCTGAAATAGATTTGTGGTGACTTTAAGTTAGTAGAAAATGTAACTCCACGATTGTGAATTCCCAAAGAAATAAGTGAATAACTGTAAGGTAATATAATGGATAGGAACTAAAATCAATATGTTTTTATTATAAACTGAATGAAAAAAAAATTGTCCTTTGCATTGTACCAATATTAAGTGGATCCAAAATATTTAAGGATGTCCATTGATTGCAGTGGCACCAGAGCAATACTAAGCTCAGGTACTAGCTTGTTTTTTTTAATAAAAGTTGCTGGTGTTTACAGTAACTGATTTATAGGTATTTCTGTGCTGATGTTTTTCTGATATTTGTCAGCATCCCAAATCTGAGAATCAAATGATTCTGTCACTAGAAGAGCATGAACACAGGGAAATGATACACTGATGCTGATCTTCCATAACCTGAACAAGTTTTTATTCCACATTGCTATGTACATGCACCAATTTACTAACTAATAAGGAGTGAAAAAAATGTCTTTGAAGAGAGAATGGGTGAAATTTGTGGATGAAAATGAATTAGTGGGGAAAAGATAGAGAACACAAAAATGCACATGAATGTCAAAAAGCAGGAAAGAAAATCTGTCCAAGGCACAAACACAGTGCTCAGAAATCACAAAGACTAATAGGGTGGCTTTCTCTGTCTGTATGTGAAGTACATTTAGAAAACAGAAGTTGATGACCACATAGTGTATTGGGGCAACCACCTGGCACTTCAGATTAATTTCAGTGCGAGTCCCTTTCAAATTCTTTGTATCTAATTTCTAGCTATTATGTATTGGATATTCTCAGTCATATTGATCCATTTAGTGAACACTTTGACGTCCTTGTATTTTCAAGGGAATTGATATAGGTTTGTGAAAAGCTTAGTGTAATGAGTAATGCTACGTTCCCTCTCCAGTTTGACTTGTGGATTACATTTATGTGCAGGAAGCCTATTTTCGGTACATGGCTGAAAATCCTAATGCTGGTGTAGTTCAGGAAGAGGAGGATGATATTGACTATGATAGTGAAGGCAATCCCATACCTCCACTGAAGAAAGTGATTGATCCATTGCCTCCCATTGACCACAGTGAGGTAAGTAGAAATCTGAAGAGATTCCAAGCCATATAGCGTATGTCATCAGGATGAATTGAATGTGAGCCTTCCGGACACGAGTGTCTGGCATTTGTGCCCTTTGATTATATCCTGTTTAATGGAATAGTTGGATTCTCTTGTTTTTATTAGATTTTTTTTACTCATCCTTGTTTTTTTACAGTATTATACTAGGAAGTATACTTGTGGAAGGGTTAAGTATTTTCAAGATGTGTGCACTCCCTGGGGAATGTCATTCATTGTCCCAGGAATGTCATTCATTGTCCCTGCAAATGTCTGAGGTTTTCACCAACTTTCCTGGAGTCTGCACCTACAGTATATATTAACTTTCTGACAGCTGTTGAGGTGAAAAGTTGAATTATTTATTTAAAACGATGTTCTTTACCACTTTGACTGCTCACACCCTGCCCAACTTGTGGAGCATTCAGAAAGTTACATTACGAGCAGTTCAGCTAAATTGGGAAAGGCTAATTACAACAGTATTAGGCAGGAGCTGGGGAGAGTAGATTGGGAGCAGCTGCTATTGGGCAAGTCCACATCTGACGTGGGAATCGTTTAAAGGCCAGCTGGCCAGAATTCAGGACCAATGTTTTCCTGGACAATAAATGACAATGGACAATAAATGCCATCCTTATTGTTGATCACTCCAGGACAAAAGAGGAAATTTATGCCTGGAGCCAAAGGAACTGGGTGAGGTACCAAATGAGTACTTTACATCAGTATTCACTAAGGAGAAGGACATGGAGGACAGCGAGATCAGGGATGGGTGTGCTGATATCCCAGGATATGTTGATGTCAAGGAGGAGGAAGTGTTGGGGTCTTGAAGAACATTAAGATAGAGAAGTCCCCAGGGCCTGATGGACTCCATCCCAGGTAATCGAGAGAGGCAAGGGTGGAGATTGCTGGGGTTTTGACAGAGATTTTTGTCTCCTCTTCAGCCACAGTCAAGGTCCCAGTATGCTTGGTCCTTTTGTTCTTCCATAATATTTTGAAATTGAGTCAGTATATAAAATCATTGAATGTTATTGCAGAACTGCATCACATCAAGAGAACTGAAGAAAACATTTTTTTGTAGAAAGATAAATATTTCTCAGATATTGGTCATTTACCATTTTTAACTTGTTAAAACAAGCCAGAAAGGCCAATAACTTATGGTTCCTTTTAGATAGAGTACCAGCCATTTGAAAAGAATTTCTACATTGAACATGAAGACTTGGCAAAGCTTTCACTCATACCCCTAGCAGAACTCCGGCAGAAGCTGAATCTGAGAGTAAGTCTGGCCTTTCATCTACTAACATTTTATATTTTTATGTTGATGTGAGTTACGGAATTCAGTAGCAAGAAGTGTTTTTTATTGATTGAAAATTTCAGTTTATTTCCAAACTGAAATGATTGCGTAATCCTACAGCAGTAGTTGAATTTGGTGCCGGTGACCAAAATGTTGAATGTTTGTTCTGACCGGTTTATTCTTATCTGAATGATCATGTTTTTCGAAGGCTATTTTCCCATTCTGCACATGGCAAAATGAAAGTTTTTATCAGTGTAATTACTATCCTTTATTTTGATCAAAATTTGCCACTTGTATTTGCCAATCATATTAAGCCTCCTCATGATTTTAATGTGTAATGAAAATGTGTAATGCCTGATGCATTTTTTTTGGAAAATGTTGCTACAACAGGATGTAATTTCAGCTCCTGCATTGGAACACCTTACACTCTGAATTTAATAAGCCCATTGTTAGTTTCCTTCAGTGATGCATTTCTTGTGTATGTCACATGAACAATATTAGTTTAAGAAATTCCTTTCTTTCTTTTTCAATCTTTTTATTAGTTTCCAAATTAATACATCGATGATTGTTCTCCTCATCTCTTTGTATTACATGTACAATCATGGCATAGATAATCATAAAGAATAGTAAAATATAAAAAAAAACTGTAGATCCCACGATCTCTTAGTAAATGAATATAATATAAAAGAAAGGAAAGAAAAAGATTTATTGTGTATAGAAAAGAAAGGAAAAAAAATCCCCAAATCAATAAGAAAAATTATAAACAATATATCAAACCAAACTGGAAAAAAATTTAAAACAAAAGACAAAAAAAAAGGAAAAAAAAAGAGACTGGACTGAAATTTCTCAGTAGAAACAGAGCAATATTATGTCGTCAACTCTGTTCCTCTAAATTGGAAAGTTATTGAAAAGGGATCTATATCATGTGGAAACATTGAATAAATGGACTCCAAATATCTTCAAATTTAAGTGAAGGATCAACAGTACCACTCCTAATTTTTTCCAAGTTTAAATATGATATGGTTTGAGAGAAACCATTGAAAAGTAGTAGGGGGTATTGGATCCTTCCATTTAAGCAAAATGGATCATTTGGCCATTAATGTAACAAAGGCAATCATACGGTTAGCGGAGGCAGATAAATGGCCAGACTCTATCGTTGGTAATCCAAAAATTGCAGTGATAGGGTGAGGTTGTAAATCAATATTCAGTACAGTTGAGATAACATTAAAAATGTTTCTCCAATATTTTTCCAAAAGAGGACAGAACCAAAACATATGTGTCAGAGAAGCCACATTTGATTTACATCTGTCACATATAGGATTTATATGGTGATTAAAAACAGGCTAGCTTATCTTTGGACATATGGGTCCTGTGAACCACCTTAAACTGTATCAAAGAGTGTCTGGCACACATTGAAGATGTATTAACTAAATGAAGAATTTTCTTCCATGTCTCTGTAGGTAAAGATGTCTGGAGTTCACTTTCCCATTCATTCTTAATTTTGTCCAGTGATTCTGGACATATTTTCATAATTAAATCATAGATTATGCTATCAAGCCCTTTTGATAAGGATTAAGACCTAGAATTTTTTCCGTAATTTCAGTTTTGTATGGTGTCGGAAAAGAGGGTGTAGTAGCTTTTAAAAAATTTCTAATCTGCAAATATCGAAAAAGTGTGATCTAGACAAATTGTATTTATTAGACAGTTGTTCAAAAGATGAAAAACAGTTACCAATGAATAAATCACAAAAACATACTATTCCCTTCCTTTTCCATATAGAAAAAGCTGAGTCAACTCTGGATGGTTGAAAGAAAAAATTAGATTGAATGGGACTTGACAAGTTAAATTTATTCAATCCAAAAAATTTACGAAATTGAAACCATATTCGTATTGTATGTTTCACTGTTGGGTTAGTCATATGTTTACTTAATTTGTTAAGTGCAAAAGGGAGTGAAGCTCTTAAAGTAGAAACTAATGAAAATACAAGTACTGATTGATGCTCAAGGTGTACCCATTTGGGACATTGAATTACATCTAAATGTTGTATCCAAAAAATTAAATATCTGATATTAATTGCCCAATAATATAATCTAAAGTTAGGCAGGGCCATACCACCATCCTTTTTTAGTTTTTGTAAATATTTCTTACTTAACCTCAGGTTTTTATTCTGCCAAATATATGGAAGAATTTTAGAATCAATAGTGTCAAAAAAAGATTTTGGGATAAGAAATTCCAAATGTATTTTCTGACAACTAGTGCCTGTGCCATGCAGCTTGAGGTCAACTACAATGTGGTTTAATTTTTCTTGCGTGTTCCTTAACATCAGGTCTACTTCTAAATTCTGCCATAAACCTGCTCATATTGATACAGAAAAACTTACATTATTGTTTTCTGGTACTTTGTAGAAATGAAGTCCTCCAAAGATAATTAATTTGGTTTTGTAACAAGGTGAAATTGTGAACTGAAAAGGCTGGCGCAGTGAAACATACTGAAATTTCGCTGTGGCAGCTAAAATTTAAATTCAAGCAGTTAAACACCTGGAATTGAATTCAAGCTCATATCAGTAGTGGTAACCACAACACTACCAGATTGTTGTTAAAAAGCTAGCTTTTTGTTTGTTACTGTCCTTCAAGGCATCCTTGCCTTGTCTGACATATATGTAACTCCAGACCCATCCACATAGTTGACTTTTAATTGTATACAACCCATTCCATTCAGGCCCAACTGACAATGGACAATAAATGCCATCCTTATTGTTGACATTCAAAACCTGAGAACAAATTTTAAACAAAAAAGTTCCACAATACCGTTAACCCAATTACAGCATTACCCAGGTGCCATTCTTCATCTTCGTGCCTTGATGGTGAAACTTTCATTGTGACGACAGTACAAAATTCCATAACTCCAACAATAAATAAAAATTGCATTTATATAACTCCAACTTAATGAGGTGTCCTAAAGAAATTAACAGGAATATTATCAAACCAATATTTGAAACCATGTTACAGAAACAGATATTGGGAAAGGGAGCCAAAGATTTGATCACCCTTGGGTTTTAATGAGGGAGTTCCAGGGAAAGAATTGGAATGTATGGCCAAGGCAGCTAAAAGATAATGATGGCTTAAGTAAACTCCATTAACTACAAAAATCCAGAATTAAATGATGAGATCTAACATGTTTGTAGGACTGAAAGATGTCGCAGAGAATAGTTCGGGTTTGGAGAGAGGAGTGAAGGAGAGCCCATAGGGGTACTTCTAAGCAAAGGATTTCAAAACAGAGGCCATGTCCTGTAGATTAGCAAACACAAATAAAAGAGGAGAACATGATATGAAGAATTTTGGATGAATTATTGGAGTGGTAGATGGTAGGGTGGGCAGGAGAGGATTGAAGTAGTCTAGCAATAACAGATTTAGGCAGAATGAGCTGAAGTAGGGACAGACTGGGCAATGTTGTAGTCTAGCAATAACAGATTTAGGCAGAATGAGCTGAAGTAGGGACAGACTGGGCAATGTTATGGATGTAGCCAAAGGCAGTTTTAATGATGGAGCAGATAACTGAATGAAAACTCAGCCCTGTATCAAGCACAGTATCAAAATTGTGAATGGTTGGGCTAAGGCAATTTCCTGGGCCATTCACACAGGCCTCGGTGTGCTTCTGATGGATGGCTTTCAGGTTCTCAATACCATCCGAAATTCTCCTACTCTGATGGTCATGGGCTAGAGATTCCCAGGAGTCGGTGAGGATGTGGCACTTCAAGGAAGCTTTGAGCACATCCTTGAGTCTTTTCATCTGTTCATCTGTCCCTTGTGGCAGAGTTCAGGATAGCGTGTCTATTTTGGGAGCCTTGAAATGTGAACCACTTGACCTACCTGACACATAAGTAACGGAGAATCTAGGGCCTCAATGCTGAGGGTGTTGGCCTGGAAGAGGACACTGGCAATGGTTTACTTATCCTTCCAGTGAATTCGGAGGATTTTGCAGATACAGCTTTGGTGGTATTTTTCCATTGCCTTGAGATGCCTGTTGTAGATAGTCAGAACATATAAGAGGACAGGGATCATTGCTGCCCCATAGACCATAAATTTCGTGCCAGGGCTGAGGTCTTGATCTTAAGTTTACCAAAGGATGTGCTGATGCATTGAAGATGATGGTGAATTTAATCATCAATATCTGCTGTCACTGAGAAGTGGCTCCAAAAATATGGTCCAAGTTATCCAGGGTCTCATCATGAACCATTCATCATGAGACAGTGTCGTGCAGCGCAGACTGCATTCGCGGTCACAACATGAGCTCCTTTACACTGAAAAAACTGAATGCATTTATTCCAGTGAATGCTTTGCAGAATGCCTCCATTTAACCTGCAACAGTAATGTTGAACTTCAACTGGAGAAACAAAAATGCAGGTATTGGTTTATTATTGTCACTTGTACCAAGGTACAGTGTACATCTTGCCTTGCATACCTATCGTACAGGTCAATTCGTTACACAGTGCAGTCACATTGAGTTAGTACAGAGTGCATTGAGGTAGTACAGGTAAAAACAATAACAGTACAGAGTGAAGTGTCACAGCTACAGAGAAAGTGCAGTGCAATAACGTGCAAGGTCACAACAAGGTAGATCGTGAGGTCGGAGTCCATCTCATTGTATAAGGGAACCGTTCAATAGTCTTATCACAGTGGGGTAGAAGCTGTCCTTAAGCCTGGTGGTACATGCCCTCAGGCTCCTGTATCTTCTACCTGATGGCAGAGGAGAGAAGAGAGAATAAGGTTTAAACCTTCATAAACATGATTCCTGTTGTTAACAAAAAGTTGATAGCTCCACGTGTACCTTTACATTGCTTAGTTTGTTACATTGTACCTCATTTCTTTTGCTGCAGTTGTTTATGTTTTGGATGTGCAGTTTTCAGAAGTTATCATGTATAATTGTAAACATTTAATTGAGAAAAGATTTGACAAGTTTTTTTTTCATTCTTGGGTATTCTACCTGAATTTCTTAAGAGCAGAATTTAATTTTAAGGGTATTCAACAGAATTGGCTGTCTTCCTCTGTAGGTCTCTGGTGCTGACCCTCCCAAACCTTGTAGCAGCTTCGCTCATTTCGGCTTTGATGAGCAGCTGATGCACCAGATCCGAAAGTCAGAATACACACAGCCTACACCTATACAGTGTCAGGTAAGAGACTGGTCTCACTTGCATCGTCCTGCTTTGCATTACTACTGGCATTACAAATGCTATAGAATGTTCTTATTTTAATTTTCATTTTGTTTGTTACACTCAAGATATTAATCAGTTTTAAGACATCTTAATATAAAACAAGTGAAACATCAGGTAAATTGATGAAATAAAAGACTGTCTGACAACTGAATGAGCTTTAGGGAAATTAAACAAGGGAAATTAAACAAGAGAAGTAGAAGCAGGAGTGGGCTATTCAGCACCTCGTACCTGCTGCACCATTCAGTAAGATTGTGGCTGACCTTTTACCTCAGGAAACTTCCCTGCACAAATCCCATTCCTCTTGATTCCCTCAATATCTAAAACTATATCAACAATCTTCTTAAATATACTCAGCCTTCACTACCCTCTTGGGTGGGGAATCCCAAAGATTCACCACCACCTGGGTGAAGAAATTTCTCCTCATCTCTGTCCTGAATGGTTGACTCCTTATATTGCGACTGGCCCCTGGTTCTAAACACCCAGGCCAGGGGAAACATCCAGTCTGCATTCCCCTGTGAACCCCCATAAGAATTTTTCACATTTCGAGAGTACAGAATCAGTCCGCATAACTTCTCATATGACGTACTCACCATTCCAAGATTCAGTCTGGTGAACCTTCACTGAACTCGCTAATTAACAACTATATCCTCCTTTGTGTAAGCAAACCAGACACATGCACAAACTTTAATTACAATCTCAACTATATATAATTGGAGCAAGTTGTCTCTACTGTTGCATTCGAATACTCTTGCAGTAATTAATGGCTTAATGTGCCTGCAGGGGCAGGTTAACAGTGATAAATGTACGAGGGCACCTATGTCTCCAAACACCAATGCTTTTCATTCTTTCACGAGTTAAAAATTACTTAACAAATCCTTAGGCTGTGCCAGTAATTACTCTTAATACTATGTGCTTGAACTTTATTTAACAAGCTCTTTCATGGCATCTTATTGGAGGCCTATTGGAAGTCCAAATGCACCACATCAACTGGTTTACCCTTAATTATCCCAATAAATTTGTCATAAATCCATATTAACTCTGCAAAATGCTGTGGTTATTCTCCAAATGTTCTATTGCCACTTCCTTAAACAACAAATTCTTGCAGTTTTCTTATTCTTGTTGTCTGGCTGACTGGTCTGTAGTTCACTGTCCCTCCTTCCCTAAGTAATGGAATTACATTTCCTGCCTTTAGTGGGAATCATTTTAAAATCTGGAATTTTTGGAAGATGACAAACTATGTGTCCACTATCTCCATAACCATTTATTTGTGTATCTTTGATGCAGAAACTGAAAGTTTTCCCAACTGGATTTACTGTTTGGTTTTGGTTTGACTAGGAGGATGGTCTCACACAAAAGTTTTATTTCAACTTTAATAAATTACCACAACATCAAAGAGTATAACATAGTACTAAAGTGGGTACCTTTGGTACAACTGGTGGTGAGAGTGGCTATGTGCTGATTCGCCCGATCTGTCTGTCTATGCTGATTTGCACACTTTTTTTGGATAGTAGTCCAGAGCTCACAGTTAATATCCTGCTTTTTAATTTAGAGACTAACTCCTGATAACCTTTGCACTGGACCTCCTTCTGCTTCCTAATGATGGTGTTGGTTCAGCATGGACCACAGCTGGATTTACTCCCACCCTTTCCAAATTGCTCTCCAGCTGCTGTGAGGTATCGTCCTCGGTCTCCACACTCACAAGCACCCACAAACTCTCTGGATACAGTTGCCTTGCCATATTTAATTTCTTCTTTATATGGTGTTTCTTGTAATTATATTCAAGTAGTCTAATTACTTAGCCTATAAATATAACACAATGCATTATAGCTTATCAGTCCTAGTTTAAACCATTGTGGTATTTTTATTACCAAGTCAAACCTGGTAATAAAAACCTGCAGTCTTGTGGTGACTTACTTGGAACTTTACCCATTTGCAGTTGATCAGTGAGCCATTCTCACCCATGTTTTCTGTAAATTCAGGGAGAGATGCTCTGTTGTGCTGGTTTAGAATGCATTGAGCCAATCCTTGCCATTCCCACCCTTCTCTCGCTTCTTCCTTTCCTTCTGTTGCCCTCCCCCCCTTCCTGCCGCCCCCTCCCTTCTTCTCAGCCTTTCCCACTCCTCCCTCCCTCCCTGCCTCTCTTGCTCCTCAGGAGTGTCTCATAGGTCTGATGGTAACAGTGCAGAAGTGGGAAATCATTGTAGCTGATTTACTAGCATTGAATAAATAGATTGAATTGCAACCACCCGTGCAGACAACAGGGGGAAGGCTCTGGAATTACATGACTGGTAGCTGCAATCTTTTAAACTCTAGGACAATTGGTCTTAATATTTGATCATGGAAATGTTAGTGTTTCCAAACTCTGAGATATCAGGTATTTGTGAAAAAGGAAATCTCAGTGAAGGTCATTTCTCATGTTGCTTGAGGTTAGATTAAAATTTGATATGCTCTCCTTGTGTTACAGAAAGTTACAAAACAGCCCATTTCTGCAATCTGCATCTCCTTGTTGCCAGTCACTTCAACTCCCCCGCCCCACTCCATCTCAGATATGTCAGTCCTTGGCCTCCTCCACTGCCAGGAGAATTCCAAGAGCAAACTGGAGGAACAGCACCTCATTTTCTGTCTTGGAAGCTTGCAACCTAACAGCATGAAGATTGAATTCTCCCACTTTAAGTAATCCCAACAACCACCCCCCCCCCCCCCCCCCCCCCCACTCCCGAACATGCCTTTTCTTCCCTTTCCTAGCCTATCTCTTTTTTCTACCCCCTTTTTCCCTCCTTACCTTTGACCCATCCCCCGGTGGATCTGCTCTCCCCTCCTCCTCCACACCTGCCTATCACTATCTCTTACCTGCATCTACCTATCACCATCTTGTGCCCACCCCACCTCCCCTCCTTTGTCTACCTATCACTGCTCTGCTTTTCCCTCCTATATATTGGGTTTCCCCTTTTCCTATCTTCAGTCCTGAAGAAGGGTCCTGACCCGAAACGTTGACCGCCTGCTTTTCTCCATGGATGCTGCCTGGCTTGCTGAGTTCCTCCAGCATCATAGTGTTTTTCATCTAGATTCCAGCATCTGCAGTCCTTTGTTTCTCTCCGTGCACTACAAGTGAGCCAATGCTGACATGAACAACAGTGACAATTTTTGAGAAGTATAATTTAGGAGCAGATGCAATATGGATAGAAGTCTGCTGTTGATCCCTTGAGCCTGGTGCTCAACCAATGTGGTTGGTTGGTCAGTATCTTCCTTGGTTTCACAACCTTCAGTATTGTTCCCAGCCAAAATTAATGATTCTCCAAGTTCTTAAAACATTTTGAGGGGAAGTCTGTGGTGGGCTTGGATAATTTGTTGTGACTGCCTGCACCACAGCAGTTCCTCACAATATGTACAGCAGTATATACATACAGATTTATGTGCCAATTTTTCTTCTAACAGTTTGGCCTTTAATTTCCTACCTAGTGATTGTGCCTCATGATCTGTTTCTATAATAACAATATTGTACTGCAATTGCTGATAAATCTTAAATTGGAGTGCTTGAAGTTGCATTCCAGGGATCGTCATCTGACAATGCTGCTCCTTAATGTATTGCTACACTTCAGCCCAAGACCATGCCAACGCTGCAGAGTGGATGGGCAGACATGTTGGAGGATGCAATAATGGGTCAGGGCCTTGCTGGCCAATGTAGTAACCTACAGATTCAGATTGGCCACAAACTGAGCAAGTGAAGGTTCAGGATGTTCATAGAATCGTGGAGATTTACAACACAGAAGGAGGCTGTTCGTTGACCAAAACCCATTGGGGTTATTCCACTTCCCAGCTCTTAGTTTGCAGCCTTGTAAATTATAGCTCTTTAGATGCTTCTTCCAGTTACCTTTTAATCATGATCAGTGTCTCTTCAGACATTGAGTTCCAGATTTCACTGCTTGTTTAGCTGAAAAGAAATTCCTCAGCTCCCCTCAAATTCTTGTACTTAAATCTGTGTCCTCATGTAGAAACCTCTCTGCCAAGTGAAATGGGTCCTCCACATTCACCCTGTGACAGCCTTTTGCGTTTCTGCAAAGTGAAATTGTGGTCAAAGGAAATAATGTCACAATGTTCATTATATGTGTTTGTTTGGATGCAGGGTGTTCCCATTGCACTGAGTGGCAGAGACATGATTGGAATTGCCAAAACTGGTAGTGGTAAAACTGCGGCCTTTATCTGGCCAATGTTGGTTCACATCATGGATCAGAAGGAGCTGGAACCAGGGGATGGACCTATTGGTGTCATCGTCTGTCCAACCAGAGAACTCTGTCAACAGGTACAGTAATGATAAGGATCTAGAAAACAGCTGGGATCTATGCACCACTGCCAACCAGTGCTGCATTGATGGGAAACAGAGCAAATGTGGTGGATTCTGTACCATCCGAGCGTGTGGTTCTTGAAGTTAAGTCTTTTAATTGAAAAAATACTTCTTCAGACTTTAAAGTTATGTTTTTGATAAATGTAAAGTGAATTTCATGTATGAGCAACTAGTGGAATTCCTGAAAACGGAAAGGGTCACATTTTGTTAAAAGAAAAGAAGTTCTATGTTCATAATTTGAAGCAAATCAAAAAGCAATCTTGTTAACATCTGTCTGATGAAAGGCTCAGCCTGAAATAGTAATTTATTTTTCTCCCCAGATGCTGGCAGATGACTCTGTTTCTAGAACTTTCTGTTTTTATACCTACCTAATTTGTACGTACCTTATTGTTTACTTGTAGACATGCCATTCTGAATTTGAAGAGGTGGAGCATTTACTTTATTTGTGTAGAAATTGCAACACATTCAGCTGAGCTTGTCACATGTTATTTATCTTTCATGTGCATGGTAGCCCCAATCTCACAAGCTACCCTGTTACCTTTTCCCTATATATCCCTTTCACCACTACAGAGCTGCAAACTGTGTAGATGAACTTGTAAGCAAAATACTGCAAGTGCCAGAAATCTAACATAAAACAATATGGCAACATAAGGCAACATCTGTGGAGAGAGAATTTAGAGCTGACATTAACTCCTGTGTTCCTTTTCACAAATGCTGTCAGAATTGAAAAGAAGAGTGTAGCTGAACTAACTAGACAAGGTATTAGTTTAACAAGTGTTGACCTTCTGTGACAGTACTTCTACTTCTTAAGGTAATGACTCATTGAGAGTTCATTCCCGGTCACAAAATCCTGTGGCAGTTTGACACCTGGGTCTGGATGTTTTAGCTTTCGACTGTGGGGCTTTGAGGTTTTTTTCCATTTTTGTTTTAAATCTATGTCTATAATGAAGTCCACCAAAGTGACAGGAGATGTGATTCTCTCGCATGTGGCACTTACTGATACCTCAGCATTTAGTAAGTCTGTATGAACACAGACGTTTGTATCACATGTACACACTGCCTTCAGGGGTGCCACATATGGTAAATTGTTGCTTGATTACAATGATGGGGAAAACATATGGGTTGAAACTAGTGATGCTTTTTAGGCATTGATTCAATTCTGTTGGTGGGTTAATCCAGTTACATATTTGTACTCTGTCAACAGGAGGTCAGATTTCAAGCTAGTTAAGCGATATAAGTGTAGCAAATACAATAACACTCATTCACTACTTTAACAGTGTTGTTGCTGATGCACACTGTTTTCATGATGTGATTTACTGAAGGTTTCCCTTTGTATGTTGGCACTAAATTAGTTTACTTCCTGTCATGTGCAGATTCATTCTGAATGTCGGAAGTTTGGAAAAGCCTACAACCTGAGGTCAGTGGCTGTGTATGGCGGAGGCAGCATGTGGGAACAGGCAAAAGCTCTTCAAGAAGGGGCAGAAATCGTTGTGTGTACACCGGTCAGTATATAAAAAAACACTTAAAAGAATGCTACCCAGAGTAGTCACTCAAAGAGGTAAATATTAGAATTGCTGCCACTGTAAAACAATTTATGCACTTGCAGAGTGCAGTGGCTTGTTATTTTTGCTGCACTAGAAATAATTTGTATTTCTGTAGTAGATATCTCAAAGGGGTTTATAATCTGTGAAGTATTTTTCAAGTGTTGTTGTTAATATTTGTACACTGTTTAGATTGGTAATATGTACTCAAAGAGAAAAGACATTATTTTAAAAGGAAACAATTTTTTTTAAGTTAATCTTGCAAAAAGATTAGACTTTCAAACTACATTTTCCTTAGAATTGCTAACTGCTCTGCTTAAGCAGCCACTCTGGCGATGCTTCAGGGCTGAATTGAGAGTTCTTTTGACTGTTTCTGAAAACTAGTGGCTGTGTACTCTTTCTTGCTGAATTCCTATCAAAGCATTTTAATTAACTTAAATGTATACAATTGATTATAGAGTATCTTTTATGCAGGTTGAAATCTGATCCATATTAACATTCCAAGGAGAGAAATTACCGCAAAATAATTGCATTCCTCTGGCTCGTATTGATTACGAAATGCCCTTTGATTACAAAATGTAACTTGTGCTGTGTAATTTGCTAAACAGATTGTTAAGACTATTGTTCAGGCTGCTCACTTCTTATATTCCCTCTCCCAGGGACGGTTGATAGACCATGTGAAGAAGAAAGCCACTAATCTACAGAGGGTGACCTATTTAGTATTTGATGAAGCGGACAGAATGTTTGATATGGGATTTGGTAAGAGACCTCCATGTGTGTAAACAAAAAATGTCAAACTTGTTTGTGTTGTAAATATCCTAGTCATTTATATATCACTAAAATAGCAAAACATACCAAGGTACTTGACGGGTATATTATCACTATGTTTCATACCAAAGAGAAAATTAAGGATGCTGAAAGGACGAAAGATGAGTAGAGAGGTTTAGGGGTGAATTCAGGAGCTTGTGGTCTTCGTAACTGAAGAAAAGACTCTGGATGGTAGAGCAAGCAAATATACTGTTGATTCAGAGTTTCAGGAGCATGGATATCTCGGGAGGGCTGGAGGCGATTACTAGAGCTGGTAAGGTTGTGGGCTTGGGGATTTGAAAGCAGAGAATTTTAAAAATTGAGTGTTGTTAGGACGGGAAACAAACACATGACTACCTGGTGTAAGGTAGGAGGTAAGCAGTGTGCTGTATCATTCTTTGAATTTTGCATTCTTGATTCTTCAACTCCACCACTAATGACAGACATGTACACACTAGGGCTTTATTGAAATGTGTACATGCCATTCAAATTTTGTTTGCAATAATATGTATATTTTTGGTTTTGTACATTATATTATGTGTGGATATATAGAGCACAATCGCATATGCACAGATACATTACTGGATGACTAAACAGTGATTGGTGAAGGTCACGATCCGAAGTTTGATGTTGTTTCTTTAACTTTTTCAGAATATCAGGTCCGATCAATAGCAAATCATGTCCGTCCAGACAGACAGAGTAAGTGTTGATGCTTTGTTCTATTTCTAGTTTCATAACCAGTTTGAATTCAAATAAAGTTTGACGTTCATAACAATTATTTTATTAAATAATACGTGAAGATCAGAAGGATGACAAGGGAAAGGTAGGTCCGATTAGAGACAAAGGTGGGAAGATGTGCCTGGAAGCTGTGGAAGTGGGTGAGGTTCTCAATGAATACTTCTCCTCAGTATTCACCAAGGAGTCGGGTCTTGATGACGCTGAGGACAGTGTTGGTAAGATTAATGTCCTAGAGCATGTAGATATCAAGAGAGAGGATGTGTTGAAGCTCCTAGAAAATATTAGGACATATATATAGAAAATATAAGTCCCCGGGACCTGACGGAATTCCCAGGCTGTTTCGCGAGGCGAGGGAGGAGATCGCTGAACCGTTGGCTAGGATCTTTGAGTCCTCGTTGTCCACGGGAATGGTAGCAGAGGATTGGAGAGTGGCAAATGTTGTCCACTTATTCAAAAAAGGGAGTAGGGATAGTCCAGGGAACTACAGACCAGTGAGCCTTACGTCTGTGGTGGGCAAGCTGTTAGGAAGGATACCAAGAGATAGGATCTGTGAGCATTTAGAGAATCATGAACTAATTAGGGACAAAATGGCTTTGTGAAGGGAAGATCTTGCCTCACATGTCTGATAGGGTTCTTTGAGGAGGTGACCAGGAAGATTGATGAGGGTAGTGCAGTGGATGTGGTCTACATGGATTTTAGTAAGGCGTTTGACAAGGTTCCACATGGTAGGCTTCTTCAGAAGGTCAGAGGGCAAGGGATCCAGGGAGGCTTGGCTGTGTGGATTCAGAATTGGCTTGCCTGTAGAAAGCAGAGGGTTGTGGTGGAGGGAGTGCATTCAGATTGGAGGACTGTGACTAGTGTGACCCACAGGGATCGGTTCTGGGACATCTACTTTTCGTGATATTTATTAATGACTTGGATGAGGGGGTGGAAGGGTGGGTTAGCAAGTTTGCAGATGACACAAAGGTCGGTGGTGTTGTGGATAGTGCAGAGGGCTGTTGAAGCTTACAGAGGGATATTGATAGGTTGCAGAGCTGGGCTGAGAAGTGGCAGATGGAGTTCAATCCAGAGAAGTGTGAGGTGGTACACTTTGGCAGGACAAACTCCAAGGCGGAGTACAAGGTTCATGGCAGGATTCTGGGTAGTGTGGAGGAGCAGAGGGATCTGGGGCTACATATCCACAGATCACTGAAAGTTGCCTCACAGGTGGATAAGGTAGTTAAGAAAGCTTATGGGATGTTAGCTTTCATAAGTCGTGGGATCGAGTTTAAGAGCCGTGAGGTAATGATGCAGCTCTACGAAACTCTGGTTAGGCCACACTTGGAGTACTGTGTCCAATTCTGGTCGCCTCATTATAGGAAGGATGTGGAGGCGTTGGAAAGGGTGCAGAGGAGATTTACCAGGATGCTGCCTGGATTATGAGGAGAGACTAAGGGAGCTAGGGCTTTACTCATTGGAGAGAAGGAGGATGAGGGGAGACATGATAGAGGTATACAAAATATTAAGAGGAATAGATAGACAGCCAGCACCTCTTTCCCAGGGCACCAATGCTCAATACAAGAAGGCATGGCTTTAAAGTGATGGGTGGGAAGCTCAAGGGAGATATCAGAGGAAGGTTTTTTACCCAGAGAGTGGTTGGGGCACAGAATACGCTGCCTGGGGTGGTGGTGGAGGCTGGTACATTTGTCAAGTTCAAGAGATTGTTAGTTAAGCATATGGAGGAATTTGAAATGGAGGAATATGTGGGATGAAGGGGTTAGTCTTAGGCGTGGTTTAAAGGTCGGCACAACATGGTGGGCCGAAGGGCCTGTATTGTTCTATAAAAGAAATGTAACTATATCTACAAGCATGAAGTAGTTTCAGCTCCTTTAAGGCAAGGTGTATTACTTTAAAATTGTGTAAAAATGTTGCAGGGGCTTGAAGTTCACTCATCAGGAAAAAACTCTGCATTTTAAATATCTGTTGTTCACAAAAGACCAACACTTATTGCCCAGTCATAATTGTCCTGGGAAGGTAATGATCTTCAGATACTGGAGATCTCCTTGATCTGCTGAGACCTTATAGTGGTGCTGCCATATTAGTTTTAGGACTTCCAGGATGCAAATCCACCTCTGATGAAGGGTTGGCAATATTTGCCAGATTGTGGATGGTGCATGTCTTGTTCTCCCCACAACATCATTGTTCACTTCCTTTTTATTGATGGACGTTGCATGTGAGGGCATGAGTCTTCAAATAATCTTGGCTGCACTGCATGTCAACCTACTGAAGGCACACTGGAGGGTGGAGGAGTGAAGGTGGTGGAGGGGTGGATGTTGAATCATCACAGCTGGTGGAGCTATAACCATGAAGGCAGCAAAAGGTAAAAGATCACTACATTGGATCATAACCAAGTATAGTGCTCTGATAATTAAAGGTGGTGAACAATGTTCCTGGAAAAGATAAGAAGCTAAAGCATGTTATTGTTTCTATTCCAGTCAATTATTCGCAAAATCAACTTTACATCTTCTCCTTTCTGGAGTAGACCTGTTGATAATTCTGTCACTGCGATCATTAATTGTATTGCTTATAGTAGTGAAGCAAGAAAGTCTGTAGTGAGGCATAAACCAGGAAGAAGTACAAGGGCTGGAGATTGATTTTACCTGATGCAATGTGGTTGACTCCATGACATTGCAAGTCTTTTAGATCTTTTAAAATCACACTGGTTTGAAATAGTATCTGCTTGGGATGGACTGTTATGGTTTTTCCCTCAACACTCAAGACACCAAATATTTGGGGGAGAAAATCACTGTTGTGAAGCTGAGACTTGTTCTGTTAGAGATGATGCATTGGGTAACTGCAATATCCAGATAGCTGCGAACAACTGAGCCTTTATTTGGTGGAGATTTAGGGAAAGAGGGTGTTGCTTAAGATCCAAAGGCTGAATGATGTATTATATGGAATGTAATAACTTTGCTATAACATGAAACTTTGAAGGTGATTTAGAAAATGCTGTTGAGAAGATAAATACAGATGTGGAATACAGTTTCCCTCATCCACAGAAACCTATAATAGCTTCAGCGATCTGTTTAATTATCTGTTGAATGTTGCCTTCAGTTCTCTCCTTGGACATTTTCCCAGGAACTGGTCACTCTGCATGTCCTGAATTTGCCTTTTTCAATTTGTGGCTGAATTTTGTGTTCTTGGTAAACAGAGTTACTCATTTTATTCAGCTTAGCAACTCATATAGGTTTTGTCTCCTTTCCCCCAAAACTAAATTAAAATGCAGGAGATGGCTCATTAACTGCAGGAGATTTCTGAACTTTCCCATGCAACTGCAGGGGATGAAACATCTGTTCCTTTACCTCTTCCCTTCCCACCATCCAGGGACCCAAATGCTCCTTTCAGATGAAGCAATGATTTACTTGCACTTGGAACATAAAACAGTACAGCACAGGAACAAGTTCTTTGGCCCACAATGTCTGTGCTTACCATGATCGCAATCTAAAGTGATCGTGACTGCCTGCGCAAGGTCCATATCCCTCTATTCCCTGATTGTTCATGTGTCTGTCTAAATACTTAAATGCTGTTACCGTATCTGTTTCTACCACTTCCGTTGGCACCTGCCACACTCTATATGAAAATACTTGTAAATCTCCTTTAAACTTTCTGCCTCTCACCTTAAACCAATGCACTTTGGTATTTAACACTTCCATCCTGGGAAGAAGACTCTGATCATCTATCCTATATATGCCTCTCAAAATTTTGTGCTTCCTCCAATCTCGTGCACTGCACTCGGTTTTCACAATGTCGTCTCCTCTGCATTGGAGAAACCAAACGCACCTAGGCTCCATCTACAGGAGTGAAACTGAGTTCCTGGTTGCCTGCTGCTTTAATTCTCCATCCCATTCCCACACTGACCTTTTTGTCTGTGGTCTGCAAAGTTACAGTGATGCCCAGTGCAAAGTTAAAGAACAACATTTCATCTTCCATTCGGGCACTTTGCAGCCTTCCAGACTCTATCAAATTCTTCAACTTCAGGTAACTTACTGTTTCTTTCTGTCTGTATCAGAATAGGCCATTTCTGCCTGTCATCTGTGATTTTGGTACAGTTTGGTCTTCTGGACATATCCCTCAGATCTGCTATAACCAACACTTAACACAGACAAGGAAGCCTAATGTGCATCTTGCATTTACTCATTTGGTCTCATCCTATGTAGTGGTATTTGCTTTTTTACCAGTTCCTGCCCCATCTTCCCTGCTGTTAAAAACTAATGTGTTTTCTCTCGTTCCAAGTTCTGAGGAAGGATCTCGGACCTAAAACATTAACTTTGTTTCTCTCTCCACAGATGCTGCCTGAGTGTTTCCAGCATTTTTTGTTTTTATCTCCATCAGACTCTAAAGTCTAATTATTGAGGAATTCTCTTATAATGTGGAATCTGTGTTCCAGCTCTGCTATTCAGTGCTACATTCCGGAAGAAGATAGAGAGGCTGGCTCGAGACATTCTCACTGACCCTATCCGAGTTGTACAAGGAGACATAGGAGAGGTAATGTGACTGAAGAACTGCTAACTTTTAACTATTAATAGCCATAAAATATGAGTCATTCTCAGCAGCAGTCGCAAGAATATAAAAAGTGGTAAATATTTGAGTTGATGGATTGGAATCTTCCACCAACTGATTTCTATGGTTATCTGTGCTGAGGACAGAGGATAACTCCTCCAGAGAAGGCTAAGGGACATCACAAAGCATAATCTCTAGCTTCACCTGCAAACGGTGTCGGCAGTCGTAATATCTTCAACAGTGCCTAATGTCAAGTGTTTCTAAAGGAAGTCACATAACCCTACTCTTTGCAGGATTTTTCATTGCACACTTTCTCAATGCAAATTATAATCAAGTTCTGGCTGTTGTGCCTAGTACCGTACCAAAACCTTTAATTTATAGTCCTTCCTTTGTATACCTGCCGTAGATGCCTAATTCTCTTGTGACTTAGATGTTAAGATTCTGGAGTGTGAACGTCTTTGTAGGGTAACCCAATCCCAAGATTCAGGGCCTTGTTTTAGAGGTATGCTATCAAGTGGTGTACGCACTGACATCTGAACTGTATTTGCGTGCATGTGCAGGATATTATAGAACAAGTTGGACTTCGAGTTGGGGGGGAAGAAGAAGAATGTGAGAGCAATAGTGATTGACATTTCAAGAGGTGGGGGGAGGAGCAGACAAGGGATACTGTGCCACAGATGTGACTCCAGGATGGTATATTAACTCCGTGATACCAGGGTCAACAAAGGCTGAGGTTGTGTAAACAGTCAGAGGTTGTGTGCTTATTGGTACCAGTGACGTATGTAGAAAGAGGAATGATGTTCTGCAGGCAGAGTTTGGAAAGAAATTAAAAAGCAGACCTCAAAGGATTACTTTCATTGCCATGTATTAGTGAGTACAGAAAGCAGATTAACTCGTGGCTTGGAGGATGGTCTAGGAGGGAGAGTTTTAGATTCCTGAGGAATTGGGGCTGTTTCTGGGGTAGATGGGACTTCTCCAAGCCAGATGAGTTGTACTTCAACAGGAATTGGAATATCTTTATGGAAGAGTTTGCTCGTGCTGCTGGGGAGGATTTAAACTTGCTTAGCAGTGGGGTGGGAAGTTGGGGGTGGAATTAGAAGGGAGAAAAGGCAAACTGGAAGCAGAATGTAGGGGTTTGGTAAGGAAGTATTCAGGAAGTCAAAAAAGGAAAGGCAAAAGTATAGGATAATAACAGTGGTAATGATAATCAGAGTGCAACAGGAAAGGGCAGAGTTTGCAAGCATAAGAGTGCACCGATTAAAAAAAGAGTCAGGGACAATGATCAGATAAATCTAAAGGCAAAAAAAGCAAAAAGAAATCAGGAAGACTGTTCACACTAAATTAGTACCGCTTAAGGATTTTACTACGTTAGTGAAAATGGAAATAAAATAACAATTAGATTTAGTTTGCTATGAGTGCATGTGAATCTGTCGAGGTTAGTGAACTATAAGCACGGATGGCTGTGTGGAATGGTAATAACAGAATTTTGGCTCAGAAAGAGGCAAGACTGGCCATTAAATATGCCTGGATACAGAAAAGATTAGGAAGAAAAGAAAGTGAGAGGGAGAGCAGCGTTGATTAAAGAGAACATTGCAAAGCTAGAGCGAAAGGATGTCAAAGGCATAAAGCATTACAGAGACAGCACAGAAACAGGCACTTTGGTCCATCACGTCTGTGCTGACCAAGTGCGCATCCATTTACCAGCACTTCTGTGTCTTTGTGATTCAAGTACTTGTCTAGGTAGTACTAAAATATGGTGAGAAGTAGTTACCTTCATTAGGCAGTACATTCCAGATTGCAACCACCCTCTGGATGTAAACAAAAATCCTCAGTTCCCATTACCCTAAGCCAATGCCCTCTAGCTTTAGACACCTCTAAAGGTTTTCTACTATCTCTTCTGTGCCCTTCATAATTTTGTATACCTCTATTAAGTTTTCTCTCAGCCTCCTCCACTTCAAGGAAGACAAACCCAGCCTATCCAGTCTCTCCTAACTGAAATGCTCCATCCAGATAACATCCTGGTGAATCTCCTGTGCACCATCTCCAGAACAATCACGTCCTTGAATTAGGTGTATTCTCTCAGTCAGCACGGAATGGGAGAGATTTGGAAGTGAAAATGTGCAGTGAAATTACAGAGAAGTATATAAACCAGAGGGTGATTATAATAGGGGATCTTAATTATTCCACAGTAAACTGGCATAGTAATAGTGTCAGGTCAGAGAAGGTGAAGAATTTTTGAAATTGTCAATGATAATTTTCTAGAACAGTGTGTTTCAGGTCCAATGAGAAGTAGGCATTGCTGGATCTGGTTGTTAGGAATGAGGTAGGTCCAGTGCACCAAATTTCAATAGTTGAACATTTAAGAGATGTTTCTGTGCGATACAACTCCATGACACTCCCAAATGAAAAATTTATCCTTTACTCTCCCCTCTAATTCATTTGCCTAAGAACACTAATTTATACCCCCAGTTGCTGAGAAATTGGTCCTTCTTCTGCCTTCTTGTCATGCCTCTCATAATTTTATTTGCCTTAACTAAATCTTCTTAATCTTCTCAGTTCCAAGAAACAGTCCCACCAGTTTCCAACTCTTATAATTTTTTATAATTTTTTTTATTTACAGCGTGGTAACAAGCCCTTCCGGCCCAACGAGTCCGCACCGCCGATTTTAATCCCCAAATTAACCTACCCGTACGTCTTTAGAATGTGGGAGGAACCGGAGCATCCGGCGGAAACCCACGCAGACACGGGAGAACGTACAAACTCCTTACAGACAGTGACAGGAATCGAACCTCGATCACTGGAGCCGTAATAGCGTCGCGCTAACCGCTACGCTACCATGCCGCCCTCTTTTCTGCTCTTTCGCTGAGCTAGTGTTTACCGGGTGCCTGGCATCATTGGGACTCCAGCTCTGCAAGTGCTGGCACTCCAGTCTCAGCTTGTTGGGTACCATGCCCATTGTGATAGCATTAATCTTCATTAACATTTACTTTGTTTTAGGCAAACGAGGATATAACTCAGATCGTGGAGATTCTTGCAGCTGGTCCTGATAAGTGGGTTTGGCTCACAAGACGACTGGTGGAGCTGACATCCAGAGGCAGTGTGCTCATCTTTGTGACCAAGAAAGCTAATAGTGATGAGCTTGCTGCTAACTTAAACCAGGAAGGTTATTCTGTTGGACTGTTGCATGGAGATATGGATCAGAGTGAAAGAAACAAAGTCATCTCTGACTTCAAAAAAAAGTCAATTCCTATTTTGGTGGCTACAGATGTAGCAGGTGAGCATCTCTCCATTCCCATAGAGAAAGACTAGGTAAATTCATTCAACACACTCAGAATGCTGGGGGAACTCAGCAGGTCAGGCAGCATCTATGGAGGGAAATAAAGAGTCGGAAATGAAAGAGTAAGATGCATAATGAAGCGTTGGAAATTTGGAGCCTGGGTGGAGAAAGTAGTTAGGTGTGTAGCTGCAGTTGGGCTTGAGCCGGCTTGGGGAACGTGGTTAGGTATGTGGCCAGTGACAGTGACATGGCTGAGCTCTGAAGCTGGGGACTAGAGCATGAACATGAGAGCGAGGGCAGACCAGAAGAAAAGGAGGAGGCAATGGGCAAGGGTTCCTGTGCATGAGTTGTGTCTGCGCACGCGTGTGCATGTACAGGTGGCACCTACACGCTTCCCACGCAGCAGAACCTAGTCTTCAGTGGTCTTGGGCCCCCTTGCCACTAGATTAAAAGAAACCTTGCACAGGCAATTTCCAGTTCACAGTACAAAAGTTGGGACATGGAATATCAGCACCCGCATGGACAACCCAACAGTGACAGATCTGAATGCTGCTTCACTATCATATCTTGGCAGCTCAGGTGCTTTGACATCAGCGTCACTGGAGAGTGAGACACGGCAGGCAGGAGATGGCCAGTTGAAAGAACAAGGCAGTAGCTACACTCTGGAGGGACAAACAGGAAGAGGAATGGCATCTTCATGGAGAACTGAAGAGATTGGAGATAGACAAGTGAGGGTTGGAAAATAGAGGAGTCTGGCTCTGTTTAATGTTTAGCGAATGAAGCAGATGAGCTGAAGGCACTGAGGGACTTGTAAAAGTATGGTTTTAGCTGTTACAGAATGTAGCTTAAAGCAGGGCAGGATTAGTAGGTTAGGGTCTCAGATACAGGAATTTTGGGTGAAATAGACAAGGGGATAAAAGAAGGATGGGAAATGACAACCTTGGGTAAAGAATAAATGCAGCTGTGAGAAAAAATGATGATGGAAAGATTGAAAATTATTGTCGAAAGAAAAAAGAAAGGCAATCACTTCGTTAGAGTGTACAATAGACCATCAAAAAAGTTTGAGGGGAAGAGAGCAAATATGTAGACAAATTTCTGACAATTGCAAAAAAAGCTCAAACCATAACAATAGGGGATTTCATTTACATTATAGTGTAATATACAGCCAGTGTTAGAATTACAGAGGGCATACAGGATTGGTAAGTTGCTTTCAGGGCAGCATTTTTAGCCATTATGTAGCAAGTCCAACCATTGAAGCTGGGTAGGTGGAAGGAGTGTCAGTGGGAGAGGAGGTTTGTAATATGAACATAATTCGATTCGATTTAGTGCAGGTTTTGGAAATGACGATGGGGAAGGTCGATATTACTAGACTGAAGTAATATAGCAAAAAGTGAACTGGAAACAGCTGCTTTGAAGGTAAATCAGTCCCAGCAGTAGGAGGTATTCAAGAAAGAGATTTAGGGGGGAAAAAAACTGGGACTGCCAAATATCAAGCATCCAGAATGATGAGGTACCCAGAAGGTGAGATAAGAAAAGGAAGCATGGTGTGGCTGCAGGTTTTGGATGAGATATATTTATTAGTCACATGTACATCAAAACACATGGTGAAATACATCTTTTGTGTAGTGTTCTGGGGGCAGCCTGCAGTGTCGCCACGCTTCCAGCGCCAACATAGCATGCCCACAACTTCCTAACTCATACGCCTTTGGAATGTGGGAGGAAACTGGAGCACCCAGAGGAAACCCACGCGGACACACTGAGAATGTACAAACTCCTTACAGACAGTGGCCAGAATTGAACCCGGGTCGCTGGCGCTGTAATAGCATTACTCTAACCGCTGCACTACCATGCCTGCATTGTAGCCTGAGATGTAGTTGGAGTAGCTAGCCTAAGCAAGCAACTGCAATGCATTTCATAAGTGTTAACCAATGCAGCCACAGAGTTCTGCTGGTGGAAAGAGCGAATATAAAGGGTTGCGAATGGGGTGAGCTGCTTTGGTGTTATAGAGATGGATATCAACACCTGGATGGTGTTGAGAGAGCTGCACACTCCAGGCAAACAGAGTATTTCATCATGTTTCTGACTTATGCCTTGCGGTTGATAGAAAGGTTTTTGCAGTGTTAGGAGACAAGTTATTTGCTGCAGGATACACAACCTTTGACCTGCTCTTGTAGCCACAACATTTATCTTGCTGGTCCAGTCAAGTTTCTTGTCAATGATGATTCTCCTGGGTGTTGATGCTAATAATGCAGAAAATCAATATTGCTTGGAGCCTTGACAAAGCATTGTATTAGCCTCAGGCAAGATCCCAGAGAGGTGGAGAATAGCCAATATTTTTCCCTTATTTAAGAAGGGCAATAGGGACAGATCAGGCATAAACTTCTGTTCATAGACATATCGTCAGCATGGCTTTGTGCAGGGTAGGTCATGTCTTACAACTTGATTGGGTTTTTTGAGGAGGTGACAAAGATGATTGAGAATAGGACAGTGGATGTGGTATACTTGGATTCTAGTAAACATTTGACAAGGTCTCTCATGGTAGGCTGATCCAAAACATTAAGCCATATGGGATCCACGGTAACTTGGTCGATTAGATTCAAAATTGGCTTGGCCATAAAAGACAGAAGGTAGTGGTGGAGGGGTACTTTTCCAACTGGTCGTCTGTAACCAGTCCTGTTCCACCAGGAGCAGTGCTGGGACCTCTTTGGTTTGTGATATATAGAAATCACTTGGATGAAATTGTAGGTAGGCTGATTAGTAAGTTTGCAGATGACACAAATATTGGTGGAGTTGTGGAAGTGAAGGGTACAGCGAGATGTAGATCAGTTGGAATTATGAGCAGAGAAAGGGCAGATGGAGTTTCATTCAGACAAGTGTGAGGTGTTGCATCTTGAGAGGTCAAATGCAAGAGGGACCCTTAGGAGCATTGATGTACAGAGGGGTCTTGGGGTGCAAGTCCATAGGTCCCTGAAAGTGGTAACGTAAGTAGAAAGGGTGGTAAAGAAGGTGTATAACATGCTTGTGTTCATTGGTCAGGCATTGAGTATAAAAGTTATGTTGCAGTTGTATAAAACTTTGGTTAGGCCACATTCGGAGTATTGCATTAGTTCTGGTCACCACACTATTAGGAAAGGTTTGGAGAGGGTGCAGAAGAGGTTCACCAGGATGTTGCCTGGATTAGAGAATATTAGCTATAAGTAGAGGTTGGACAAACTTGGATTGTTTACTCTGGAGTGTTGGAGGCTGAGTGGTGATTTGATAGAAGTATCTAAAACTCTAGAGTTTTCGAGGCATAGATAGGGTAGATAGTCTAGAATCTTCTTCCCAAGGTGGAAATATCTAATACTAGAGGGCATATATTTAAGGTGAGGGGGTAGGTGCTTGTAACCCAGGAGAGGTGGCAATGTTTAAGAGGAATTTAGACAGGGGCATGAACAGGCAGGGAATGGAGGGATACAGACCATGTGCAAGCAGATGGGACTAGTTGAAATTGGTATCATGATCGGCACAGACATGGGCCAAAGGGCCTTTTCTTGTGCTGCACTGTTTTATGTTCTCTATATGTATGAAGGAAAGGCGGGGGAGGGGGTGGTTAATACCCAAAGGAAGAGAACAGCGGTTAACAGAAAAGGTGGTCAACAATTTAGAACAGAGTTGAGGTGGCAGCTGGTGGACATCAAGGAAAGAATGTGAAGCAGCAACAGTGGATAATCTGATGGTGTGAATCCCAGTGACTGAGTTCACGGCCTCTCATTTGTTGGAGATGAAATTAACACAGAATAAGTGCTTTAGTGCAATTATATATAATTTTAAAAATGGGATTAGTTTTGCATTCCAGGATAACACAGCACGAGTGTACAGCTGATGATTTATGCAATCCAGTCAGATTTGATGATGAAGTTTAGCCAGTAAACCAACATATCTATTCAAGTGTTCACCTTTTGGATTTAAGTGAATAGAGATGAGGACTGTTCTCTGGCATTATCAGGCTAAAAGAGACAGCTTCAATTAAATAAGTATAACTGGATTTTCAGAAGGAGACTTGCATTTTTCTTTTATAATCTTGGGACATCCGACGGCATCTTGCAACCATTTAAGTACTTTTGAAATGTAGTTCCTCTTGTAATCTAGGAAGCACTATGCACACACACAGTTGTGTGAATAGCAATGATCCAGTAACATCTCTTAATGATATTGAATATGGGATAAATATTGTTCAGGATACTAGGGCTCAGTCTTTTGGTTTTGCGAAATAGTGCCAGGGTTTTAGCTTTTATCTGAGAAAGCACTCAAAGCTTCTTGCCTGAACAGTGCATTCCTTCTGCTGCATTGCAGTGTCAGCCTGGGTATTTGAGCTCAAATCTTTTGCGTACTTTTGATTTGGTGAGGAGTAATACCAACTGAACCAAGGCTGATTCTGGGAAGTAGAACTAGAGCATCAAAGGTGAAGGTGACAGTAAGGTTGAGTAGGGAGATAACTGTGGAAACTTTGAAGTGAACTGAGAGTCAAATGCTTGCAAAACTTTTAAGCTTAGAATGAATTAATGCCTTCAGGAAAGGAGAGTAAAAATTGGCAGGTCGTGAAATTGAGCTTTGACAGGAGCAATTTATTGATCAGAATCATATATACAGTATTATGTTGCGCCACGTTTTTTGAAGAGAAGTCTAAGATCTCTAATATCCCCAGGGCACAAACAGTCAGGTTCATCCTCAATTGTTGACATTGATCTTGTTGCATTTATTACAGCTCGTGGTTTGGATATTCCATCCATTAAGACAGTGATTAACTATGATGTGGCTCGTGATATTGATACACACACTCACAGAATTGGACGAACTGGTAGAGCAGGTATGGGGTGTTAATTTCACCAGCCTACAAAATATTATTCAGCAAAAATTCCACTAAGTAATACTATTGCATGTTGTATGGGAATGGTCGACAGATAACTAATTGTCTATTGGATTTTATCCGTTATGTTTTGGTTTATACTCCCAATTTAACAATATACTTTGTCATTCTAAATCTGCTAATTAGCAGTAATCTTCATATCAGCTTGGTATTATCGCTCTGACTTCTGCAGGTTTTGATTTGCTCTTTTTCTTTTAGTGCCAACTAATTAGTTTTGCAAATTTAATTATTAAGCTGGCTGGAATATGATTCTACCTAAGCTGTTCCTGAGGTATGCAATGGTTTCTACACGTTCCACTTAGAGATGTCTATAGATATTTTGCTTAAGTCTCAGGTGTAAGACTTAAAAACATATCTCTATATAGGGTGAAAGTACTACTGCTGAACATGGTGACAGCTGTGGCAGATAGGAAAGGCGTGTGATCCTGTAAGCCATGTGAAATGGCTCAGATGTACCACTTTCATCTGAATTTAAAAGGCAGCATTGAATGTTCCACTCTAAACCTTACCACTTCATCTAGGGTGATAACTAAGTGTGTACTGAGGGAGTGCTATAAAATCATAGCATGATCTTAAAGAAAATATTGAACCAAGGCTAATGATCCCACGTCAAGTGAAAGGTTCCAAAGCCACTTTTTAAATTCCTCTCATGTCCTCTCCAGCCATTTATTCTGTAACCAAAATAATCAAACTATATTAATGTATCATTTATCTCTTCTATGAGGTTGTGCACAGAATGCTTCATTTGTCTAATTTTATTGTACATAATTATCCGAAAATTGCCTTGTAAGTCCTCAGAACCTGTAGGTTTATATCTCTGAACAAAATTGTATTTTCCTCCTTAGATTTCTTGCCCCTTTAACGAGTGTTTTAACTCAGTAGATTTTTAGCCTTTTTTATGGTTTGTTCTGTTTTTACCTTGCTAGGAGAGAAAGGAGTGGCATATACATTGATGACCAATAAAGACAGTAATTTCGCTGGGGATCTTGTTCGCAATTTGGAAGGAGCTAATCAGTATGTTTCCAAAGAACTATTGGACCTGGCTATGCAGGTATATACAAGAAGTAAACTTGGCTATGTCTGAAAAAATTAAACATTTATGCTTGATTAACTCAATTCAAAGACTATGTAACCTATCACCCCATTCCATTCAATGTCCAAGTGCAATTATCTTGGATTAGGCCTTGCAAGTCTCATTTTACCTCCATGTTTTAAGTAACACTCAGTGTTCAGACACCACAATTTCCCTGGTCTATTAGAAAACAAAACTTTCTTGTTCTTTTTATTATCTTAGATGCAGTGATAGGTGTACAATGATTTCTCTGCTTTTTCTCATGTTTGGCAGTAATCTCTGCAGAAAGGACATTTACTTGCAATCTCCTTTTGCTGTTGTCCTGTACACTGCTTGCAAGGCTTATAGCTCTTGATGCACCCAATTAATAAAACACAGTAATCTGATCTGATTTAAATCACTGTGCTTCAATCTCTGACTGAATGTTTGTCAGCTGTTGCATTTACCTTCCTTCCATCCTGGAGGAGCTCAGTCCTGTCGTGTTATAGTGTCAGCTGAGCCTCCATGAACTTGCCCACGACCAATCTTTGTTTATGATCTTAAACACAATGTCAATTGACCATTCTTTCTCCTAATTTGGGCCACCTCATCTTCCATAAAAGTCTAAGCATTTACTTTACAGCAAAGATTGCAGAGCAATGACCTTTAGTGCACACTCTGGCTGAAGCTTTCTTCACTGAATTGTTTAACTTCAGTTGCAGCTTCAGCTAAGTCACAAGAGACTGTGAATTGATCCTGTGTCCTTAAATGTACATCTTTTACATTGATCTCCTACAGATGGAAATCATGAAGTCTACATTTTAAACAGTTTACTAAAATAAAAGAAAGCCATCATCTGAGCATCAGAATAAAAGTCAATGAAAGCTAAGGAGTTTTAACAGATCATTAATGTTTGCTTGTAGGTGCTACTAAATGTGTTAGCAGAATGATTTATTGTATACAAAGTGCTTTGGGACTTCCTGAGATTTTTAAAAAAATTAACTCAGTCATTTTGCCTGGTACAGTGATGATACCAAGTGTGCCCCTTTTATATAATTATCAGGTGATTTTATTTTAAATAAATAGCGAATGACCAGCACTACACTTTCTGAAAGCTCTTTTGAATTCATCGGATTCACGAATGCCCTTCAGCAGAGGAAGTCTGCCTTCCTTCCTTGTACTGGCCCATATGTGACACCACACCCACTGATGTGGCTAACTCCGCAAACCACTCAATCCAAAAACAATGAGGGATTGGCATTAAGTGCTGGTTAATGAAACCAAGATCATGAAAAATGAATAATTTTTTAAAAAATAACTCTTTTCAGATGTTGTATATTTCAATATTTTCAATTTCATTGCTGATTTCATAATCCATGTAATCTGGGGTGCAAACTGCAGCAGATGCAAACTGATCTACAGCGTCCTGTTTAGTAATCCCTGCACTCCTGCAGTGTAGTGTGATGATACTTTTGAGTTTGGTTGTCATAATATGCATTATTGTACATTACCTTAGGTTTCCAAATAGAACTTTACTAATGTACACAACTTTTAAGTGTTGATGGAAGGTTCTGAATGGCACATCTCAACACCGGATGCAATCCCAAAGTGGAGTAGCAAATCCCAGTCTAGATCATGCACCACTGCAGTGGTCAGCTTTCACACTGGTACCTCACACAGTGCTCAGATGCATTTCCAAAAACTTGAGAACTAATGGAATCAGTGCTAGGAGGATTCATTATAGCATTGTAATTGGAGATAGGTATTGCTGAGAGGTGACAATGAGCCTGCAGGATCCAGGTGGTGTGTCAACATATGGAGGAGCTGTTGCTGCCAGTCCCCAGCTCTCTCCTACAGCTACTCCACTGTGAGCCGTTGCATGTTTTATTGCTGGGGGAGCACCAGCAGAGGGCAAGCCAGGTTCCCAGTAGAGCAGCATACTGCAGCAGGGAGGGCCAAGGGTTCGCTCCAGATTCCTGGCATAACAGCACACAGTCTGAACAGCTGTCTCTTTTAAAGTACAGGCAGGTATGTAATGGAGAGTGTTGGGACTGGAAGACCAAGGGCACTATAACAAATCAGTCCTCTGTAGGGAAGTGTTAAATGAGGTGCTATTGTAAAGATTTTTATCAAGGTAGTCATAGGCATAGAGTCAAGATCTGCTGTCTTGACTAGGAATGACAAGGAAAATGAATTGATAAAAGAACAAAAAATAGAGCTTCCACGGTTAAAGGATTCCTTCAGTGTGTTGCTGTGTGTAGTTGTTCTTTAAACAATTGCAAACAATGGGTCACTGTTCCCTTTACACTTCATGTGATGACCCAGTTAAACCAACAGGCCTGGTAAATACTTGGATTGGAGACACTTAGGATTACCTAGTGCACTAGCTTGGCTGCTGCGATGAACATGATCCAACTGGTAAACTGAGTATGTGTCCATCTAAAATCTGTCACATTGCAGGTACTTAAAAGGAAAACTAACCATTAATTCTCTAGTTTAGTACTGTTACTACTATGAAAGTTTAACTGTATGCATTTACTAACTTGTGTTGTCAGAACCCGTGGTTCCGGAAGTCTCGTTACAAGGCTGGGAAAGGGAAAAGGATGAATATTGGAGGAGGAGGATTAGGCTACAGAGAGCGACCAGGACTTGGCTCAGATACCTCAGTGAGTAAATGATGGGTTTGAGGTGTTATCGACATTAGTAAATATTTCCAGTGGTGTACCCCAGTAAATCATTTGTTTTGCAGCTCTGTTCATTCTTTTCTGCAGTGTACAAATTTGAGAAAGGACATGTCTTGAAAATGACCATTACCCTTGTATTCTGCTAAAAATAGACTATCCTGCTCACATTAGATAAGCTTTATCTATCACACTATACAAAAAAAAAGCAATTTTTAATTTTTGTTGCAATGGATATTCTGCTGTTGAATCTTGTTAGGGGTGATCCACTGCTGAGTCAAATCATGTTGAGGGTCAATGTACTGTTGAATCCACTCCTGTTCAGAGATGATCTGCTATAGAATCCAGTCATTCAGAGGAGATCTGCTGTAGTCAAGCTGCAATGCCCTGTCCTGCCAAGCAACGTTAAGTGTTTTTAAAAAAAAAAGAAATTGATAAATATGGATATTAAGGGAGATGGAGTTAATGCAGGAAAGTGGTGAAGAGCGAAAAGATCAGCTATGATCTGTTTGAGCAGGCACAGGACTGAAGAGCCCTTAACTCCAGTGTATTATGTCTTCTGACCCACAGTTAAATCCAGCTGGTATGAGGGGCAATGCACTGCTGAATCTTATGAACTTCTGTTGCATGACTCTCATCAGCAAATATTGTCTTTGTGTTGACTGTTTAAACCTTTAGCCTGAAGCACAATAACTAAATTTGTGGTGGTTGTCTCTCTCAGGACAGATCAACTAGCAACGTGCTGTCTAATTATGAAGCATACAAACCATCCACTGGTGCAATGGGGGATAGAATGTCAGCCATGAAAGCAGCATTCCAGGTAAAGGTCCTTTGATGAAGCTCTGGTTTTGGGTTTATGACAATTTTCTAAAGTATTGCTATCTCTTGAAATTTTGAAGAACTCTGGTGGAAATTCTTGAGATTATAAAAAAAACCCTGTTATATTTTTCACCAGATGAGCAAATGGCTAATTAATTAGCTGCTCAGTCTCTTTTCCCAATGTGGTGCTCAAATCTTCACTTGTGTTCCATCTGTTGTCTTTGATGCAAACCAGGCATTCTGAGTGCAGCATTTAAATGCTGTTGAGTGTTCAGCTCGGTGCTTGGCCATGTATGCATTGAGTTGTGCTTAGAACCCTTTAGTTAGTTGAAGATGCTCAGCACCCTGCTCGAGATGTATGTGATGTACAGATTGATGTGCTACACCAGAACCAACAATAAGAAACTGCCAATAACATGAGCATACGTGTCAAACTGCAACACACACTATAAGTAGATCCTCTTCATTCTGTGAGTAGCCACCACAACGTTGGTTAGTCTAATGGGGAGTACTGGGTAAGATGGACAATGCCTGCTTCTTTGCTTACCCAACATGGGTAGAAGTACTGGAGTTACCCTTACAGTAACTTTATTTTGTTCTGCAGTTCTGCTGACTGTTTTGCAGCTGTTGATGCTTTAAAATATTTTAAATGTGTTAAGTCTTTAGTGATTCCTGCCATTGAATTTATTGTTATTTATATAACCGTTCATCTCACTTGTATTCCCTTGCCCTTTCTAGAGGATACAGGGATGAATCTCTCTTATCTTCAGTAAAATATAGAGTTTTATACAGGCCCTTTGGCCCAACTTATCCATGCTGACCAAGTTGCCTACCTGAGACTGTCCCATTTGGCCCATATCTCTCTAAACATTTTCTATCCATGTACCTGTCCAAATGTCTTTTAAGTGTTGTAATTGTACCCACCTCTACCGCTTCCTCTGGCAAGTCATTCCACATGCCCACAACCCTGTGTGAATAAGTTGTCCCTCAAGTCCCCTTTAAATCTTTCCCCTCTCACCTTAAACCTGTGCCCTCAGTCTTAGACTCCCCTACCCTGGGGAAAGGACTGTGACTATTCACCTTATCTCTACTCCTCATGATTTTCTATTCCTCTTAGGTCATCCCTTTGCCACCTACGCTCTGGGGAAAAAAAGGTCCCAGCCTATCCAGTTTCTCCGCGTAACTCAAGCACCCCAACTCCAGCAACATCCTAGTGAAACTTTCCTGCACCCTTAAGGACAAAGATAATGACATTCCTCTCCTCCTCGTTCAGTGCAGTTGAAATAGAAGATTCCATTAATTGAACTCAACCATTGAGCTTCATGTTAATCTTAACAAGTGTCTGAACCCTTCTTTGATAGGTTACTAATGATTACTTGCTGGGCTCCTAGATGAAGAATATCTCATCCAGTTATCTGTTGCACTAATTGAGTGTTATTGAGCTCATCTTCTGTGGAGGAGAGCATCCACCGTTCATGTAAGCCTGTTCCAGTGAAGTACAAATTGGCAGTTACAGATTCCATATTCCCTCCTTATTGTTGATCCTCTGCATCCAATCATTCCTCCTTGGCCATTGTGCTGGTCAAGTTTGGATGGATCTGGACCTGTGCCTGGACTCTGCTTGCCTAAACGACTGGGTAATAACGACATGAATGAATGATGACTGACAGTGAATCTCAAACATTTACCATATATTGAATTGCAGCTGTAATATTCCATAGCTGCCTCTCAACTTGCCCCCAGTTTAGTTTCTCCCAAAGCCACAAAGATAACAATTGAGCCATTGTTATGAATGTGATCAAGCAGCAGCAATTTGAATCAGTTTGGCGGCTTCCTTCAAGTAACAGAGTATCAATCATGTATTGAAGTGTTCCAAGGTCATCTGAATCACTAACATTACAATTTTATCTTTCAGTATAGTGCAAAAACCACAACTTCCTTCCAATATACTGATATTTATTCATTGCAATTTACAGTGTGAACCAGCAGGCGAGTGTTGTTACAGGTTTAGTACCTGCAGTGTTAAGGCTCATGTTTAGATATGTAAAGCACTGAACACTAACATTGCACTTGTTTTATTTCACCAGTCACAATACAAGTCACACTTTGTTGCAGCCACTGGAAGTGCTCCAAAGATCACAGGCTCTGCCGCTGGTACTAGCAACTGGACTAGTGCTGGGAGTCTCAGCATCATCCCTACATGTCCTCTGGGCAATCAGATCACTAACCAGCCCTCAATCCTCAACAGCAACAGCGGAGCTACTGGGCGGAACAAAGACAACAACAATCGGTCGGCTGAGGTCAAAATCAATCGCCCCATTGATACTAGCCCTAGTCGTTCTGAAGGTAGTGGTCGTCATGGCGATGGCTTTGGTCGTCATGGCGATGGCTTTGGTCGTCATGGCGATGGCTTGGGTCGCCACGGGGACGGTTTTGGTCGCCACGGGGACAATTTTGGTCGCCACGGTGACAGCAGCAGTCGTCACAGCGATTCTAGCAGCCGTCATTCTATCAGTAAGTACAGTGAACGGGGTAGTGACGGCAGGCATAGTGATCGGAGTAGTGAGAGGCATGGCGATCGAGGCAATGATCGGAGTGGCGAGAGGCACGTTGACCGCAGTGATCGGCACACCGATCGCCGCGGTGACAGTCGGCACGGCGATAGGCATGCAGAAGGCCGCAGTGACAGCCGGCACGGCGAGTCCAGAAACGCCAGCCTAAACCGGAGTGGTGGGGAGACCGGACGTGCCGATGAAACTGGAAATGGCGGTGGGAGTGGGAATGGCAGCGAGAGCAGGAATGGAGACAGCAGAAGCAGCAGTCGGACCACCCCTGCTGAGAATGATGGCTTTGCTGTGCCAGAGCCGCCCCCCAGAAAGAAGAAGAGCCGGTGGGACAATTAAATTCCAGAGGTTGTGTGCCCTGTATTCTCCTGCAAAGATGCTTACACTTCAAAGCCCTGTTAGAAACTCGGTGCATAGTTTTATCAGCATAACCATCGAAACAAAAAGGGACATTACTGAGTGGAATTTCATTTAGAATAGTGAGCTATGTATCTTGTATGTTAGTGCTGGTATTTGAAATGGGAAATTCTGTAAGATTCAGTCAGCAGGAATTTTTCAGGTTGTCAGATACTTTCAGTATATTTGTTTTTGCCTTTGCTCTGCACTCTTTGTGAAACAGTAAAGTCATCTCAAAGATTTCTGAAACTGTAACATCTGAATTTTTTTCTTTTTGCTGATTTGTGTTGTGATATCCATTCTGGCAGGAGCAGGTCATGAAAAGGAAACATTGCTGTTTCCACAGGCTGAGATCAGCAGCCACTGTTTTCACTCTGTTCTGAACTTCATCATCAAATTCCTCACTATTGTCTTTGAAAAGTTGGCTCCTTTTATATTCAAATAAAAGACACTTTTAAACATGAAATATTTCAACAACGTGTGATTGAACTGATTCACACATGTGTTGCAGCATGCTACAAGTTTGCTGATGTGTTCCCTTTGTTTACTTGATGAAAGTAGGGGAAATAAGCCAACTGATGGAGATGGTGAGGAAACATGGCAGGTTTAAACATTCTATTTGGCTCTGCTGAGGTCACATTTGAATCCAACTTTTAATACAACTACGTGGTACCCAGGAGCTTTGTATAGCAGCGAACTGATGGGTGGCTCACAGAATTTAAACTGGGCTGCACAAATGGGATAATACATTCCATTCTTGCTCCTCGAGTGTGGTCAATTTCATGCTGCAGGAACTTGGATCAGGATAGTGTGGTTCACCTGGAGATCTCTACAACCTGAAACATTTTCTCCACTGTTGCTTCCTCGTCTGCTGAGTCATTCCTACATTTACTGCATTTATTTCATGTTGTCAGCATGCACATAGTGTTTAAAGTTTTGTAGGGAATAGCTCCTGTCTGTAAGGGGGTATCTGTGTGAGGTAGCGAGGGGAACAGAGTTGACAGCATTGAGAAGCAGGAGTTCATCTACCTCAGACTGGCAGGCCCCTGTGATATGTTCATTTTGGGCCTTGAGCCGTCTGTCCTGTGTTAGATATCTCACAATCTGGCAGGGTGGGACAATACTGGAGCACTGGCAAACACCATTCGGCAGCTCTGCCGTGGCATCCAGTGGGGTTCAGCCCCTTGGTGTTACAGAATGAGACAGCACAGGCCCACTATGTCCATGCTGACCACCAAATACCTATCTATACTAATCCCATTTACCAGCACTTGTTCTGCAGCCTTCTAGGCCTGCTGATTCAAGTATTTGTCTAGATGCTTAAATGTTGTGACATTACCTACCTACCTCCTCTTTCGTCAGTACTTTCCAGATTGCAACTGCTCTCTGGGTGAAAAAATTCTTCCTCAGATCTCCTCTAAATCTCATCTCACCTGACACGTATGCCGTCTGGTCTTAGATACCTCTGCCCTGTGGAAAGTTGTTCTACTATCTTCCCTGTCAGTGCCCCTCATAATTTTGTACACCTCTATCAGAGACCCCCTCAGCCTCTGTTGCTCCAAGGAAAACAAACCGGTCTCTCCACTGTACTGAAACATTCCATTCCAGGTAACAACCCAGTGAATCTCCTGCACCCCCTCCAGTGTGATCATGCCCTTCCTATAATGTGGCAACCAGAACTGCTTGACAGTACTCCAGCTGTAAGTTAATCAATGTTTTATAGCGCTGTACCAAGACGTCCCTGTTCTTATATTCTAATGAAAGCAAACATCACATATGTCTTCCTCACCACTTTATCTCCCTGTGCAGCAAGGTCCCTTTGTGCCTTAGCACTCCCCAGGCCACCACAGTTCATGGTGTATACCTTTTCATGAAACCCCCAAAATACATCACCTCACACTTATCAGGATTAGATTCCAACTGTCATTGCTCTGTCCAACTTGCTATCTGATCAATATCATTCTGTAGTCTAAGATTACTCTGATCATTATCAATATCACCACATTTTTTTTGTCATTGCAAACTTACTGATCAATGTTCTGCCTGGTCTTGGTTCCAGAGTGTGTATATGGCAGTGTTGATAGGAGTATTGATTACTGTGCTTTTAGGGTTAAAGTCTGGGCTTCACACTCAACACATACCCCATTGTGATGTGTGCTAACTAGGACAGATTCAGAACCGGTCCAACAGTTCAAAGCTGTGCATCCAAGAGGAGCATCAGAAGCAGAATAATATTCCATAGCAAAAGTATATTCCATTCCAGTTACTCATGGCCAGAGTCAATCCTGCATTCCACCATTACTATTAAGCCAGAGGACCAAGCCAGGTTCAGTTACAGTAGAAGGGCATACCATGAGCAGTACCACACACATCTAAAAATATGCCCTTCTGCTGAAACTAGTATATGGGACCATTTGTATGTTAAACAAGCATGCTATTAACTAAGCTGCAACCCCATAACCAATCATTAATTCAAGCTCTGTGATCTCTATCGCGTAATGAATAGCATGAGAAATTATATAACAAACAGGAAGAAAGAAATATGAACATCCCTATCCTGTTGAACCAATTCTACCTTCTTTGAGATAACCATCATAGAAGACAGTCTTAAAACAATTTGAATGGGGAGGATGAGCAACCAGAGATTGTGGTCCATCTTGGTACTAACAATGTAGGCTGGAAGAGGTTATGCAAAGAGAATTTACCGTGTTAGGTAAAAAGTTACAAAGTGGGACCTTTAAGTTCGTAATCATACGATTATTCCCTGTCCCACATTACTAGTGAGGCAAGAAATAAGAAGATAGTACAGTTGAATGCATTGCTAAAGAGCTGGTGCGGGGGGGGGGAGGGGGGCTTCAGATTCATGGATCATTGGGTCTTTTCCAGGTCAGGACCAGTACAAGAAAAACGGGTTGAACTGGAGGGGCACCAATATCCTGGCAGGGAGGTTTCCTTGTGCTACTCGGGAGGGTTCAAACTAATGTGGCAGGGGTGGGAACCAGAGCAGTAGGTCAGCGGGTGGAGAGATTCAGAGGTTCAGTCAAGTTCTATAGGAAGAACAGGCTGGGCCAGGTTAATGAACATGATGGGACTGACAGTCTGAAGTGTATATATTTTAATGCAAGTGCTATAACAGGTAAGGCAGATGAACTTAGATCCTGGATTAATACATGGAACTACCATGTTGTAGGCATTAAAGAAACTTGGTTCAGAGATGAGCAGAACATACCAGGGTTTCAGGTGTGATAGAGAGGGATGTAAAAGTTGAGGGGGAATTGCATTACCGATTGGTATTGGTTTATTATTGTCACTTGTACCGAGGTACAGTGAAAAACTTGTCTTGCATACCATTCGTACAGATCAATTCATTTGCAGATACATTGGGTCAGTACAGAGTGTGTTGAGGTAGTGCAGGGTAAAAGCAATGACACAGTACAGAGTACAGTGTCACAGCTACAGGGAAGTGCATTGCAGGTAGACAATAAGGTGCAAGGTCAAACAAGGTTGATTGTGAGGTCAAGAGTCCATCTCATCATATAAGGGAACCGTTCAATAGTCTTATCACAGTGGGATAGAAGCTGTCCTTGAGCCTGGTGGTACGTGCCCTCAGGCTCCTGTATCTTCTGCCTGATGGGAGAGAAGAGAGAATGACCCAAGTGGGAGATTACTGATTAGGGAGAATGTCACAGCAGCACTTTGAGAGGATATGCTAAAAGCTCATCCAGCGTGGCGTTGTGGATAGAACTCAAGAATAAGAAAGGTGCAATCACTATGATATGGTTAGCCTCCCAATAAACAGCAAGGAGCAGATATGTAGGGTTTCTTGAAACAATACGTAAGTAGTCCAACTATAGAAGGGGCCATACTAGACCTAGTACTGGGGAATGAGCCTGGCCAGGTGATAGAAATTTCAGTGGGGGAGCATATTGGGAACCTTAGTTGTATGTTTTAAGATAGTTACAGAGAAGAACAAATCTGGTCCTTGGTGAAGATGCTAAATTGGGAGAAGGCTAATTATAACAGCGCTAGGCAGGGAAAGCTCAGCTAAAAGGAACCGAAAACTAGAGGGCACAAGTTTAAGGTGCAAGGGAAGCTATTTAAAAGGGATCCAAAGGGCAACTTCATGCGGAGAGTGGTATGTACTGTATATGGAATGAGCTGCCAGAGAAAGTGGTTGAGGCGGGTACAATAATAGCACTTAAAAGACATTTGGATAAGTACATGGATAGGGAAGGTTTAGTGGGATGTGGGCAAATGAGACTCGCTTAGCTGGGCAGCTTGGTCAGCATGGATGAGTTGGGCATGGTTGTTTCCGTGCTGTATGACTCTATGACTCTAAGACTGGGGAAAGTAGATTGGGAGAGGCTCTTTGGGGGTAAATCCACATCTGACGTGTGGGAATCTTCTAAAGACCAGCTGGTTAGGGTTCAGGCCAGCATGTTCCTGTGAGGATGAACGATGTGGATGACAAGGTTCAGGAACCTTGGATGACAAGGGATATTGTAAATTTAGTCAAAAAGAAAAAGGAAGCACGTAATTTTTAGGAAGCCGAAATCAGAGCCCTTAAGAATATAAAGGAAGCAGGAAAGTAACAAGGAATTAAGAGGGGGTAAAAGGGACCATGAAATGTCCTTGGCAAGTAGGATTAAGGAAAACCCCAAGGTATTTTATATGTATAATTAGGAGTAAGAGGGTAGCTAGGGAGAGGGTAGGTCCACTCAAAGACAAAAGATGGAATATATATGTGGAGCCAGAGGAAGTGGGCAAGGTCCTAACTGAGTACTTGGCATGGGTATTCATCAAGGAGAAGGAATGTTGATGAGGTTGAGATCAGGGAGAGGTATGTTAATATTCTAGGGCATGTTGATAATCGAGGAGGAGACGTTGGGTCTCTTGAAGAGCACTAAGGTGGATAAGTCCCCGTGGCCTGATGGAATCTATCCCAGCATACTGAGGGAGGCAAGGAGAGGGATTGCTGGGGGCTTGACAAAGATCTTTATATCCTCTTTTGCCACTGGTGAGGTCCCAGAAGACTGGAAAATATCCAATGTTGTTCCTTTGTTTACAAAGGGCAAAAGGGATAATACAGCAAATTATAGGTAGGTGATCCTTACATTGGTAAATTATTGGAAAATATTCTTGGAGACAAGAGTTACCTACATTTGAAAAAGCATGAACTTATTAGGGATAGTCAGTATGGGTGTGTGAGTGTGTGTGGGTGCGAGTGTGTGTGTGGGTGCGAGTGTGTGTGTGTCTGTGAGTGTGCGTGCAAGTGTGTGTGTGTGTGGGGGGGTGTGTGTGTGTGGGGTGGGGGTCATGTCTCACAAACCAGATTGAGTTTTTTGAGAGATGATGAAGATGATTGATGAGGGTCGGGCAGTGGACTTTAGTAAAGTATTTGACAAGGCCCCTCATGGTTGGTTGGTCCAAGAGATTAAGTCACATGGGATCCACAGTGAGACAGTGAGTTGCTAAATTAGACTCAAAATTGGTTTGGTCAAAGAAGACAGGGGAGTGGCAGATGGGCTGTTATTCTGACTGGATGTCTGTGACCAGTGGTGTTCTGCAAGGATCAGTGCTGGGAGATGTGTGTATATATATATATATATATATATATATACACACACACACATAGATATTGATTGATTTTTGTTAAAAATGTGGGTGGTCTGATTATTAACTCTGCAGATGACATGAAACTTGGTGCAGCTGTGGATAGTGAGGAAAGCTGTCACAGGATACAGCAGGATATCAACCAGTTAGAAATATGGGTGAAGCAATGGCAGATGGAGTTTAATCCGCATAACTGTGAGGTGTTGCAGTTTGGGAAGTCAAATGCAAGAGGGAAGTGTACAGTAAATGACAGGATCCTTAAAAACATTGGTCTTATGGTGCAGGTCCGTGGCTCCCTGAAAGTGGCAACACAAATAGGATGTTTGCCTTCCTCAGTCGGGGTATTGAGTATAAAAATCATCATGCAACTATATAAAACTTTGGTTAGGTCACATTTGTGCTATTGTGACAGTTCTGGTCGCCACAGAATAGAAAAGATGTGGAGGCTTTGGGGAGGGTGTGGAAGAGGTTCACAAGATCACAAGACAAGGGAGCAGAAGCAGGCCATTCGGCCCATCGAGTCTGCTCCAAGGAAAGAGAAATAGAAATGAGAAATGGGGAATGGGGGAAGAAGAAGAGAAAAAAAAACTATTCTTCAGCAGGATGTTGCCTGGATTGGAGCGTATTAGCTTTAATAAGAGGTTGGACAAACTTGGATTGTTTTCCCTGCAGTTTTGGAGGCTGAGGGGAGATCTGACAGAAGTTTATAAAATTCTGAGAGGCAGAGATAGGGTAGGCAGTCAGAGTCGATTTCCCAGGGTGGAAATCTCAAGTACTAGTGGGCATCAGTTTAAGGTGAGAGTGGGAAATTTTAAGAGGCAAGATTTATGATTCAAATTTTTTTCACACAAGGAGTGATAAGTGCCCGGGTAATGTCCTGCCAGTGGAGGTGGTGGAAGCAGATACAATAGCACAGTTTAAGAGGCGTTTAGTCAGACTCATGAACAGGCAGGGAATGGAGGGATATGAAACCTGCAGGCAGATGGGATTAGTTAGATTGGCATCATGGTCGGCACAGACCTGGTGGGTCACAGGGGCTGTTCCTGCGCTGTACTGTTCAATATTTTGTTCTATGGATCACTCAATGTTCAGAGCATTGGATAGGACGAAAGTTGTGGGCCCCAGTAATATCCTGGTTTAGTGCTGAAACCTTTTCTACAGAACTGGGTATGCTCTGGTCAAACTGTTCCAGTACAGCTACTTCACTAGCATATACACAGTCAATGTGTAGAATGTCCCAGATAGTTCCTGTACACAAGCAGAACAAATCCATGTGGACCAATTACAATTCTGATAACATGCTCTCAATCACCTGTAAAGCTGATGTGTGTTCAACAGTGCCATCCAGCAGCACTCAGCACTAATTTCTCACTGATGCTGTTCATTTTAAATTCATTCACTGGATTGAATGTCACTGACAAAGCCAATATTTATTGCTCATTGAGGTTGGAACACAGTAAACCAGCCTTGTGGCTGTGGTCTGGAGTCAGCGAGGCCCGACCACGACGGCTGCACATTTCATTCCCTGGAGGATGTCAAGGATGTGAGTGAACCAGAAGGGTTTTAATGACAATCTGGCAATTTAATGTCTCAAACTGTTACTGAGATTAGCTTCATTTGTAAATTTTAGACTTTTTGTATATAGTTAACTAGGTGGTGGGATTTGTTAGTAATATAGCCACTAAGATTTAATGTGGCTGGATTCCACACAGCCGCATGGCTCACTAAAGCCTTGGTCTAAATTTGGACAAAGAGCTGAAGTCCAGAATGACTCTTTCCATCACTGCCATGTCATCACCACGGAGTATGAGCAACTTACCAAAGGTTGTTTTGCAGACTCCCACTGGTATATTGACTACACTTTCTCCCATCCTGCTTACTGTAGGAATCCAAACCATTCTCCCAGTTCCTCTGTCTCCATCATAACTGCTCTGATGATGACTGTCCGCAGGAGTGCCTCAGATGTCTTTTTCTTAACAATGGCTTCCACTTCATCATAGTTGACAGAGTGCTTAGCCAAGCCTCATCTGTTTCCTGCACATCTGCTGTCATCACCTCTCCTCCAGGTCTGTACATGGAAAGTGCGTCCTGATCCTCTCCTTCCACCCACCAGCTTCTGCATTCAACACGTCATCCATTGCAACTTCTGCTACCTTCAATGAGACTCCAACACCAGACACATCTTCCTCTCCCTTCCTGTTTTCATTTCAAAAGGACCATGTCCTTCACAACCACCTACACCTGTCTTCTGTCTTTCATCAACCACCACCGCCTTATGACACTTTTCCACGCAACATGTGAGTATTAAGGAGGATGTAAAGAAGCTTCAGTGGGGATCTGGACAAGCTGAGTGAGTGGGCAGGTAGATAGCTGAAGTAATACAATATGTAAAAGTGTAGCTACATAAATTAGAGAAGTTTTTTTTTACATTGTGAGAGATTGGAAAGTGTTCGTGTTCAAAAAGAAGTAAGTGTGCTTGTACAAAATCACTGAAAGCCAACGTGAATGAGAAGTAAGCAATTAGGAAGGAAAATAGTATGTTAAACTTTATTACAAGATGATTTGATTACAGAAGATGTCTTACTGTAATTATATAGGGCCTGGTGAGACAGCATCTGGAATATTGTGTACCCAAGAAAGAAGGAGTTCAGCAAAGATTCACCGGACAGGTGCCATGGAGATGGCAGTTCTCTGTGTGAGGCAAGATTGAGTAGACTGGGCCTATATAACTCTAGGTGTTAGAAGAGTGAGAGGTGACCTCATTGAAATTTACAAGATTCTTACAGGGTTTGACAGGGTAGATGAAGGGGGAGATGTGAAGATATTTCTTCTCAGAGAACAAAGAATGTTTGGAAGTCCAAAGCTCAGAGGGCTGAGAAGGCTTAGTCGATGAGTTCACTCAGACTGGAGACTGAAAGATTTCTGGATACTAAGAGATAGTGCAGGGAATGAGGTTGAGTTGGAAGATCAGTCATGATCTTGATGACTGGCAGAGCAGGTTTGAGGGGCCCATACACCTACTCCTGCTGTTATATTCTATTGTGGCAACTCACCGTCTAGTCGGGCGAACCGGCTCGGCAGTCGGGTCGCGTGGCGTCGGAGCGACGAGGCCCAAGATGGCGGCAGGCCTCGTCTTTCCGAGCGACGGGGAGAACCCGCACGCGGGAAAGTCCTGATGACGTAGGACTTACGTCATTGCCGGTTGTTTTGGGCGGGAACATTCTCCCTTAAAGGGCCCGTGCAAGGCGGGAAAATAAACCAGTTCTGTTTGGCAATCCTCCGAGTAGAGTCTTGTTTTATTCCGCGGTAGCAACCGCTACACTATGTTCTTATGCTCTTATTATTTAGCCTGTTAGAAAGTCCACAATAGAAGTCTTAAAATGAGTATTTTAAGAACAAAATCAGGAAGCATTTCTTCACACAGTGGGCAGTGGAAATCTAGAATCCTCACCAAAATGCTGTGGATGACGGGATAAATTGAAAGTTGCAGCTGAGGTCAACAAGTGGTTTTTAAGATTACAGTGCCAAGGATATAGAACAGAGCTGAGTAAATGGAGTTGAGTTTTAATTCAAACAAGGAAGTATTAAAAATATGAACAGAATTGGGTCACTTGAGTCTCTTCCTTCCTGAAACTATAACTGATCTGTGAGGTAGTTGCACAAATCCACCTTTCACCCTAATTTCTGAAACTAGTTTGTATATTGAAAATGTTTGAATGGTTGAGTGACCAGATAATCTCATTTGTGTGTTACTGAAGTCATAGACGCAAAGAATCACTACAGTAAAGGAGGAAGCCATTCAGGTCTATGCTAGCTCCTCATCCAGCAATCCAGTCCCCACTCCATCCACATAGCCTTGCAGATTATTTTCCTTCAAGTTCCTATCCAATTTGCTTTTGAAAGTTCTAATTGACTCTGCTTCCACCTCCTCGTAGACAGTGGGTTCCAAGTTAAAGCTACTCTGCATAAAAGAAGTTTCCTCACAGACCTCTGGCTTGACATGCCCATCACTTTAAATCCGTGCCCCCTGGCCTTTGTACCATCTACTAATGGGAACAACTTCTGTCTACTTATCTCATATAAACCAGTCGTAATCCTGTACATCTCTATCAAATCTTCTCTCAACCTTCTCTGGCTCCTCAGTCTAACCTTGCAGCTGAAATCCCTTCACCTGGAGCCATGTCAATCTCCTCTGCTCCTTCTGTAGAACCTTCACAACCTTCCCAAAAGTATAATGACCAGAAATGAGTAACCTCCCTGCTGTTGTAGTCTGTATCACGTGCTTTATTAACCACACTCTCACCATGCCCAACACCTTCAGAAATGTATGCACATGTTGGCGGAAGTCCCTCTGTCCTTGAACACCCATTGGAATTGTGCCATTTAATCCATGCTGCCGTTCTTTACATTTTCTGCCAGAAAGTATCATGTTACATTGCTCTTAACACCAGGATCTTGCTTAGTTCTCAGGATGTGTTCCCAGCAACGAGTGCAAATGGAATCAGTGCTAAAAGGGGTCTTTATAGCATTATAGAGAAGCATGTGACTGAGTGCTGGGCACCTGGGTGCATGGAATTTGGAGTAAGTCCCTGGCCTCAGTCTGGAAAGGCCTCCTATGAGGGCTGACGTTGGGTGAGCTGGGGTGAGCCATACAGTCACTGAGCACTGAGATGTGGGGCTCAAGGCTGCATCCTGGCCAGCGTGGTGAGCACGGCCACTGCTAGGGACTGGCACCACATGCGCTGATTGTTGAGAGCCACCTGGTCCCTCATGACATTTGGAGATGCTTTAGAACAGTACAGCACAGTACAGGCCCTTCGGCCCATGATGTTGTGCCAACCTATATAAACGTCTACTCCATGATCGATATAACTCTTCCCTCCTACACAGCCCATAACCCTCCATTTTCTTACACCCATTTGCCTATCTAAGAGTCTTTTAAATGTCTCCATTGTATCAGCCTCTACCACCACCCCCACCAGTGCAGTCCAGGCACCCACTACTCTCTGTGTAAAAAACCTCCCTCTGACATCTCACCTTGAACTTCCCTCCACTCACCTTAAGTGGATATCCTCTGGTATTGGCATTACTGTCCTGGGGTAAAGGTGATGGCTGTCCACTCTGTCTATGCCCTTCATAATCTTATACACCTCTATCAAGTTGCCTCTCGTCCTGCGTCACTCCAAAGAGAAAAGCCCTAGCTTGCTCAACCTTTCCTCATAATGCATGTTCTCTAATCCAGGCAGCCTCCTGGTAAGTCTCCTCTGCAACCCTCCCTAAAGCTTCCACATCCTTCTTATAATGAGGTGACTAGAACTAAACATAATCCTTTAAGTGTGGTCTAATCAGAGTTTTATAGAGCTGCAACATTACTTTGCGGCTCTTGAACTCAATACCTCAACTAATGAAGGCCAGCACAACATATGCCTTCTTAACCACCCTATCAACTTGTGTGGCAACTTTGAGGGATCTATGGACTTGGGACCCCAAGATCTCTCTGTTCCTCCACACTGCTAAGAATCCTGCCATTAACCTTGTACTCCACCTTCAAGTTCATTCTTCCAAAGGGCATCACTTCACACTTTTCTGGATTGAACTCCATCTACCACTTCTCTACCCAACTCTGCATCCTGTCTATATCCCGTTGTAACCCATGACAATCTACACTGTCCTCAACACCTCCAACCTTCATGTCATCTGCAAACTTACTAACCCACCCCCCCCCCACTTCCTCATCCAAGTCATTTATAAAAATCACAAAGAGCAGGGATCCCAGAACAGATCCCTGTGGAACACCACTAGTCACCGACCTCCAGACAGAATATTCTTCATTTACTACCACCCTCTGCCTTCTGTGGGCAAGCCAATTCTGAATCCAGGCAGCCAAGTCTCCATGGATCCCATGCCTCATGTCTTTCTGGATGAGCCTACCATGGGGAACCTTGTCAAACACCTTGCTGAAGTCCATACACACCACATTCACCACTCTACCTTCATCAATTTGTTTTGTCACCTCCTCAAAAAACTCAATTCGGCTCGTGATGCATGACCTGCCTCTCACAAAGCCATGCTGACTATCCCTGTTAAGACCATGCTTCTCTAAATGCTTGTAAATCCTGTCCCTAAGAATCCTCTCCAATAGTTTGCCCACCACTGACATAAGACTCGCTGGTCTATAATTGCCAGGATTATCCCTAGCACATTCCTTGAACAAGGGAACAACACTTGCCATGCTCCAATCCTCTGGTACCACTCCTGTGGCCAGGGAGGATACAATGTCATTGTCAATGCCCAGTCTCTTCCCGTAGTAACCTGGGGTATATCCCATTCGGCCCTGGGGACTTATCTATCCTACTGTTTTTCAGAAGCTCCAACACTACCTCTTTCGTAACCTCGACATGTTCCAGCACATTAGCCTGCTCTACACTGACCTCACATTTGTCCAAGTCCCTCTCCCTGGTGAACACTGAAGCCATTCAGGACCTCCCCTACCTCCTCCGCCTCCAGGCACATATTTCTCCCTCTATCCATGAGTGGTCCTACCCTCACCCTCGTAGTCATCCTCCTGTTCTACACATACTTGTAGAATGCTTGGGGTTTTCCTTAATTCTACTCACCAAAGGCCGTCTCATGTCCCCTTCCAGCTCTCCCTTCTTAAGAAGTCCCTTCTTAAGCTCCTTCCTGGCTACCTTATAATTCTCAAGAGCCCTGCCTGATTTTTGCTTCCTAAACTTTAAGTATGCTTCCTTCTTCCTCTTGACTAAATGTTTCACCTCTTTGGTCAACCATGGTTCCTTTACCCTGCCATTCTCTCCCTGTCTCAGTGGGACAAACCTATCCAGAGCACCATGCAAGTGGTCCCTAAACATCCTCCACATTTCTGCTGTGCATTTCCCAGAGATTATCTGTTCCCAATTCACACTCCCAAGTTCCTGCTTAATACCATTGTAATTAACCCTCCCCCAATTAAAAACTTCCCCATATCATCTGCTCCTACCCTTGTCCATGGCTATGCTAAAGGTCAGAGAGTTGTGGTCATTATCTCCAAAATGCTTGCCCACCGAGAGGTCTGTCACCTGACCAGGTTCATTGCCTAGTACTAGGTCCAGTATGGCCTCTCCTCTAGTCAGCCTGTCCACAAACTGTGTCAGGAATCCCTCCTGGACACACCTCACAAATTCTGCCCCATCTAAACCTTTTGCACTGGGGTGGTGCCAATCAATATTAGGGAATTTGAAGTCACCCATGACAACAACACTGTTATTTTTGCACCTTTCCAAAATCTGCCTCCTGATCTGCTCCTCGGTGTCCCAGTGGCTATTGGTGGGGTGGAGGGGTGGGGCTTTAGAATACTCCCAACAGAGTGGTTGTTCCCTTCCTGTTTCTAACTTCCACCCACACTGACTCAGTAGACAATCCCTCCACGATGTTCTGCAGCTGTGATACTATCCCTTATCAGCAATGTCACTCCCCCCTCCCCCTTTTACCTCCCTCCCTCTCCTTTTTGAAGCATCTGAACCCTGGAGCATCAAGCAGCTATTCCTGCCCTTGCAACAGCCAAGTCTCTGTAATGGCCACATCATTGTAATTCCACGTTCTGACCCATAAAGTTCATCACCCCTTATTCTTAATACTTATTTCATTAAGTAAACACGTTTCAACCCAACCAACTTACTGCGTTTATGCCCTATCCGCCGCCTATCCTTCCCCACAGTCTCTCTGCACAATGCATCCACCTTTACACCAACTGCTCCATCATTTGAACAAAACATTCCCCAGCCAACCTAGTTTAAACCCACCCCAACAGCTCTAGAAAACTTGCCCGCAAGGACGTTGGTTCCCCTCTTGAGTTCAGGTGTAAGCCGTCCCTTTTGTACAGGTCGTACCTTCCCCAGAAAAGATCCCAGTGATCCACAAATCTGAAAGCCTGCCCCTGCAGCCAACTCTTCAGCCACATTCGTCTGCCATAGCTTCCTATTCTTACCCTCACTGGCACGTGACACAGGCAGCAATCCAGAGATTACTACCCTTGAGGTCCTGCTTTTTAGCTTCCTTCCTAACTCCCTATATTCCCTCTCAGGACCTCATCCCGCTTCCTATCTCTGTCGTTGGTACTGATGTGGACCACGACTTCTGGCTGCTCACCCTCCCCCTTAAGAATTCTGTGGACTCGATCCGAGGCGTCTCTGACCCTTGCACCTGGGAGGCAACATACCATCCATGAGTCTTGTTCTCGTCCACAGAATCTCCTATCTGTTCCCCCAACCAATGGATCCCCTATCACTACCGCACTCCTCCCCCCTTCCCTTCTGAGCCATAGAGCCAGACTCAGTGCCAGAGACCTGGCCACAGTGGCTTTCCCCTGGTAGGCCCCCGCTTCCCAAAAGTATCTAAAATAATATACTTGTTATTGAGGGGAACGGCCACAGGGGTACCCTGCACTGACTGCCTATTCCCTCTCCCTATCCTGACGGTCACCCAGCTACCTGCATCCTGCAACCTTGGTGTGACTACCTCCTGGTAACTCCTGCCCATCATCTCCTCAGTTTCCCAAATGATCCGGAGTTCATCCAGCTCCAATTCCAGTTCCCTAACACGGTCTGTAAGGAGCTGCAGCCAGAAGCTGCTGACTCTCCCTCACTTTGTTTAGCTGTACAACTCTCCCTAGCCTGGAGATTTCTCTGTGGTAATCAGTTCAATGAGCATGACCACTGTTGAGGGTTGTGAAACTTTGTTATTGCTGTGGAGGCTGTCATGGAATATACTCAAAGCCCAGTTAAACAGATTTCTGAGAGACAAGGATGAGGAACAGGCAGGAAAGTGGCCCAGGGCCAATGATAACATCGGCAATGTTCTCATTTAATGGTGGAGAAGCCTCCACGGGCTGTGTAGCTGACTTAATGGATGTTGGCTGTTGTTTTGAGCATATCCTGTAGTAAAATTTCAGAATCTGTAATTCTGTACTCCGAGGTTTTGTACTGTAATGGGCTGAATTCAGATCAGGTCAGTTTCTGGAGGGACAGAATTGATCAGTGATCATGTACTGGAGACATGGGATTGGTCAGGGATCAGGTACTGGAGACATGGGATTGGTCAGGGATCAGGTACTGGAGACATGGGATTAGTCAGGGATCAGGTACTGGAGACATGGGATTGGTCAGGGGTCAGGTACTGAAGGGCTGGGATTGGTCAGTGGTTAGGTGTTAGAGGGCTGGGATTGGTCAGGGGTCAGGTACTGAAGGGCTGGGATTGGTCGGGGGTCAGGTGCTAGAGGGCTGGGAGTGGTCAGGGGTCAGGTACCCCACACACCACTCAGCTCCATAGTGAGGCAGAAGGGAAACATCATTCCACAGGTACAGATCTGGTGTTTCGTGTTAGCATCTCTTGATGCATTTTTGGGTTTGTTTTTATTTTTGGAAAGAAAAGAGCTGTAAATGAAATGTTAGGAGGGAGTGACAAATGGAGAAAGGAAGAAACACGCACAAAGTATTGCAGGAACTCAGCAGGTCAGGCAGCATCCGTGGAGGGAAATGAACAGTTGATGATTCAGGATGAGAGCCTTCATCAGGACTGGAAAGAAAGGGGAGAAGCCAGAATAAAAGGGTTGGGGGAGGGGGAGGAGCACGAGCTGATGGATGGTAGGTGAATCTAGGTGAGTGGGGAAGGTAGGTGGGTGGGGGAGTGGGGAGTGGGAGTGATGTGTGAAGCTGGGAGGTGATAGGTGGAAGAGGCAAAGGGCTGAACGAGATGGAATCTGAAGGAGAGGACAGTGGACAGGGAGGGAGGTGGCGAACCAGAGGGAGGAAGGTGTGAGTTTGGGGCAGGTCAGGAGGGCAGAGGAGGGGAAAGAGAAGGAGTAAAGGGGCCAGAAGGGAAAATAAAGGTGGGGGGAGTGGTTACCAGAAGTTAGAGAAATCGACGCTGATGCCGTCAGGTTGGAGACTGCCAAGACGGAGTATCAGGTGTTGTGCCTCTAATCTGCATCTGGCCTCAGCGTGGCAGTGGAGGAGGCCGAGGACAGACATGTCAGTGTGGGACTGGCAAGTGGAATTAAGATGGTTGGCCTTTGGGAGATCCTGGCTGTTCTGGCGGATGGAGCGAAGGTGCTCGACAAAGCAATCCCGAAATCCGTGTCGGGACTCAAAGGAGGCCGCATCGGGAGCATCGGATGTAATAAATAACTCCGATGGATTCACATGTGAAGTGCTGCCTCACTTGGAAGGGCTGTTTAGGAGCCTGAATGGTGGTGACGGGGAAGGTATAGGGGCAGGTGTAACATTTGGGATGGTTGCAGGGATCAGTGCCTGGAGGGGGGTCGGGGGGAGGGACGAGTGGACAAGGGAATCGAGGAGAGAGCAGAAGTTGCAGAGAATGATGTGTTGGATACGGAGGCTGGTGGGGTGGTAGGTGAGGGCAAGGGGAACCCTGTCCCTGTCATGTTGGGGGGGATGGATAAGGGCAGACGTGGGAAATGGAGGAGATGTGGGTGAGGACTGCATTGATAGTAGTGGAGGGAAAACCCCGTTTTCTGAAAAAAGAGGACATGTCGGATGTCCTGGAATGGAAAGCCTCATCATGGGAACAGATACGGTGGAGAAGGAGGAACTGGGAGAAGGAAATAACATCTGTGCAAGTGACAGGGTGGGAAGAGGTGTAGTCGAGGTAACTGTGGGAGTCAGTGGGTTTGTAAAAGATCTCGGGAGATAATCTGTCTCTGGAGATGGAGACAGAGATCCAGAAAGGGGAGAGAGGTGTCGGAGATGGACCGAGTGAATCTGAGGGCAGGGTGGAAGGTGGAGGCAAAGTTAATGAAATTGATGAGCTCGGAACAGGTGCAGGAAGCAGCCCCAATGCAGTCGTCGATGTAGCGGAGAAAGAGTTGGGGGGCGTTACCCGTGTAGGTTTGGAACATGGACTGTTCCATGTAGCCAACTAAAAGGCAGGCATGGCTGGGGCCCATATGGGTGCCCACGGCTACACCTCTGGTCCGGAGAAAGTGGGAGGAGCTGAAGGAGAAGTTGTTGAGGGTGAGTCCCAGTTCTGCCAGACGGAGGATGGTGGTGGTGGAGGGGAACTGGTTGGGTTTGTTATCCAGAAAGAAGCGGAGAGGCCTGTGACTTTCCTGATGGGGGATGGAAGTGCACAGGGAGTGGACGTCCATGGTGAAAATGAGGCGCATTATAGGAAGGATGTGGAGGCATTGGAGAGGGTGCAGAGGAGATTTACCAGGATGCTGCCTGGATTAGAGCGTATGGAATATGAGCACAGGCTTAAGGTGCTAGGGCTTTATTCACTGGAAAGGAGGAGGTTGAGAGGAGACATGATAGAGGTATATAAAATTCTGAGAGGAATAGATAGAGTAGACAGCACCTTCTTCCCAGGGCACCAATGCTCAAGACGAGAGGGCATGGCTTTAAGGTTATGGGTGGGAGTTTCAGGGGAGATGTCAGGGGGAGGTTTTTCACCCAGAGAGTGGTTGGTGCATGGAATGCACTGCCTGGGGTGGTGGTGGAGGCAGATACATTGGACAGGTTCAAGAGTTTGTTGGATAGGCACATGGAGGAATGTGAGATAGAGGGATATGCGGGAGGAAAGAGTTAGATAGTGTGAGGGTGGTTTGATGGACAGCACAACATGGTGGGCCAAAGGGCCTGTTTTGTGCTGTATGGTTCAACGGAGGCAGTCAGGGCCAGGGAACTGATAGTTGTTGAAGTGATGGAGGACATGTGAAGTGTCACAGACGTAGGTGGGAAGGGACTGGACCAAGGGGAACCAAGTGGTTCAGTTATCTTTTAATTTCATGCTTTTAGTTTACTTTTCTTACCTATCCATGCACATGGCTATATGGTATCTATGCTTTTATCTACTAAGAAAAATAAGAAGTGTTAAGATCTTTCAGTTTGAGTTCAGTGTGCAGTGCAGCATCCATCATCCCCCACCGATATGTTTGTAAATGAGAAAGGAAGATGTTTGTTTACATTACATGTTCTTTCATGTGTACAGGCTGTTTCCAGTATAATAGTGTTTTTTCCCTTCTAGTTTGAGTATCATTTTTAATACCGAGCTTAATTGCAGATCTAACCCAGGATGTGAGGCTGGAGCACAGCAGATTCCATCTGGTGTGTAAATAGAGATTGTAATCAAGCTCGATCTGCCGCAGGCACAGTGGTCTTCCTGCACTAATGGGGACAGAGCAGGAGATCTATGATGGAAACTGTCAAAATATACAGTTTAGTTGTGATTATTCACGTCAGCGCGGCCTTGTCTCTGATACAGCACAGCAGCTAAGAGCTTGAAAATCCTTTCAGATGGTTTATAGCCTTGAATTATCAATTAGGTTTCCCAGTGTCTGTGGAATAAGAGTTTAATACAAAATCAGTGGAGAATGCAATTGTTGGTTTTGAATCAAATGCACTGATTGTAATATTGTGTTTCCCTGCTTGAGGTGAAATCTATTCTCTGATCAAGTTCAGTCAGATTTTGAAGTACCTCAGTCTGAGAGTGGGAATTGGAATTGGTTTATTATTGTCCCTTGAACTGAGGTACAGTGAAAAACTTGTCTTGCATACTGTTCATACAGATCAATTCATTACACAGTGCAATGAGGTAGTACAAGGTAAAACAATAACAGAATGCAGAGTAAAGTGTCACAGCTACAGAGGAAGTGCGTTGCAGGTAGACAATAAGGTGCAAGGTCATAATGAGGTAGATTGTGAGGTCAAGAGTCCATTTTATCGTACTAGGGAACCGTTCAATAGTCTTATAACAGCAGGATAGAAGCTGTCCTTGAGCCTGGTGGTACGTGCTTTCAGGCTTTTGTATCTTCTGCCCAATGGGAGGGGGGGAAAAGAAAGAATGTCCGGGGTGGGTGGGGTCTTTGATTATGCTGGCTGCTTTACTGAGACAGCAAGAGGTACAGACAGAGTCCATGGAGGGGAGGCTGGTTTCCATGATGTTCTGGGCTGTGTCCACAAGTCGCTGCAGTTTCTTGCGGTCCTGGACAGAGCAGTTGCCATACCAAGTTGTGATGCATCCAGATAGGATGGTACATAGAAATGGTACATCGATAATCTACCTTGGGTTCAGATTAACCTGAGTTCGAGGCAGGCTGAAACATGCACTGGTAGAGCACCTTCCAGGCTGCAGTGCAATAAAACTGCCCCTACACTGAGAATATTACATGAGGCACCAGTACGCCTGTTTTGTGAGATGATAACAGACTACGCTGGTAACTCCATTGATGGTAATGTTCCCTCGTCTTAGTGAGAAAGAAATGACAGTGCTGGAGGTTTGATCGTGGTTCACATTGTGTGAGCAGGTGTATTCGGAGCATGTTCACCCTCTCCCAGGCCTGCCTGCTGTGGGAGGGTTGCTAATCAGGGGATTAATATTATTTTACAGTGCTCAGGACCACTTGAAGGGAAACCACAGCTTGATGAAATCACGGAGAACTAACTGTAAGGAGAAACTGGCTGCAAAATCAAGTCCTCTCTCTCACTAAGCTTGCACAGGTTGTGGCCACACTCCAGGGGACAGGGAGCCCTTCCCAACACTGAGGAGATCAGGACTGCAAAGCTGCAGAAATCCCCCACCCGCTTAAAACTAACTTGTTTCCTTTCTTCTGACAAAAAGTTTTTGAACTGAACTGTTACCTCTGTTTCTCCTTCCACAGGTGCTGCCTGATGTGCTGAGTGTTTCCAGCATTTTCTGTTTTTATTTCAGATTTCCTGCATCTGCAGCTTTTAATTTTCATTCACTGTTTAATCCATTGCTAGTTCTCCTCCACGAACACCACCTGTGAAGATTGCTCCATGCTCCAGCAGATCTTCTGTGTCTTCCCTCTGTGCTTTCTGTTTCCCTTCATGCCTTCGATGAGATGTTGACCAAATCCTACTTCTACAGCCACATCACTTTCCTTATCAGATGTCCCTGGCTCCAACAGATTCCACACTTTACAATTCAGGTCCATCCAGGGTCACAGGTATGTTCAAACTATCCAGTGTTTCTCCAGCCACTGTGTCCACCACATCCTGAGATGCGTGCTTAATGCCATGTGTCGGACCTCTCTCTGCAGCAATGACTCACTCTTTCTCAAAGCTGTCATGGTCCACAGTTCCACTTCTTCCTCTGCTGCCTTCAGTGCTGCAATATGTAACCTTTGGCCTTCCCTTCAGATGTCAACGATTGCATGCACAGCAGCTCCTGAATTCCAATATCCACCCCCAATCTTTCTAACCATTCACTTTCCTCCAACACCGTTTCTCCCCCCAGTTTTACCCACGGCTGTGTTTCCACCACCCCTTCCAATCCTCCCCTCTCTCTGCCAAATGATCAGTCCTCAGTAGAGGCCCCAGCTTTGGCCCCATCTTAATAGATCCAGAGCTTGACATGACATTGAACTCTCCTTTAATTACCTCCACCAGTGTCCATGTCTTTAGCCAAGAGTCTGCACCCCAGACCACGGACCCTCCCTCTGTCCTCTAAGCTTTTCCAGACCTATTCATTGCTGACTGCCAACATGATATTGACCACCTTGATTTTTAAACTCCCCTTGCTCACCATAACCTACCCCCTTTTCACGTCTTAAGGATGTTAATGTTTCGTAAGGTGCACTCGACGAATATCTGGGTAGGCAGGTTATCACATGGGCAAAGGCGAGGCTGGAGGCTGGAGGCTGGAAAAGCGAGGGTTAACCATTGAAACGTGAGATCTTGAGAGGTGGCGGCAGATGAATGTGGTGAGGATGGTTCCTCTTGTGGGGAACTGGGGGTGGGGGTCACTACTTCAATACAGAGGCCAAGATAGGCTGATTATTTTTGTCCTTCAGAGAGTTGTTAACTTGATAATCACTGGCTAGTTCCACTAGAAGAGTGTGTTCAGGTGCTCCCCTCACTAACTAGTTCCACTAGTAGAGGAGTGCGTTCCAGTGGCCCCCTCATTAACTAGTTCCACTGGTAAGGGAGTGTGTTCAGGGAGTCCCCTCACTAACTAGTTCCACTAGTAGAGGAGTGTGTTCCAGTGCCCCCCTCATTAGCTAGTTCCACTAGTAGAGGGGTGTGTTCAGGGAGTCCCCTCACTAACTAGTTCCACTAGTGGAGGGGTGTGTTCAGGTGCTCCCCTCACTAACTAGTTCCACTAGTGGAGGGGTGTGTTCAGGTGCTCCCCTCATTAACTAGTTCCACTAGTAGAGGGGTGTGTTCAGGGAGTCCCCTCACTAACTAGTTCCACTAGTGGAGGGGTGTGTTCAGGTGCTCCCCTCACTAACTAGTTCCACTAGTAGAGGGGTGTGTTCAGTGGTTACCATCACTGTTGATTCCACTACTCTGAAGGAACGGACCTGACGGTGGAAACACTCGAGTGGCTGGAGACAGACCTGACACAGAGGAGGGTGGGTGTGGTTGTTGGAGGGCCATGTCTGCAGGGCATCACTGCAGCAGTTCCTCTGGGCAGTGTCCTGGGCCCAACTATGTTCCGCCTCTTCATCAATGACCTTCCTTCCATCTAAGGTTAGAGATGGGTATGTTCAGTGATAATGGGCCAGTGTTCAATTCCATTTCTAACTCCTCAGCAAATGAAGCAGCTCATAACTGCACACAGCAAGACCTCGACAACAAATGTCAAATAACATTCATGCCACAAAAGTGCCAGGTGATGAGGGGAGTCTAACTTCTGAACCTCGACCTTCAATGGCATCATGCCCACCATTAACCCCCTGAGGGTCACCACCAACCAGAAACTCAACTGGTCCAACACTAAGTCCTTGTTATTCATGAGGGACGAGAGCACAGACTTCCCGCACTAACTAGATAGCACCAAGGCTGCTGGCAGTGACACTCGGGTTACAATGGCATACAGCGATCAGTGTTGAGGAGTGTCCGTGGTCTGCACTGCGTTGCATCGAACATAGCACAGCACAGTACAGCGCAGGACGTCTGTGCCGAACACAATGCCAAACTAAACTAAATCTCTTCTGCCAACACATGGTCCATATCCCTACATTGCCTGCATATTCATGTGTCTATTTAAAAGCCTCTTAACTGGATCTGCCTCCATCACCACCCCTGGCAGCCTGTTCCAGGCACCCACCGCTCTCTGTGTAAAAGACTTGACCCACACATCTCCTCTAAACTTTCCCCCTCCCACCTGAAATGCACGTCCTTCAGTACTTTATATTTCTACCCTGGGAAACAGATAGCTACTCTATTATACCACTCATTATTTTCTAAACTTCTATCAGGTCTCCCCTTAGCCTCTGATGCTCCAGAGAAAGCAAGGTAGCCAGGACAGAGCTTAAGAATGGGCTTAGGAGAGCTAGAAGGGGGCATGAGAAGTCCTTGGCGAGTAGGATCAAGGAAAACCCCAAGGCATTCTACACTTATGTGAATAATAGGAGAATGACTGGAGTGAGGGTAGGACCAATCAGGGATAAAAGACGAAACATGTGCCTGGAGTCAGAAGAGGTAGGGGAGGTCCTTAATGAATACTTTGCTTCAATATTCACAGTGTGAGAGGATGGCGTACAACAGGCTGATATACTAGGGCATGTCGATGTGAGGAAGCTGGGACTTTCAAAAAACATTAGGGGCCGGATGGGATATACAGTATCCAAGGTTATTATGGGAAGCGAGGGAAAGATTGCTGTGCCTTTGGTAATGATCTTTGCATCCTCACTGGCCACAGGAGTAGTGCCAGATGATTGGAGGGTGGCAAATGCTGCTCCTTTGTTTAAGAAAGGGAATAGGGATAACCCTGGGAATTACAAACCAGTGAGTCTTACTTCAGTGGTGGACAAATTACTGGAGAAGATTCTTAGAGACAGGATTTATGGGCACTTAGAGAAGCATAGGCTGATTAGGAACAGTCAGCATGGCTTTGTGAGGGCCAGCTCGTGCCTCATGAGCCTGATTGAATTCTTTGAGGATGTGACAAAGCACACTGATGAAGGTAGAGCAGTGGATGTGGTGTACATGGATTTTAGTAAGGTGTTTGATAAGGTTCCTCATGGAAGGCTTATTCAGAAAGTCAGGGGGCATGGGATCCAGGGAAACTTGGCTGTGTGGATTCAGAATTGGCTCACCCATAGAAGACAGAGGGTGATGGTAGATGGAGCGTATTCTGCCTGGAGGTTGGTGACTAGTGGTGTTCTGCAGGGATCTGTTTTGGGACCCCTGCTCTTTGTGATTTTTATAAATGACTTGGATGAGGATGTGGAAGGGTGGGTTAGTAAGTTTGCTGATGATACAAAGGTTGGTGGTGGTGTGGATAGTGTAGAAAGTTGCTGTAGATTACAACAGGACATTGATAGAATGCAGAGCTGAGCTGAGAAATGGCAGATGGAGTTCAAACCGGAAAAGTGTGAAGTGATACACTTTGGGAGATTGAATTTGAAGGCAGAATACAAGGTTAATGACAGGATTCTTAGTAGTGCGGAGGAACAGAGGAATCTTGGGGTCCACATCCATAGCTCGCTCAAGGTTGCCACACAGGTTGATAGGGTTGTTAAGAAGGCGTATGGTGCGTTGGCCTTCATTAGTCAGGGTATTGAGTTCAAGAGCCACGAAGTAATGTGCAGCTCTGTAGAACTCTGGTTAGACCGCACTTGGAGTATTGTGTTCAGTTCTGGTCGCCTCATTATAGGAAGGATGTGGAAGCTTTAGAGAGGGTGCAGAGGAGATTTACCAGGATGCTGCCTGGATTGGAGAGCATGTCTTATGAGGATAGGTTGAGTGAGCTAGGGCTTTTCTCCTTGGAGCGAAGAAGGATGAGAGGTGACTTGATAGAGGTGTACAAGATGATAAGAGGCATAGATCGAGCGGACAGTCAGAGACTTTTTCCCAGGGCAAAAATTGCTAACATGAGGGGGCATAATTTTAAGGTGATTGGAGGAAGGTATAGGGGGTATGTCAGAGGTAAGTTTTTTACACAGAGTGTGTTGGGTGCATGGAACGCACTGCCGGCAGAGGTTGTGGGGGCAGATACATTAGGGACATTTAAAAGACTCTTAGACACATGAATGATAGAGAAATGGGGGGCTATGTGTGAGGGAAGGGTTAGATAGAGCAGGATGAAATGTCGGCACAACATTGTGGGCTGAAGGGCCTATACTGTGCTGTAGTGTTCTATGTTCAATGTTCTATTTTCTATGTCCTATAAAACAACCCAAGTTTGTCCAACTTCTCCTTATAGCTCATGCCTTCTAATCCAGGCAGCATCCTGGTGAGCCTCCTCTGCACCCTCTCCACAGTCTCCACATCCTTCCTGTAATGGGGTGACCAGAACTGCACACAATGCTCCCAGTGTGGTCTGACCAAAATTTAATACAACTGCAACATGACTTCCTGACTCTTATACTCAATGCCCCGACCAATGAAGGCAAGCATGCCGTATACCTCTTTACCGCCCTGTCTACTTGCATGGCCACTTTCAGGGAGCTACGGACTTGGACCCCAAGATCCCTTTGTATATCAATGCCGTTAAGAGTCCTACCATTAACTGTGTGCTTTCCCCTTACATTTGACTTCCCAAAGTGCAAGACCTCACACTTGCCCGGATTAAACTCCAGCTGCCACTTCTTTGCCCATATCTGTAACTGATCTATATCCCGTTGTGTCCTTCTTCACTGTCCACAATTCCATCAATCTCTGTGGCATCTGCAATCTTACTGACCCCCCCCATCTACGTCTTCATCCAAGTCATTTACATACATCACAAATAACAGAGATCGCAGTACGGATCCCTACGGAACACCACTGATCACAGACCTCCAAGCAGAATAATACTCTCCCACTACTACACTCTGTCTTCTATGGCAAGCTAGTTCTGAATCCAAATGGCCAATTCACCGTGGATCCCATGCATCTTAATCTTCTGGATCAGCCTCCCATGAGGGACCTTGTCAAACCCTTTACTAAAATCCACATAGACAACATCCACAGCTCTACCTTCATCGATCACCTTCGTCACCTTCTGAAACACTGAATCAAGTTTGTAAAATGTGACCTGCTCTGCACAAAGCCATGCTGACTGGCCCTAATCAAGCCATGCCTTTCCAAATGCACGTAAATCCTATCCCTAAGAATCCTCTCCAATAGCTTCCCTTCACTGAACACTCACCGGTCTATAATTTACTGGATTGTCCTTGGTTTCCTTCTTGAACAAAGGAACAACACTGGCTACTCTCCAGTCCTCCAGGACCTCGCCTGTTGCTAGTGAGGATTCAAAGATCTTCTTCAAGGCCCCAGAAATCTTATCTTTTGCATCTTTCAGTAACCGAGGATAGATCCCATCAGGCCCTGGAGAATTATCCACCATGATGTTCTTCAAGAGACCCAGCACCACCTCCTTCCTGATCTCACAATGCCCCAGCACATGAGCATGCCCCACACTGCAAGCTCCATGTCCTTCTCCTTGGTGAATACCGACACAAGGTACCTCACCCATGTTCTCTGACTCCAAGCATAAATTTCCTCCTTTATCCTTGAGTGGTCCTACCCTCTCCCTCGTTATCCTCTTGTTTTTAAGCATTTTATACCTACATGTTTCTATTTGTAAGTACAAAGTGCCTTGGGATTCTCTTTAATCCTAATTGCCAAGAACATTTCATGGCCCTCCTAAACCCTTGCTTACTTTCCTGCTATCTTTATATCCCCGAGGCCCTGAGATTTTAGCTTCCTAAACCTTACATATGTTTCCTTTTTTTCTTTGACTAAATTCATAACCTCTCGGGTTATCTGAGGTCCCCTTACCCTGCCATCCTTGCCCTTCATCCTCACTGGAACATGGCGGTCCTGAGCTCTGGTCAGCTGGTCTGTAAACAACTCCCACATGTCAGATGTGGACTTGCCCGATAACAGCTGCTCCCAATTAACTGCTCGCCCCCTGTCCCCCAGCTCCTGTCTAATACTGTTGTAATTCGCCCTCCCCCAGTTCAGTGCTTTCTCACGAGCTCCAGACTTATCTTTATTCATAACTATCTTAAAACTGTTGTAATCGCTATTCCCAAAATGCTCTCCCACTGAAAGGCCAGTCACCTGGCTAGGCTCATTTCCCAAAACAAGGTCCAGTTTGGTTCCTCTCCTCATCGGACTACCCACCTACTGTTTCAAGGAACCCTTTTGGATACGCTGAAGAAATTCTGCCCATCTAAGCCTCTTGCACTAAGGAATTTCCAGTCAATATTGGGGAAGTTAAAGTCACCCGGTATTACAACCCTGTGGCTTTTCTATCTTTCCATAATCTGCCTACATATCTGTTCCTCTATCTCCTGCTGGCTATTGAGAGAACTAAAGAATCAGAATGAGAATCAGGTTTATTATCACTAACTTATATGACGTGAAATCTGTTGTTTTGCAGCAGCAGTACTGTGCAAGGACATAAAATTACTATGAAGTACAAAATAAAAAGTGCAAAAAAAAAAGGAAAAATGAGGTAGTGCTCATGGGATCATTCAGAAGTCTGATGGCGGGGGGTAAGAAGCTGTTCCTGAATCATTGACTGTGGGTCTTCAGGCTCCTCCCCGATGGTAGTAACGAGAAGAGGGCATGTCCCAGACGGTGAGGGTCCTTAGTGATGGAAGCAGCCTTCTTGAGGCACCGCCTCTTGAAGATGTCTGTGATGGTGGGGAGGGTTGTGCCTGTGATGGAGCTGGCTGAGTCTACAACCCTCTGCAGCCTCGTGCGATCCTGTGCATGGGAGCCTCCATACCAGGCTGTGATGCAACCAGTCAGAAAGCTCTCCACTGTACATCTATAGAAATTTGTAAGGGTCTTTGGTGACGTACCAAATCTCCTCTAACTCCTAATGAAGTAGAGCCACTGACGTGCTTCCTTCATGATTGCATCCATGTGTTGGGCCCAGGATAGATCCTCTGAGATGCTGACGCCCAGGAACTTGAAGCTGCTCACCCTTTCCACCGCTGACCCCTCAATGAGGACTGGTGTGTGTTCTCCCGACTTCCCCTTCCTGAACTCCACAATCAGTTCCTTGGTCTTGCTGACGTTGAGTGCGAGGTTGTTGTTGCAGCACCACTCAACCAGCCGATCTATCTCACTCCCGTACGCCTCCTATAATCCCATCAGAGTGAGTGCACCTTTCTTATTTCTGAGCTCTCAGTGGGTGAGCCCTCCAGTACGTGCCCTCTGAGAGCAGCGGTGACATTCTCCCTGATCAGCAATGCAACTCCTCCACTCCTCTTCCCTCACTCCTCCACCCCTTTTACCTCCCTCTTTATCTCGCCCGAAACATCGAAACCCAGGAACGTTGAGCTGCCGGTCCTGTCCATCTCGCAACCAAGTCTCTGTAAATGGCCACAGCATCATAGCCCCATGTACTCGTCCAGGCTCTAAGTTCATCTGCCTTACCCATAATTCTCCGTGCATTGAAATAAACTCACTTCAGCCCATCGGTACCACCGTGTTCACTAACCTGTCCCTGCTTGACCTTCCTTACGAACTTCCTGCTCTTAACACTGACCTTCCCCTCAATCCCTCTGGTGATAGGTGTACCTGGCCTGCACTGTGTTGAGTGTCCGTGGTCTGCCCTTCTCTAGATGTTATCTGCCTGTTATGAATGTCTGTTGTGGGTGAAACTCAGGCTAGTACAGGCCACGAGCCCTGTGGCCTCAGGTAAGGTAATAAATGAGCTGACACCAACATTGAGCTGGTCATAGAATGTTCCTTTTATTCAGCAGATGGAAGGTTGCAGGGACAAAGCACTTCAGTTTGTTCACAGCACTGTTTCCCATTGATGGTGGAGGGGAGGCTGGAGCTGTTGCTCCCGCTCTGTGCCGTCTACCTGCTTCTCCGTGCTGGCCAGACTTGGAGAGGGCAGGCAGTTGTCCAAGGGGGGTGTGCTTGCAGTGTAGCCGGGCAGCTTGATGAAGGAATGGAGAGGCAGTGCGCAGGGCCGGGCGTTGCTGTGCGTTGTGGACAGGCCTCGTGTGGCGATGGTGCTGCTGATGCTGTTGGTAGCGTGAGAGGTCACGGCTCCGTAAGGGCAGCTGCTGCCCGCCCGCGTCTGCCGCCGAAAATTCAGCCGTATGTTCTGCCTCAACCAGGACTTCTTTATTTCTGCCTGAACCTGCAGGGAGTGTGGAATAAAAATCCGAGTTACACTGGTGATTGCAAATGCTGGAAGTGTTCAGCAGGTTAGACAGCATCTGCTGAGAGAGAAAGAGAGGTAATGTTTCAGGCCATGAGAACTGGTGCTGATTGTGGTGGGCCGATGATGTCATTGTGAAGGGGAGACTCGAGCGGTGATGCCATCACAATGGGACAACGGGCTATGACATCATTGTGATGGGCCAACTGTGGTTTACGATGTCATTGTGAAGGGGGGGGGGAACAGGTCATTTTATTGGGGAGACGGGTGATCTCAGGGCTAGGAAGGGGCAAGTAACATTGTGATATCACCGGGAAGGAGCGATGGGGATTGGCATGATGAAGAGACTCTGGAGGGGCCATGATGTCAAGGGTGATAATAGTTCTGAAGTCAGTGGATAGCGTGGAATGGAATAACACTACTTCGAGAGGGAGGCTGGTGTGTTGTGGGCACCATTGCTATGGTGTTGTGAACAACTCACTTGGGTTGTGTTGACATTGTGAAGAAGTTTCCAGGGTTTCCGTGAAAGGTGATGGTGAAACCATGAAGGGGAAACTGAGAATATTATGTCATCAGGACAACACTATAACTCAAATCAGCCATTCACAATGATGTCATCAATGATATCATCAATGATATCATAGTGCGGTGCCATTGTGAGGGGAGCTGAGGTTATGATGTCATTTTGAAAGGTGGATTGGAATAATGATGTCACTGTCATGGGTGATTGAGATCGTGAAGTCATTGGGAGGGGTTGAGTGGGGTTCTGATATTTGAAGAGGTGGTCGGGGTCATCGGGAAAAGGCAACTGGGATTCTGATATAACTGTGATGGGGTGACTGAGGTGATGGTATTACTACAATGGGAAGGCTGCCGCCATAGTGTCATCGAAGAGCAGATTGGAGGATGTGAAGGGGTGACTGGATCGATGGTGTTTTCTGAAGCTCTGATTGGTGCTGTAATGTTATTGTGAAGTGAACGAAGTACAAATGCATTGTGATTGGGTGATTAGGGTTATATTATTGTTCAGTGCTGAATAGAGTTGTGTCATGACTGGGCTCATGAAGTCAACGGGAAGGGATGATTGACATGACTATTCCATAGTAAAGGGCAGATTGTGGTTATGATGCACTGTGGCTTCATACAATTGTGAAGCATTGATTGATTATATCATTGTGAAGGGATGGTCAAGTTTATGATGTCATGAATTGGTTGACTGGGCTTTTGATGGTGTGGGGTAATTGGGTTTATGACATCATTGTGAAGGGTGCCTGAAGTTTTGAGGTCAATGTGAAGGGCAGATGTGGGGGAGTTGCACTGTTGATCAGGGAGATGTCCTTGAAGAGTATAAAGGAAGCAGGAAAGAACTTATACAAGGACTTATACAAGGACTTAGGAGGGCTAAAAGGAGCCATGAAATGTCCACAGCAAGTAGAATGAAGGAAAATCCCAAGGCATTTTATACGTATATTAGAAGGAAGACGATAGTTAGGGAGAGGGTAGGTCCACTCAAGGGCAAAGGAGGGAGTTTATACGCAAAGCCAGAGGAAGTGGGCAAGGTCCTAAATGAGAACTTTGCATCGGTATTCACTAAGAAGAAGGAAGTTGATAAATGGTGAGACCAAGGAGGTGTATGTTAATATTCCAGGGTGTGTTGATATCAAGGAGGAGGTGGTATTGGGTGTCCTGAAAGTTATTAAGGAGATGGGGTCCCCAGGGCCTGATGGAATCTATCCCAAGATACTGAGAGGAGTAAGGGAGGAGATTGATGGGGCCTTGACAGAGATCTTTTTATCCTCTTATGCCACAAGTGAGATTCCAGAAAACTGGAGAGTAGCCAATGTTGTTCCTTTGTTTAAGAAGGACAACAGAGAAAATCCAGTAAAGTATAGGCATGATGTCATTCCGGAGTCTGGGTTTACGATGTCATTGTGAAGGGTGACTAGGGATATGACATCACCAACATATGTATTAAACCTGAGGATTAATTAGGTTTTAACAGGATTACTAAGGAAGTGATAAAAAGGAAGAAAGTGGAATCTCAGGAATGTAAAGAAAGATTGAATATTTTCAATAAAAATTAGCAAAATTAATTTGTTTGGAAGTGGAGACTGAGATGAAATGCCTTACTGTGGAACTGCCTCCATGTCACAGCTTATAGAGCACATGGTAAAATATCTCAGGTACTTCATAGAGTGAACATCAGACAAAATTTTGACTCAAGCCTCAGAGGAAGATACAACAGATGATCAGAAGGAGACAAAAGAGTCTGTAGCTGTTGGAATTTGGAGCAAAAATCAATCTGCTGGAGGAAGTCGGTGGGTCAGGCAGCATCTTCAGATGCTCAAAAGTCTCCTTCCGAGAGAAGGAGAGAGACGTGGAGAGGTAGAAGTATTCAAGGAGGGAATTGCAGACGGAAAGGTGCAGGCAGCTGAGGCAGAGATGAAATTCAGACGATGGATGGGAGATTGCAGAGTGAACGATTTCAGAGCTGGAGGGAAGTACGGAAATCAGGAGAGTGGTGTTGTGAGAGCACTTGGAAGGAAGAACAAGAACTTTTCAGATCTCAGCGTCAGAGCGTGATGTACTTCTGTTTCTGAAGTGAAGTTTCTTTCACTTCTGGCCTGGTAACTTACCTCACCATTGCAGAAGCAGTAGATGAATGCAACAAAAAAGCCCTGTTTGGAAAAAAGGAATAAAATTAGTTTCCTGATAGAAACACAAGACACAGGAAGAGGCCACTCAGCCCAAGTGTACTCCCTACTCCTTCGTTAAACATTTGGATCATTCATCTTCCCCACTCTTCTTCCACATCCCAGCTATATTTTCTCTTTGAAGTCTTTGACCCATTCCCTTTTGAAGGCTACTCTTGAACCATCTCCCACCCTCTCTGCCTGTGCACTCCAAATCCTGTGTAAGAAAAGTTTTCCCTCATTTCCTCCCTGGTCCTTTTGACAATCGCCTGGTTGTTGACCCTCCAACCACTCTTTATTTGCCTTCTGTTCACCTAGATCATTCTACCTAACACTTCCAAGGCCTTAAATTTGTTAGCCTCTGGTAACAATGGTAACACCTTTGAATGTCACTGGGAAGTGATAAGACCTTCTGTCATTGAAGATGGTTACTGGCTGGTTTGTGTGAATGATACCTGCCACCTATCAGTGCATGTCTGAATATTATCCAGGTCTTGCCACTTGCAGCTATGGGCTGCTTCACTCACTGAGGAATGACAATGGGGATTGAAGTGTGCAACCATCAGCAAACATCTCGACCTCCCACCTTATGATGAAAGGTCATTGATGAAGTTGGTTGTGCCGAGGACAATGCTGAGGGAGGACAGCAGGTGGCGATGAGGAGAAGGTTTCCCCCTCCAAGTTTGACCTGGTGCCATGAGATGTCCAGGGTTTGAGAGTTGATATTGAGGACTTGCAGGACGCTCTCCCATCTGTACACCACTGTCGTGTCTGCTGCCAGTAGGACAGGATGTACCCAGGACTGTGATAGAGGAATCTGGGACCTTGGCTGAAAGGTACGATTCTGTTGTCTCAGTTATGGTACCGGGACCCAGATTTTGGTGAGGAGGACACTGTGGGATTGGCCATACTGAGTCTTTGCTGGGTCCTTCTGCAGGAGGTTTGTGGTTCCGTGCCAGCTCGGACCCACCTGTGGACCTGTGGTCAGGATCAACTTCAATTCCAGATGTCACCGCTACTGAGGAAATCCTCCATCAGGGGCAGGGCAGAGAAGGAGCAAGGATTGGGCAGAGCAGACGTGTTGCCCGGGCCTGCTTTATACCTGGGATGACCGAAGCAAGGCGATAACTGGGGCATTGATGGGCCACTGTAACCCCACACAGCTGTGCAATTGGCCATGCAACCTACCATGCTGGCAGTCCACTGTCTGAAGTGCTGTGGTCACTCATCCATCCGAAGGCTGGCCAACACCCACAGTGCGCAAGGGAACGTTTGTCAGTGAAAGGTCACCTCCAGTCTTCTGTGGAGCTGGGACAACGTGACACTGCAGCGGTGATGCAGCAGCCCTGACCTTGGCACTGTGTCTCTCCACGGAGGCGCAACGCGGTGACAACAGTTCCCAGTTCCTCACAGACCTGAGCCCTCCAATACCAAGATGGTGATGGATAAAGAACGCTGGGCTCAGCATGGCTCAGTTTGACACCAAGAAGAAGAATAAGTCAGAAACCCCCTGGCAAGAGGGGACTTTGGAGGGATCTCTGAGACAACAAGCCCAGCTGCCTCCCTGCCAGGCCTGTTTTCTGTCTCTGCAGTTCCATCAGTGACATTGGGAGACTGCACTTTGGTTTAGCAGCGGGCTGTGACACTGACTGGTACTCGGATCGCCCTTGCAACCCACCCATGTCGTCTACCCAGAACTGCCGGCTTCACTCGGCCAACCCATGGACCTGTCGGAGACATCCAACCAGTGGCCTTATTGACAGATCAGAGGGGTCACCTCTGCACTTGAAACTGAGTTTGGATGAGCTGGCAGTATCATGGAACGTTGGCAATGCCGGTGACTCTGCCTTTGCAGTGCCATATCATGGCTTCCCAAACATAAATCCCACACCTTGAAGCCACGGAGTCCCAGAGCACAGAAACAGGCCCTTTGGCCCACCCTGTCCATGCTGGCCATCAATTACCCAGCTACGGTAATCCCATTTACCAGCACTTAGTCCGTCGCCTTTTACACCGTATACCTCAGTGATTCAAGTGCTCACCTACCTATGACTTAAATGTTGTGAGGTTCTCTGGCTCCACTGCCCCGTCAGGCTGTGCATCCAAGTCCCAACTACCCTCTGCTGATGAAATCCTTCCTCAGGTCTCCTCTAAACTTCTTACCCCTTGCCCTAACCTATACCATCTAACTACCTCTGCTATGGAGAAAGGTTTCCTACTCCTAAGCCTGTCCATGCCCCTTATAATTTCGTAATGAGGTCCCCCCTGAACTTCTTCTAAGGAAACCAAATCCACCCTGTCCAGTGTCTCCTCATAACTGAGTAGTTCCATCCCAGGCAACATTCCCCCTGCCCTCTCTCCAGTGCAATCATATCCTTCCTATAGTATGGTGACCAGAACTGCACACAGTGCTCCAGCTGTGGCCAAACCAATGCTGTAACATAACCTCCCTGCTCTTACACTCTGAAGCCCAGCTAATGAAGACAAGTATCCCATGTGCCTTCTTCACCACTTTATCTACCTGATCGACCTGCATCGTTACCTTAGTACTCCCCAGGGCCCCACCATTCACTGTGTTTCTCCTATTCTTGTTAGATACACATGCATTCAAACACACCCACACACACACACAAACAGCCACTCACACACAAGCACACCCACACACACACAAACACACACATTGTACATAAACACACACATACACAGCCACACACACCCAGACACACAAACACACACACACACACACACACACACACACACACACACACACACACACACACACACACACACAGGGAGACTTGCATTCACACACATTGGATACAGACAAAAGGTAATGCACAGAATTGTTAGATAACCATATCTGTATTACCCCCACCTGTGTCCCTGCAGCACAATCTAAGGCATGAGAAACTTCCAAACCTCAGGATGACCATCTGAACTCATCGCCCTCTGCTCACTTTGTGATCTCCTTCCATGTTGCTGGGCCTTTGAGCTGCACCCAGTGCTGCCCTGCGCTGCTGTCAGGACGTCCCCTCTGGCTGGACACATACACAAGGTGCCCTGTTCCTCTATACTCCCCGTGGCTCTGTCATTCATTGTGTATGTCCTGGTCTTACTAATCCTCTCGAAGTGCATCACCTCACATGTTTCAGGATTAAGTTCCATCTGTTGTTTCCCTGCCCACTTTACCAACCCATCAGTACCACTCTGTAGCAGACTACCCTCCTCACTCAACATTGCCACCAATTTTTGCTTCACCTGTTAACTTAGTAGTCGTACTTCCCACTTTCACTTCCAGATTGTTAGTGTATATAACAGCAAGGGGTCCCTGTGGTACACCACTGGACACAGACTTCCAGCCACCAAAACACCCCTCACATTACCCTCTGCTGCCGAGTCCCAAGTCAACTTTAGATCCAATTTCCCAACTTGCCTGATCGCATGGGGTCTTACTACTTGGACCAATCTTCCATGTGGGACCTTGTCAAACATCAACCACACTGCCCTCATCTCTACTTAATTGTGCATGTATGAGTCTGTGTGTGGGTGTGTGAGGGAATGTTTGAGTGTGTGAATGTGAGATTATGCATAAGTGTGTGAATAAGTGTGTGTAAATGCATGCAAATGAGTGTGTGTGATTGTGTGTTGTTGGGGTGTGTGTGAGTCAAGAGGCCTGAGACCAGGGGTCAGAGCCCAGCTTCCAGGCCTGGAGGTGCCAGCCCTACCTGAGAGGAGTTGAAGAGCATCTCGTAATGCATCTGGATCTGCCAAAGGATCCCGGAGACGTCAGTGTACGGCATAGCCATGAAAACCACATAATGGACCCCAAAAAGAGGCATGAGGACTAGTGTGGACTTCAGCAGCTTTCTGTAAGGGAAACAGAACAGAATCACTGTCAGAATGACCCAGGGTCACAGAGTGGGGACTGCGGAGCTCACATCACTCCTTGGTCAAAGGTCACTTGATGGTCTCTGTCAATGATCAGGGTTCAAGGTTTCAGTCAGTGATCTCAGCAGATGGTCCGGTGGTCAGTGACAGCTTGCGGTCAGTGGTGGGATGATGGTCCCAGTGGCGAGTCGTGTCCTTGGTTGATGTTCAGTCGATCGTCTCAGTTGGTGGTCATTGGCCTTGGTCGATGGTCAGTTGCAGCTTGGTCTTCTTTCAACATGGATGTGATGGGCCGAAGGGCCTGTCTCTGTGCTGTCCAACTCTTTGACTGTGGCTCACCTGTACTGTTGCCGAGGGTCCAGCGTTCCTGCATTTGTCCCCCACAGTTTCGATGCCAAAACACGGACAATGTTGGTGAAGAGGAAGAAATTTACCTGAAGAAAGCAAAAACGTCACTTGTAAATCCACCAGTTCCATTTCCTGGTCCTGGAGTTTGCATTGTCAGACCTCCAGGGATCAGGGATCCCTGTTCCAGCAGGAGTCAGCGCCAGTGGATGCCTATCCCAGCAGGAGTCAGCACCAGTGGATCCCTGTCCCAGCAGGAGCCGGCACCAGTGGATCTCTATCCCAGCAGGAGCCGGCACCAGTAGGTCCCTGTCCCAGCAGCAGTCAGTTCTTGCAATTTCCTACTCCAGTAGGCAGTCAGTCCCAGTAGATCCTTATCCCAGCAAAGGTTAGCACTTTGAGAAGGTGCGGGAAGCCAGAGTAATGCAGGGGTCCAGATAAATGTTCTATCAGGGGGGACGTCCCACTGAGCTCCCCATCCTCACTGCACGGTGTTGAATGTGATGTCCCATTCCTGCCAGTTGCCCTGCTGATTTGGCTCTGGCCACCCAGAGCTGCCCAGCCCAGCCCAGTGATGACACCCTCTCACTTACCACAATGGCAGCAAGAATGGGAACTTGGTAAATCCACTTCACATTGCCAGCACTGAGGTCCCAGCACCTGATGGGGAGAAGAGCGAGACAGAACGTGTCGATGTAGGCACAGACACTCCACAGAAAGCAGCAGGAACTGAGGCTGCAGTACAGTGTGCTGCCAGTGGCACGATTGGTCTCAGCAACTGGGCACAAACTTCGACCCAGGGATGCTCTCCGCCCCGTCTACCAGGTTTCTGAAATTCTCCATAGCTCATGAGATAAGCCCACACACAAAGTGCTGGAGGAACTCAGCAGGTCAGGCAGCATCTACAGAGGGAAGTGGACAGATATACGAGCCACGTTTATACAGCCTTGTCTCTATAGGAAAGATAGCACATCACAAACAGCGAGGAGGTAAAGGCCAGATTGTTTCTTGAACTGATGTTAGTTGTGGACTAGGAGGTGACCAAGATACCACGAGGACCGATGCCCCCGTTCGGTCCTGGATGGATACAGAGGGGTACAGAAGGACTGGAGGGTTTCTAATATGACACCAATCCTCAAGAACAGGAACATGAATAAATCGGGAGATTACAAGCATCAATGGCAGAACGTTATGGAAGCCAATATTTTAGATTAATAAAGTGCAATCAGACCCTTTGTGCTGACTTTCAAATATGCCGTATTCCAATCCCATTTTATTCTTCCTACATTCCCATCAATTCCCCACAGACTATACCCGTCACCCACACACTAGGGACAATTCACAGTGTCTGATTAACCCACCAACCTGCATGTCTTTGGGCTGTGATAGGAAACTCGAGCACTTGAAGGAGACCCACGTGGTCACAGGGAGAACGTGCAAACTCCACACAGACAGCACCAGAGGTCAGGATTAAAGCCAGTCTCTGGATTGGTGAGGCAGCGGCACTACCAGCTGCGTCACTGTGAAAAGTACATTTTCATTTGGAAACCAAAGATTATCAAGGAGAGCCAGCATGAAAATGTGAAAGGCAAATTGTGATGAACGGCAGAATTCTTTGAGAGTGCGACAGAGGAAGTTGGTCAGGTCAGTGTGGTGCATGCTTTATACATGAACATTTGGGGAACTTTGAACAGAGTATGACACGGGGCTTCAGAAGTTGGATGCCCATGAAATGAAGGAGGAAGTGGTGCGACGGATACAAAGTTCACCCAGCGGCTGGAAGCTGATGCTGGTTGGATCTTTTCCATATAAGAAAATGTTTCCCAAGGATCAGCTTTGGATCCATTATACTCTCTAACTTTAATATGTGACCTGGTCTGGGAGGTGGTGAGAAATGAGAGGAACTTAGCAAAGTACAAGTGGAAGGTGAGGGTGGTTATCGACTTCACAATGGACGAGATGATACAACAGGGCAGAAGGATGTCAGGTGGAAGGTCAGGGTACCTCAACAGCGTGACTTGGAAAAGTGTAGGTGAGTGGAGGACAAACACATCGACACGTCCTTGTAGATGGTGGGGGGGGGGGGGGGTGGTGCGGGGGTGGATAAAGTGGTGGTAAAACATGCGGGTGGTATTTTTTAAACAGAGAAACAGGCCATTCTTTGGTGGCATTTCTGTTCCCTGAATCTCCTCCCATCTCTCCTTATAGAATCATAACATATACAGGACAGGAGCAGGCCCTTCGGCCCAATTCATCTGTGCTGACCAAGGTATCTTCCTGAGCTAGTCCTGTTTGCCTGTATTTGGCGCCCATATCCCTCAAAACCTGCAGCGCATTCTACAGAACACTCTATTCCCTCTCCCTCAGAGGCTGATCTGTCCTCCCTCAGAATGGATCGAATCCTGTTGCCTCAACCACAACATAAGTAATCACATTTCTTCTGAAGACACGAGTTGATTTCTTGGTGACTTTTTCATAAATGGGCTCTTAGTTTTGCTCCTGCTGATGTTAAAATTCAACCACATTTTAATTGACAAGCTGAGCAGGCCAGATGGCCATTCAACCCATTGCTGGCAATGTTTCCTGGCCATTTACGTAACAAGAAGAGCAATGACCCAACAACAACCCCTACAAAACACCTGATCACCACAACCCTCTCCAAGCGGCCCCTATGCCTTTCAGTTGCATTGTTTACCAATGTCCCTTAACACCACGTGCTTCTATTTGCTGACTAAATCTGGAATTGTCCTTTATCAACTGCCTTTCGGAAATTCACCTTTACATTGACAATACTACCTGCATCATCTCAAGAGCTCAGACAGATCCTTGCATATTGCTTACTTGTGAAGCAAGGGGGTGACAGGTTTCCATGGCGAGGTGGGAGTGTGGACTTCAGGGTACGAACAGATTGGCCATGATCATACTGAATGGTGAAGCAGGCTCGAGGGGCTGGTTGGCCTTCTCCTGCTCCTAATTTTCATATTTGTATGTCAGGCATCGTTACAAGAAATCCAGCTTATTACCCCATCCGTCTCCGAGCAAGCATTACTTGGTCCTGCTGACTAACGTTACTTTGTCCTTGACAATGATCTCTAGTCATGTTTCCATTGGTTCCGTTACACAGATTGGCCTGGAGTTACTACATCCATTCACGTCTATGCTGGGCTGTAATATTTCCTGTCCTCTAGCCCTCTGAAGCTCTGACCTCACCCTCTCATTCAACCTTGGAGACAGAAGGTTGAATGAGAGGGTGAGGTCAGAGCTGCTGACGTCTCCAGCCCAGCTTCCTTCACAAACCCAGGGTGCACCACACTGCACCAGCAGAGTGATGCCAGTCTCTCTACCTCCTGCTTTCAAGCTACCTCCATCCTCCCCAGCTATCCCTCCTCCACCACAACATTATCTTCATTTGTGTTCATGAAGGGGAAAGGGGGTGGTGTACATGCATCTGTCTACATCAATGGTGCTGAGGTCGAGGGCTGAGAGCTTCAAGTTCCTGGGAGTGAACATCACCAATAGCCTCTCCTGATCAAATCACGTAGATGCCACAGCCAAGAAAGCTCACCAGCGCCTCTACTTCCTCAGGAGGCTAAGGAACTTTGGTTTGTCCCCTTTGACTCTCACCAACTTTTACTGATGCACCACAGAAAGCATCCTATCTGGATGTATCACGGCTTGGTACGGCAACTGCTCTGCCCAGGACCGCAAGAAGCTGCAGAGAGCTGTGGACACAGCCCAGCACATCATGGACACCAGCCTCCCCTCTGTGGACTCTGTCTTTACCTCTCGCTGCCTTGGCGAAGCAGCCAGCATAATCAAAGACCCCACCCACCCGGGTCATTCTCTCTTCTCTCTTCTTCCATCAGGTAGAAGATACAGGAGCCTGAGGGCACGTACCACCAGGCTCAAGGGCAGATTCTTATATGATGAGATGGACTATGACCTCACGATCTACCTTGTTGTGACCTCGCACCTTATTGCACTGCACTTTCTCTGTAGCTGTGACACTTTACTGTTATTGTTTGTACCCGTTCTACCTCAATGCACTCTGTACTAACTCAATGTAACTGCACTGTGTAATGAATTGACCTGTACGATAGGTATGCAAGACAAGTTTTTCACTGTAGCTTGGTGCAAGTGACAGTAATAAACCAATACCAATACCAATAAGATGCAAAGTAAACATTCACTACCTCTGCCACGCCTTCTGTCTCTGCCAGGTTTTCTTTCTGGTCCTGAATTTGCACAGCTTTCCTTAGATTGGTACATTTAATAGAAGTTTTCTGAGTTTTGTTTCATGTTAGCTGCTAACCTTTCTAATACTCTCTATTTAATCTTCCTGGTTGAGGCTTTGTATTCTGCCAGATTATAGATAGTGATCTATGCCTGTAATCTAAAATAATGCCTCTTCTGTTTCACTTAACTCTATTTTCTGGGCAAAGAGGCTTTCTTCAACAAAACCAGAATATGAAAAGTGAGTGAGCAGCTAGTTCTAGTATTTGGTGAGAACGAGGTGCTGCTGTCAGGGGCCAGCATTTAGTGCCCGTCATTAATTTTCCGAGAGGTGGTGGGTGAGCAGTGATCATAAAGTCATCTCCACTGTGCTGTTAATTAAGCAGTTCCAGGATTTTGACCCAGGTTAGTGGAAGCCTTGGAAGGAGAGGTTCAGGTGGGAGTGCCCTTTGAACCTGGTGACCTTCCCCCTCTTGCTAGTAGAGACTGCAGCGTTGGAAGCTGCTGTTCAAACAGCTTTGGGGAGCAGTTAGGTGGAGCTTGAAGGTGGTACACTATGTACCGACGGTGGAGGGAATGAATGTCTTGGGTGGTGAGTGAACTGCCAGTCATGCAGGCAGCTTTGCCCTGGATGGCGTTGAGTTTCTTAAAAGTTGTTGGGTTCCAAGTGGAGAGTATTCACCTGACTTGTGCCTCTTAGATGTCGGAAAGGCTTTGGGCTGTCAGGAGGTGAGTGACTCACTACGGGATAGCCAGCCTCGGACCTACTCTTGTAGCCACAGTTGAGTTTCTGACCAATGGTAATGCTGGAGGACTCGGTGCTGATTATGCCATTGAATGTTGGACTCTCACTTATTGGAGATGGTTATTGCTTGCTACATATCAGCTCATCCCCGAACTGTCTGGGTCCACAACCACAACTGTCTTCCTCTCACCACTGGAGTGTTTTCCCAGTGATGTGTCAGGTTTGCTTAGGGCACCTTACAGACAAACACACAAGTTAGGAGTTGGAGGAGATAACTCATTCATCCACCCCCAGTAACCTTTCACCCCCTTACTTATCAAGAATCCATCTCCCTTAAAATATTCAAAGACTCCCTACTTCTACTGCCCTTTGAGGAAGAGAGTTCGAAAGGCTCACAATCTCTTGGAAGAAAAGGTCTTGCCTCATCTTGCCTTAAACAGTGCCCCAGTTCCAGGCTCTCTCACGAAAGGAAGCATCCTCTCGAAAGGGGCAGCATGGTAGTGTAGCGGTTAGTGTAACACTATTACAGCGCCAGCGATCCGGGTTCAATTCCTGCCACTGTCTGTAAGGAATTTGTATGTTCTCCTCGTCTCTGTGTGGGTTTCCTCCAGGTGCTCCGGTTCCCCCCTACGTTCCAAAGACGTACGGGTTAGGAAGTTGTGGGCATGCTATGTTGGCGCCGGAAGCGTGGCGACACTTGCGGGCTGCCCCCAGAACACTCTACGCAAAAGGTGCATTTCACTGTGTGTTTCGATGTACATGTGACTAATAAATCTTTTCTTATCCTCACCACATCCAGCCTGTCCAGACCGCCCAGGATCACATATGTTTCAATCACATCCTCCCTAAACTCCAGCCAGAGATAAGCCGAGCCTGTCCGACCTTTTCCCAGCCCACTCCAGGTATTGGTCCAGTGACTCTCTGGATTCCTTAAGGAGGCCATTACTGTCCACAGCACCCCAGGAGTGGCTTCACCAACACCATCTACAACTGAGCACAACCTCCCTTTTTGTATTAAATTCCCCCAGCAATAAACCATAACTTTCTGTTACGTAGCTGTACCTGCAGGCTGGCCTTCTGTGAATTGTGCATTGGGATACTGGCGAGGAGACACAGGAGTCTGCAGGTGCTGGAATCTGGAGCAACACACAGTCTGCTGGAGGAAATCAGTGGGTGGGTGGGTGGTGCTGCCTGACCTGGTGAGTTCCTCCAGGTTTTTGTTCGTTGCACTAGGATGCTAGGTCCCCCTGCATCTCAGAGCTCTGCAGTCCCTCCCCATTTGTATGATACACATCTTTCCTGCCAAAATGGGCAATTTGACATCTGTTCTCCCCGTGTCTGTGTGGGTTTCCTCCGGGTGCTCCGGTTTCCTCCCACATTCCAAAGACGTACAGGTTAGGAAATTTTGGGCATGCTATGTTGGCGCCGGAAGCGTGGCGACACTTGCGGGCTGCCCCCAGAACACTCTACGCAAAAAAGATGTATTTCACTCTGTGTTTCGATGTACATGTGACTAATAAAGATATCTTGTCTTATGCTCCACCTTTGCCCACTCACTTACCCTACCCACATCTCTGTGGCTTCCTTATGTCCTCTTCACACCTTAATCTCCTCCCTATGTGTCATTGGCAAGTTTAGTTATTGAGGCAGACCATCCGTTACATCTGACCACCAGAGAAACACCCTTTCATGCCTCCTCTCTGCTTCCCGTTGGCCAGCCACTTCCTCTGCCTGCAGGCACGTTACCTCCTATGCCATCAGCCCTTACAGTTCACATTAACCTGTGACGTGGCTCCATATCAAACGCCATCTGGAAGCAGAGATACAGTACATGCACAAGTACCACACTCTGACAAAAGCTACCTTGCTGTGGAGTCCAGTTCTTGGTTTGGGCCAAGTCCCGATGAACCCAGAGGTCCTGGTCAAACCCAAGCTGGGCATCGTTGGGTTATTGGTGAGGCAACTACCAGAACTGTGATATCGCAGAAGTTGCAGGTTGCTTAATATCTGACCTCCTCTCTCCTGCTGTTCCTGGGGTCCTCACCCTCACTCCCACTGCTCCTGTGATTCCACCCAATGGGTTACCCCAGATCCCACCCATGGGTTTTCCATTCCCCACCCATGGGTTACTCAGATCCCACCCAGTGGGTTATCTAATCCCACCCAGGGGTCACTCCATTCTGCACCCAATGGGTAATGCCAGGTCCCACCCACGGGTCACCCCATTCCCCACCCAATGGGTAACATCAGGTCCCACCCAGTGGGTAACGCCAGGTCCCACCCATGGGTTACCCCATTCCCCACCCATGGGTTACCCAGGTCCAGCCGGTGCCAATGTGCTGACACGGTACCAGCTTCTGATAGCTCGGCCAGTTCTGCCACTGTTGCGCCCAAGGGTATACGTACTGTGTATCTGCCAGCGATGCTCTGATGCTTCCCCATACAGTTACCACCACCGCAGGGACTCCTAGAGAAGAGGCCAGAAACAAGTCTATGATTCCAAGTCCTGCTGTGTTCATGTTTCCTCACTCCTTGTGTGTTTACTCTCCACACCCCTCGCCCCCTCCTCATCCCCAACCTCAGCACTGTCATATGTCATCCCATCAGATGATAACACTCCAATCAACAATGGAACTAACAGGGCCAGCCCCCAGACCCATGAGATGCAGTGTGTGTTCCCCACCTCAGACCCTGCACCGGTCTCTGGGATTCCCCCCATTCTCCATCCTCCCCTTCATACCCACGCTGGGCTCTCAGTTCATCTCTAATGGGGCCCAGACCCTCCCCCTAACGCATGCTTGCCTCTGCAGTGGATAAAGTCTCTTGTATGTCTCAGTTGTCGGAAAAGGATTGCCCAGGACCCTGTGGGTGGGAAAGACACCCTCACATTCCGGAGATGGTGAGATCAGAGGGAAACAGTCATTGCAGAGTGCGTCAGCAGCTTCTTTACAGCCTTACCCCAGCCAATCAGAGTCAGCGCCCAGAGATACTTCTTGTCCGATAAGAAAGCCATGAAGATCAGACTGTGCAGGTAAAGGCCTTCCACCAGAATCCAGTAGTGATTGGTGGCAAGGAAGTACAGGAATAAGATCACCGCCACCTTGCAACCAACCTGCAAACGTACAGCTCAGTTACCAGGCAACAAAGGGAACGGGTACCATGCTGACCTGCTGTGTCTGTAGTCACTGACCAGAACCTTCCCCGTCGAGCCCCAAAATGGCAGTGGCGAAGCCTGCTCTCTCCTTAAATCAGAAGTATTGTTGCAGGACATTGGTGCGGATGTCCCTGCCTCCCCTCCCTCCCTCCATCCCAGACAGGCAGCTGTGGAAGCAGCTTCCTACAGCAGCTCTGGACCTGGGCCCTGCCGATTTCTGGTGGTCCGCCCATCCTCAGCTCGTGTGTCGAGAGATAAAGCTCTGTGGCTGCAGCATGCACAGGGAGTGGAGCTCTCCTGTGCCAGGGCAGGGCCGACAAGGCCTCCCTGTTGTTGGAGTGCTGGTGAGAACCAGCTCCCTTGGTCCCCAACTGAGGTCCAAAATGGCTTGGTACAGCAACTGCTCTGCCCAGGACCGCAAGAAGCTGCAGAGAGTTGTGGACACAGCCCAGCGCGTCACGGACACCAGCCTCCCCTCCTTGGACTCTGTCTTTACCTCTCGCTGCCTTGGCGCAGCAGTCAGCATAATCAAAGACCCCACCCATCCGGGACATTCTGTCTTCTCTCCTCTTCCATCAGGTAGAAGATACAGGAGCCTGAGGGCACGTACCACCAGACTTAAGGACAGCTTCTACCCCACTGTGATAAGACTATTGAACAGTTCCCTTATACGATGAGATGGACTCTGACCTCACGATCTACCTTGTTGTGACCTTGCACCTTATTGCACTGCACTTTCTCTGTAGCTGTGACACTTTACTCTGTACTGTTATTGTTTTTACCTGTACTACGTCAATGCACTCTGTACTAACTCAATGTAACTGCACTGTGTAATGAATTGACCTGTATGATCGGTATGCAAGACAAGTATTTCACTGTACCTCGGTACAAGTGACAATAATAAACCAATACCAATACCACGCCTGACACCTCGGGACCCTGTAAAGCACTGACCAGCCCGGAGGCCATTCCCCAGATACCCAGCAGGGGGAGTGTGCGGGCCGTGTACTCACAAACCGCTTGTCACTGGGGAGGAGCGTCACGTCACCCACTAAATCCTCGACACGGACCTCCAGCCCGTCCATCGCCGAGTCCGAATAGACCACGGCGTCCTTGACGAAGATGCTGACGGCCCGGCACATGAAGGAAGTGAAGAGGTGCACATGGATGTAGTTCCTGGTGCAGTGCAGCCGTCTGTGATGGCAGGGGAGAGACCACAGCATCAAGTGGCAGCACCGCCAGAAACATCTCCGTCCTCCTGGCTCTGATCCACCACCCCCACCCATCAGAAACCAGCTCCCTGATGCAGGGGAACCTCACGAGGGCGGTGGAGGAGAGGGAGGCAAGGCCCAGAGACAGCGGCAGGAGCGGCGGAACCTGTGGGACCATCAGCGCACGGGAGGGGTAAAAGGGCTGGCAGGTAGGGTGGGAGCGGCCATCTTGAGAAGGGCAGTGAGGTCAAAGTGCGGGCTTTGGTGAGGGGGGTGAGTAGTAATAGGGTAAGGTGTTTTTTCCCTTTCTTAGTAGGAGGGACTGCGGATAAATGATACGGAGGCTGGTGCAGTGATATTCCTGGTGCCTACACTCCTGTCAGACCACACAGAGCAGTTGGAGCTGTGACTGGACTCGCTCTGCAGCATCCAGTAGGCAGAAAATATGGTAGACAACACGCTTGGCGAGTTGGTCATGCCATGGGTACAGAAGGAAAGGAGCTGGGCAAGAAGGCCAAGCAGGTGGCTCCAGTAAGGCCAGCAAGTGCAGGTAGGTAGTTCAGGAGTCCCCTAAGGTCATTCCCCTCTCAAACAGGTACACTGTGTCGGATAATGTTGCGGGGGTTGGTCTTTCAGAGGAAAGCAGCAGAGTTTATGGCATCATGGTTGGCTCTGATGTACAGTAGGGGAGGGAAAGCCCAGGCCAGCACTGGTGGTGGGGGGTTCGATAGTGAGGGGAACAGATGGGCACTTCTGTGGCTGAGATCGAGACTCCACAATAGTCTGTTGCCTCCCTAGTTCCAGGGTCAGGGATGTCTTGGATCAGGTACAGTACATTCTGAAGGGAGAAGGAGAACAGCCAGAGACCGTGGTGCATGTTGGTACTAACTACATGGGTAGAAAGAGGGATGAGGTCCTCTGCTGTGAGTTTAGGGAGTTAGGCAGAAAGTTAAAAGCAGAACCTCCAGGGACATAATCTCGGGATTACTCCCTGTGCTACGTGCTAGTGAGGGTGGAAATGGGGGGATAGGACAGACAAACGTGTGGCTGAAGAGCTGGTGCAGGAGGGAGGGCTTCAGGTACTTGGATCATTGGGATCCCTTCTGGGGGAGCTGGGACCTGTACAAAGACAGGTTGCACGTAAACTGTCAGGGGATCAATATCCTTGCAGGGAGGTTTCCTCACACTGCTCGGGAAGGTTTAAACAAACTTGGCAGGTGGGGAGAGGGGAAGGGTGGGAGGAGAGAAAAGAGCTGCTGGTGGGGAGAAAAATGTGGGGGATGTATCATCCAGTGGGCGGGTCAGGGGGCATGGGAGGGCTGGTGGGCTCAACTGTATTTACTTTAATGCAAGGAGCCTGATGAGTAATTGGTGATGTTGTGGATGGTGAGGAAGCTTGTCAAAGGCTACAGCAGGATATAGATTGATGGGCAGAGGGAGACCGATAGAATTTAATCCCGAAGAGTGTCAGTTGATGCCTTTTGGGAAGTCAGATAGGGGTGGGACATATATAGTAAATTTTAGGGCACTAAGAAATGTTGGTGAACAGAGAGACCGAGGGGTTCAGGTCCATAATTCTTAGAAAGTGGCAACACTGGTTGATAGGTTGTGAAGAAGACGTGTGGCATACTTGTCTTCACAGGTCGGGGCCCAGAATATAATGTTGTATAATGTTGAATATAGTGGTATAGTTGCAACTTTACAAAACACTGGTCAGGCCACAGTTGGAGCACTGAGTGCAGTTCTGGGCGCCACACTGTAGGAAGATACGAGCACACCGGAGAGGGTGCAGAGGAGATTCACCAGGATGTTGCCTGGACTGGATGACTTCAGTTATGGGGAGAGCTTGGATAGGCTGGAGGGAAGGAGGCTGAGGGGTGTTGTGACAGAAGTATACAAGGTTATGAGGGGCATCAATGGGGTAGAAAGTTAGAACCTTTTCCCCATGGTAGAGGAGGTGGTAGAATCAGATACAATTGTTACTTTTATGAGGCATTTAGGCAGACACAAGTGGGCAATGCATAGAAGGACATGGTCCCAAACGGGGTAAGTGGGAGTGGTGTAGATAAGCAAAAAGGGCAGCATGCATGAAGTGGGCTGAAGGGCCTGTGTCTGTGCTGTACCCCCCCCGTGACTGAGGCACTGGGGGGGGGGGTACTCAAGGTGATGGGTCTAAGATGAAGAGAAAGGGGTCTGAGGGGTGGAGAGGGCCCAGAGTGAGTAGGAGGTCAGAGTTTAAAGGGAGGTGTTCCTAGGTGAGGAGGGGTCAGAGGTGAGGACGTGTCGGAGGTGAGGAGGGGTCAGAGGTGATGAGGGGTCAGAGATGAGGAGGGTCGGAGGTGAGGAGGAGAGTTTGAGGTGAGGGGGGGTGTGAGGGGTTGTCCCATGAGTGGGAGGAGAGGTGAATGTCCTGGGCGAGTGTTTGGCTTCCTCAGCTGACAGTGAGCTGACACCTCTCCCCAAACCCCGCGACACGACATCATTTATCGGCTGAGGAATACATAGGAGTGATGCCACATTTCCACTCCAATCACACCCTCCCGACACCCTGACTTCGGTGTCAGGAAGTTAACAGATAATCGTCCTGATGAGTAGGAGCTTACTTGAAATAGCTGAGTATGGCAACAGCAGCCAGCAGAGAAACCAGGGAGATGGAGTAACCCACGTGTACATCAGGTGCAGACGGTCAAACACTTCCTGCAGAGGGCACAGAGAAACAGCCAGTCCACCGCCTCATGCTGTGGTGTCCCAGTGGCCACGTCAACTTCCCACCTCAGCACTTGCCCTTCGCCAGGACAGGGACCTACCAGCCCACACTGGTGCACCAGCCTGTGGTGGTAAACTAACCCTCACCCCCACTTCCACTAGCGACAGCCTTCAAATAGAAGCCAGGCCCATCCTCACAGGAGAAGGGAATCCAAGGGCCTGTGTCTGTCTGTAATCCCTGGTTTAGTTACTAACTCCTGGTTAATCCCTCTCTGGGTTCGGGTGGTGAGGTGCTGCTACCTTTTGGTGCCACAGGTCAGCTCTCTGGAGCTGGGTGCACTCGGTGTAGTTTGCCCAGGGTTCTGTTCTTGCTGGAGGACCATCTCCCAATCACCGTGAACACTGCATCTACGATAGGCACGTCCTGCCAAAGAAGAACTAGAACAGTTATTGCACAGAGTCACCAAGGTAGTAAACCTTGTCAGCACAGATAAAGATGTGAGCACAGAGTGAGCACGGACTGTGTACGGATGTGAGCACGGACTGTGTAAGGAGTGAGCACGGACTGTGTACGGACTGTGTACGGAGTGAGCACGGACTGTGTACGGAGTGTGTACAGAGCGAGCACAGACTGTGTACGGACCGTGTATGGCAGTGTGTACAGACTGTACGGACTGTGTACGGAGTGTGTATGGGACTGTGTACGGAGTGTGTACGGAGTGAGCAAGACTGTGTACGGAGTGTGTATGGACTGTGTACGGACTGTGTACGGAGTGAGCACAGGACTGTGTAAGGAGTGAGCACGACTGTACGGAGTGTGTACAGAGTGTGTAAGGGAGTGAGCAACAGACTGTGCGGACTGTGTACGGAGCGAGCAGGTATCAGTCTGAGCACGGGTGATCAGGAGATGGTGAGTGTGGTGTGACACACGGCACGCTCAGAACTGTGTGTGCCGTCACCAACAGCAGGCTCTGGGAATGGTCAGCATGTACGAGGTGTGAGCCCACGGTGAGTGTGGCCTCTCTGACTGCAGTGCAAGTACAGCCGGTGTGAACACAACTGCTTCAGTCGAGGTGTCAGCAGGACTGGTTACCTTTGTGGTTAAAGTCATGGATGTAGTGGGGGCAGGAGACGGAGACGCTGTGGTTGGCCTGGGCAGTGGGCCAGCACACAATGCCATCCCACTCAGGCCGGCAGACCGCACCTGCTGAAACACCAAGGACACAGCCGTCAGAGATGCACACGGTCATTGCCTTCCAACCAACAGACAACCACAGGACGGAGGGGAGTCAGCTGGAGAGGGTGCAGAGGAAGTTCACCAGGACATTGCCTGGCACGGAGCGTTTCCGTTATCAGGAGAGACTGGGTCTGTTCTCCCTGGCGTGGAGCAGCTGGACCGAGGGCCTGGTGGAGGTGTATGAGAGGGGCAGGTAGGGAAGGCAGTGAGAAACTTTTCCCCAAGGCAGAGCAGTCTAACTACCAGAGGGCATAGGTGTCTAAGGTAAGGGGGAGGAGGATTAGAGAGGATCGGAGGAGGGATTTCTCCCCCGGTGGGTGGTTGTAACCTGGAACACTCTTCCTGAGGGGGTGGTGGAGGCAGAGACTCTCACAGCATTTAAGAAGTACCAAGAATCACCAAGGCACAGAGGCTTCAGACAAGGGCTGGAATTGGGATTAGTACACATAGGTACGTGATGGCTGGCATGGACATGGTGGGCCGAAGGGCCTGTTTCTGTGTCGTTTGACTCGCTGTGAGCTCAACATTAAGGGACACAAACCACGGCCATTCCCTGTCGGACGAAATCCAATAATCCCACAGCCTCAGCAGACGTCCAGTCCTCCAGGACACACCCACTGCCAGTCCTCTCCCAACCGATCTCTGGTAGCCGGTCCCAGTCTCACACACTCCCAGACTAACCGGCTCCCTGGTTCACACACACCACAGCCCAGCAGTACACCAAGCACGAGCTTTACATCCCAGTTCACAGACTCCTTGACTGACCCTCCCCCACCCCTCACCCCCCCCGACCCTCCCCACCCCCCCACTGACCCTCCCCCCACCTCACACCCCCCACTGACCCTCCCCCACCTCACACCCCACTGACCCTCCCCAACTCACCCCCCCTGACCCTCCCCACCCCCACCACTGACCCTCCCCACCTCACACCCCCCACTGACCCTCCCCACCTCACCCCCACTGACCTTCGCCACCTCACACCCCCCACTGACCCTCCCCACCTCACCCCCCCTGACCCTCCCCACCCCCACCACTGACCCTCCCCACCTCACACCCCACTGACCACTCCCCACCTCACACCCCCCACTGACCCTCCCCACCCCCCCCACTGACCCTCCCCACCCCCACCACTGACCCTCCCCACCTCACCCCCCACTGACCCTCCCCACCCCCACCACTGACCCTCCCCACCTCACCCCCCACTGACCCTCCCCACCCCCACCACTGACCCTCCCCACCTCACCCCCCCGACCCTCCCCACCTCCACCACTGACCCTCCCCACCTCACCCCCCACTGACCCTCCCCACCCCCACCACTGACCCTCCCCACCTCACCCCCCACTGACCCTCCCCACCCCCACCACTGACCCTCCCCACCTCACCCCCCCGACCCTCCCCACCTCCACCACTGACCCTCCCCACCTCACCCCCACTGACCTTCGCCACCTCACCCCCCACTGACCCTCCCCACCTCACCCCCACTGACCCTCCCCACCCCCACCACTGACCCTCCCCACCTCACCCCCCACTGACCCTCCCCACCCCCACCACTGACCCTCCCCACCTCACCCCCCCCACTGACCCTCCCCACCCCCACCACTGACCCTCCCCACCTCACCCCCCACTGACCCTCCCCACCCCCACCACTGACCCTCCCCACCTCACCCCCTCGACCCTCCCCAACCTCCACCACTGACCCTCCCCACCTCACCCCCCACTGACCTTCGCCACCTCACCCCCCACTGACCCTCCCCACCTCCACCCCCACTGACCCTCCCCACCCCCCACCACTGACCCTCCCCACCTCACCCCCCACTGACCCTCCCACCCCCACCACTGACCCTCCCCACCTCACCCCCCCCACCTGACCCTCCCCACCCCCACCACTGTACCCTCCCCACCTCACCCCCCACTGGACCCTCCCCACCTCACCCCCCCACTGACCCTCCCCACCTCACCCCCCACTTCCCCTCCCCACCCCCACCACTGACCCTCCCCACCACACCCCCCACTGACCCTCCCCACCACACCCCCCACTGACCCTCCCCACCTCACCCCCCACTGACCCTCCCCACCTCACCCCCCACTGACCCTCCCCAACCAGCAAGAAGGCAGGAGAATGGGGTTGAAAAATAAATCAGCCATGATTGAATGGTGGAGCAGACTCGATGGGCTGAGTGGCCTCGTTCTGCTCCTATACCTTATGGTCTGATGGTTTTATGGTTAACCATTTCCAAAGTGTATTTTGTTGCTTGTCGTCTATTTTAACGATTTGGATGAAAACGTAAGTGGCACGATTAGTGGGTTTGCAAATGACACCGAGGTTGATGGTGTGGTGGACAGTGAAGCAGGTGTCTAATGTTGCAACAGGATCTAGATCTACTGGGGAAGTGGGCAGAGGAACGGCAGGTGGAATTTATCTCAGACAAATGTGAAGTGATGTATTTTGGGAAGTTAAACCAGGGCAGGACATACACAGGGAACGGTAGGGTCCTGGGAGCGTTGTAGAACAGAGGGACCTTGGGGTACAAGAACATAGTTCCCTGAAAGTGTAGACACAGGTAGACGTGGTGTTGCAGAAGTCATTTGGCACCCTTGCCTTCGTTGGTCAGGGCACTGAGTACAGGAGTTGGGACGTCATGTTCCAGCTGTACAAGACGTTGGTGAGACCCCACCTGGACTATTGTGCACAGTTCTGGTCACCCAGCTATAGGAAAGATGGGATTTCACTAAAGGTGCAGAAAAGGTTCACAAGGATGTTGCTTGGACTGGAGAGCTTGAGTTACAAGGAACGTCTGGATAGGATGGGAGTGTTGCTCCCTCCAAGGATTCCCTTCACTTCCTCAGCTAACCATCACTCAGATTCCCAACACCACATCCACTGAACTTTCTCCAGTTTGAACACCTCTCCTGTCCGTGGAGAATCCCTCCATTAACAATCTGCACAATTCACAACAGCCACATTCCCTCCCAGCCCTGCACCGGCAGTCTCCAGATAAGAAGACTTTTGGAAACACTCACTGACTCTGCTAAGCACTTCAACAATACTCCCACCACCAACCATCTCCACAATTCACTGTGCAAACTATCACAGTCACATGGCCATTAACCATAGCAACAATGCAGATGCACTCTCTCTGCCATCCACCTTCTCAATTCAGATACACCATCCACTAATTCATCTGAACTTACTGACCAAACATCTCAGATAGCTCACCACTCAATGTAACTGCACTGTGTAATGAATTGACCTGTATGATCAGTTTGTAAGACAAGTTTTTCACTGTACCTCGGTACAAGTGACCATAATAAACCAATACCAATACCAATACCAATATCTGTGATAGTGTGGGAGGGGGAGTTGAAGTGAATGGCAATGGGGAGATGCAGATCGCAGTTACAGACCGGATTGGCTGGGTCTGTTTTGTTGGAGGGAACTGACAGAGGTGTATAAAATCATGAGGGGCACGGATAGTAGGAATCTTCTCCCCACAGCAAAAGTGTCTATATCCAGAGGGCATAAGGGTGAGAGGTTTAGGAGGGAGCTGAGAACGATTTTTTGTTACAGGAAGTGATTGGAATCTGGAACAGTGCCCGAGGGGGGTGATGGAGACAGGGTGTCTCCCAGCAGTGTGTTGTGAGGAATTGTGGCTCTGTGCCAAACTTTGCAAGCAGCACAATGTAGGAAGGAAGAAGCTGTTTATACAAGCTCCTTCAGTGGGGCCAGCGCTGAAGATTCACAAGTCGACATGAGTAAGTGTGTCCTGTTCCACCCCCAACAGCCTTTGAATGTTTCACCCGTGGAGAAACCCATTCACCAACTTTTCAGAATGCTGTTTCTGTGACCTGCATCTCCCTGTTGCCAGTCACTTCAACTCCCACTCCATCACAGATATGTCAGTCTTCGGCCTCCTCCACTGTCAGGAGAAGTCCGAGTGCAAACTGGAGGAACAACACCTCATTTTCCGTCTTGGAGCCTTGCAGCCTAACAGCATGAATATTGAATTCTCCCACTTTAAGTAATCCCCACCCCTCTTCCCCACACCACCCCCCCACCCACCCCCACCCCCACCCATGCCTCTTTTCTTCCCTTTCCTAGCCTCTCTCTCTTTTTTCTACCTCACTTTTTTCGTTCTTACCTGTGACCCATCCCCTGGTGGATCTGCTCTCCCCTCCTCTCCCGCACCTGCCCATCACTATCTCTTACCTGCATCTACCTATCACCACCCTGTGCCCACCCCACCTCCCCTCTTTTGTCCACCTATCACTGCTCTGCTTTTCCCTCCTATATATCGGGCTTCCCTTTTTCCTATCTTCAGTCCTGAAGAAGGGTCCCGACCCGAAACGTTGACCGCCTGCTTTTCTCCACGGATGCTGCCTGGCCTGCTGAGTTCCTCCAGCATCAGAATGTTTTTCATCAGATTCCAGCACCTGCAGTCCTTTGTTTCTCTAATACTCTGCCTTTCTGTGGTTCCAACCAAACGGGATAACTTCACATTTATCCATGTTATTGTGCATCTGCCATGTGTTCGCCCATGCACTCTACTTGTCTAAACTGCTCTGAAGCCTCTTTGCATCCTCCTCACAATTTACAATCCCACTCAGTTTCACGTCATCAGCAACCTTAGAAATATTGCAGTTCCCTCATCCAAGTCATTGACACACATTGCCAATAGGTGGGGTCAGATCCCTGCCTGTCAACCTGAAATAGACCCATTTGTTCCTACTCTTTTCCTGCCTATGATCCACTTCTCAGTCCACGCCAGTATGTTACCCCTAATCCCGTGTGCTTTTATTTTGCCCACTAACCTCCTATTTGGGACTTTATCAAAGGCCTTGTGAAAATCCAAGTAAACTACATCCCATCCACTGGTTGTCTTATCTTTTCTATCAGTTACATCTTCAAAAAATCCAGTGAGTTTGTCAAATGCAATTTCCCACACTGACTTTATCTAATCTTACTGATATGTTCAAAGTGACCTGTATCGTAACCTTTCTTTGTACGCAGCATTTCCCTTCTATTGATGTTGGGCCATTTGGTTTGTAATCAGTGGTCTTTCCCTCTTTTTTTAAATAGTGTGGATAAATTTGCCACTCTGCACTTGGCAGGGACCATTCCTTTAGAAGTGGACAACAACTGTACCTGCCTCCCCTCCTTGGACTCTGTCTTTACCTCTCGCTGCCTTGGTGAAGCAGCCGACATAATCAAAGACCCCACCCACCCGGGACATTCTCTCTTCTCTCCTCTTCCATCAAGTAGAAGATACAGGAGCCTGAAGGCACGTACCACCAGACTTAAGGACATCTTCTATCCCACTGTGATAAGACTATTCAATGGTTCCCTTATATGATGAGATGGACTATGACCTCATGATCTACCTTGTTATGACCTTGCACCTTATTGTACTGCATTTTCTCTGTAGTTGTGACACTTTACTCTGTACTGTTATTGTTTTTACCTGTACTACATCAATGCACTCTGTACTAACTCAATGTAACTGCACTGTGTAATGAATTGACTTGTATGATCGGTTTGCAAGACAACCCTTTTCGTCCCCTTGGGAGCAGAGTACCAGGCACTGGGCATTTATTGGCTTTAAGTCCCTATTGTGTCTCCTGTGTATATTTTTTTCACTAATATAAGCTTCCTTTAATTCCACATTTTTATTATATTCTGGGATCCTATGCACTTCTGAGAAGTTAGCTGTAGAGTCATCGAATTATACAGCACGGAAACAGGCTGACCAAGCTGCTTTCCGGAGCTCGTCCCACTTGCCTGAATTTGGCTCATATCCCTTTAAACCTTTCCTATCCATGAACCTGTCCAAGTGTCTTTTAAATGTTGTAATTTTACCTGCCTATGCTCTCTGGTCTTAGACTCCCCTACCCTGGGAAAAAGACAGTGACCCTCCACCGTATCTGCCCCCCTCATGATTTGCAATCTGGAACGCACTGCCTGAGGGGGTGGTGAAGGCAGGGACACTCACTACAGCTAAGAAGGATCTGCACGAGCATTGGGATCGCCAAGGTATGGAAGACATACAAGGTATGGAAGACTGCTGGTAAACAGGATTAGTGTAGATAGGTACTTGATGGTCGGCATGGATCTGATGGGCTGAATAGCCTGTTTTGTGCTGTATGGCGCTCTTTTAAGTTTCATGTTCTATTTTTGCTTTCTTTATTAATCCCTTAGTCCATTTTTGCTGATTTCATACAATCACAGTCATAGATACACCACAGAAACAGGCCCTTCAGCACACTGAGTCCACACTGACCATCCAACACCATTTACACTAACCCTACAATAATCCCTTTTTTTTTAAATGTGCAAACTCTACAAAGACAGGACCAGAGGTCAGGATTGAACCAAGGTTGTTGGCAGAACTTCTGTCCTGGCAGCTTTATATGCCTCCCCTTCTCCTGTTAGCCGTGGTTGGGTCACTTGCTCTTTTGTGTTTTTGCTCCATTCCTGCACTCGTTCCTTTGTAGCTCACCGTTGTCCACCCCCCATCACACCTTCCCATGAATCTCCCCAATCTAGCACAGCCAACTCACCCCTCACACCTTCCTAGTTTCCTTTGTTGAGGTTTAGAACTCTAGCGTCACTTCCCGCCACAATGAAGAGTTCCATCATGATGGACCCTGTTTTCTAGTTGGCTCCCCAATGTACTGGTCTAAACCGATTCTACGTTTTGTTGATAGCAGCTGATTTTCCAGTTCAAACACTTGAAATTAATAGAACTTTACCTTCTTTCTGTGCTGGTCTTGTTCTCAGATTTTTTTCACAATCTTCCTTTGCCTCAAACAACAAATAGATCTGCTCCTCCTTAGTGATGACATCATCGGCATCCACCTGTCAGTAACAAGGATCAGCTGGCACCATGAACCAAGTAAATTTCACGCAGTTCCATTGAGCTAGCCGCCAGGGTTGCTCTGCAAATCTACGACCCCCTTGACCTATTGCTGGTTATTATTCCACACACCCCTGTCCTTGCCCTGACCCTCGTCCTCATCTCTAGGTCCTTTACTTCTCTCTTCCTAGTCCAACCTCTGCTACACGTCTACTCTCCCAAACTTGTTTAATTTCTCCATTGGACCCCATCTCAGTCTCATGCCTTTAACCCCACCCCAAGGTCCCTCCCTCTGACCACAACCCACCTTCACATCCTTTGACTGCCCTGGGTTTTGCTGCTGCCATTTTCTTGCATCCCTTTCCCTGTTGCCCACTGGAGACTGGCAAGAAACTGGCCCACTGAGAGAAGTCCTTTTACTGAGGGATGTTTTGGAGAAAACCTGTCGGATCATGCCCACAACTCTTTCCCCAGATCTCACACTTTGTCCATGTCCGTGACCGTACCCCTTCCCCCACTTCTACCCCTTCCCCTTTGTCCATTGCTTACACCACAAGGGACAGACAGGACTGAGTACGACACTGAAGACCCCTCACAGTGACACTAACAGTGAGTCACCAACTCTGCCTGCACCAGGCCAGGTGACCTACACGGATGGAACTTTACAGAAAGAGGAAACACACTGCCACATCGGGCCGACAGACAGCAGGTGCCCAGAAACTCTTGCCCACTTGCCTCTCACTCCCCTGTTCCTAAAGTCATTCTTTAGTTATTAAAGGTCAACAATATAATCTACAATTAACACAAAAGTTGAGATATTGTTTATAATGTGTGTGGAGCATGCTGTTTTCTCCATGTGTGAGTTTATATCGCAGTGTTATGGGACGGAATTGTCATGCTGAATGCTTGCTTCACGAGCAAGTTAACAGTCTCCCAGGCACTCTGTTCAGCTTGTAATGTCCTAAAGTCTCAGCACATAAGTAAAGTGCTGACTTGCACACAAATATTGCCTGCATGTTGAACACAGCATTCTGAAGACTTTACACTGTAGTAAAGAGACGTATGTCCCAGCCTCATTAGTGCTTCCAAATGCATCACCTCATATTAAACCCCATCTGCCATTCCTCAGCCCATTTCACCAACACCTCGATATCTCCCTGCAGCCTAAGACCACCCTCCACATTGCCAATGACTCCACCAATCATTGTGTCATCTGCGAACTTACAGATTTATCCACATCCTTTCCAAGTCATTCACAAACAGGAAGGGTCCCAGCACTGATCCCTGTGGAACACCACTAGTCACAGGCATCCGACCAAAAAACAACCCTCTACCATCATCCTGTCTCCTATTTCCAAGCCACCTTTGGATCCAGTTTGCCAATCTGCCTTGCATCCCATGGGCCCTAACCTATAGAACCAGTTTCCCATGGTTCAAGGCCTCGCTGAAGTCCATGTAAACCACATCTACTACCCTGCCCTCATCGATACACTTTCTTCCCTCTTCAGAATAATTCACTCAGTTTGGTCAGACAGGATCTGCCCTTGACAAAGCCATATTGGCTGTCTCTGACCAGTCCCTCCCTTTCCAAGTGATCATTAATCCTCTCCCTCAGAATTTTTTCCATATCTTCCCTACCACTGATGTCAGGTTTCCTGCTGCCTTTCTTGAAAAGGGGGACCACATTTGCTGTCCTCCAGTCATCTGGTACCTCAGTTGTGTTCAGTCAAGGTTTAAAATTCTCAGCCGGAACACCAACAATCTCTTCCCTTGCCTCCCGTAGCAGCCTGGGATAAATCCCCTCTGGTCCTGGGGATTTATCCACCTTTAAATCCACTAAGGCATCGAGTACTTATTTATGGAGACCTGCACTAGACTTTCACCTTCCCCTTCACTGAGTTCTCCAACCACAAAGTCCGTTTCCTTTGTGAATACCGATGAAAAGTATTCATCCAGGACCTCACCTCTACCTTTTGTCTCCACACACATATTGCCCCTTTTGTCCCTAATGGGCCCTACTCTTTCCCTGGTTATTCTTTTGCCCTTAACATATTTATAAAACACCTATGGATTTACCTTAGCCCTGTCTGCCAGTGATATTTTGTGACCCCTCTTTGCCTTCCTAATTTCCTTTTTAAACACCTCCCCCCATGCTTCTTATACTCTCGATTGGCCTCCTGATACCTGCCATATCCTTTTTTTTATCCTTGTCCATCGCTCAACATCCAGGCTTTTACCTTTACAGGAACATGTTGGCCTGTTATTTCCCCCCTGTCTTATGAGGCTAGGTTGAGCGAGCTGGGGCTTTTCTCTTTGGAGAGGAGGAGGATGAGAGGTGACTTGATAGAGGTGAACAAGATGGTAAGAGGCATAAATCGAGTGGACAGTCAGAGACTTTTTCCCAGGGCGACAATGGCTCACACGAGGGGGCATAATTTTAAGGTGATTGGAGGAAGGTATAAGGGGGATGTCAGGGGTAAGTTTTTTACACAGAGAGTGGTGGGTGCGTGGAACGCACTGCCGGCAGAGGTTGTGGGGGCAGATACATTAGGGACATTTAAGAGACTCTTAGATAGATACATGAATGATAGAGAAATGGGGGGGGCTATGTGGGAGGGAAGGGTTAGATAGATCTTAGAGCAGGACAAAATGTCAGCACAATATTGTGGGCCAAAGGACCTGTACTGTGCTGTAATGTTCTATGTTCTTTGAACGCTTCCCACAGTGCATATGTAGATGCTCCCAGTCTACCTTTTCCAGGTCTTCCCTTATGTTAATGAAATTGCCCTTACCCCAATTTAAGAACTTTATAACTGGTCCATTCCTATCCTTTTCCAAAACTTCTTTAAAATATATGGTCACTATCTCCAACATGTTCCATTACTGACACTCCCTCCACTTAACCAGCTACGTCCCCCCCAGGTCCACTCATGCTCCTTCCCTCATTTATCCACTTTCAAAGATGATAAACCCCACAATCCTTCCTCTTCTGCTATATTTCACACTCATCCATCTTAATTGTTTCCCCCCCTTTTGTGACGACAATTGAAAAATATTCATTTTGAACCTTACCCACATTCAGGTCTCCCTCCTTCGTTAACCTCTTGTTCTTTATGCAGTTATCAAAAATCTCGGGATTGTCTTTGATTTTACCGGCCAATATTTCTTTCATTCCCCTTCTTTGCCTTCCTAATTCCCCTTTTAACTGCAAACCTACACTCTCTGCACCTTCCAGATTTTCTGGTGGAAGCTTCGTGGGGTCCAGGCACGGAGGTAAAAGATCGGCCACAATCTTAATGAATGGTAGATGTCTCTTGTGATGTGTATTCAGTGAATGAGCCAGCAATGCGTGCAGGGATGGGGGAGCTTCGTCTCCAAGTCTGTGTATTCACAATCTTTATCTGCATAATGCAGTTCATGGCGGAGATTGGGGTGACCTTAGTTCTGGAGAGGAACATAATGCAGGTCAAACAATTTTCTGTTTATCTTGTAGATTACTTCTATTCCTGTGGGAAGTGTGTAGGTGAAGCTCAGCACAGCACAAAAAAAGTGTTGGGACAAAGATGCAGCCTCGTTTGACACTGTCTGCACTGCGATTGGTTCTGTGGACCCATCGGTTCAGGTCATGAGGCAAATGTAAGATGGAAATGAATTTCTGCAGGCAACTAAATTTGAGGCAACTACAGAGGTCAGTGCTGCTCCCTGCGTTCCTCTGGTTGTGTATTAAGTGTTGCCTAGCAATGCCTGGTGTTGTCTCCCACCCCCTTGCCACTGGACCAAGACGTTGTGGCAAGTCCGTGTGGTACTGGTGTCCAATGGCCATTCCTTGTTAAAAGAGGAGCATGCCCAACGTGCTTCTGGAAGGACACAATCCACACTGTGAGCCACTGCCCTTCATCCTCTGAAGGAGGCAGCTGAGGAATGACTTTCCCTGGGGCAGATGGCAGTGAAACCCCTCTGTAGTCACCACACTCAGGTGTCTCCTTTCTTGAGGATGATCATGACTACACCATCTCCGGGTTCCTCTGTCATGTCCTCCTCTTCCCAGGTGTGGGAGGTGAGGCTGTGAATTGAAGTTCCCCTTCAGAAAGTTTTAGATGTCAGCAGGGATACAGTCTGCCCCCGAACCCTTGCCTTTCAGTTGGCCCGTGGCTTTCTCAACTCCTTCTCAGCCTGTGGAGGTGTAGAGACTTGGCTGGAAAGTCTCAAGGACACTCACATCGAGGGCAGGATCTCGGTGGAGAAGACCTTCCTTCCAGCAGTCACCGACTGCTTCCTTCTCCTCGATAAGTTCATCCCTGTTCTTGGTTCTCAGTGACAAGGGGCCATGGGTGTTTGAGCTGGAAATGGTCTTGACTGTGGGCATGAAGATTCTGCACATGTCATGGCTGTCAGCAAGCTGTTGCACCTCCTGAACTCTCTCCACCCAACGCCCGTTCTTTAGGTCGCTGGCTTCTTATAGGACCTTGACCTTCGATAGCCAGTAGAGTGGTTTCTGTTCCCTTGAGATGGGGTGGAGTTTCCAACCAAGGAGTTCCTGGACCCCTGGTCATTCTGGTGCTTTCTGGTAAAGAAGCCAAGAGTCTCTTTGCCAGGCAGACCGGATGTTGTGGACATGTGCTCCTGTGAGTTGGGAGCTGTTTGGGTTGAGTGTGAGCTGGTTACTGGGAAGACTGTGTTTTGTGGAGTCCTTAAGATCTTCAACATTGATTTCCTTGCGGCAGATTTCCTGTGGCTGTTGTTACTTGGCGATGAGCCTGGTAGAGATAACTAGGCAGAGGAAGTGGTGATCTTCCAACAGATGTTGGCAGCTGTCACACCGCACGCCATGCAGAGATTGGTGTGGTCTCTGGTGGCTTGTCCACCAGTCCTGACAGTCCAGGCCCAAGCTTCATACTGAAGGGTGGAAGGTGCCGGGGTCGTTTCTCTTCATGTGGGGTAACCATTGGACACCAGTTACCACATGGACTTGACACAGCAGGACCTTGGTCCGTGGCAGGGGGTGCTGGGGTGGAGGGGGAGGGGGAATAGCAAGATCAGGCACTGCTGTGTGGATATACACAAACACGGACACATGTCAACACCCTCATGTGTGGGGGAGCTCCAGCACATATACCTCTGTGCATAAAGATATCACACACACACACACACACACACACACACACACACACACACACACACACACACACACACACACACACACACACACACAATCTCACACACTGTGCTCACAGTCACTGATCTGTTGCTGCCTGTCTCACACACTCTGCTGATTAAAACAGAGATTCATAGACATGAGAGAGGACACTGGTGGGTTGATTTGTTCTCCAGCTCCAGTGCCACTGATTCTCTCATCAATGAAATCTCTTTGTGTTTTATAATTATTTTATCAACATCCCCGTCTGAAATCCAAGGCAGGTTAAAATTTCACACTGTGACTCAACCTTCCTTCAGGATTTCCCACATTTGCTGCAGAGATAATCCTAGAAGTAACAGGAGTGAGAGAAACCCGCAGACAAACATTGCGGAGGCCGGGCAGCAGCTGAGGGGATGGAGCACACAGCACAGGTCTGGCGATGACTGGGTCAGCACTGTGACACTTCAAAACCACACTCCAGTCTGCACCAGTCACTTCCAGCCGTGTAACAGTCCAGCACCAAATAAAACATAGTTGTGAACTATGCAGGCAGATATTTCACAGTCTAGTTAAACTCAGAGGGCTGCCCATCAGTAAGCACCGAGAAGTGGGAGCAATTAGACCAGAACACAGGTGATCTTGTCTACTCACTGATTTAACTGCCTGTCGCAGCCTTTGTACATAACACCTTACTGTGATCAATGCACACTTGTTTAATCCTGAGAGATATCTGTAGCACATGACAGCATAGTTGTGGTATTGCTGGAACGGTAACTTGGAGTGAATTCTTGCACCTGTCTTTGGAGCTTTAACATTTCTGATTCAGGCAGAAGTGCTGCTCCCAGCAAAACCCCGGCTGGGGATGAATATAAGGGAGGTCCACGGGGGGGCTGGAACACATCAGCTACACGTGAACAAGGAGGACATCTGCCTGCTTGGTCCAGTGGCCATGGGGATATAGGAAGCACATAATAGATCTCAGACAGAACAGAAACATGCTGAAGCAGGTTCACAGTGGGAGCTGAGTACCACTGACATTCCGTGTTAATAGTTAAAACCCAGCTTTACCTCACCACAAGTAAAAGGGTCAACAACCTGAAACGTTAACTTGGGTTCTCTCTCCACGGATGCTGCCTGATCTACTGAGTGCTGCCAACATTTTCTGTTGATTTGCAGTACTTGCAGTTTTTTTGTCTGCTGTCTACTTCACCAGTAACTCTCTTCACCCCTCCCCCACTACCACCAGCAATGAATTAACAAACTGCTTATCTGACTTTGGCATACGAGGAGGCAGTTCCTCCAACTTTGGGAGGATCAGCGCCTTTGGTTCCCACCATAAACTCTTTCCCCACTGACCACTTACACCCCAATTTCCAGCCACTGTAGAGGGCTGAACCGTTGTTGTCTCTGAACTAAGCCAACTTCTCCATTAGCTGCTGCTACCACCTCTACAGCATCGCCTGACTCCTCTGCTACCTTGGTTCACCTCCTGCTGCAACCCTCACCCTGACCTTTGTTTCCTGTAGACTCTGCTCTCACAATCAGACTCTCACATGGTGCCCTCTGGGAAGTTAAGCTCACTAAGTTCCTAACTTGCACCGGGTCACAGTTCCTGGTCAGACACACACCTGTTAACCTGCACTGCCTCCACCTGTCATCATACTGGGCCTAAACTCTGGAAACCCTGCCCTAAATCTCTCTCGGTCTTGCTCACTCTCGTGCTCTCTCTCTCTCTCTTGCTTTCTCTCTCTCACTCTCTCTCTCACTCTCTCTCTCTCACTCTCTCTCTCACTCTCTCTCTCTCACTCTCTCTCTCTCACTCTCTCTCTCTCACTCTCTCTCTCACTCTCTCTCTCTCACTCTCTCTCTCTCACTCTCTGATAAAGGTATCAGTCACTTGTTCTAATAGCTCCACTGTGGCCAGTTACAAATACTGTCTCCTTCGGATGCTTAACTATGTGAAAAACGCAATACAAATGCAGCTTATTGTTGTTGTTAATGCTCCTTTGTACAATGGCACATTTTACTTTTCAATTCTCCAGACTCTGTGGTGAAAACTGCCGAGACTGAAATGTCAGAAACACTGGGAGGGTCAGGCTACATCTGTGGAGAGAAAAACAGACAATGTTTCATATCAGAGACCCTTCATCTGTTCTGGAGCCTGACGCAGTGTCTCTCTCCACAGATGCTGCCTGACCTGCTGAGTGTCTCCAGCTTTTTTACCTGTTTTTATTTCACCCTGGTGAGTGCCTGTGTCATGTTGTACTGGCACCGAGCAACAAAACAGCGGCATGGAATACAGAGAATGGTTTCCAATGGACACGGTGTGACTATTGTAGGGATATAATGACAAAGATCTTCATGTCCTCTCTAGCCACAGACGAGGTCCCAGAAAACTGGAAAGTAGCCAATATTTTTTTGTTCAAGAAGGGAAATAGGGATAATCCAGTAAATTACAGGCTGATGAGCCTTACATCAGGAGCAGGGAAACTATTGGCGGGGATTCTTAGGGATAGGAGTTATTCACACTTGAAAAAGCATGGGCTTATTAGGACCAGTCAGCACAGCTTTGTGCGAAGAAGGTCATATTTTACAATCTTGACTGAGTTTTGAGGTGATGATGAAAGTGATTTATGAGGGTAGGACAGTGGATGTAGTCCACATGGAATTTAGTAAAGTCCCTCGTGGTAGGCTGGCCCAAAAGATTAAGATGCATGGGATTCACAATGACTTGGTAGTTTGGATTCAAAATTGGCTTGGCCATAGAAAACAGAGGGTAGTGGAGGGGTGTTGTTCTGGCTGGAGATCATGACCAGTAATGTTCTGCAGAGATTGGTGCTGGGACCTCTGTTGTTTGTGATATATATCAATGACTTGGACAAAACTGGAGACGGGCTGATTAGTAAGTTTGTGGATGACGCAAAAATTAGTGGCATTGTGGATGGTGAAGAAGGGTGTTAAAGGACACAGTGGGATATAGATCAGTTGCAGATATGGGCGGCGAAGTGGTGGCTGCAGTTTAATTCAAGCAAGTGTGCGGTGTTGTACTTTAAGAGGTTAAATGTAAAGGGAAAATATACAGTAAATGGCAGGACCCTTAAGAGCATTGATATACAGAGGGATCTTGGGGTGCAAGTCCGTAGCTCCCTGAAAGTGGCAACACATGGATGGGGTGGTGAAGAAGGTGTACGGCATACTTGCCTTCATTGGTCGGGGCATTGAGTATAAGTCAGAAAATCATGAGTTAAAACTTTACAAAACTTTGGTTAGGCCACATTTGGAGTATTGTGTTCGGTTCTGGTCGACTATTACAGGAAGGATGTGGAGGCTTTGGACAGGGTGCAGAAGAGGTTTACCAGGACGCTGCCTGGATTAGAGGGTATGAGCTGTAAGGAGAGGTTGGACAACTTGTTTTCTCTGGAGTGGCGGAGGTTTATAAAATTATGAGAGGGACAGATAGAGTAGACAGCCAGAGTCTTTCTCCCTGGGTGGAAATGTGAAATATTAGAGGGCATAGGTGAGAGGGTGAAAGTTTAAAGGAGATGAGTGGGGTAAGTCTTGTTACCCAGAGAGGTGGGTGCCTGGAATGTGGTGCCAGGAGAAATGGTGGAGGCAGATATGATAGTGCGGTTTAAGAAGCATTTAGACAAGCACATAAACAGGCAGGGGATGGAGGGATATGGACCACGTGCAGGCAGATAGGTTTAGTTTAATTTGGCATCATGGTCAGCACAGACGTGGTGGGCTGAAGGGCCTGTTCCTGTACTGTACTATGTTCTATCTGAAAACTATGAGGATTTGGAGATTGCAGTGCAGCTGGTGAGATTAAGACAACAGTGACCCATCCAAGGGCACTGACTGCTTCAAACTCACATGGGTCCTAGTGTTAAGGTACTGCTGAGGTAAGTATAAAGGAACACACGGCTGCTTCCATCTCTCCAGTAGCAGTCTGATTCATTTGACAAGTGGCACATTTATGACTAGTGCACTCTGTGTGTAAAGGGTCTCCCATGCGTTATACACAGCTTACCCAAGCCTGTAACATTTCTTCACATTAATATTGGCAAGCTAAACAATGAGTAATAATCAGTGACACATAACGAACAAAAGCGTCAAGACAGTTACCTAAACTAAAGTGGGGGTTGGAGGAGACTAACATCTGGTGGACGACACTTGTTGAATTTTCAGTGTGACTGCAGCATCAGAACAAGTGCTGCGGCTACACCAGAATGCTCAGGATACTTTACACTACCCTTCATGTAGAGCTTTGGTCTGAGGCCATAAAAAATACAGCACTTCATTCTAAGCACTGCGTTTTAGAATATACCACCGTGGAGTGTCACCTGTACAAATGCAGGCCTGAAGAGTGACCAAATAACAGTTGCTGTAACTCAGTTTGTACAAATGAAGTTGGAAGGTGGAGAGATGAAGTGACAAGGTGTTTAAACATAGAGAGATTTGAGAGGTTTATGGGTGGCACAGTGCAGCTGGTAGGGCCACTGCCTCACAGCTATCCGGGTTCAATCCCGACCTTGGGTGCTGTCTGTGTGGAGTTTGCATGTTCTCCCTGTGTGGATTTCCCCTCATATCCCAAAGATGCATGGGTCAGTGGGTTAATTGCCCACTGCAAATTGCCCCTAATGTGTAGGTGAGGGATAGAATCTTGGGTGAGTTAGAACAGAGAATAGGCCAGTGTTGATAAGAATGTGAGGAGAATAGAAAGTGGGATTACTGTAGGGTTAGTGTCAGTGGGTGGTTGGTGGTTGGCACAGACTTGGTGGGCTGAAGGGCCTTTTCCATGCCGTATCTCTCCATGAGAGGGTGATTGCAAAAGATGCATTTCACTGTGTGTTTCGATGTACATGTGACTAATAAAGAAATCTTATGGAGAAACAACCTTCCCTGGTGGGAGAATTCAAGAAAAAGGAGCAGAAAATGAGATTAACACCATTCAGATTTAAAACCTAGAAGTACTTCACACAACAGGCAGGAGGAATCTGGAAATCTCTCCATCAGCTGTGGCTCCTCAAACCAATGGATCGAGTTTAGTAGGTGTTCATTAGGCAAGGACCCTCACCTCATGTGTTGTACATCATTCACAAGTCTTGATCTAGCAGTTAGAACATGGTGCAACACTAATGCACATGGAGAAATGGGATTGTAGTTGAGGGAGGCAGTCATCATCTGAGAAAGAGAATGGGATGAAGCATCCTGACCTCCCCCAACCATCGTTTGATTAAACAAAAGGAAGTATATAGGAGGGGGCAGCACTTCAGGGCTAGAGAGAGTGTAGGGGGTGCTTTTCATCTGCAGTTGCCAAGAATGAGGAGAGTGAAATTGGAGATTCCAGCTGGGCCAGTGAAGCCCAAGGGAACGTTACAATTAAAAAGGAGGACGTCTTAGATGTATTAATGAGCTTAAGGGTGGATAAATCCCCAGGGCCTGGTGACTTGTATCCCAGACTGCCATGGGAGGGAAAGGAGGAGATTGTTGGGCTGAATGGAGATATTTAAATCTCCACTGGCTAGAGATGAGGTGCCAGGTGACTGATTCATTCGAGAGGGGCAGCAAAGGTAACCAAGTCATTATAGGCTGTCGAGGGAAATTATTGGAAGAAATGGTGAGGGACAGGATCAATGTACAGTTGGAAAGGCAGGGATTAATGAGGGATAACCAGCAAGGATTGGTATGTGGGAGATCCTGTATGAATGATGTAATTGAGTTTTTTGAAGAGGTAGCTTGACATTGATGAGGGAAGTATGGTTAATGTGGTCTATATGGACTTCAGTAAAGCCTTTGACAGGGTCCCACATGGAAGGCTGATCCAAAAGGTTAGAGCCCATGCGATTGAAACCTACAGCACAATTCAGGCCCTTCAGCCCACAAAGCTGCGCTGAACGTGTCCCTACCTTAGAAATTACTAGGCTTACCTCTATTTTTCTCAGCTCCATGTACCTATCCAAAAGTCTCTTAAAAGACCCTATCGTATCCGCCTCCACCACCATTGCCAGCAGCCCATTCCACACACTCACCACTCTCTGAGTAAAAAACTTACCCCTGACATCTCCTCTGTACCTACTCCCCAGCACCTTAAACCTATGTCCTCTTGTGGCCACCAATTCAGCCCTGGGAAAAAGCCTCTGACTATCTACCTAATCAATGCATCTCATCATCTTATATAGCTCTATCAGGACCCCCCTCATCCTCCGTCGCTCCAAGGAGAAAAGGCCGAGTTCCCTCAACCTGTTTTCATAAGGCATGCTCCGCATTCCAGGCAGCATCCTTGTAAATCTCCTCTGCACCCTCTCTATGGCTTCCACATCCTTCCTGTAGTGAGGTGACCAGAACTGAGCACAGTACTCCACAGTGGGGTCTGACCAGGGACCTATATAGCTGCAACATTACCTCTCAGCTCCTAAATTCAACTCCACGATTGATGAAGGACAATACACCATATGCCTTCTTAACCACAGAGTCAACCTGCGCAGCTGCTTTGAGCGTCCTATGGACTCGGACCCCAAGATCCCTCTGATCCTCCACACTGCCTAGAGTGACAAGATGACAAGATCACAAGACAAAGGAGCAGAAGTAGGCCATTCGGCCCATCGAGTCTGCCTTCCATTAAGTCCTACCATTAATACTACCATTAATACTATAGTCTGCCATCATATTGACCTACCAGAATGAATCACTTCACACTTATCTGAGTTGAACTCCATCTGCCACTACTTAGCCCAGCTTTGCATTCTATCTATGTCCCGCTGTAACCTCTAACAGCCCTCCATACTATCCACAAAACTCCAACCTTTGTTTCATCTGCAAACTTACTAACCCACCCCTCCACTTCCTCATCCAGGTCGTTTATAAAAATCACAAAGGGTAAGGGTCCCAGAACAGATCCTTGAGGTACACCACTGGTCACCGACCTCCATGCAGAATACGACCCTTCAACAACCACTCTTTGCCTTCTGTGGGCCAGCCAGTTCTGGATCCACATTGCAATGTCCCCTTGGATCCCATGCCTCATTACTTTCTCAATAAGCCTCGCATGGGGTACCTTATCAAATGCCTTGCTGAAATCCATATATACTACATCTACTGCTCTCCCTTCATCGATGTGTTTAGTCACATCCTCAAAAAATTCAATCAGGCTCATAAGGCAGAACCTGCCCTTGACAAAGCCATGCTGACTGTTCCTAATCATATTATACCTCTCCAAATGTTCATAAATCCTGCCTCTCAGGATCTTCTCCATCAGCTTACCAACCACTGAGGTAAGACTCACTGCTCTATAATTTCCTGGGCTATCTCTACTCCCTTTCTTGAATGAACAACAGCCGCAACCTTTCAATCCTCTGGAACTTCTCCCGTCTCCATTGATGATGTAAAGATCATCGTCAGAGGCTCCGCAATCTCCTCCCTCGCCTCCCACAGCAGCCTGGGGTACATCTCATCCGGTCCCGGCAACTTATCCAACTTGATACTTTCCAAAAGTTCCAGCACATCCTCTTTCTTAATGTCTACATGCTCAAGCTTTTCAGCCCGCTGCAAGTCCTCACTACAATCACCCAGATCTTTTCCCGTAGTGAATACTGATGTATTCATTAAATACCTCTGCTATTTCTTCTGGATCCCAAGAGATGTTGCTAGCTTGTTTCCAAGTCAGATTGATGGAAATGAAATTGATGGGAGGTAAGTAGATCCACAGAAAGAAGCTGGTGTGGACACCACAGGGTGTCAGCTTGCCACGTGACACACTGATGGAAGACTTGGTTTTGTCTCATTTTGTGTCCGGTCTCAGCATCCAGGACAGGTTTCCGAGGGCTGGAAGGTGAGGGCATGAGACTAGCAGTGGGCTGCCAGGAGAAACTACGCTCATGAACAACTGCAGGCTCTCTTGTCTGCTGTTAAAACAGAGATTGTTTGTTTCCAATAGAATTTCCTAATATGAATTTCTGTTCAAGAACTAAACTAAGGTAACATATCAACCAAAGGATTTAAAAAGCATCACGGAAATAAATCGCTGTAAAGTAAGATCCCAAGAGACGTTGCTAGCTTGTTTCCAAGCCAGATTGATGGAAATGAAATCGATGGGAGGAAAGTGTTGTAGATAATATTCATGACAGGAAGGGAGGTTAATGGACCACAAATCCTGCACACAGTCTGGTTGTCAGCACCTGACAGCTGAAGTTATTGATCAATGAAGAGTCCTATCAGACCAACAATACCAATGCAGCTTGAAGCTGGGGACAGGACACAGTTCTGTTGAAGGTAACTAACATCCATTATTTTACAAGCGATTTTACAAGGGTGATGTGGACCCATATTTAATATGTATTAGGTAGTAGAGTTCTTGCAGGACTCCTGAATAAAATGGTGAGATGAAGGAATGAATAAACTGAATAAGAATTTGTGAGCCAGGATATAAAGTAGGAACAGAACCAACAAATTAGTGGTGTGCAGAACTGAAGATCGAGTTGCAATGTCTCATCCAGGCTGGTATCTCCACCGCATGAAGTAGTCAGTGTGTCCCTACATTGCCCATGGTGTGGAGAGATCAGGCTTCATGATACTGCATGACCGCTGATTAAGCTTTTTGTTCAAAGCTTTGACTGTGTTATGAGAAAGGTTCTTTTGGTATCTTAAAGATAGAGATATCTGGACACACAGTCTTTGTACTTTAAAAGGAGGATTTTATTCACAAAGACTGATGCAGGAACAGAATGTGAAGGAACAAATGCACCCTCGCACACCCGCACTAGGGTGATCGTGAAACGTGGGGGGAGTCACAACAGGGGTGAGGTGCACACACACACACACACACACACACACACACACACACACACACACACACACACACACACACACAACGAACTAGTACAACGATCAGGGAATGAACAAATACCTTGTCTGGACCCCCTGAATTGGGACAAACAACGGCTCTACATTACTGGGAATCTACTCAGGATGTTCCTAGACCCCTGTGGAAGTGCACCCTCTCACCTGTGGCCTCAACCCCAGCAGCAGTTGGAAAAGATAAAGAGAGCCCACGTGTACCATCTTTTATAGGGCTGTAGTGGGGTGGAGCCCAGTCAGGTGAAACAAGCCAATGATTCAGGGTCAAGAACAAAGGTGAGTTATGAGCCAATCCTCAGGTGTGCTCTTTAATGGGTGGGGCGGACCCGGACCCTTGACTGACAGTGTTGTAGCTTTCGACTTGATAGGCGATGCTATCATCTGACCATGGGGGTCAGTAGTGTTGTCACTGTCGTCTGACCCCTGGCCTTTCATACTACAGACTGTCCCACCGAGAAACTAACTTCTTAGAATACAATTAATCAAACAACTAGAAATAGAACAATCACATAGGCACTGAACAATTCATGGAGATAAAGTAGAAAGCTATAGGAGTCCAAATTAAAATTCAAATTAAACGTTCCACAATAATTGGAATTACTTCACATTATTTGGTTCTAGCTGATAAATGTTTGACAAGTGGACTGCATAATGAGAGAAAGGCTTTGAAGTGTTTACAGATTCAAGTTATTTAAAACCAATAAGCAGAAACCTGCACTCATTTGACCACCCATGGGATGGGAACGCTGCTGGCAAGGCAGTGTTGATTGACCACTCCTGGTTCCCCAAAACCAAGAAGGACATTGGTCCATCTAGAGTCAGGTACAGACCAGAACTGGCGAGGGAGGCAGGTTTCCTCCCTGTAGGACATGTGAACAACATGGGTTTTACAACAATCTGGTAGTTTCATGGCTATTGTACTAGCTTTTTAAAAAAGAAATCCCAGATTGTATCTAATTTATTTAAGCAAGTTATGTAAACACTATGGTGGTATTCAGCTCCATGCCTCTGGTTGCCAGGGGTGTTGCAGAAATGGTTGGACTGTCAGATTGAAGTGGTTGCGAAAAGATATTAAAACTGGCTCCCGGCACAGGGATTTATGATTAAAAAGTCTTCAGTCTGTTAAAATAAAAAGAAAGTAGAGGAAAAAAGATCGCGGTGAACTTCATAAAACGGGTACAGGTGGGGGATTGTGCCCTGTTCTGGGCAGCGGACACTGGGGAGAGTGCCGTGGAAATGTACCAAACTGATCCCAGTGATGAACATAGAACATTACAGCACAGTACAGGCCCTTCGGCCCACAATGTTGTGCCGACATTGAACACTCTACGCAAAAGTTGCATTTCACTGTGTGTTTTGAAGTACATGTGACTAATAAAGAAATCTTATCTTATCCTGCTCTAAGATCTATCCAACCCTTCCCTCCCACATAGCCCTCCATTCCTCTATCATTCATGTGGCTAAGAGTCTCTTAAATGTCCCTAATGTATCTGCCCCCACAACCTCCGCCGGCAGTGCGTTCCACGCACCCACCACTCTCTGTGTAAAAAACTTACCCCTGACATCCCCCTTATACCTTCCTCCAATCACCTTAAAATGATGTCCCCTCGTGTTAGCTGTTGTCACCCTGGGGAAAACATTACTCCTGGATAGTTTGTTAATTTCACTACTGGTTAATTTCACTACTGGTTAATTTCGTTGTTTGTTAATTTAACTAGTTATTAATTCACTGCTTGTTAACTTCACCAAATAACTAACGCCATATAAATATTATTTTTGTCATTTTGGCTCAAGTTTTGGAGCTGAGGGCTTTTATCTGGTTCATGGACTCTGGTCTTTATCACCACCTCCTGTGTGCCCACATCATCTTCCAGCTTCTGTCTCCACCTGCACTCTCCCCTGCCCCCACCTGGCTCCATCTACTCACCATCTCCCACCTGACCTGCTTCCACTTATCAACTACCGGCCCATCCTCTCCAGATGTATGACGGCTTGGTCCGGCAACTGCTCTGCCCGGGACCGCAAGAAACTGCAGAGAGTTGTGGACCCAGCCCAGCGCATCACGGACACCAGCCTCCCCTCCATGGACTCTGGTTATACCTCTTGCTGCCTTGGCGAAGCAGCCATCATGATCAAAGACCCCACCCACCCGGGTCATTCTCTCTTCTCCCCCCTCCCATCAGGCAGAAGATACAGGAGCCTGAGGGCACGTACCACCAGGCTCAACATCTATCCCACAGTGACAAGACCATCGAACGGCTCCCCCACACGACAAGATGGACTCCCAACCCCACAGTCCACCTCGTTATGCACTCTATTGTCCGCCTGCACTGCACCTCCCTGTAGCTGCGACACTCCGCACCACCTCATGAAGCTCTTTGGTTGTGTGAATCCTCTCTCCCTGGGAACAGGGTGCACAGAGCTATGGGGACGGTGTGAGGCAGCGAGGCCAATTGGAATGTACTTCACAGAGACAGTACGGAGTTGATGGACCGAACAGACTCCTTCCATCATTCTGCGATTTCACAACATTATTGAGTTTGAATCCTCCAACCAACTTGGAGGATTGGCTGGGAGCGTTTGTGTTGATTTTCACTTCTTCGTGTTTGCTTAATGAAGCTGTAGCATTTGACATTTGAGTAATTTCTAAGAGGATAAACGTTGATCTTTCCTCAAACACTGGTGTATGGCGTCAGTTACAGACCCCGTCCTAACTCTTCCCACTCCAGATCCGAGGGACCTCACACTATCCAAAGCCACCGTGAGCTCCCGGACAGCACCAAGCCTGGGAACCGAGCACCACAGCCCTGCCCCGTCCGGGACAGACCCCATTCCCACCTCTGCCCAACCGCTGGCAATGACGAAGATCTGCGGGCAACGTCTGGCGTTGGGTTCGCTACTCACCAGGGCACGGGCAGAGCCGAGCAGAGCAGAGCACAGCAGGAGCCCACACCAGCGGCCGGCGACCTCCCCGATTCCCGCCGCGCTGCCTCCACCGGTCGGAGCCCGTCCTCCGCCACACATCCCGGCGCCCGGTCCACCGTCCTGCAGGGACCCCTCCTCCGGCGCCCGGTCCACCGTCCTGCCGGGACCCCTCCTCCGGCGCCCGGTCCCTGGGGGGAGATGATTCACTGCTTCAGAGAGTGAGCCGCGGGCAGCGGCGACGGGTGGACCCCGCTCGGACAGAGTGAACGGGACGGAGCGGAGGACGGGGAGCGCTCGCGTTGGCGGGATAACGAGAACTGCAGAGAAATGAGGGAAAGTCCAACAAATTCCATCAACTGAAGCAAAGTGAACTGAACTAACAGTCAAATCCAACATGAAGTATTCCGCGCCGCATCCACTCTCCCCGCCCCTCCCGCTCCCTCCCCTCCCCCTCCCTCCCTCCCCTCCCCTCCCCTCCCCCTCCCCTCCCTCCCTCCCTCCCCCCTCCCCTCCCTCCTCCTCTCCCTCCTTCCTCCTCTCCCTCCCCCTCCCCCTCCCTCCTCCCTCCCCTCCCCCTCCCCTCTCCTCCCCTCCCCCTCCCCTCCCCTCCCTCCCCTCTCCCCCTCCCATCCCCTCCTCCCTCCCCTCCCCTCCCTCCCTCCCCTCCCCTCCCTCCCTTGCTTCCCTTCTCTCCCTCCCCTCTCCTTCCTCGCTCTCTCTCTCCACCCCTCTTCTCCCTCCCCGTCCCCTGTCCTATCTCCCTCCCCTTTCCCCTTCCTCCCTCCCTCCCCACCCCTCTCCTTTCCTCCCTCCCTCCCCCCTTCCCTCCCACCCCACCCCTTCCTCCCCTCTCCTCCCTCCCTCCTCACCCTCCCCTCCTCTCTCCCTCCCCACTCTTCCATCCTCTCTCCCCCTCATCCTCCTCCCTCCCCTTTCCTCCCTCCCTCCCCACCCCTCCGTCCCCTTTCCCTCCTCCTCTTCGCTCCCCTCTACCGTGGGTGCCCGGCGCCCCGGTGACCGTGGTGCTGCCGGCGCGGAGGCTCAGCCTGTGGCGGGTCGGACGGACAGGTGACACTCACGGGTGTGGGTAAAGCCCCGGTAGGACGCGTGGGTCTGAGCCGGAGTCGGATCAGAGAAGGTTCCGAGGATCCGCCTTGTACGGGACGGTGATCCCGGGGTCGGACGAGCAGTATCCCGGTTCGAAACCGAACCAATGAACCTGTTCCCTTTGGCGCCGGTTACACACTCCTGGAGTTGCCAAGTTACTGTCCGCGGCTCCTTGACCCAGTCCCACTACGGGGGGCCCTTCACACATCTCCGACAAACCCTGCTGGCTCCTTCTCTCTCCCCATTATCACCCGGAACAGAGGAGCTCTCCGGCCCATCGACTCGGTCCCAGGCAGTCCCCGCCCCCCACAGTCCCCTCACGTCCACCTTCCACGGGTCTCCAGCTCCTCTCCGAACCCCCCACAGAACCTGACCCCGTCACTGGATCACGGCCAGGCACGGGGGGGCAAGCAACTTCTGGCTGGCTTCAGGGTCGCCTTTATTCTGCCTCTGTCTCTCGCTTTATCCACTCAGCCTTCATGCTTTTAACAAAAACCTCTATAAGATCCTTCACAACCTCTGCCGTGGGAGGGAGGGCAGTCCCGGCTTCCCCAGACTGTGGACAGAACTGAAGTCCCTTCCTCCCTGGACCCACCGGGGCACCGCAGTGTCTTGTACTGAGAGAATCCTATCCGGTCCACACTGCAGTTGGCTCACCAGGGCTATCATCAGGACCTGAGCTCTGAAAGTGTCCTGACTGGCTGCATCACGATCTGGGACGGCAATTCGAATGCGCAGGAACGTAAGAAGCTGCAGAGAATCGTGGACTCAGCCCAATACATCACGGGCACATCCCTCCCCACCATCGGAAGTATCTACAGAAGGCGCTGCCTCAAGAAGGCAACATCCATCAAAGACCCCCACCATCCGGGCTGTGTCATCTTCTCGCAGGAGGTACAGAAGCCAGAAGTCCCACACCACCAGGTTCAAGAACAGCTACAACCAAACGGCACACCCCTCATTAACAAAACTATGACCACTTCGACCACTTTGCACTAAAATGGACTTTATTTTTTTGATCCGATTGTGTTCTTTCTTGTAAAAATTGTCTTTAATTTATGTTTAATTTATGTTTTTCTTGTGAATGCTGCTTATCTGATGCTCTGTGCCTGTGATGCTGCTGCAAGTAAGTTTTTCATTGCACCTGTGCACACATGGACTTGTGCAGATGACAATAAACTCGACTTTGACTGCCCAGTAGGGGTTGCAGGAGAATGGTCGCTGCAGGTCTGTGGTTTGTGATTGTACATGTATACAAGAATATAAGAAACACTGGAGGAGTAAGGCATTCAGCCCTTCAAACCTGCTTCCCCATTCAATGAGACCATGGCTGATCCACCTCCCAACCCAAACTATCCCCATGTCCCTCGATTCTCTCCATCTCCAGAAATCTGTCGATCTCTATTTCGAATGAGCTCAGTGACTGACCACCACAGCCCCAGGGTAGACGATTCCCTTAATCTTAAAGAGATTTCTCCTAAATGCCTGACCTCTTATCCTGACTTTGTGTGGGGTTCCAGGGCATGTGCGTACGTGGATGTGTGGGCATGTGAAAATTGGATAGTGCTGTGGTTTCTGCTGCAGTGAGATACAGCTCACAGAACCACAGAATGGTACTCCTCTACCCTCATCCCATTTGCCCACATTAGGACTGTGTCCTTCTGTGACTTGTCTATTTAAATGTCTGTCAAAATGCCTCTTAAATGTTGTAGCTGTGTCTGACTCCATCACCTCCCCTGGCAGTGTGTTCCAGATATCAAACACTTACCCCTCAGATCACCTTTAAAACTCCTTCCTCTCACCTTAAACCTATATTTTAATATTTGTTTTGATGCCCCTGCCAAGGGTAAAAGATTCTAACTGTCTGCACTATTTATGCTTCCCATTGTTACGGATTAGGTTACTATTGGTGAATGTCCCTTTAAGATAGAGCACAGTGGTGTGTGTGTGTGTGTGTGTGTGTGTGCGTGTGCGCGCGTCGTGCTTATGTCAACAGAAGATAAGGACGTAATGACGTTTTTGGAGCAGTCAGTCAGAGTTAGTCAGAGGAGAGAGAGAGAGAGAGAGAGAGAGAGACACCAGCCTGCTGGTCTCTGTATCGATGGATGAAGAACAATAACTGTGTCTGTTGCTACAATCCATCTATGGATTTTTGGAGTAATCGGCTGGAGTCCACTTTGTTGTTAACCTGTAGAAGGAAACAGGTATTTGTGTGGATGGCCACGTCTCGGATGCCTTTCGGGGTGGCAGATACTTTGGAACAAAGCAGTGCAGTCCACTTTGTCGTTGACCTGTAGAAGAAAACAGGTATTTGTGTGGATGGTCATGATTCAAGTGCCTTTGGGGGGGGGGGCAGATAATTTGGAACAAAGCAGTGGAGTGGTCACTGCTGAGTAGACACTGAGGTGTTGTATGGGTTCCATCATGGAATGTTTGGATTTCGTGATTACTCTCTATTTTCTCTCTACGTCTTGTCTTCAGTCAACGGTGGTTTTGCAAAAGCCTTTGCTCACGTTTCACCTTATGACTTGCTGAACTGAGCTTTGAGAACTATTCCTGGACTTGGAGTTTGGGAATTTGCGGCACACACACTTCGAGTTTAGTTTTTGGGGTTAGTGTTTAAGATCTAACACTTTTACTTCTAACATTCTAACATTTTTACTTTTATTTTTCTTATTACCATAAGTAGTTATTAATAAAATAGTTTTAACACTTATACTTGACTGGGTGTGTTTCTTTTGTTGCTGGTACGTGACACTCATAATATTATACACCGCTGGTCAGGTCTCCCTCCCCTCATCTTCCTTTGCTCCAGGGAAGACAAGCCCACCCTATCCAGCTCGAGTCTAGGGGAGCCAACTATCCATCTGGGGTTAGGGTTTAGGTTGGCCTGGCTCAGTACTTCACGGTTTGGGACGAAGTCACCGCACAGGTGCTGTGAGAAAGCTTCTGTCAGAGTAAGGAGCAGTGCACCACTCTCAGAGTGCTCAGGAAAAGCCCCACTAAAAGGGTCAAAGAGAAGATGCAACCCAGGCTCAGGATGAAAGTGGCCACTAAATAAGTGGTAAAGAAGGTATATGGCATACTTGCCTTCATTGGTTGACGAGTATAAGAGTCGGAAATTTACGCTGCAGCTGTATAAAACTCTGGTTAGGCTGCACTTGGAATACTGTGTGCAGTTCTGGTCGCCCCATTACAGGAAGGATGTGGAGACTTTGGAGAGGGTGCGGAAGAGGTTCACCAGGATGCTGCCTGGATTAGAGGGCATGAGATATAAGGAGAGATTGGGCAAATTTGGGTTGTTTTTTTCTGGAGCGGTGGAAGCTGAGGGCAGACCTGATAGAAGTTTATAAAATTATGAGAGGTGTACAGTAGACAGCCAGAATCTTTCTCACAGGGTCGAAATGTCCAATAATGGAGGGCGTGTATTTAAGGTGAAAGGGGGTAAGTTCAAAGGAGATGAGCGGGACAAGTTTTTTATCCAGAGTGGTAGGTGCCTGGAATGTGCTGCCAGGGGTGGTGGTGGAGGCAGATATGACAGAGACGCTTAAAAGGCTGTTAGATGGACACATGGGTATGCGGGGAATGGAAGGATGTGGATCATGTGCAGGCAGAAGAGATTCAGTTTAATTCAGTATCGTGTTTGGCACAGACACTGTTGGCTGAAGGACCTGTTCCTGTGCTGTACTGTTCTATGTTCTATGTTCTATGCAACCTCTCCCCATCAGTAAAGACCTCCAATCCAGGCAACATCTTGGTGAATCTCCCCTGCACTCCCCCCAGCACAATCACATCCTTCCTGCAGCGTGGCATGTTCTCACCAACAGGAATTGCCCTCCCGCAGGGTGTATGGCAGAGATCTCGTGTCACTACATGTCCCCACTCACAGCAGCAGTCCGAGCTTGGGGCCAGTCCTAAGTTAGAATGTTGGGCCTGCAGTGGTGATTGTCTCACTGTCAGTAATGGTCTGGAGATTCGGGATGTCCGGGGTATTGTCATCAAGTCCAGGTAAGATAAGATATTTATTTATTAGTCACATGTACATCGAAACACACAGTGAAATACGTCTTTTTGCGTTGCTAAGAATGTGCTGGGGGCAGCCCGCAAGTGTCTCCATTCTTCCGGTGCCAACATAGCATAGAACCATAGAACCATACAGCACAAAACAGGCCCTTCGGCCCACCATGTTGTGCCGTCCATCAAACCACCCTCACACTATCTAACCTCTTCCTCCCGCATATCCCCCCATCCCACACTCCTCCGTATGCCTATCCAACATGCTCTTGAACCTGTCCAATGTATCTGCCTCCACCACCACCCCAGGCAGTGCATTCCATGCACCAACCACTCTCTGGGTGAAAAACCTCCCCCTGACATCTCCCCTGAACCTCCCACCCATAACCTTAAAGCCATGCCCTCTCGTCTTGAGCATTGGTGCCCTGGGAGGGAGGCGCTGACTGTCTACTCTATCTATTCCTCTCAATATTTTATATACCTCTATCATGTCTCCTCTCATCCTCCTCCTTTCCAGTGAATAAAGCCCTAGCACCTTAAGCCTCTCCTCATATTCAATAATCTCTAATCCAGGCAGCATCCTGGTAAATCTCCTCTGCACCCTCTCCAACGCCTCCACATCCTTCCTATAATGAGGTGACCAGAACTGAACACAGTATTCTGAGTGTGGCCTAACTAGAGTTTTGTAGAGCTGCATCATCACCTGGTGGCTCTTAAACTCAATCGCGCGATTTATGAAAGCCAACATCCCATTGGCCTTCTTAACTGCTCTTTCCACCTGTGAGGCAACTTTCAATGAACTGTGAATATGAACCCCCAGATCCCTCTGCTCCTCCACACTGCCAAGTACCTTGCCATTCACCCAGTACTCTGCCCTGAAGTTTGTCCTTCCAAAGTGTACCACCTCACATTTCTCCGGATTGAACTCCATCTGCCACTTGTCAGCCCAGCTCTGCATCCTATCAATATCCCTCTGTAAGCTCTGACAGCCCTCCACACTATCCACAACACCGCTTATCTTAGTGTCGTCCGCAAACTTACTAACCCAGCCCTCCACCCCCTCATCTAAGTCATCTATAAATATCAAAAAAAGTAGAGGTCCCAGAACCGATCCCTGCAGGACACCACCAGTCACTGCCTTCCAATCCGAGGGCACTCCTTCCACCACAACCCTCTGCTTTCTACATGCAAGCCAATTCCTAATCCACACAGCCAAGCTTCCTTGGATCCCTTGGCCTCTGACCTTCTAAGAACCTTATCAAACGCCTTACTAAAATCCATGTAAACCACATCCACCGCACTGCCCTCATCAATCTTCCTGGTCACCTCCTCAAAGAACTCTATCAGGCTTGTGAGGCAAGATCTTCCCTTCACAAAGCCATGCTGGCTGTCCCTAATCAGTCCATGATTCTCTAGGTGTTCATAAATCCTATCCCTTAGAATCCTTTCTAACAGCTTACCCACCACAGACGTGAGACTCACCGGTCTATAATTCCCTGGCCTATCCCTAGTACCATTTTTGAACAAGGGGACAACATTCGCAACCCTCCAATCCTCTGGCACCATCCCTGTGGACAACGAGGACTCAAAGATCCTTACCAGCAGTTCAACAATCTCCTCCCTCGCCTCTCGAAGCAGCCTGGGGAAAATCCCGTCAGGTCCCGGAGATTTATCTGTCTTAATATTATTTAACAACTTCAACACATCCTCTCTCTTGATATCAACAACCTCGAGAACATTACCCCTACCAGCACTCCCTTCCACGTCATCAAGACCCCTCTCCCTGGTGAATACCGAAGAGAAGTACTCATTGAGAACTTCTCCCACCTTTGTCCTTAATCGGACCTACCTTTACCCTAGCCATCCTCCTACCCTTCACGTACTTGAAAAAGGCCTTGGGATTTTCCTTAAACCTACTAGCCAACGCCTTTTCATGTCCCCTTCTAGCTCTCCTCAGCCCTTTCTTGTTCCTTCCTCGCTACCCTATATTCCTCATGGGCCCTGTCTGAACCTTCTGAACCTGCCCACAACTTCCTAACCTGTATGTCTTTGGAACGTGGGAGGAAACCGGAGCACCCAGAGGAAACCCAGACAGACACAGGGAGAACGTACAAACTCCTTACAGACAGCAGCCGGATTTGAACCCGGGTCGCTGGCGCTGTAAAGCGTTACGCTAACCGCTACACTACCACAATTCGTCCCACACTGCTCCCTGACGTCTTTATCTGTTTCATGGCTGAAGAGCAGCCTTACTTCCAGTAGAGTATTCTGGTTTATTTGATGTACTGTTTCCACAGTTGTGTTTTGGTGAGTGGGTAGCCAAAAGAGGAACGGAGCAGTTCCATGCACATACAAACAACTTTTGTTTAATCAAATTATACCCATAGTTAGGAGCTCATTGTGAAATGAACGGGAGCATTTCCTGAATTCCCAAGACCTAGGTTCAACCTCTACTGGGAGATCCACTTGCAGATGACAAGCTCAGGTAATGGTCAGATCCAGGGTGGCCCAGCACAGAGTCTCAGTGTGAAAATTTGGTGATGGTGTTTCAAGTCAGATACCTTTGTGTAAGAATGGAGGAGAAGAATAGGAGCAGGAGATGCCAAACAGCTCTTCAAGCCTGCTCTGCCATTCAGTGGAATTCTGGCTGACCTCTGTGATCTTTCTAACCCTTGACTCCCCATAGTCCAATAACATTGTCTCTTCCTTCAACACAATGACTCTATCCACCATCTTGGGTGGAGAACTCCAAACATTTGAGATACAAAATTCTGTAAGTAATCAACACCCTTACTCTTTGACTTAGCCTCCCAGTTCTGGACTCCCCGCCAGATGAACCATGGTCTCAGCATCCACCCAGTTATATGTTCTTATTCCTTCTGCTCAATCTTTCCTCACAGGGTGAGTCTTTGTATCCAGAATCAACCTGGTGAACCACTGTTTTCCCTGTAGCAAAGGAAGACGAGGGGAGACCTGACCAGCCGTGTATAAGATTATGAGAAGCATAAATAGTGCAGACAGTCAGAATCCTTTTCCCTTGGCAGGGGCATCAGAAACAAAAAGGTGCAGGTTTAAGGTGAGAGGAAGGAGTTTTAAAGGGGATCTGAGGGGTAAGTGTTTTACACAGAGAGGGGTTGATATCTGGAACACGCTGCCAGGGGAGGTGTGGGAATCAGATACAATTATGACATTTAAGAGGAATTTGGACAGAGTCAAGTCAATAGACAAGTCACAGAAGGATACAGCCTTAATGTGCTGTCTCTATGGCAACTTTATCTTTCCTTGCAAAAAGAGACCAAACAGTATGTAACCAGTGGGTATGCTCTCACCAAAGCTCTGTGCAATGCAGGGAAGACTTTCTTTCTCTTCTACTCTGGATTCCTCACAATCAAGTCCAACATCCCACTTGCCATAATTATTTGCTGTACTTGATGCGAATGTTCTATGATTCTTGTCTGAGTTCAGCCAGGTCCCTCTTCATATCTTTTCCCACACTCCACCCCTGTGTTCCTTTGCCACTCCTACCAGTCCACCCAAGTACTCTCTGTCTAGGTTCACCTCATCTACATCTCACCTCAGGCAGACTTCACGCTGGCACTTGAGGAACTGAGTGCTGTGATCAACAGGAACAAAGCAGTGTACCCCGACCCCTGTCACACCCTGGTGGGAGACGTTAATCAGGCCAGCCTGAAGAATTCTCTGCCTGACTCCTGTCGACACATGACCTGCAACACCAGAGGACCCAACACACTCGACCACTGGTGAACAACCATCAGGAACACCGACCGCTCCATCCCTCGCCCGCACTTGGTAAATCCGACCACCTGGCTGTGCTCCTTCTGCCTGCATACAGACAGAGACTGAAGAGCGCGGCACCGGGGAAGGGGACGATAAAGAGCTGGACGGCAGAGGTGGAGGAGCGAATTTGGGATTGTTTCGAGTCGATGACTGGACCACGTTCGGGGATTGGTCAGTGGACCCAAATGAATCTGCCACGGTCATCACCGACTTCATAAGGACGTGTGGGCGAGGGTGTACCCACAGAAATGTTCTGGGTCTTCCCCAACCAGAAGCCTTGGATGAACCAGGAGATTCGTCATCTGCTGAGGCCCAGATCTGTGGCATTTAGGGCTGGTGACCCAGAGTCACACAGAAAGTCCAGGTACAACCTCTGGAGGCCACCGCGAGCACAGAGAGGCAACTTGGGACTAAACCGGAATCACAGATGGACGCTCGACAGCTGTGGCAGGGCTTGCACAATATAACTTCCTACAAGGCGAGATCGGGTACCATAAGTGGCAGTGAGCCATCACTCCCGGATGAGCTCAGTGCCTTTTATGCACACTTTGATAGGAAGAACCACGACGCACCCACACGAGCCCCCACATCTCTGGATGACCCTGTAATCTCAGTCTCTGAGGCCAATGTCCGGCCATCCTCCAAAAGGGTGAACCCACGAAAGGCATCGGGTCCACACGGTGTATCCGACTGAGTGCTAATGATCTGTGCGGACCAACTGGCTGGAGGATTTACGGACATATTCAACCTCTCGCTTCTACAGTCTGAGGTTCCCACCTGCTGCAAAAAGGTATCTATTGTACCGGTGCCCAGGAAGAGCGAGGTGACCTGCCTCAGTGACTCCTGTCCAGGCACTTACATCAACTGGAATGAAGTGCTTCGAGAGGTTGGTTATGGTGTGAATCAACTCCTGCCTCAGAGATGACCTGGATCCGCTGCAATTTGCCTCCCGCCACAACAGGACAACAGCAGATGTGATTCTCTGGCTCTTCCCTTTGCTCTGAACCAGCTGGACAACAGGAGCTCATATGTCAGGCTGCTGTTCATCGACCACAGCTCAGCGATCAACACAATCATCCCATCCAAACGCATCATCGAGCTTCAAGACCTGGGCCTCTGTACCTCCCTCTGCAAGTGGATCCGTAACTTCCTCATTGGCAGACCTCAATCAGTGAGGATCGGTAACAACATCTCCTCCTCGCTGACCATCAACACAGGTGCACCTCAAGGCTGCGTGCTTAGCCCCCTGCTCTGCTCTCTGTCCACTCATCACTGTGTGGCTAAGCACAGCTCCCATTCCATGTACAAATTCACCGACGACACCATTATTGTTGGATGAATTCCGGGTGGTGATGGATCAGCTTACGGGAGCGAGATTGGACACCTGGGTGAGTGGTGCTGCAACAACAACCCCTCGCTCAACGTCAGTAAAACTGAAGAGTTGATTGTTGACTTCAGGAAGGGGAAGGAGGTTGAACCTGCGCCAGTCTACATTGGGGGATCGGCGGTGGAGGGGGTCAGTAGCTTTAAATTCCTGGGTGTTAACATATCAGACGAACTGTCCTCGACCTAGCACATTGATGCAGTCACAAGGAAAGTGCACCAGTGTTTTTACTTTCTTAGGAGGTTAAGGAGGTTCGGTTTGTCACCGAACACACTAACAAACTTCTACAGATGTACTGTTGAAAGTGTCCTGACTGGTTGCATCACGGTCTGGTATGGCAATTCAAATGCACAGGAATGTAAGAAGCTGCAGAGAGTAGTGGACGCAGCCCAATACATCAGGGGCACATCCCTCCCCACCATCGGGAGTATCTACAGGAGGTGCTGCCTCAAGAAGGCAACATCCATCATCAAAGATCCCCACCATCCGGGCCGTGCCATCTTCTCGCAGCTCCCATCGGGCAGGAGGTACAGAAGCCTGAAGTCCCACACCACCAGGTTCAGGAACAGCTACTTCCCTTCAACCATTCGGTTCTTGAACCAACCGGCACAACCCTAATCACTACAGTTTAGCAACACTGTGACCACTTTGCACTGAAGTGGACTTTGTTTTGTTCTTTCTTGTAAAATTGTGTTTAATCTATGTTTAATTTATGTTTTTGCGAATGCTCCTTATCTGATGCTCTGTGCCAGTGATGCTGCTGCAAGTAAGTTTTTCATTTCACCTGTGCACACATGGACTTGTGCAGATGACAATAAACTTGACTTTGACTCCTCCATTCCCACCCACCACCTCCCCCCCACCCCCAGCCCTTACCTGGATTCGTTACCCTCCCCCACCTGGTTCCATCTGCGCATCACCCACACACCTGGGTTTCTTCTCCCTTGGACTACCTTTCCTACTCCCCCCCCCCCCCCCCCCCCCACACTTGGTTGCTATCCATCATCCCTTAACTGGTTCAACATCGCCTCCAGTCTCTGCCTGCCCATCCCCTCCCCCACCTGGCTTCATCTGCCTAAACCCTTTCCTTCACTTTTTTCTTGCATATTTCCACCTATCACACACCAGCCCCTGTCTGTAAACTCCCCCCTCCCCCTCGTCCACCTGGCTTCATCTGCTCATCGTCCCTCGCCTCACCCGATTCACAGTCACTCATAGTCAACGCCCTGGGCCTTGGGGAGTGTGGTAGAACAGAGACATCTAGGGATACAGGTACATGGTTCCCTGAAAGTGACAACACTTGTAGACAGGGTGGTGAAGAAGGCGTTTGACATGCCTGCCTTCATCAGTCAGGGCACTGAGCATTGGGACATCATGTTGCAACTGTACGAGCCGTTAATGAGACCACACTTAGAGTATTGTGTGCAGTTCTGCTCACACAGGTAAAGGAAGGATGTGCTTAAGCTGGATAGGGTGCAGAAGGTTCTCGAGGATATTACCAGGACTGGAAGGCTTGAGTTATAAGGACAGGCTGGATCGGCTGTTTCTCCCCCTGGAGCGTCGGAGGCTGAGGGGCGACTTTATAGAGGTACAGTATATGAAACCATGAGGGGCGTAGATAAAGTGGAGGGTCACAGTCTTTTCCCCAGGGTAGGGGAGTGTAAAACTACAGGGCACAGGTTTAACGTGAGAGGGGAGAGATTTAAAGGGGACCCGAGGGCCGATTTTTGCACACAGAGGGTGGGTTTATGGAACACACTGCCAGAGGAAGCTGTAGAGGTGCGGACAGTTACAATGTTTAAAAGATATTTGGACAGGTACATGAAAAGGATTACAAGGAGATGGGCCAAATGTAGGCAAATGTGACTAGCTGAAATAGACATTTTGGTCAGCATGGACAAGTTGGGCCAAAGGGCCTGTTTCTGTGCTGTATAACTCGATGACACTGACTTCATTCCACCTGTCACCTACCAGCTCCATTTCAACCTTCCCTCCTACCGCTTTATACCAGCTATTTCCCCTCTACACTCTCAGTCCTGCTGCAGGCTCTCGACCTGAAACATTGACCATCCCTCTGCCTCCACAGATGCTGCCTGACCCCCTGAGTTTCTCCAGCAGTTTGCTTTTTTGCTCCAGATGCAGCAAAATGCAGCACCTGCAGTCTCTTGTGTCTCCATTTAATAACCAGAATCAGGTTTATTGTCACTGTCTTCTAAGATGTGAAATGTGTTGCTTTGCAACAGCAGCACAGTGCAAAGACAGAACATTACTATAAATTACAAAATAAATAGATAGTGCAAGAAAAAAGGAATAATGAGGTAGCGTTCATGGACTGTTCAGAAATCTGATGGCAAGGGAATAGGAAGGGTAGTCCAAAGGAGAAGAAACCTAGCTGGATAGGTGTGTGGGTGATGGGCACAAAAGAAGCAGTTTCTGAATCGTTGAATGTGGGTCTTCAGGCTCCTGTACCTCCACCCTGATGGTAGTAACGAGAAGAGGGCATGTCCTGGGTAGTGAGGGTCCTCAGTTGTGGATGCCACCTTCTTGAGGCACCGCCTCTTAAGATGTCCTCGATGGTGGGGAGGGTTGTGCCCGTGTTGGAGCTGGCTGAGTCTACAACCCTCTGCAGCCTCTTGAGATCCTGTACATTGGAGCCTCCATACCAGGCGGTGATGCAACCAGTCAGAATGCTCTCCACCGTACAGCTATAGAAATTAGCAAGGGTTTTTGGTGACATACTAAATCTCCTCAAACTCCTAACGAAGTAAAGCCACTGGTGTGCCTTCTTTGTCATTGCATCAATGTGTTGGACCCAAGATAGATCATCCGAGATGCTGACACCCAGGAACCTAAAGCTGCTCACCCTCTCCAACACTGATCTCACATCATCCACACAATAGTCCACCTTTCCTGTCCTCTTATCAATTTGATAATCTCAGATTTCTTCTTGTCTGCCAGAAATCTGTCCACTCACTTAATCCGGCTCAACACTCTGTATGTTCTTTGCATCATCCTTACAACTAACTTTCCCATTTTTTTGTACTGTGAGCAGACTTTACCTTAATTTGTTCATCTAGGTCATTAAAATAGCTTTAATGTAAACAGCTAAGTCCCCAGCACTGTTCCCTGAGGCATGACTATTTGCAGCATTGCTAATGTGAAAATGCCCCAGTAATTTCCTACTCCTTGTTTTTACGTCTGCTAACCAATCCTCTGTGTTTAATCCCAGGAGCTCTTATTTTGTGCTTGACCTTTCATGTGGCACCTTATCAAATGCTTTTTTTGAAAAAAATCCATTGCATCAAGTACATCCGGATATATCTTAAAAGAAAGCAAACTTCTTCAGCACAATTTCCCTTCACAAAACCATATCGACTCTGCCCAATCATACTATGCTGTTCCAGGTATCCCGCTGGCACTTTCTTCACAGTGAATTTCAATACTGTGGCTGACCAGTGATGATAAACTAACTGGTCTGTAGTTACCTGATTTCATTCACTCCACCCCTTTCTTATCTAACAGCCATGACATTTACTATTTTCCAGTCTGCTGGTATCTTTCCAGAATCCGTGAGGTGGGGAAGATGGCAAACAATGGATCCACTTTCTCTCAATCTCCTGTCTGAGAATTCCAGCGTGTAGAAGCTGGGCTTTAGTTTACCTGGTCATTTTTCTCTAGTGATTCTGAAACCAAAGCTCCTCAGCCCCTTTTGCCCCAGGCAAGCCCCTATTTTTGCAATGCGTTCGGTGTCTTCAACTGAGAGGATGTAACTATTCCTTATTGCCCAGAATCGCTTTCCATTGCTCAGCTTCCAACACGTTGGCATCTACTTTTGCTGCTCCCTTCCTCTTACCATTCTTGTGAAGTGTGTGGTGAGTGGGAGAAATCAATCATCACACAGATTGGCTTCTATTATGATTTTGTACAGTAATTGTGAACTATTTATTATTCTCCACATTAAGATTTACCAAGAGAGGTTTGCAATAATTGTAAATGAAAATGCTGTTCCTGTCATTAATTGGTTGTTTTCCTTCTGTTTAATGCAGCACAAACCATAATCTACTGCAGGTGGGGACAGTTGTGCTGGTGCCCTATGGAGCAAATGTAGTCACTGGTGAAACACAGGAAACAGCAATCAGTGGGTTCAGAGTGGATCCCACATTGGGATAATAACTGCATCATCAGCTTCAGCATGGTTGATTGAACAATGATAGCCAGGTCACTGGGAGAACATTTCTCTTCCTTGGAGTCATGTTGTGGAATCCTTTGCATCACTTGGGCTGGGAGAGGGGGAAGGAAGAGAGAGAGAGAGAGAGAGAGAGAGAGAGAGAGAGACAGGGAGAGGGAGAGGGAGAGAGAGAGAGAGAGAGAGAGAGGGAGAGAGAGAGGGAGAGAGAGAGGGAGAGGGAGAGGGAGAGAGGGAGACGGAGAGGGAGAGAGAGAGGGAAAGAGAGAGGGAGAGAGAGAGAGGGAGAGAGGGAGAGAGGGAGAGAGAGAGAGAGAAGAGAGGGGGAGAGAGATGAAAACAGGCCCCTCGGCCCCACTGAGTCTGCACTGGCCACCACTGTTACAGCAATCCTGCCCTCACCCATTTTAATCTCTCCCTCAACTCTAACCCCACCTCCCTCTCCCCTGTTGAAAAAACAAAACGATGTTGGAGGAACTCAGCAGGCCAGGCAGCATCCGTGAATAAAAGCAGACGGTTAACGTTTCGGGTCAGGACCCTTCTTCAGGACTGACCCGAAACGTTGACCTGCTTTTCTCCACGGATGCTGCCTGGCCTGCTGAGTTCCCCTAGCATTGTGTTGTTTGCTCATTTAGATTCCAGCACCTGCAGTCCCCCTCCCCAGATTCTATCACTCTCTGGCATTGCCTCAAAACTACTACTCAGACTAGATTTTGTGTCCAGTTCTCTGGAGTGGAGCCTGAACTCCCAACCTGGCTCCAACGTGGGAGAGTTGCCATGGCTGTAGCTGCCAGTGGCTACAGTCCAGGACAATAAACAAGGAGCTATCAGGGCAAGAGGGTCTGAGGCTTTACCTAGAAAGTATTCTGAAATATTGCAAAATGGAAGTCCCTTGATTCCTCTTTAATTATAACAGTAGTTGAGATTTATTACAAAAGAGAAATTAAACTTTATTTCAAATCATTACATTAAACTCAGGAGGACAACAATTCTTTAATGAAGAGAAATAGCCAGGAACCCCCTGGAATGATGAATATGAGCAACCCTACCCATGTGACCTCTGATCACTACACTGTATTTACTCAGGTCACAGATCGCCTCACAAGAAATATCTAAAGTAAGATAGGTTAGTGAAAAACATACCAGGCCCCTTCCCTCTACACTGAATATCCCAAGAGGAATATCTGTAAATGTTGTTCAAGAGATGATGCCTCTGGGTATTTATTGATTTTCTCAACATCCATTATTTAACCCTGGTCAATTGGTTTCCAAAGCTGACATCCGCCATCTGTCAGCCGCTGTGATCTTTGCTTGCTTGGGCTCATCCAAACAACTTGCACCCAGGCTCAGAAACACAGTGATTTTCCATCCTTTTTCAAAGGAAACAGCCTTTGAGTTTAAAGTCCAATTTTAGTCACTAAGACCCAGAGCGTAGACTGACCCCAAGCTTCAGAGGCTGGATATTAACCCTCAGAAGTAGGTGAGGACCTTGCAGAAATAAACAGTGCAAAATATGTTTAATCACCAAAGTCACAACAGGAGAACAGAGCAACATGGGGTTAAAGAAAGGAATTAATATCTGTGTCACACTCCAGTGGCCACAGGCCACCGTGGATGCAATCCTCAGAGGTATGGACACTGTCCAATGTAGAGATGTACACCAGCCAATTTAAATGCAGCAAAAGAACCCTAAATTAAATGAGTAGATAACATAATTTAGGATTGAAATTTAAAAAAAACTGCAGATGGTGGAAGTCTGAAAGAAAAACAGAATATGTAGGAAATGCTCAGCAGGTCAGGCAGCCTCGTGGGGAGAGAAACAGAGTCTGCATTTAGGTCATTGACTTTTCGTCAGAACTAACAAGCTTTTCCAGTTCTGATGGAAGGTTCTTGACCTGAAACATTGACTCGATTCCCCTCCCCACAGTGCCAGACTTTTCTGCCCTTTCAAACAGTGACTTGGGATTTTCTAAATGTAGCTGGAGCACTTAAATCTCAGGGGCAGACCCGCAATCTCCTCCTCCCTGCTCTCTCCCATAAACCTTCCTCGTTCTGCCAGCTGTGGCTCGGTCGGGAGCACGACTAGCTCAAAGTCAGTTGCTGTGGGTTTAGTTCCTAGGGCAGGAACCCGAGCATTCATCTACCTGGTAGCAGTGGGGAGGTGTGCACGGTCTGTGGGTGTGGGGCTCATGCCTGTTCTTTGGTGGGTGTGAAAGCCCTTCAGCACAGTTTCAGAAAGAGGAGTCAGTGACTGTTGATTCCCTTTCTACAACAACATCACAGATGCCTGGTCGTCTTGTTTCAGTTCTGCTTCCTAAGTTACCCCAAAAAACACTTCATTATACACAAAACACTTTGGGCATCTTAAGGCAAGGAGAGATACCAGACACGTGCCTCTTTCCTCTCCCAACCCCTATCCTGCCTCCTCCCACACCCTCCCCTCCTCCTCACCCTACACCCTCCCCTCCTCCCTCACCCTCCCCTCCTCCTCACCCTCCCTCCCTCCCTCCTCCCTCACCCCACACCCTCCCCTCCTCCCTCACCCTCCCCTCCTCCTCACCCTACACCCTCCCCTCCTCCCTCACCCTCCCCTCCTCCTCACCCTACACCCTCCCCCTCACCCTGCACCCCTCCTCCCTCACCCTACACCCTCCCCTCCTCCCTCACTCTCCCCTCCTCCTCACCCTCCCTCCCTCCCTCCTCCCTCACCCCACACCCTCCCCTCCTCCCTCACCCTCCCCTCCCCCTCACCCTACACCCTCCCCTCCTCCCTCACCCTCCCCTCCTCCTCACCCTACACCCTCCCCCTCACCCTGCACCCCTCCTCCCTCACCCTACACCCTCCCCTCCTCCCTCACCCTCCCCTCCTCCTCACCCCACACCCTCCCCTCCTCCTCACCCTACACCCTCCCTCACCCCACACCCTCCCCTCCTCTCTCTTCCTACACTCTCACCTCCTCCCTCACCCTACACCCTCCCCTCCCTCACCCTCCCTCCTCCCTCACCCTACACTCTCTCCTCCTCCCCGACCCCACATCTTCACCTCTCCACCACACACCTGCCTTCCTGCTTTCCTCCTACTCTGTTCCCTCCACCGTCACGCCCACTCCTTCCACTTTCCTTGCCTGCAACCATCATCAAGGCAGCTCTGAACCCCTGATCTGGGCCAAGTGATGGACATGGGGCAGGCGATCGGAGTTTGTCAGGGCAGTAACTGGTGCAGATTTAAGGAATGGTGAAGGCAGAAGAAAGGATGACCACGAGGTAGGGAAGGGAGCCGAGGGAGGATTTTCCCTTCACATTTGGAGTCCTCCAGACCTCACGCCATATCTCCGCCCCTCCCTCAGTAGCCGGAGGTGCAGCTCATCAGAGGTAGAGGCTTTGTACTTTGCAACAGGCCCTTCAGCCCACTCAGTCCACACTGACCATCAAGCACCCACTTTCCTGCCACTACCAGCCACACCTTCCCCTCCCCACCCCATCCTGCTTTCCGTAGGGATCACTCTCTCCGTGACTCCCATCTTAGCTCATCCCTCTCCACCCAGCCCTCCTCCTCCCCAGGCACTTTCCCCTCTGACCATAGGAGGTGTATCACCTGTCCCTACACCTCCTCCCCCACCACCATCCTGGGCCCCAGGTGAGGCAGAAATTCACAGGCATCCCCTCCAACCTTGCTTGCTGCATTCCGTGCTCTCGGTGTGGCATCTACGTCGGTGAGGCCAGGCGCAGACCGGGCGACTGCTTCGTCGAGCGCCTGTGGTCCGTCCGCCATGACCACCTCGATCTTCGGTTGCCAGCCATTTTAGTTCCCCTCCCCATTCCCACGTCGACCTGTCTGTCCTCGGTCTCCTCCACTGCCGGGATGAGGCTAAACACCAACTAGACAAACAGCACCTCATACTCCCCCTGGGTTGTCTACACCCCGATGGCATGAACACTGAGTTCTCCAATTTCAGGTGAACTGCTCCCCCTCTGTCCCTTTCCTCTCTCCTCCTCATCTACCCCGTCCCTCCTGCACCCACCCCAGCCCCCATCACCCTGTCTCTTTCCCCTCCTCCACCCACTCCATCTGTCCCTCACCCACACACCCCTCCCACTGGGTCCCCTCCCCCAACTGTTCCCATCTGCCGTCCCCACCTCCCATATTTGGTTCCACCTCCATCTATCACCTCCCAGCCTCATTACTCCCACTCACCCCCACCTCCATCTGCCTCTTGCCCCCCTCGCCTGGATCCACCTATCGCTGTCAGCTCTTGCTCTGCCCCTTCCCTTCACCTCTTTGCACCAGCTCTCTCCGTTCTATCTTTCAGTCCCAATGAAGGGTCTCGACCCGAAACGTCGACTGTCCGTTTCCCTCCACAGATGCTGCCCGACCCGCTGAGTTCCTCCAGTCATTTGTTTTTTGTTCCAGATTCCAAGATCTGCAGTCTCTCGTGTCTCCACCTTTACACTAATCCCACCCTCGCCCAACTTCAGCGATGACAGAGCGATTAGTGTAAAACTAATTCTACCCTAATTAGGTTCACACTAATCCTACCCTCATGTAAGGATCCCCGCCTACAACCTCCCCTCCTCCCACACACTATACCCTCCCCTCCTCCTTCAGCATGCACCATTCCCTCCTCCCTAACCCTATCCTGTCTGTTAGGTCCCTCTTGAGATCCCTCTGTTCCTCAATACCCCTGAGAGTTCTATCAGTAATTACCTATTTCCCACCCTTACAATTCCTCCCAAAGTGTATTAAGTCATCCTTTCTTGAATTCATCAGGATTACATTCCATCTGCCATTGGTCCTTCCTCCTTACCCACTCATCAGTACCTTCCTTTAACCTGATCATCCTTCTCAAGGTCAATAACACCATCAATTTTCATGTGATCTGCAGAGTTATTAATCATACCTCGTGTACACCCATCCAAATCACTGATGTACGTAAAACAACAGAGGTTCCAACGCCAGTCCCTGTGGTACACTACTGGTCACAGGTTTCCAATCACAAGAACAACCCTCTACCATCATCTTCTGCCTCCTATTAGCAAGCCAATTTTGGATCCAATTTACCAATTTGCTCTGGACCCCATGGGCTCTAACCTTTTGGATCAGTCTCCAATGTGGGATATTGTGAAAGCCCTTACTGAAGTGGGTGTAGACTGCATCAACCACACTGCTCTCTCATCAATACATTTTGTTACCTCTTTGAAAAATTCAATCAAATTGGACAGTCAGGATCTTTCTGTAACAAGGCCATGAGGACTATCTTCCATTAACCCCTGCTTTTCTAAGTGTAGGTTAATCCTGTCACTCAGAATTTTTTTTTCCAACAACTTCTTGACCACTGACATTAGTCTCACTGGCCTGGCTTATCCCTGCTTGAATAAAGGCATCTCATTTGCTGCCCTCCAATTATCTGACACCTCTCCTGTGACCAGGGAAGATCTAAATATCTCTGCTGGGGCCTCAGGAATCTCATAGAACAGTACAGCACAGAACAGGCCCTTCGGCCCACAATGTTGTGCTGACATAGCTAATCTCTCCTACCTATAGAATGCCCATAGCCCTCCATTTTCCTCTCATTCATGTGCCCATCCAAGCCCCTCTTAAAAGCCCCCAATGAATTTGCCTCCACCACCCTATCAGGCAACACATTCCAGGCATCCACCACTCTCTCAGTAAAAGACTTACCCCTCACGTCTGTTTTGAATCTACCGCCTCTCACCTCAAATGCATGCCCTCTGGTGTTGGATCACTCAATAATGGGAAAAAGATATTGCTTGTCCACCCTATCTATGCCCCTCATAATTTTATACACTTCCAACAGATCACCCCTCAGCCTCCACCACTCCAGAGAAAAGAGCCCAAGTATGTCCAGCCTCTCCTGATAGCACATGCCCTCTAATCCAGGCAGCATTCTAGTAAACCTCCTCTGCACCCTCTCCAAAGCCTCAACATCCTTCCTATAGTGAGATGACCAGAATTGCAGCCTAACCAGGTTCTATAGAGATGCATCATAACTTCTCGACTCCTGTACTCAATACCTCGATTAATGAAAGCAAACGTTCCATAAGCCTTCTTAACTACCATGTCTCCCTGAGCCATGGACTTTGCACCCCAAGGTCTCTCTGCTCTTCAACACCACTCTCTGAGTAAAAGACTTACCCTTCATGTCTGTTCTGAACCTACCCCCTCTCACCTTAAATGCATGCCCTCTGGTGTTGGATCGCTCAATAATGGGAAAAAGATATTGCTTGTCCACCCTCAACACTGTTAAGGGTCTTGCCCTTCAGAGTGTACTGCCTCTTAAGAGTGTCCTACCATGATGCAACACCTCATATTTATCTGGGTTAAACTCCATCTGCCATTTCTCTGCCCACATCTGCAACTGACCTGTATCACGCTGTATCTGTCGACAGTCTTCTACACTATTCACAACCCCACCAATCTTGGCATCGTCTGTAAACTTACTAACCCACCCATCAACATACTCATCCAGGTCATTTATGTACATCACAAACAGCAGAGGTGCCAGTACGGATCCCTGTGGAACACCACTATGCACAGGCCTCCAGCCTGAATAAATCACTTCAAACCACCAGCCTCTGTCTTCGATGGGCAAGCCAGTTCTGGATCCACACAGCCAATTCTCCACTGACCTCATGCATCCGAACTTTCTTGATTAACCTATTACGTGGGACCTTGATCTCCTTCTCGCCTTCTGTAGCAGCCTGGGATAAATCTCATCAGGCCCTGGGGGGGATTTACTTACCTTTAAGCTTGCTATGGCATCTAATAACTCCTCCTTTTCAATATAATATGTTGTAGGATTTCACTGTCATCCACCCCCACCCCCCACCCAGAATTCCCCAAGTACTGTTTATAAAGTATTTGGAATGGCCTAAATTCATGAAAGCAGATACACATTACCACAAATACTGCTTCTTTCTCCACCAGAGAAACATTGTACTTCCACAGTACAACTGTCAACAGCAAGAGGACTGGAGCAGTCATTCCTGCACTGGCCTGTCACACAGTGAGTTCAGCTGTAATGTCCCTGGTCTTCAGGACAGAGTGCCCAGTGAATGTTTAAATGAGAGAGAGAGAGAGAGAGAGAGGGAGAGGGAGAGGGAGAGGGAGAGGGAGAGATATCAGGGGATTAGGCTGAGTTTACAAAGGGAGGAAGATGGATGGAGAATTTGAGAGGGAGAGTCTAGAAAAAGAGAAAGATAGGGAGAGTGAACAGGTTGACAGTTTAATAGAGAGGGAAGTGAGTGCAAAAGGGCAAAAGCTTAAACCAGAGAAAAGAAACAGAGAGGGATCAGGGTGTAAGCTTTAAGCAAAGGGAGAGAGAGAGAGAGAGTGAGAGAGAGAGAGAGTGAGAGAGAGAGCAACTGGGCCAAAAGTTTAAACTTTAAAGACTTCGAGTGAGTCGAGAGAGAGAATGAGCTGGGAGTTTACAGCGCAGAGGGAGGAGGGAGAGAGGAAGAGAAACTAAGAGAGACTAAAGTGAGAGTTTAAAGCACAGTGTGAGAAAGACTGCATGTGAGAAAGTGTGAAAGAGTATAAGTGTGTCTGTGTGTGTGTCTGTGTATAAGTGTGTGTGAGAGAGAGTGAGATAGTGTGTGTGTGAGTCAGATAGCATGTGTGTGTGTATGAGAGAGGGAGTCAGATAGTGTGTGTGTGTGTGTGTGTGAGAGAGAGAGAGAGAGAGAGAGTGAAGGGGGAGAGTAGGAGAGAGAAGGGCTGTGAGAAGAAGTGATTACCTGGTTTCATCCCAATAACATTCTAAGCATTTACATTTCCAAAGATTTTATAGGATGAATCCAGACTTGTTGGAGCCAAAATTGTTACATCCCTGTGAATTTCAGCGTCTTATGGGCAGCCAGACCACAGGGTACACAGGAGACAAACCAGCAAATTCACAGCAGCCCCTCCTGAATCCCCTTCCTCACACAGATTCTTCTTTGCAGTTTTGTTCTAGAGTTTGGTTCCTCATAGCAGGCTGGGTATCAGTCCTGGCCAACCTTTGGGTGCGTAGACCACAAAACTGCCTTACCTGTACAGGTAGAGTATGGGTGTCGTTAAATATGCACCTGACATTACAGCAGGGAGAGAGTGAGAGTGGGCAAAGAGTTTAAAACAGAGTGAGAAAGAGAGAGAGGGAAAGAGAGAAGGGAGAGAGATGAAGCTTCAGAGAGGGTGTGAGAGGGTCTGAGAGTGTCCAGCAGAGGGAGGGAAAAGGAGAGGGGGCAGGTTTTTGTGGAGTCTGCCACTATGGTGTGAGGTTCGGTGGTGTGGATGTCTAGGTGCTGGCTGCTTCTTCATGTGTTTCTGCAGAACAGGAGAGAGAGAGAGAGAGAGAGAGAGAGAGAGAGAGAGAGAGTCACAGGTTCAGAGAAAAGAGAGACAGTGAGAGAGACAGCGAGAGAGATACAAAGGGAGAGATAAAGAGAGAGAAAGAGACCCACACACAGATAAAGAGATGGGGAAAGATAGTGAGACACAGAAAGAGGCAGAGAAAAAGAGGCGAAGAGAGAGAGAGGAAGAGAGACAGACAGTCAGAGAGAAAGAGACAGAGAGAGACACACACAGAGGCAGAGACAGAGATAACCAGAGATAGAGTGAGAGAGGGAGAGAGAGAGTGAGGGAGAAAGAGAGACAATGAGAGCAAGAGAAATAGAGGAAGAGAGAGAGGGGGAGACACAAAGTGACAGAGAGAGAGAAATACGGAACAAAAGACTGAGAGAGAGAGAGACAGACAGAAGAAATCAGAGACAGAGGAGAGGGACAGAGAGAAAGAAGAGAGAGAGACAGAGATGAGAGTGAGGGAAAGAGAGAGCAAGAGAAAGAGAGAGCGCGAGAGAGACAAAGACAGATAGACAGAGAGAGAAGACAGAGAGATTGAAAGAGATAGACAGGGAAAAAGAGATAGAGCAAGAGAGACAAAGGAAGACACACACACAGATAGAGAGAAAGGCAGTGCAAGAGAGCGAGACAGAGACAGAGACAGAGTGAGATTGTGTGAGAGACAGAAAGAGACAAAGGAGGAGAGGGGGAGAAAGAGAGAGAGAAACAGAGAGAGAGAGATGGAGAGAAAAAGAGAGAGAAGTAGACTGAGAGAGACAGGAAGGGAGAGACACAGGGCAGAGACAGACAAAAAGAGAGAGACACAGAAAGACAGAGGGAGAGAGTGTGGGAGAAAGAGAGGGACAAACAGAAAGACAAAGAGAAAGAGAGAGACAGAGTGAGAGGGAGAAAGGGAGGGATAGAGGTAGAGCAAGAGATACAGACGTAGAGACAGAAACACACAGAGACAGAGAGATTGACAGAGAGACAGACAGACAGACAGAGCGAGATACAGAGGAAAAGGGAAAGGGTGACAGAGAGACCCAGACAATGCAAGACTGAGAGAGAGAGAGAGAGAGACAGGGATGGAGAGAGAGAAACAGAGCAAGAGAACAGCAGATAACTGGTAGTCACTTAAAGTGAGACAGAGTTCAGAGTCAACATGCCCTTAACAGGTTGAGAGGCAAAATTGCTAAGTTCAGGGAACCTTGGTTAACAAAGAATATTAATGGTTTGAACGAGGAAAAGAAGGAAGCATATGTCAGGTTTAGGAGTGTGGTGTTGAATGGGTCACCTGAGATTTACAGGGGAATAGGAGGGAACTTAAGAAAGAAACTAGGAGGACGGAAAGGAGATTGGAGAGGCTGGGTTTATTCTCACTGGAACGTAAGAGGCTGAAGGGTGACCTTATACAAATTTCTAAAATTATGAGGGTCATAGATAGGACAGATAATTAAAATCTTTTTCCCAGGATAGGGGAGTCTAGAACTAGAGGGCACAGGTTTAGGATGAGAGGGGAGAAATGTAAAGGAAATCTGAGGGGTAAGTTTTTCACACAGAGGGTGGTGGATAAATGGAACGAGCTGCCAGTGAGGGTGGGAGAGGTGGACACAATTACAAGTTTAAAAGGCATTTGGACAGATAGGAAGTGGATGGAGGTATACAGGCTTAATGCAGGCAAATGGGATTAACATAGGTAGGTATGGGAGAGAGGGAGGGAGAGGGAGAGATATGAGATGGAAACAGGCCTCCTGGTCCCACTGAGTGTGCACTGGCCACCACTGTTACAGCAATCCTTCCTTCACCTATTTTATTCTCTCCCTGTTCCCCTCAACTCTAACCCCACCTCCCTCTCCCCAGATGAAAAAAACAAGAAGATGCTGGAGGAACTCAGCAGGCCAGGCAGCATCCGTGGAGAAAAGCAGGCGGTCAATGAGAGAGCATGAGAGAGAGAGAGAGAGAGAGAGAGAGAGAGAGGGAGAGAGAGAGAGAGCACGGGGGGGGAGAGAGAGAGAGAGAGAGAGAGGGAGGGAGAGGGAGAGAGAGAGAGAGAGGGAGGGAGAGGGAGAGAGAGAGAGAGCATGGGGGGGAGAGAGAGAGAGAGAGAGAGGGGGGGAGACAGAGAGAGAGAATGAATGAGCCAAGAGTTTAAATGAGAAGGAGACATCAGTAACTGAGTTTTGTAACCAGTCTGTGCTGGGACACCAGGCCTGCCAGCAGTCCTTTCTGCAAGCCCACCAGCCATGCATCAGCTGTGATATAACGGTAGTCTCTGTTCGATTAAATGCCAGACTTGCTACAAGGGCCAAATACAGATGTCTTACACTGAACATTACTTGTCCTCTGTAACTGCAAGGGTTTACTTTAAGCCACAGTCCATCCCATTTCAGCATTTAACTTTGGAAATTTGCCCCTAAAAGTTGTGGCCATTATTGTAAGGTTGTCAAAGGGAAATGGATTACACGCAGTGAGGGTTTAAGGTGGGCTCTCCATGCGGGTAGACTGTTGCTGTGGGTCTGCTGAGTGTGACATCCTCAAGCTGATGGAGCAGTATTTGGAGTGTGCTGTCTCACGCATCACTCGATCGGATGCCTGGAACTTGATGTAACGTGGCTCGGCAATGGGTGTGAGATGCCACGGCATCACTTCTATCTCTCTCCAGGATTCAAAACGCCAGCAGCTACTATTACTTTGGACATTGTGGCTGTGTCTGCCTTTTACATTCATGCATAAAATTCTGACTGTTCCTGTAAAACCATTCCTCATGGAAGGATCATTGACAGTGAGAGTCAGAGGCTGGAGTACATTCCCTACCTGGGATGTGTAAGTTCAGAGCCACGATGCAAGGGAATACAAGGGCTCCCTGGGTTACAAGTGACCTGATTTTACGCCAATTCTCCCACATATTTTTAAAGCATTTTCAAGCTATTAATAGTATTGGTATAGGTTTATTATTGTCACTTGTACTGAGGTACAGTGAAAAACTTGTCTTGCATACTGTTCTTACAGATCAATTCATTACACAGTGCATTAAGGTAGTACAGGTAAAAACAATAACAGAATACAGAGTAAAGTGTTACAGCTACAGAGGAAGTGCATTGCAGGTAGACAATAAGGTGCAAGGTCATAGCAAGGTTGATTGTGAGGTCAAGAGTCCAGCTCATCATATAAGGGAACCGTTCAATAGTCTTATCACTGTGGGATAGAAGCTGTCCTTGAGCCTGGTGGTAGGTGCCCTCAGGCTCCTGTATCTTCTGCCTGATGGGAGAGGGGAGAAGAGAGAGTGACCCGGGTGGGTGGGGTCTTTGATTATGATAATAAAATGTTTTATATATTCATTAATGAAGGGATACGCTATATATTCCATTAGTTTAATTATGGGTAGTGTTAGAGTGATTATTCAATGAAATGAAAGGATGTATGTCAAGTGTATGTCGAGCGATACAATATGCTACAGAAAACAGACATTTTTGACTTACAGAGAAATCAGTTTACAGACAGTTCTCAGGGACAGGACCCTTACATAAGCCAGGGAGTGCCTGTACAATACTGCAGCCCATCCTTCTCCCCCACGGTCACTGTGCAGACACTGGCCACAGCACAATCCTCAGTTAACTTGGTCCTTACCTTTTGTCATTGTGCAAACAAATGCGACCTGTGTCTCAGTGAGCTCTCACCTCAGCACGATGAGAGGGATGACTTCCTATGTTATAACAGGGCTGGTGGGCACCGTGCATTTGTGAGTGTCCCTTTCACAGTGTGACTGCCTTCCAGACTGAACCAAAGTGCTTTGCAGTAAAATTCCAATAGTCCAGCACACTGCTTTGGTGGGGCCTGACTGGCAGGTTTTCCAGACTGTGGACATTATCCCTACTAGGACCCCAACAAATTTTAATTCACTTTTTAAAAGATGTCTTATAATAATTTTCCCTGTGAACCAAGTTAGAAGGGAGCCCAGGAGGTGGGGCCTGATGAATTGGGAGCACAGGAGCCAGGACCCGGTGAGTTGGAACGGAAGGCAGGAGCGGATTGGGCATTTGGATTAGTGGAGTTTTCCAGACTTTGGCATAAACTGTAAAATGAAAAATACAACTCAACACCATTCTTTCATCTCAGATAATATGAAAAATATATGAACATTTCACAATCTGACAACCCTTGTGCATCCTCATTATGATGTTAGCTTTCCAAGTGGTCTCTATTTACCTGCCCCAACTCTACAGTGCTTCCCCTGTGGGCGAAGCCTGACTGCCCTCTTTATGGGCTGGGGAATGCCAATGCCCAGGGTGGATGCCCTGCAGGCCCTGGGGCCTTGGGGGAGCTGGCTTCTGACTGCTGGAGCCCAACCAAAGGGACAGCCTGGGAAAGGGGGGGGGGGGGCAGAGGTGGGGGAATTGCTTGGGCCAGTGGTAGGTGAAGAGATTTCCAACATCCTCAAGGACGAGAGGACTTCCAATATCCTGGGCCTCTGGAGGATTGGGTGGGCATCGGTGTGTGCACCAGAGTCCAGGCTCCTGTAGCACGCCTGCTGTGAGGCTCTCTGATAGTACCAAGGGCTAGTGGGGCAGCTCAGTCCCCACAGGAGAAATAAAGGACCGCAGATGCTGGAATCTAGATGAAAAAACAACAAGATGCTGGAGGAACTCAGCAGGCCAGGCAGCATCCGTGGAGAAAAGTCCTGACCCGAAACGTTGCCCGCCTGCTTTTCTCCGCTGACGCTGCCTGGCCTGCTGAGTTCCCCCAGCATCTTGTAGTTTTTTCATCAGTCCCCACAGGACAGTCACCTGCTCACATGGGAGTTGGACTTCTGCTGACTAACAGCGAGCAGAGCTTGAGTTTCCACGGTGCCGTAGAGAAAGCCTTGGTACGTGCCTCTGTGTTGGCTGAAACCTGCTGATCAGCTGCTAGGTTGTGTTGTGTGGTCAGCGGTGATACCGATGTGTCCATCAGCTGCTGAGAGATGATGGTCACCTGAATCCGAGTACCTCCTGCATGGAGTTTGTTTTGTTTTAATTGTCTTTTTTTCTTATAAAAATGACGTAAATTACATGCTTAATTTATGTTTTTCCTGAGAAATGCTGCTTATCTGACGCTCTGTGCCTGCGATGCTGCTGCAAGTAAGTTTTTCATTGCACCTGTGCACACATGGACTTGTGCATTTGACAATAAACTCAACTTTGACATTGAACCTTCATACTATATGGCAGCTCAACAGGGTGCCCAGAGCAAAATATTAACTGCTGGAGGAACTCAGCGGGTTAAGCAGCATCTGTGGAGGGTAAGAGATGGTTGATGTTTTGGGTCGAAACCCTGCCTCAGGAGTGAGAGTGGAGAGGGGAGGTGGCCGGCATATAGAAGTGAGAGGGAGGGATGAGACAGAGGCTGGTAGGTAGAACTCTGCGCCTGTGTCTGGGATTCCCACCAGCTCTCTGAAACTTCTCCGCCTTGTACAACTGTGCAGCTGTCCGGAGGCACCTTTCAGTGAGCTGACATAGGAGACCACCTCCCTGATTGCAGCCCATTACATAGAACATAGAACAGTACAGTACAATACACCCACCCATTATTTTAAAGCCATGCCCTCTTGTATTGAGCATTGGTGCTCTGGAAAAGAGGCGCTGGATGTCTACTCTATCTATTCCTCTTGATATTTTGTACACCTCTATCATGTCTCCTCTCATCCTCCTTCTCTCCAATGAGTAAAGCCCTAGCTCCCTTAGTCTCTCCTCATAATGCATACTCTCTAAACCAGGCAGCATCCTGGTAAATCTCCTCTGCACCCTTTCCAACACTTCTACGTCCTTCCTATAATGAGGTGACCAGAACTGGACACGGTACTCAACACTCCCTTCCCACTTGTGTGCTCCCTGATACAACGTTCTGAGCTTGAGATCGGAAGGGATGGTTACAGTGACACTGGACGTCCTTGTGACTCTACATCAGCCTCAGACTCTTGGCTCTCAGATCCCTCCTCCTGATCCACTGCCTTTCCTTAGAGTCAAAGAGTCACAGAGTTAGACACATAGCGGGCTGACTGCGAGTCTGCAGTGACGAAGCCGGAAGCATTGTATGCATGATCTCTCTGTGTAAGGTGACTGGGACACGTTTCAGACAGAGAGGACTTTTCCATAAGGGACAGAGTTGTTCATTAACCATTAATGAATACATACCAGGAAGTTTCCAGGCCTGCCACACTGACCCTGGGACATGCGGTTTAGCTGCCCCACTCCCCCTGAGGAGGAGGCTGATAGACTGGGAGGTTCCCCTCCTGCTCCCCCTCAGATCTGTGGGACCTTCCCCTGCAAGGTGAGGTATGTACCCAGTGGAGTGCATTTCACCATCGATGTGTGTGTCACTGTGTGGCTGCTGGTGACTGGCTGGTCATAGTGTTGTAGCTAAAGGCTGCACAGGTGAGCAGCAAGTGTTGCCCTCACTGTGTTGCAGGTGGGGACACAGTGCTTCCTCCTGTCCTGTCCTGGGACTGAGCTCTCTCCACGGTGGTGTAGCGGTTAGCGTAACACTATTACAGCACCAGCGACCCGGGTTCAATTCTGGCCGCTGTCTGTAAGGAGTTTGTACGTTCTCCCCGTGTCTGCGTGGGTTTCCTCCGGGTGCTCTGGTTTCCTCCCATATTCCTTCTTTACAATATTGTTATTGAATCCATGAAAAAAATACAGAGTACATGCATCAAGAAAGAGGATAAAAATACTACTGAATATGTTGTATTAAATCGTACTTAGATTACAATACTCTAAATTAATAATCTCATATAGTAGTCAGTTAATAAAGGAAGAAAAAATTGAAATATTTTATTATAAAAAAAATCTACTCCCACTACCAAAACCCGAAGCTGTTAGAGGGAAAAAAACAAGGAAAAACTTTTAAAAACGTAACCGTGTCGGCCAATATCTGCATTTTAGTCCCCAAATCAGAGATTTTGAAAATAATTCAAAAAAGGTCCCCACAGGGTTTGAAAGTCGAGGTTAGGTTCAAAAACTGAACAGCGAATCTTCTCTAGATTCAGGTGTGACATAACATCCCGTAACCATTCAGCATGAGTAGGCGGAGTGACTTCCTTCCATTTAAGCAATACAGCCCTCCTGGCTATAAGAGAAATAAAAGCCAGGATATGTAAATCAGAAGCCTTCAAAGTTATATCTTTTTCTCCAACAATCCCAAATAATGCAGTCAAAGGATTAAGTTTAAAATTTATTTTGAAAAGTACACGAAAAGTATGAAAGACCTATGTCCAATATTTTTTAAGACTCTGACTCATCCAAAGCATGTGAATTAAGGAAGCCACTCCGTTACTGCATTTATAACAGTAAGGAGATATGTCAGAATTAAAACAGGATAATTTATCTTTAGACAAGTGAGCTCTGTGGACCACTTTAAATTGAAGGAGAGAGTGACGAGCACATAATGACGAAGTATTGACCTACTTGAAAATTTCATTCCAAGTTTCCTCAGAAATTGACATCTGCAAATCTTGTTCCCAAGTGTTTTTAATTTTATCTAGTGGCACCTTACTCATTCCTAGTAATCTGTCATAAACATTAGATATTGAGCCATCCTGAAAAGGTTCCAATTTAAAAATTACATCTAATAAATTCTTATCAGGACTCAAAGGAAAAGAATGTAATTGAGATCGAAGAAAATCTCTAATTTGTAAATATCTAAAAAAATGAGTTTTTGGTAAATTATACTTGGTAGACAATTGTTCAAACGAAGAAAGGTTTCCTCCAACAAACAGATCTTGAAAACAAGTAATACCTAATTTGTCCCACTCTTTAAAAATTACATCACTCATAGAAAGTTTAAAAAAGTAATTAAAGAAAATGGGACTGGACAAAGAAAAACTCAATAAACCAAAATATTTTCTAAATTGTAACCAAATCCTCAAAACATGTTTAACTACTAAATTATCTGTTAGTTTATTTAATGATATTGGAAGTGAAGAACCAAGCAAAGAGATAATAGAAAATTTTTTAACAGAATTAATTTCTGAAGAGACCCATACTGGATGAGCCTCTTGATTAATGTAATGTAACCAAAACGTAAGATTTCGTATATTGACTGCCCAGTAATAAAATCTAAAATTAGGTAAGGCTAAACCTCCGTTCTTTTTAACCTTCTGAAGGTGAACTTTATTTAGTCTAGGATGTTTATTATTCCATATATAGGAAGAAATAATTGACTCAAGAGAGTCAAAGAAAGATTTAGGAATAAAAACAGGTAAAGCCTGAAATAGATATATAAGTTTAGGTAAAATATTCATTTTAATAACATTAATTCGGCCAATCAATGATATAGAAAGGGGAGACCAACTTGATAAAACCCTTTTCACATAGAGCAGTAAGGTGAAAAAATTCTCTTTAAATAAGTGCTTATAATTTTTAGTAATTGACACCCCCAGATAGGTAAAATGATTTCTTACAATTTTAAAAGGAATGTTAATATCAACTGGTACCAGGTTATTCAGAGGAAAAAGTTCACTCTTGTATAAATTCAACTTGTAGCCTGAAAAATGACTAAAGCGAGAAAGTGAAGAAAGCACAGGAGGTAAGGAAGCTTCCTCTCACATTCCAAAGACGTGCGGGTTAGGAAGTTGTGGGCGTGCTATGTTGGTGCCAGAAGCGTGGCGACACTTGTGGGCTGCCCCCAGAACACTCTACGCAAAAGATGTATTTCGCTGTGTGTTTCGATGTGCATGTCACTAACAAAGATATCTTATCCATATCTCTTGTGCTGTCACTGTGGGATGTCGCACTAAGAACACGTTTAATGGTTGTGATCCTTTGTCAACAGTGTAGGTGTAATCCTGTTACACCATTCTAACTCTCTGGGTGAGCTTCCAGGCCAATTTGATTCCCCTGAATCTGTCCTCTGCTGCTAACCTCTGCTGCTGCTCGCAGTTATCCAACTGTGGAGATTGCTTTCTTTGTTTTATCTCATTAGAAAGTGGTTTAAGAATTAGATAATAAATCCTGAGGCATCAAATGAGTGTTTACTGATAAAAATCTCAGCAGAACTTAAAAAATATAGGACAGAGCTTGTAAGTTCCTTGATTACCAGGACAATAAAAATGACATCTTGGCTTTTTCAGTCTTAGATTTACAGTAATGGGACCTGAGATTAATCAAGATTTTACTGATTTATTTAGGAAGGAGGCAGGGAGCATTATTGGAACGGTTATTGGAACCCCAGGATCACAAGTCCTTATCATTGGAAGGTTCTTAATAAAAATGAGGGAAGATGAAAAAGCACCTGCGAGTGGTGGAAACCTGAAAGAAGCAGTCAGAATGAATCTTTCATTGAGGGTTGACATTGAGGAACTTAAATAATTAACATTAGTTACAAAACACTACCCGAGAAATTAATGGAACTTAATTAATGATTAATGGAAATTAATAAAAGGTAATACATTGTTATCGTATAAATAACGAACAACTAAGGACCCAGCACTGACCCCTGGGGAACACCACTAAGTCACGGGCCTCCAGTCCGAGAAACAACCTTCCACCATCGCCCTCTGCTTCCTGCCATCGCGCCAATTCTGAATTCAATTACCTCTCTCTCCCTGGATCCCATGTGATTAACCTTCAGGACTAGCTTGCCATGCCGGACCTTGACAACGGCCTTGCTAATGTCCATATCGGCAACGTCCACCGACCTACCCTCATCTATCCTCTTGAGTACCTCTTCAAAAATCTCTAAGAGATTTTTCAGACACAAGTTCCCATGCACAAAGCCATGATGACTATCCCTAATCAGACCCAGCCTTTCTAAATGTCCTGTCCCTCAGAATCCCCTCTAGTAACTTGCCCACCACTGATGTCAGACTCACCAGCCTGTAGTTCGCTGGTTTCTCCATATTGCCCTTCTTCAATAATGGTGCAACACAGCACCCTCCAGTCTTCCCGAACTTCACCTGTGGATAAAGGTGCAGCAACTATCTCTGCAAGAGCCTCCACAATTCCTTCCCTAGCTTCCCACAAGGTCCAAGGATGCACTCGGTCAGGCCTTGCGGATTTATCCACCTTAGGGGGTGGCACGGTAGTGTAGCAGTTAGTGTAACGCTATTACAGCGCCAGCGACCCGGGTTCAATTCCCACCGCTGTCTGTAAGGAGTTTGTACGTTCTCCCCGTGTCTGCGTGGGTTTCCTCCGGGTGCTCCGGTTTCCTCCCACATTCTAAAGACGTACGGGTTAGTAGGTTAACATGGGTGTAAATGGGCTGCACGGGCTCGTTGGGCCAGAAGGGCCTGTTACCGTGCTGTAGAAATAAAGTTATTTTTTAAAATGTGCTTTAAGGCCACCAATTCCCTGGTAATTTGTATGCAGTCCAAGATATCATCACTCATTTCCCTTATTTCTTTAGCATCCATCGTTTTCTCCACAGTAAAAACTGATGAGAAATATTTATTAAAAATCTCGCCCGTCTCCTGTGGCTCTGTGCTGATCATTCTAATGTCGGGGAGGTGGTGGAAGCAGATATGACAGCAATGTTTAAGAGGCATTTAGACGGGTACACGAACTGGCGGGGAGTGGAGGGATATGGACCATGTGCTGGCAGAGGGGAGTAGTTTCAACTGGCATCCTGCAGACATGGTGGGCTGAAGCATCCGCTCCTGTTCTACCACCTCTGGACCTTTGTAATGCACAGAAGGTAAGGCTGTCGATTATAGTCAGAGAGATCAAAAATAGCAGAGCTGGTAATCTGAAATAAAAACTGAAAACTCCGGAAGCACCGAATGGGTCAGGCAGCATCTGTGAAGAGAGAAACACAGCGTTAGCATTCCGGTCGATGACCCCTCATGAAAACGCTAATGAAGTGTCTGACAGAACCTTTCTGCAGAGATCTGATGAAGGGTCACTGACCTGAAACATTGAATCTCTTTCTCCCTTTAGAGATGCTGCCTGACCTGCTGAGTGTTTGCAGCATCTTCTGCTCTTACTGTTGATTATGGTGGCTGATTGTCCAAAACAGGCCGAATTCGCCAGGGAGAGAGAAAAATAACATTCTGGAAACACTCAGCAGGTCGGGCAGCATCCCTGGAGAGAGAAAGTGGGTGAACATTTCAGGTCAAAGACCCTTCATCAGAACTGGGAAAGAGAGAGAACAAGTGAGTTTTAAATAGCAGAGAGGAAAGGAAGAGGAGAGCATACAGGGAATGTGTATGATAGGATGCAGGACAAAGTCGTCAAGGTAACAGAGACAGAGGAATGAGCTGAAACTGAAATATCCAGCAAACACAGCCTGCTTACCCGAGTTTGTTGACATTGAGAGCTGAGGTTGCAGTGTGCCCAGGTGGACAATGAGGTGGTGTTCCTCCAGATTACAATGGGCATCATTGGAAGAGTGCAGGAGACTGACGACAGGGGGTCAGGGTGAGAGTGGGATGGAGAATTAAAGTAACAGGTGACAGAAAGCTCAGGATCACCCCTGAAGACTGATGCTCTACAAAACAGTCACCTGAGCTGCATTTGGTTTCAACGTAGACGAGACCACATCAGGAGCACTAAATGCAGTGCACAAGGTTGGAGGAAGTGCAAGTCAGTCAGTGCATCACCCAGTGGGACTGTTTGGGTCTCATCTCTGGATGATGTTGAGAGGACAGGCGTTGCATCTTCTGCAGCTGCATGGGCAAGTGTGGTGAGGGGGTAGTGATGAGTGAAGATGGAAGTGTGGACCAGGGAGTCATAAAGGGAAAATTTTCTTCTGAATGCTGAGGGACGATGCAGGGTCAGATACGTCTGGTGGTGGGATCTCGTTAAAGGTGGCGGAAATTATTATTTAAATGAGCAAGACTACAAAATGTTATGTTCCAAAGGGATCTGGGGGCCCATGTACATGAAACAGAAGGGTTAATGTGCAGGTACAGCAAGTAATAAGGAAGGCTAATGGAGACTTGGCTTTATTGAAAGGGGCATGTAGGCAGGAATGATGCAACTTTCCAAGGTACTGATGAAATCACAGCTGGAGCACCGCCGACAGCTGGGACCTCCATAAGGAAGGACATGCAAGCGTAGGAGGTGGTGAAGAGAAAGTTCAGTGGGTCGAGTCCTGGGATGAAAGGTTTGAGGGTGGTCCTGTATTCATTGTTTAGAAGATTGAGGTGAACTGATTGAAACATACAAGATGCTGAGGGGAATCAGCAGGGCGGATGTGGAGAGGAATGTTTCCCTGGACAGGCATCCAGCACTGGCAGGCACAGTTTCAGAATAAGCGGTCACCCATTTGGACCGGAACGAGGAGGAGTTTCTCCTTGCAGGATTGTGAGCCTTTAGTATTCTCTACCCCAGAGAGTGGTGGCAGCAGAATCAGTGAATACAATTAATGTGGAACTGGACAGACATTGATCTACAGGGTGTGAGCAGAGTGCAGGGAAGTGATGCTGAGGCCAAGACTGGATCAGTGATGATCTTACTGAAAGGAAGAGCATTATGAAATTATGGAAGATGATTGAACGTGGAGGCTGGTGTGTGGAATGAGACAGGCTGTGTTTAATTGTTTAAACACAGCCTGTGTTTAATTTGTTTTTTCTTGTGAATGCTGCTTATCTGGCGCTGTGTGTCTGTGGTTCAAGTAAGTTTTTCATTGCACCTGTGCACACATGGACTTGTGCAGATGACAATAAACTCGGCTTTGATGCCGAGGATCTAACACTGTGGAATTGTGACTGTAACATCTACTGGGGCAGTGAGCAAGCAAAGCCTCCACAGTGGGTGGCTTTAGCGCATTCCAGTCCCAGCATTTGTGGGCGCTGGTCTGTGATGTCTGCGTCAATGGGTGGGGCAGTGGTTAGTCATGTATTGGACAGCAGATACTCTCTTTCCCCACCCCTCACTCTCCTCCCTTCAGCCTTCTCTCTTCCTGCCCCCGTGTTTGCATTTGGTTGTTGGAACTTACCACCTTCTGGAGCAGAATCATTAATGAACGCAAACCAGTAGGTGGCAAGGAGAAGGTTATTTCTCGGAGGAACGGTGTCGCCTGGTCAGGTGGGAAGTGCAACACCCCAGGAGTGCGGTACCTCACCGGCACTGTGGGTGTCACACACCGCTGAAACACACCTCGTGTGAGTTTGCAGCTGAAGCTGGTGCATCTTCCGGGAGTGCTGGGCTTCGACCTGCATCAGTGCAGCCGCAATAGTGCAGTCAGCACATGCCCCTATGCACGGAAGAAACACTTTGAGCTATGTCGATCCTGCAGCGAGAACGTTGTGCACAATTCCAGATTTAGACGCTGCAGCCAGCTCCCGAGCCCTCACTTGTTCGACTTAAAATTAAACAGAAACTTTTGCGAATCCGTTTGTTTAACAACGGCGCCCTTCAAAAAGCTTGGAGTTTCGCTCAGGCACAAACAGTAACTGAGCTCAACCTGAAAATATTATTTTCTCTCAGAGCGACGGCCCCTCGGTGAGTGATCGAGTCTCTCACTGCTGCCGGCTCTGAGAGGTGGTACACAGACAGTGTTCAGGCATCTCGTTCACTCTGCGAGTGGCAGGAGGACTGTGGTGGTGAATACGTTCACTCAGCATTCACCTTGCTACAAGTCCAGGGCGGCTTTGCACTCCAAATCCACATTCCCGTCCCTCTTGCTGAAGGCCGAGGCTCACTCACAGCCGCCTTGCATCAAGTTGGACGGTCATGGGTCCAAGGGAGTGCGGTGGATGCAGTTGACCCCATGCACCGCGGAGAGGACGGCAGCGGAGTTCCCCACCGCCCCAGGCCGTTGTCCTTCGACCAGCCCCAAACTCCCTGAACGGTGGCGTACCTCACCGGCACTGTGGGTATCACACTCCGCTGAAACACACCTTGTGTGAGTTATTGGAAGAGGGGCGAGGGGTGAACCCTCATTAACTAGCAGCCCTGGAGAAAACGTACCCGGGTCTGTGAGGGGAAGGGGGGAGGGGGAATAGTGGAGCCCACTGGACCGTGGTATTCCAGTCCCTTCTGGCTGCAGGTGTGGCGGCAGAGGGGGGAGAGTAGGAGGGTGAGTACGGGGGTGGAGGAGAGGACAGAGGGGGGAAAGTACAGTGGGGATGGGGGAGAGTACACTCTATCTATGCCTTGCATAATTTTATAAACTTGCATCAAGTCTCCCCTCAGTCTCTGCCACTCCAGAGAAGACAGCCCCAGCTCGTCCAACCTCTCCTCACAGCACATGTCCTCCAATCCAGGCAGCATCCTGGTAAACCTGCTCTGCACCCGCTTCAAAGCCTCCACATCCTTCCTGTAATGAGGCGACCAGAATCAAACACAATACTCTAAATGTGTTATAACCAGAGGTTTATGAAGCTGTAACATAACTCCTGGCTCTTGAATTCAATTCCTGTACCTGGACCCCAAGATCCCCCTGTTCATCAACACTGTTAGGGATCCTGCCACTAACTGTGTTCTCTCCCTTTATGTTGCATCTCCCATTTGTCTGGATTAAACTCCATCTGTCACTTCTCCACCTTTATCTGCAACTGATTTATATCCTGCTGTATCCTTTGGCAATCTTCTACACTGTCCACAACACCACCAATCTTAGTGTCGTCTGCAAATTTACTCACCCACCCTACCACATTTTCATCCAAATCATTTAATATATGACAAACAGCAGAGGTCCCAGGACAGATCCCCGTGGAACACCAAACACAGACCTCCATCCAAAATTAGTCCCATCCACCACTAATCTCTGTCTTCTGTGGAAGGCCAGTTTTGGATCCAATCACCCAAGTCACTGTGGATCCCATGTGCATCCTCATTTTCAGGATGAGCCATGTGGACCTTGCCAAATGCCTTTCTAAAATCCACGCAGACAACATCTACTGCTCTGCCTTCATCAATCACCTTCGTCACCTCCTCAAAAAACTTAATCCAATTAGTCAGACATGTCCTGCCCCACGCAAAGCCATGCTGACTGTCCCTAATGAGACCATGCTTCTCCAAATGCTCACAAATCCTATCCCCGAGGGTCCTCTCCATTAGTTTCCCCACCACTGCAGTGAGACTCACTGGTCTTTAATCTCCAGGATTATCCCTATTTCCCTTCTTGAACAAAGGAACAACATCAGCTACCTGCCAGTCCTCCAGCACCACACCTGTGCCTAGCGAAGATACAAAGGTCTCGGTCAAGGCCCCAGCAATCTCATCTCTCGCCTCTCTCAATAACCCAGGGTATATCCCATCAGGGCCTGGGGACTTATCTCATTAATGTTTTTGAAGAGACCCAACACTACCTCTTTCCTCATCTCAAAATGCCCGAGCATCTTAGCACACTGCACTCCCACCTCACCATCCTCTACATCCTTCTCCTCAGGCAGGACATGTCTGACTAATCGGATTAAGTTTTTTGAGGAGGTGACGAAGGTGATTGATGAAGGTAGAGCAGTGGATGTTGTCTACGTGGATTTTAGAAAGGCGTTCGACAAGGTCCACATGGCTCATCCAGAAAATGAGGATGCACATTGGATCCACAGTGACTTGGGCGATTGGTAAATCCCAATGCAAAGTACTCATTCAGGACCTTGCCCACATCCTCTGACTCTTAGCACAAGTTCCCCCCTTTATCCTTGAGTGGTCCTACCTGCTCCCTAGTTATCCTCTTGCTATTGATGTACAGTATGTGTAGAATGCCTTGGGATTCTCTTTAATTCTACTCACCAAGGATTTTTTATGACCCCTTGTAGCTCTCCTAAGTCCCTTCTTGAGTTCCCTTCTGGCTCCCCTATAGTCCTCAAGTGCCCAGGTTGATCCCACCATAACAAGGTATTGCACGCATCTTTGTTATTTCCACACTATTTATGTTCAACTTTCCAATACATAACGAGGTTAAGTAACAGTTGCACAACATCAAGTGGAGCAGTCCCTTTGCAGATGTCAAGTGGTAGCAGGCCTCACTCCCACTCATTTCCGCCATGTGATCACTGCCCACAGGGTCTTCACACCATCAGGTACCCATTTACACTAATTTTATTTTATTCTTCCCACCTTCCTTTCAATTTCCCCAGATTCTACTCCTCCCTACAAGCAAGGGGAACTTAGTGGTCAATTAACCTACCAAACTGCACTTCTTTAGGATGTGGGAGGAAACCGGAGCGCCCTTGGGAAACTCGTGTGGTCACGGGGAGAACGTGTAAAGTGGCACAGCTAGTGGAGCCTTTGCCGCACAGTGCCAGAGACCCAGATTCAATCCTGACCTCCAGTGCTGTCTGTGTGGAGTTTGCAGGTTCTCACTATGACCGGGTGTGTTTTCCCTGGGTGCTCCGGTTTCCTTTCACATCCCAAAGACATGCAGGTCGGTAGGTTAATTGGCTGCTGTGAACTATCCCTAATGTGTGGGTGAATGGTAGAATCTGGGGGGAGCTGATGAGAATAAAAATGGGGATTAACGTAGGATTAGTGTAAGTGGTTGGTTGAAGGTCTGCAGGGACTCAGTGACTGAAGGGTCTGTTTCTGTGCTGTACCTTTCTATAGCTCCACAATGCCAGAGGTCAGGATTGAACCCGGGTTGCTGAAGCTGTGAGGCAGAAGCGCCAGTCATAGATATGTTTAGCAGTCAGGCCTTGGAAGCGACAAAATGGATTTAGCTTTTATCGATACACCATAGAAAGCATCCTGTCTGGATGCATCACGGCTTGGTACAGCAACTGCTCTGCCGGAGACTGCAAGAAACTGCAGAGAATTGTGGACACAGCCCAGCACATCACAGAAACCAGCCTCCCCTCCATGTCTATACCTCTCACTGCCTTGGTGATGCAGCCAGAACAATCAAAGACCCCACCCACACGGGTCATTCTCTCTTCTCTCCTCTTCCATCAGGTAGAAGATACAGGAGCCTGAGGGCACGTACCACCAGACTTAAGGACAGCTTCTACCCCACTGTGATAAGACGATTGAACGGTTGCCTTGTATGATGAGATGGACTCTGACCTCACGATCTACCTTGTTGTGACCTTGCGCCTTATTGCACTGCACTTTCTCTGTAGCTGTGACACTTTACTCTGTACTGTTATTGTTTTTACCTGTACTACCTCAAAGCACTGTGTAATGAATTGATCTGTACGATCTGTATGCAAGACACATTTTTCACTGTACCTCGGTACAAATGACAATAATAAACCAATAGCAATACCAATAGCTGTCATTTAGCAGTGGAAGCAGACATCCTGAGGCCTCTTGTTCCAACATGTGCTGGTGCCCAGATGGAAGTGTTGCCATGAGACCTTGTGCTTATCTCTCTGATGAAGTAGGATGCTGGTTATGACCAGGTTATTTTCCAAGCATTTTACAGAACATGGAACATAGAACAATTACAGCACAATTCAGGCCTTTTGGCCCACAAAGCTGTGCCGAACATGTCCCTACCCTAGAAATTACTAGGCTTACCCATAGCCCTCTATTTTACTCAGCTCCATATACCTATCTAACAGTCTCTTGAAAGACCCTATCGTATCCGCCTCCACCACCGTTTCCGGCAGCCCATCCTTGCTCTTTCCTTGCCAATAACATTCTTCCAGCCTCGTGAAGATGGCATTCCTCTTCCAAGTCCAGAAGGAGGTGTTCATTGACCTGGCCATCTCCTGCTCATCATGTCTCACCCAGGGCAGTGATGTCAATGTCAGTGTGCCTGAGATACTGAGCTCCGACAATGGAGTGGTGATCAGATCTGTTACTGTTGGGATTGCCCATGAGGTTCCTCCTGAGCTTCACCTTGAAGAATGGAAGTTGCCTGTGCATGATTTCTTCCAATGCCAGATGGCTGTTGCAGACCAGTCTCAAGAAAGGAGATTAATCTGACAGGAGTACCTACAGAGGAGGCTCCCTGCTGTCTGCCACAGGGGAGGGATCTCCTTGGCCTCTCTCCCAGTGGCTGGAGTTACTCCCTGAATCACAATGTCGATACTGTCCCCCTGGAGGCACAGTGGAGATGATTTTTATATGACATAGAACATAGAACAGTACAGCACAATACAGGCCCTTCAGCCCACAATATTGTGCTGACCTTTAAACCTCACCTAAGACTATCTAACCCCTTCCTCCCATATAGCCCTCTATTTTAAATTCCTCCATATGCTTATCTAGTAATCTCTTGAATTTGACCGATGTACCTGCCTCCACCACCACCCCAGGCAGCGCATTCCATGCCCCAACCACTCTCTGGGTAAAAAACCTTCCTCAAATATCTCCCTTGAACTTCCCACCCATTACTTTAAAGCCATGCCCTCTTGTATTGAGCATTGGTGCCCTGGAAAAGAGGCGCCGGCTGTCCACTCTATCTGTTCCTCTTAATATTTTGTACACCTCTATCATGTCTCCTCTCATCCTCCTTCTCTCCAAAGAGTAAAGCCCTAGCTCCCTTAGTCTCTCCTCATAATGCATACTCTCTAAACCAGGCAGCATCCTAGTAAATCTCCTCTGCACCCTTTCCAACACTTCCACATCCTTCCTATAATGAGGCGACCAGAACTGGATACAGTACTCTAAGTGTGGTCTAACCAGAGTTTTGTAGAGCTGCATCATTACCTTGCGGCTCTTAAACTCGATCCCTTGACTTATGAAAGCTAACATCCCATAAGCTTTCTTAACTACCCTATCCACCTGTGAGGCAACTTTCAGGGATCTGTGAATATGGACCCCCAGATCCCTCTGCTCCTCCACACTACCCAGAATCCTACCATCAACTTTGTACTCTGCCTTGGAGTTTGTCCTTCCATAGTGTACCACCTCACACTTCACTGGATTGAACTCTATCTGCCACTTCTCAGCCCAGCTCTGCATCCTATCAATGTCCCTCTGCAATATTCAACAATCCTCTACACTATCCACAACACCACCAACCTTTGTGTCATTTGCAAACTTGCCAACCCACCCTTCTACCCCACTCATCCAAGTCATTAATAAAAGTCATGAAAAGCAGAGGTCCCAGAACCGATCCTTGTGGGATACCGGTAGTCACAAGTACACCTTATGATACACCAAGTCCAAGAGAAATGCAGGAAGCAGCATCAACCACTGAATACGATTTCCTTTCACCTTATGAAGCTCTTGGATTTCATCAACCGATTGGAATAGTGAAAGATCCTTCTTAAATCTGCCTGTTCTCCAAAGTCTGCAACATGATAGCATGCAAGCCATGATCCTAACAACAAGTCCACCAGACTCAATCCCAGTGAAAACTGGATCCATGCAAGGCTTCATCATTGCCCCAAAACCTTCCTCAATCTATCCTGTTGCAAGGCTACATCTCATCTCCAACTGGAATGGAATTCCAGTTCCAGTCCATGGCGTCTCCCCACTAGAATAGAACTGATCTACAGGATAAATGGGAATCTGTGTGCCCTCCACTCCAGAGCCATAAGTGTTCCAGCCTCAAGATGTTGAGTTGCAGCATGCAGATGACGTGTGTGTGTGTTTGCCTGTTCAGAGGCTGAACTCCAAGCCATTGTCATCACACTCATTGAAGTGGACAAGAGGATGGACCTTGCACTCCACATCCCCAAGGCAAAGGTCCTCCACCCCTGCTGTATGACACTTATCCCAGCAACAAAGGTTCATGGCAAAACTCTGGAAAACAAAGATCACTTTCTATATCTTGGGAGTGACCAATAAACCCACCCAGCTGATTATGAGCTTTGTCCCAAGTTTGACATCTTGGTCTTCAGCCTTTAGCTATTTACACAGTCAGATTAATACAATATATATTTACATGTGTGTGAACAGTCATCAACCAATTATAAATTCAATTGAACCACTGGTTGTCTTACCCTTGTCTTTACGTCCACTGTAAAGGTGTCTCCACCTGGAACCACCTCATGTACCTTGCACAAGGTACATTTTGGGTTTATTTTCTTTTCAAAGGGAGAACAATGTAGTGATAAGGGGTGAGTGTACCACATCGTATGGTCTTGAAACTGTCGTACCAGTTAGTTGGGAGCCACTGTCTCCCTTTGTTCCGCCCAGTGATGTTAGACTAACAGGTTCATAGTTCCCTGTTTTCTCTCTTCCTCCTTCCTTAAACAGTGGGGTCACATTTGCTTCCCTCCAATCCACAGCAGCCGGAACAATTCCGGAATGGAATTTTGAGGGCTGATGGACAACGCAACTCTATAGTGACCTCCACTGTGACCTTGTTCAGAACTTTGGACTGTAGATAACCAGGTCCTTTGGATTTTTCAGCTCTCAGTCTCACCAACTTCCAGAACTATACTTCTAGTGATGTTAATTTCCTTTGCTCCTCTCTGGATCTTTGATTCTTTAATATTCCTGGCAGCTTTTTCTGGCTGGCTTAGTCAGTCCCTCCTCCACCTCTGCTCAAGGGCACGGGGAACTGATTATAAATAAATACAGAAAACACTGGAAACACTCAGCAGGTCAGGCAGCATCTGTGCAGCAAGAAACAGATCGAAGGCCTTTCATTAGGACCAAGAAAAGCAAGAAACCAAGTGTGCTCTAAGTTGAAGGGAGGTAGGTAGTTGGGGAGGGGTGTGTCCTGCTTTGAATATGGTGATCCGGCCAGAATGTGGAATTGCAGCCCATTGCAGGCATAATCAGACCCCACCCATCCAGAACATTCTCTCTTCTCTCCTCTTCCATCAGGTAGAAGATACAGGTGCCTGAGGGCACGTACCACCAGACTTAAGGACAGCTTCTATCCCACTGTGATAAGACTATTGAATGGTTCCCTTATACGATGAGATGGACTCTGACCTCATGATCTACCTTGTTGTGACCTTGCACCTTATTGCACTGCACTTTCTCTGTAGCTGTGACACTTTACTCTGTACTGTTATTGTTTTTACCTGTACTACCTCAATGCACTCTGTACTAACTCAATGTAACTGCACTGTGTAACGAATTGACCTGTACAATTGGTTTGTAAGACAAGTTTTTCACTGTGCCTCAGTACAAGTGACAATAATAAACCAATACCAGTACCACTGAGCTGGAGACCAAAAGGGCTGCTGCTGCCTCCTCTCCTCCTTCCTCTTCCTTCTGTACTACCCAGCCTGTTCCCAGTTCCCGGCTGCAGCTCAGCCATGAGTGCTGGGTTTCACAGGGTGACACAAACCAATAGGAACCTCGAGACCCTCTCAGCACTGCAGTGCAGTTCACCTGTGGTTCAGCTGGGCAGCAGAGCTGCTGCTCTAGGACACTGCCTGCCTGTTGCACGGCGTTACATGAGGCGAGGGTCGTTCACGACCTGGCTGAACAGTTCTGGGTCCACGATGACGACAGTGTCAATACCCAGGCCACGGCAGTGAGGGATCAGCCTTCAGGTAAATCCACCGCCGCTGCTTCAGCCCTAGAACCCAAGCTCTGGGTGTGGTACAGACCACCACATAACAACACAAGAAAGCAGGAGCAGGAGGAGGCCACTCCTTCCCAAACCTGCCCATCATTCGATATCACCCAGGCCTCAACTCCTCTTGACCAGCAGTGGGCCAGTAACCAGGTGGGAACCTATGTGGTTTGACTCTGGCTCTTCCCAAGACCAGCAGTCACAGCTGCAATCAGGCACCTACCCACAACCTTGGATCACCACGGTGAACTCGACGCTCAGAGACAACTTGTGGAGTGGCAGGCCATACCAGCACCAGCTCCTCTCTCTGAACAGGTGACAAATGTATCCAGAGGTCAACATCTGGAGCCCACTGCAGGCACAGATCATGGTGATGGTGTTTAACAGAGACATGGTCCCTGAACACAGCTCCTCCCCACCCCCGGGGTCTGGTCACCCCCAACTTGAGCAGTACCCCAACTCACAGCACAGTCACGATCCGGCAAAGACCCCCCACACCACCCCAGTCACTAATTGGGGAACAGCTGTCCCCAGGTGGAGTGGAGATTAACTCCTGGCAGGTTGGACCAACCTGACGCTGCAGGAGATGGAAGATGAACGTGATGGCATCCAGGCAGGAATGGTTATTAATATCGCCCAAAGTCATAGGGAGAGTGCCCACGTGACTGGCGGCTAATTTTATAATAATTTGGAAAGTTTCTTTGGCATAAGTTGGTGGTGAGAAGCGGGCTGTGGAAAATCCCAGAGTGTGTGGGCTGACCTTGGCACTGCGTGTGTGAGCCGGGCTCCCGTGCGCTCAGAGCCCTGGCATGGAGCAGCTGAAGCGGGAGGTGCAGAGCGAGTCCTTCTGGCGGACTCTGCCCGCAGAGTTCCTGGGCACGGCCGTGCTGGTGTTCTGCGGCGTGGCCGGAGCCCTGGGCTGGGCCGGCCAGCAGCCCGACACCCTGCAGGTGGCCCTGGGCTTCGGACTGGCCGTCTCCGCCGCCTCCCTCTGCACGCAGGGGGTGGGCGCCGGCCAGCTGAACCCCGCCGTCAGCCTGGCGCTGCTGCTCGGTCTGCGCATCAGCCCGCTCCGGGCGCTGCTCTCCGTCCTGATGCAGGGCTTGGGCGCGATCGCAGCCTGCGCCCTACTGCAGGCGCTCACCCCGCCCGGGGTCCGCGGAGAGCTGGGGCTCAGCAAGGTAGGAGCTGGGGGTGAGGGGGGGGGGGGGTGAGGGGAGAGGAGGAGGAGAAGAGGGGGAGAGGAAGGAAGGAGGGGGAGGGAGAAGGGCAAAGGGAGAGGTGGAGGGGAGAGGGGAGGGGGGAGGTGTGGGGGGAAAGGGGGAAGGGGGACGGGGGAGGGGAGGGTGGGGAGGGGGAGGGGAGGGGGAGGGAGGGGGAGGGGAGGGGGAGGGAGGGAGGTGGGGGGAGGGGAGGGAGGGGGAGGAGGGGGGAGGGGAGGGAGGGGGAGGAGGGGGGAGGGGAGGGGGGAGGGGGAGGGAGGGGGAGGGAGGGAGGAGGAGGAGGAGGAGGGGGAGGGGGTGGGGAGGAGGGGGAGGGGGAGGGGGAGAGGAGGGGGAGGGGGAGGGGAGGGGGAGGGAGGGAGGAGGGGGAGGGGGAGGGGAGGGAGGGGGAGGAGGGGGAGGGAGAGAAATGGAGAGGAGGAGGAAAGCGGAATGAGGAGGGTGGAGATGGGAAGGGAGGGAGGGAGAGGGAAGGGTGGAGGAAGAGGGGGAAAGCTGGGGAGAGGAAGGGGAAGGGAGTGAGGTGGAGGAGATGGGCGGAGAGGCAGGGAGAGGAACGGGAATGGGTCGTGACGGGGAATGGGAAGGAGGAAGGGAATGTGGATGGGAATGAGAGGAGATGGAGGGAACGAAGAACGAGGGATGGAATGGAGGGGGGTTGAAGAGATGGAAGAGGGAGGAGGGGAAATGGGAGGCGGGGAGGGTGAGGGAGGAGGAGGGTGGTGTTGAGAAAGAAGGGGACGGTGGGACGTGGAGAGGGGGCGTGTAGGGTTGGCTTTGGCAGGTAGGAGGGGGGTAGGTTGGTGAGAAGTGAAGGGAGCGGAGGGTGTGGAATGGAGGGAGAGGAGGCAGACCCGTGGGCAGTGTGGGACGGAGTGACATGGGAATAAGTGGGTGAGGGGAGGAGGTAGGATGATGGAGGGGAGGCAGTGAGGAGGGAGGATAAGATGGAGGGATGGGTATTGTGGAGTGCGGTAATGAGGCGGGGTGAGAGAGTGTCAGGGTAGGAGGGGTTGAGGGTGGGAGGAGGAATGAATGAGCAATGAGTGGAAATGAGGGAGGGAGGAAATTGAGGGTTGGAGGGTCAAAAGTGAGGGTAGGAAGGATTGAAGGTAGGAGAGGGAGTAAGTTTAGGAGCAGGGGATGAGAGGGAGGGTGGGGAGAGGGTGTGACTGTAGGACGAGGAAGGTGATGAGTAGCAGGGAGAGAGAAGAGGAAGGGGCAGGGGAGGAGCGAGGGAGGCATCGGGCGAGAGAGTATGCGAGGTAGGTTGGGAGAGAGGGTGAAGCAGAGGGAGTGTGGGTAGGAGAGGGGTTCAGAGGGAAGGTGAGTGTGTGGGATAAAGGGAGTAGGTTGGTTAGAGGTAATGAGAGCTGAGGGAGGGAGGCAGGGGTTGGAGAGCTGGACGGGGTTAGACGTGAGGGAGTGTGTGAAGGGTGGGAGTGAGGGTCATGGGTAGGGAATGGAGAGCAGGAGGGAGTCAGGGTAGGAGGCAGTGCGAGGGGTTTGGTGGAGTTAGGGCAGGAGGGAGAAAGAGAAGGGTCAGGCCGTGTGTGAACGGAGGTGCACAGGAGGGAGAATGTGTGGGGGGGGGAGGAAGGGACTGAGGGTGGGTAGTAAGGAAGTGGTGATGGGATGTGGGAAGGGAGTGATGGTTGGAGGGAGTGAATGAAGGAAAGGAGTGATTGCAGGAGGGATTGTGAGCGGAGGAGGGAGGACTGGGAGTAGGAGAGGGAGGGTCTGAGGGTAGGAGGGAGGGAGAGAGTAGAAAGGAGAAAGGGCTGTAGGGACCCCCAGGTTCACTCATCCCTCCCCCACGCCCACTCTCCCCTGTAACCGCAGGAGGTGTAACACCTGCCCCTACACCTCCTCCCTCACCTCCATCCAGGACCCTCCACGGCCCTTCCAGGTGAGGAGGACATTCACGTGCGAATCCCCCGGGCCTTTGTGTTGCATCTGGTGCTCCCGATATGACCTCCTCTACATCGGTGTGACCGGGCGCAAACTGGGCGACCGCCTCACCGAGCACCTGTGCTCCGTCCGCCATGACCACCTGGATCTCCGGTTGCCAGTCATTTTAATTCCCCTCCCCATTCCCACATCGACCTGTCTGTCCTCGACCTCCTCCACTGCCAGGATGAGGCTAAACACAAACTAGAGGAACAGCACCTCATATTCCCCCTGGGTTGTCTACACCCAAACGGCATGAACACTGAATTCTCCAGCTTCAGGTGAACTGCTCCCCCTCTGTCCCTTTCCTCTCTCCTCCTCATCTACCCAGTTCCCCCTCCACCCACCCCAGCCCCCATCACCCTGTCCCTTCCCCTCCTCAACCCACTCCATCTGTCCATCACCCACATGCCCCTCCCACTGGGTCCCCTCCCCACCTCCCTTATGTGGTTCCAAGCTCCACCTTCCCTCTCCCATCAGATCCCACCATCTGCAGCCCTGTGTCACCCCCACCTCTCACCTCCCGGCCTCTGTCACTGCTCCCACTCCCCCCCCCCCCCCTCCATCTGCCTGTCACCCTCCCCTCACCCAGATCCAACTATCACCCACCAGCTCTTGCTCCACCCCTTCCCCCCACCTCTCTGTACCAGCTCTCTCCCCTCTATCTTTCAGTCCCGCTGAAGGGTCTTGACCCAAAACATCGACTGTCCATTTCCCTCCACAGATGCTGCCTGACCCGCTGAGTTCCTCCAGCAGCTTGTGTGTTGCTCCAGATTCCAGCATCTACTGTCTCTTGTGTCTCCAGATTCGCCAGGACATTGTCTGGGATGGAGAGTTTCAGTTAGGAGAGGCTGGGTCTGTTCTCCCTGGAGCAGAGGAGGATAAGAGGGGACATGACTGAGCTATATAAGGTTATGAGGGGTATAGATAGGGGAGACTGCAGGAAACTTTTCCCCTTAACAGAGATGAATAAAACTAGAGGACATAGATTCAGGGTAAGTGGACAGATATTTAGAGGGGATCTGAGGGGGACCTTTCTCACCCAGAGGTTGGTGAGTACACTGCCGGGGAGTGTGGGAGAAGCAGAGTCACTGACAGTGTTTAAGAAGCATCTGGATGAGCACCTCTATTCCCTTGGGTCAGAGGTCTACAGACCAAGTACTGGAAGGTGGGTGCCCACAGTCTGCCTGGACATGGTGGGCCGAATGGCCTGTGTCCCTGCTACATAACAGTATTCTATGAAATAATGGTAAGAGAGAGTGAGTGATTGTGGACAGGGGATAAGGTAGGAGGGAGGGAGGGTGGGAGGGATTGTGGATGGGGGATGAGGTAGGAGGGAGGGAGGGAGGGATTGTGGATGGGGATGAGGAGGGAGGGAGGGATTGTGGATGGGGGATGAGATAGGAGGGGGGATTGTGGACGGGGATAGGAAGGGAGGGAGGGATTGTGGACGGGGATAGGGAGGGAGGGAGGAATCGTGGACGGGGATGAGGAGGAAGGGAGGGATTGTGGACGGGGATAGGGAGGGAGGGAGGGATTGTGGACAGGGATGAGGAGGGAGGGAGGGAATGATTGTGGACGGGGATGAGGAGGGAGGGAGGGAGGGAGGGATTGTGGACGGGTATAGGGAGGGAGGGAGGGATTGTGGATGGGGATGAGGAGGGAGGGAGGGATTGTGGACGGGGATGAGGAGGGAGGGAGGGATTGTGGACGGGGATGAGGAGGGAGGGAGGGAGAGAAGGACAGATATGTGAGGGACTGATCGCAGGAGAAGAGAAGAAGGTGTGAAGCGGAACTGCACTCACACGGCTCTGCAGGGATGTTCAGAGAACGGAGGGATATGGGGTTAGTGCAGTTGGGGGAATCGGCCGTAATCATGAATCTTTCGTTCTGTGTCAGCGAGATCACCTTCAGATGATTAATGCCACCAGTGGGTCATGCATCCTTCTGAGTTAATCGCTCCGAAGCTCTGACTGCAGGCTCTGTGTCTGCAGATTAATTAGCCGATCTGTACGTGGGATCTCCACCCAATGACTAATACTGCGATAGCTAATAAATCAGTTTCAGATAATAAACACCAGTCTCAGATTTTTTGAGCTGCAGCACTTGATGAATGACTATGTTCAACTGATCAATACCCAGGAAAGGCTGGCACCTACTTACTGAGCTCCAGCAGTGGGAGCAGTTTCAGCTCTGGATGAAGGTGTTACTGGCAGGGCCAGCAGCCTTCACAGCACCAGTGGTAAACAAGCTATCTGCTGGTGGCAGTTTCACAGTTAATTAGGAGGTCAGGTGGAACTGGTTAACTGGTAATCACTGTCAACTCAGACTGAGTCTATAAAACTAGCACTTTGCTGATGGCTGGTGTACAAAGTGGGTCTGGCAGTGACTGAATACAAGCTGAGCAGAGTATGCAGTACCCAGTTAAGTGGGCAAAACAGAGGCTACTTTGAAATTGAAAAAAATTGCATTAAATTACTAATAAATGCAGCTCTGAAGCTGAGCATAGATTTGGATGCATTTATCTGGCTGGAGTGGGAAGGAGGTGCTGGTCCCATCTTAACTGGAGTGAGAATGATACAGATGGTCTAATCAAGGTAACATGCCCTTCCAAAAAGGACTGGAGGTTTCAGGAGGGTCAGCTGGTCCTGCACCTTGTGGGAACCTTGTGTGTCTTGCTCTTCCAGGGACATGGGAAGTGCCTTTGTCTACTTGAGAAGGACTTTGGTTCTGAGCTTGATGGAATTACTGTGGAGCAGGAGGGACTTTGGGTTTCCTGGATTGTGTGTTCTGGGAGCTGGCTGGGATGTGGGTGGCCATCTGAAGGAGCAGGGTATGCAGAAATACTTGGGATCTGTGTCTCTCAGATGGGTACTTGTCCTTAAAGACTGGTGGATGAGCACATCTTGATTGAATGCAGCCAAGATGTACCAAAGGACTGCATAGGCAGGAATGTATGGTTAGAACTGCACCAGTCATCAGGGAGTCGGGATAGATGACTGCCAATGTGAGTGTTGCCTCTCTGGGACCAGGGTGAAGGTCATGACTGATAGGGTTCAGACATTCTGAGGGAGGAGCCAAAAGTCATGGTTCATGTTGGAAACAATGGTGTAAGGGGGAAGTAGCACCATAGTTGGAATTTCAGGAGTAAGGGAGGGAGTTACAAAGACCTCTGGATTACATCCAGTGCCATGTGCCAGTGAGAATAAAAATGGGATCAAGTAGGCTGATGCGCACCAGGGATATGGTACAGGAGAGAGGGCTTTGCGTACAGTGCATTGGGACAAGCTCTGTGGCAGGAGGGACCTGTTTAAGATGGATGGGTTGCACATTGTAGGACGGGGACTATTGTTCGAGTGGGCCACTTTGCCTGCGTAACTGTGGAAGGCTTAAAATAAACTAGTAGTGGGAAGGGTCCCAGGATGTGATCACATCAGAGGAGTGTGATGTACAAAGCAGTATGAAAGAAGAAAGTATTTGAATGAGACAGGAGTAATTTGAGCCTGAGGCGTGGATATCAGTAAACGTATGAAGTGCGGTGAGTAAGGTTGATGAACTGTAAATGCAGATAACTGTGTGACTACAATGCTGCTGTGATAACAATGTAAAAAGGTCAGGACTAGGCAATTAATATTTCAAGATGCAAGGTGTTCAGAATAGATAGGGAAGGATCAAAGGTAGGGTGGAAGTCCTGATGATCTTTCATATTTCTGATGAAGTGCCTGGAAGTTAACTATTCCTCTCAGCAGATGTTGCCTGACCTGTTAAGTATTTCTGGCCCTGTTTTTATTAATTAATGAGTACTTGGTCCTTACTGAGGAAGAGGATGCTGCCAACTTCAGTAGAAGGGGAGGTAGTAAAGAGAATGGAGGGGCATTGTTTGAAGTGGAGGTACTAGAGAGGCAAGCTGTGCTCAAAGTAAGCCAGTCACCAGGTCCGGATGGGATTCATCTCAGGCAGCTGTTGGAGATGGGGGTAGAGGTTGGCCTAATCTTCCAGCCCTCCCTCGTCACAGAGGTGTCACACATGGAAAACGGCTAATGTAACACCAGCGTTTAAGAAAAAAGACATCAGACACCTGCCAGAGCTGTGGTTCAACCTTGGTGATGGAGAAGCTTTAAAAGATAACAAGGGAAAGTATTAATGGACACTAGGAGAAGTCTGAGTTGATAAATGAGAGCCTGCATGTTAAATGCCATTCATGTTTGACTAAACTGCCTGAAATGTTTGAACATAAAGTTAATGATGGGAGTCGGTCGATAAATACTCTGAAAATTTATATTTGTGAATACATGTAAATATAAAGTGTATTTTCAGAAGGTCTTTGATTAAACTTCCATACCAGGCTAGTGAGCAAGGTGTAGACTGATGTAAATCATGGGTTAGTGACAGTGTGGATAGGGAAGCAGCATGAAGGCAGTAAGGGTGCACTTGTACGTACATGTACTTGTGCATATGACAATAACGTTGATCTTGAGAGGAGCTGCGGTAGGCTTCGTACTGGAGGAAGGTAGACAGTGGTGTTCCCCAGGGGTCTGTACAGGAGACCACTGCTTTCTTTGATTTATTTTGACTTCGCCATGGGTATGCAGGACAACATTTTCAGACTTGTAGATGAGACAAAATTTGGAAGTGTGGTAAACCTTGAGGTGAGGTAGGGACACAGACAGGGTGTGGATATACCAGAAGAATAGGCAGAGAAGTGGCAGATGGTATGGAATACAGAGCAGTGTGAAGTGATGCACTTGGGCAGAAAGAATACAAGACAATGTGGACTAAATGAGGCAGTCCCAAAGGTCTTGGTCAATCTGTGCACAAAGGCAGGCATGTTGGGGTGTGGTTATTAGAGCAGATTCCTAAACAAATCATTCAGATTGGAGGGCTGTGACTAGGTGTCCCATAAGGATTGGTTCTGGGACTGCTGCTTTTCGTGATTTTTATTAATGATTTGGATGAGGGGATAGAAGGGTGGGTTGGCAAGTTTGCAGACGACACAAAGGTCGGTGGTGTTGTGGATAGTGTGGAGGATTGTCAAAGATTGCAGAGGAATATTGACAGGATGCAGAGCTGGGCTGACAAGTGGCAGATGGAGTTCAATCTGGAGAAGTGTGAGGTGGTACACTTTGGAAGGACAAACTCCAAGGCAGAGTACAAAGTTAATGGCAGGATTCTGGGTAGTGTGGAGGAGCAGAGGGATCTGGGGGTCCATATCCACAGATCACTGAAAGTTGCCTAACAGGTAAATAGGGTAGTTATGAAAGCTTATGGTATGTTAACATTCATAAATCGTGGGATTGAGTTTAAGAGCCATGAGGTAATGACACAGCTCTACAAAACTCTGGTTAGACCACACTTGGAGTACTGTGTCCAGTTCTGGTGGCCTCATTATAGGAAGGATGTGGAAGCTTTGGAAAGGGTGCGGAGGAGATGCTGCCTGGTTTAGAGAGTATGCATTGAGAGAGACTAAGGGAGCTAGGGCTTTACTCTTTGGAGAGGAGGAGGATGAGAGGAGACATGATAAAGGTATACAAAATATTAGAGGAATGGATAGAGTAGACAGCCAGCACCTCTTTCCCAGGGCACCAGTGCTCAATACAAAAGGGCATGGAAGTTCAAAGGAGATATCAGAGGGAGTTTTTTTTTTACCCAGTGGTTGGGGCATGGAATGCGCTGCCTGGGGTAGTGGTGGAGGCAGGTACATTGGTCAAATTCAAGAGATTACTAGATATGCATATGGAGGAATTTAAAATAGGGGGATATGTGGGAGGAAGGGGTTAGATAGTCTTAGGCCAGGTTTAAAGGTTGGCACAGAATTGTGGGCCGAAGGGCCTGTATTGTGCTGTACTGATCTGATTCTATGATCTAAAACATAAAAGCAGGGAGCTTATGTTGAACCAGTACAAAATGTGAATTGGAGTATTCTGTGCAACCTGGTTACCTAAATTTAGGAAGACTGACACTACTTCCTAATCTGCGGAAAGGAGTTACTAGGATGTTTCCAGAGGAAGAGATTCCTGGGATAAATTGCAACTTGACCTCCAGCTCCATTGCTTCAGTATTGCTACAACCCAGGCAACGTGTGAAAACCGCCCAGAGGGACCCTTTCACAAAAAGCTGGACAAATCCAATCTCTCGAATTACTGCCTTGCCTGTTTCCTCCCAGCCATCAGCAAAGTGATGGAAGGTGTCATCAACAGTGCTGTCGAGCAGGACTCGCTAACAAATAACCTGCTCAGTGTTTGGGTTTCACCACACCATTCCTGATCTCATCCCACCTGGGTCCAAACATGGGCCGGTGAGGTGAGTGACTGTTGTTGACATTAAGGTAGTGTTTGACCAACGTGGCATCGAGGCTCGCTGGTAAAACTGAAGTCAATGGCTGTCACTGATTGGAGTCCTACCTCACACAAAGGAAGATGGTTGTTGGATGCCAATCATCCCCGCCCCAGATATCACTGCAGGACTTCCTCAGGGCAGTGCCCAAGGCCCAACCACCCTCAGCTCCATCAATGACCTCAAATTTGTCAATGAATTTTGTTTTCTATTGTGCATGGAAGATGTATGTAACAGTACACCTCTATCATGTCTCCCCTCATCCTCCCCTCTAGAGTAAAGCCCTAGCTCCCTTGTTAGAAGGGGCATCTTCTAACATGCCCCTTCTCACAAGCGTGACTGTTTCTTAAACCAACATTGCAGCCTCCCTTTTATTACCCTTTTATCTTGTCCACCAATCCTCTAACCAGGAATGTTATGTTGCCTTTCCTGTGTTTGTTTAAGCTTGTTTTGATGATGGACCTTGCTCACTTGTATCAAGTTGTGCAGTTTTTCAGCTAAATGATATTAAGATCAGTCTGTTACTGCTTTCACTCTGTGTTATCTTTTCAGTGAGTCTGTCAATAAGCCGCAGCTATTAGGTGCATCAATGTATTTATTTTAAGCCCACTAGTTTTTGCAGATGTTAATTGCCCTTACTGATAAAAGCAATGACGTGCATATCTTTTGATAACACAATATGAACCTGGTGCAGCCTTGCACTCAGCAGCTGGTCCTGAGCTCCACAGCTCCCCCTATTGGATTGTAATGGATTTGTTTTTTCAGGATGCGGACATTGGTGGTGAGGCACCTTGAAATATTACAGTCCTTGGAAAGTTGATCCCATGGTACTGTTAAGGGAGTTTCAAGATTTGGACCCAGTGTTGAAGGAATAGTTATATTTCGGCAGCTGGTAGAGTTGCTGCCTCTCAGCTCCAGAGACCTGGGTTCAATCCTGACCTCTGCTGTCTGTGTGGTTTGCATGTTCTCCCTGTGACTGCATGGGTTTCTCTGGCTGCTCTAATTTCCCCTCGCATCCCAAAGATGTGCAGGTTGGTAGGTTAAATGGCTACTGAAAATTGTCACTAGTGTGTACACAAGTTACAAAATCTGGTGGGGGTGGGGGGAGGAGTTGATGGTATTGTGCAGAAAATAAGGATTATTGTAAATGGGTGATTGATGGTCTCTCAGACTGTGGCAGCTGAGGGACCCTATTTCCAAATGAAGATGATGGTCAATCTGCAGGTGATGGTGGTCTCGTGTCTACTGCTTTCATGGGTTTGGGAGGAGCTGTGGGAGTAGTCTGGGTGATTAACTGCAGTGCATTTTGTAGATGGTCCACATTGGGGCCACTGTGCACTGGTGGTGGAAGGAAGTAATCTTTAGGGTGATGGACACGGTGCCAATCAAGTGGGCTGCTTTGTCCTGGATGGTGTGGAGCTTTGAGTGTTAGTACAGAAGTCATCCATGCAAGTGGAGAATATTCCATTGCACTCCTGACATGCTTTGTAATGGTGGAAAGGCTCTGGAGGTGAATCACTTGCCTCAGGATCCCCAGTCTCTGACCTGCTCTGGGAGCCAGTGTTTGTGGCTGGTCCAGTTATGCTTCTGGTCACTGGGATGGTAATGGCATCAAGGTTGGTAGCATGGCCTACATGTCGACTGAGTGAAAATTTGATTGTTTGAAATTAAGTGTTGGTGAGTGGGGGAATTCTGGGGCTTTGAGACATTAATTTCTCTCCCCCCCCCACCAAGAATTTAATTAATTTTTGCAGTTAACGTCCAGCATTTACCTTAACTTTGAGATTAATATTTTTTTTTTAATAAGATCGTTAGTTGGTGGCAAATAAACTGCTGTTGATAGTTGACTGGTTAATTAGCTGGCCAACTAGACCCAGTTACCTGCTAATAACTATAAGTAAGTTCCTAGATGATACAAAGATTGGTGTTGTGGATAGTGTAGAAGATTGCCACAGGATACAATGTGATACAGATCAGTTGCAGATATGGGTGGAGAAATGGCAGATGGAGTTTAATCTGGCCAATTGTGAGGTGTTGAGGTCAAATGTAAAGGGACAGTACACAGTTAATGGCAGGACCTTTAACAGCAGTGATGTACAGAGGGATCTTGTGATCCAAGTCCATAGCTCCTTGAAAGTGGCTGCACAGTTGATAGGGTGGTAAAGGAGGTGTACGGCATGCTTGCCTTTATTAGTCAAGGCATTGAGTTCAAGAGTCAGGAAGTTGTGTTTATAAAACTGCTTCGGGCTGCATCTGGAGTATACATTCAATTCTGGTTACCCCATTATAGGAAGGATGTGTAGGCTTTGGAGAGGGAGTTTACTAGGATGCTGCCTAGATTAGAGGGCATGTGCTATAAGGAGGGGTTGGACAAACTTGGGTTTTTTTCCTCTGGAGCAGTGGAGGCTGAGGGGAGACCTGACAGAAGTTTATAAGATTGAGGGGCACAGACAGAGTAGACAGTTGGTATCTTTTTCCCAGGGTTGAAATGTCTAATACTACAAGGCGTGCATTTAAGGTGAGAGGGGGTAAGTTTTTGTACACAGTGGTGTGTGCCTTGAATGCCAGGGTTGGTAGTGGAGGCAAATACGATAGAGGCATTTAAGGGGCTCTTAGCTGGGCACATGAATATGCAGAGAATGGAGGGATATGGACTATGTGCAGGCAGAAGGGATTAGTTTAGTAGGCTTTGAATTATTAGTTTGGCATAACATTGTGGGCTGAAGAGTGTTCTATGTTCAACAGCAATATCCACAGGCAGCTTTAACCTACATTAAGTATGGACAAATCAAATTGGCAAAGGTAGCCTTGAGACAGAGTTCAAAGTCGATATTTGGAACAATTTCTTAAAACAATACATTATGATAGGGAGCAGGGGATTGCAAGTCTGGCATGTGTAATGTGATAATTAATGATCTTATTGAGGATTCTCTGGGGAGAGTAATCGTAAATGATAGAATTACTAATTCAGTTTGAGAGTGAGAGACTTGGGTCTGAAACTAGAGAAACAAAGGACTGCAGGTGCTGGAATCTAGATGAAAAACACTCTGATGCTGGAGGAACTCAGCAGGCCAGGCAGCTGGCGGTCAACGTTTCAGGTCAGGGCCCTTCAGGACTGAAGATAGGAAAAGGGGAAGCCCAATATATCAGAGGGAAAAGCAGAGCAGTGATAGGTGGACAAAAGAGGGGAGGCGGGGTGGGCACAGGGTGGTGATAGGTAGATGCGGGTAAGAGATAGTGATGGGGAGGAGGGGAGAGCAGATCCACTAGGGGATGGGTCAAAGGTAAGGAGGGGAAAAGGGTAGAAAAAGAGGGTAGGAATGGGAAGAAGAGGCATGGTTGGTGTGTGTGTTGGGGGGGGAGGGGTGGTGGTGTGAAGGGGGGTGGGGATTACTTAAAGTGGGAGAATTCAGTGTTCATGCCGTTAGGCTGCAAGGTTCCAAGACGGAAAATGAGGTGCTGTTCCTCCAGTTTGCGCTTGGAATTCTGCTGGCAGTGGAGGAGGCCGAGGACTGACACATCAGTGACAGTGCGGGAGGGGGAGTTGAAGTGACCGGCAACAGGGAGATGCAGATTGCGGTTACGGACAAGAGCGCAGGTGTTCTGCGAAATGGTCAACTAGTCTGTGTTTGGTCTCACCAATGTAGAGGAGGCCACACTTGGAGCACCGAATGCAGTAGGTGATATTAAGGGAGGTGCAGGTGAATCTGTCTCACCTGGATGGAGGTGGTGTAGGGGGCAGGTGTTGCACCTATGGTGGGGGCAGTGGAAAGTTCCTGGAGTGGGAGCGGGATGGGTCGGGAGGGAGGAGTGAACTAGGGAGTTGCAGAGAGTGCAGTCCCTGCAAAAGGCAGATAGGGGTAGGGAGGGGAAGATATGCTTGGTGGTGGGGTCCTGTTGGAGGTGGTGGAGAATGATGTGTTGGATACATAGGCTGGTGGGATGAAATGAGGACAAGGGGGACCCTATCCCTGTTGGGTCTGGGAGGGGAGGGAGTGAGAGCAGAGGTGCGGGGAAATGGCAGAGATACAGGTGCGAGCTCTCTTCCCCCACAGCTGGGGGGAAGCTATGGTTAGTAAAGGAGTTGGACATCTCGGATGTCCCGGAGTGGAAAGCCTCATCGTGGGAGCAGATGCGGCGGAGGTGGAGAAACTGGGAAAGAGGGATCGCGTCCTTGCAAGAGACAGGGTGGGAAGAGCTGTAATCGAGGTCGCTGTGGGTGTCGGTTTGTAAAAGATGTCAGTGGATGAGGAATCTCCTGAGATGGAAAGATCGAGGAAGGAGAGAGGTGTCAGAGATAGTCCAAGTGAGTTAGAGAGCACTCCTAATCCCCCTTATCCCCTCCCCGTACTTCGACCTCTCCTCCTGTGCCCCCTCTTGTTCCCTCCCCTCCATCCACCTCCTGTCCTACATCACACTCTTCACCCCTTTACCACTCCCAACCCCTCTCACCCCTTTCCTCTCACCAGCCCAGCCCCTCTTACCCCCCCCCCCCCAATCCTGTCTTCAGTCTTGAAGAAGGGTCCTGACCCGAAACGTTGACCACCTGCTTTTGTCCATGGATGCTGCCTGGCCTGCTGAGTTCCTCCAGCATCATCGTGTTTTTCATTTGGGTCTTAACTTGAGTAGGTGGCAATTACAAAAGTATGAAGGCAGAGTTAGCTAATGTTGATTGGGAAAATGGAGTCTCACCCTGAAGTTGACTGTGGATTAGTCAGAACTGGCAGATCAGGTGGAGAGGGGGGCAGTCAAATCATGGCCCACCTACCCAACACTTCTGGACCCTTGCGGCATCTCATCTGTAAACGTCTAATGTTAGAGAAGTGAGTGTAACCAAGCTGGCTGACAGTTGGGCTGCATAGCTTCCAATGGTGGGATGAAGGGAACTGGGGATGTGCATGAGGCCAGGACTGGAGGAGGCCAGAAATCTGGTGGCTGTAGGAGTGGAAGTTGTCCCACAGGTGGGTACAGCATACCCAGGGAAGTGTGTGAGCCCATGGAATTTAAATTACAACATTAGATCATTGGAGATTAAAAGGCATCATTTCCTGTTCTACCATTATTGGGATCTATTGTTCCAGTGTGTGATTTAAAACTGCAATTAGTTTGTGATTAAAAAATTTTTCTAATATTGGTATTAGTTTATTATTGTTACTTGTACCGAGGTACAGTGAAAAGCTTGTCTTACAAACTGTTGTACAGGTCAATTCATTACACAGTGCAGTTACATTGAGTTAGTACAGAGCGCATTGATGTAGTACAGGTAAAAACAGTAACAGTACAGAGTAAAGTGTCACAGCTACAGAGAGTGCTGTGCAATAAGGTAGATCGTGAGGTTAGAGTCCATCTCATTGTATAAAGGAACCGTTCAATAGTCACAGTAGGGTAGAAGCTGTCCTTAAGTCTGGTGGTACGTGCCCTCAGGCTCCTGTATCTTCTCCCTGATGGAAGAGGAGAGAAGAGAGAATGTTCTGGGTGGGTGGGGTCTTTGATTATGCTGGCTGCTTCGCCAAGACAATGAGAGGTAAAGACAGTCCAAGGAGGGGAGGCTGGTGTCTGTGATGTGCTGGGCTGTGTCCACAACTCTGCAGTTTCTTGTGGTCCTGGGCAGAGCAGTTGCTGTACCAAGCCGTGATACATCCAGATAAGATGCTTTCTATGGTGCATTGGTAAAAGTTGGTGAGAGTCAAAGGGGACAAACCAAATTTCTTTAGCCTCCTGAGGAAGTAGAGGTGCTGATGAGCTTTCTTGGCTGTGGCATCTACATGATTTGACCAGGGCAGTCTGTTGGTGATGTTCACTCCCAGAAACTTGAAGCTCTCGACCTCAGCACCATTGATGTAGACAGGTGCATGTACACCACCCCCTTTCCTGAAGTCAATGACCAGCTCTTTTGTTGACATTGAGGGAAAGGTCGTTGTCATGACACCATTCCACTAAGCTCTGTCTGTCCTGTACACCGACTCATCGCTGTATGACATTCAGCCTACAATGGGATCTCTAACAGCTAATAAACACCATACTGTTGGGGGATGTTTCCGTGAATAAATCCCAGGGTCTGGGTGTGGGGCTGCTGGAGGAGTCTAGGGGTTTCTGAGGTTTGGAGATATACATGACAGGTGCACTGAGAGATCGGAGGTTGTTCACAAAGTCCCATGCAGCATTTACATTTATGGGTATTATGTATGAAAGCTATTTTAAAATTTTGAAGCCACATTCCTTGTCAGACTTTTGCAGCGTGTAATTGTGAGCACTTTACTCCACAGCCTTCTGCAGGGGTTACACAGGTCCAGGCCTTGGTAGTTGAAGGCATTGTCACTTTCCAGCTCGTACTGTGTGTTTTTGTCATCTCACACAAGGAAAGCAACTTTGAAGGATCTGCACACGTGGTCCTTGGCATTTCTGTGACCCTTGGACATTTGGTGGCGGTGAGTATGACTCGCTGATGCCATTTATACAATGCCTAGCAGTGCCTTGCTCTCAATCCCACAATCCCAGCCCAACAAGTCCTGAGAAGAGCAGGACCCAGGCAGCCTGCCACCACCACCTGCCCCCCCCCCCACCCCCACCCCGTGGATGGGAGAACTGGGTACTCTGTCCTGTTAGCAGGACAGGGAATGGGTGCTGTAAAACCCCAGGCAACCATACAGCTCAGTTCTATCATGGGCAAACTCTGATTTCAATCTGCTCACTGCTCTGCCTTCTTCCTCTGGAAGGTCTCTGCTCTGGGATGTAGTGTATTCAGGTCAGATACTGGAGGTGGGATGGGTGATTTGCTGGGATTGGGAAACTAATCATTAGATCAAAGCTGTTGAAATCAGAGAAGGCTAATATAACAACTGGATTTTTTTCTTTCCTTTGAACGCATGCTTATTTGTTGTAAAATGTGTTGTTGCTGGGGAAGAAAGATTGAAGCAGAGGATTGGTTGTAAAGGTTTTTCTGGCACACGGCCCAGTTGTGGTGGTGCCATGGGAATGGGCTCATTGGTCGACCAACAGCAGGAGTGTGGTGGAAGGAAATACCCAGCAGGTCAGGCAGCATCTGTGGGGAGAGAATTGGTTAATGTTTCCAGTCAAAGGCCCCTTGTCAGAACTGGGAAAAGTGAGAACACGTTTTAGTGGTAGGGATGGTAAGAGGAGAAAGGTTGGTTGCCAGTGTGTGACAGACAGGTCCATCTAGAGGATCACTGGGTTAAAACAAACCAGATTGAGGCCAGTGTACTTGATTGGAAATCTCTTAAAAATAAATAGCAGTAAATATTTAGAATGAAGGAAAACTGACAGGTATGAAAAGCAAGACAGCAAGACATCTGGATTTGAAATTTGTTCACACAAGCCCAACAAACGGCATTGTGCTTTTGAAAATCATGTGAGGACGAAGTAATTCTGCTCCTTTCTTGGGTTTAGCACCACCTGATGATATTGTCTCCTCATTTTCCAATGAGATTTTGATGTTTGCTGGTATGAAACTTCCCATAAGTGAAGTGGACAGCAGTGCAATGCCCAGGTATTGTCATTAGTGAGATTCCCTACCATGTTGGCCTGAACAGTGCCGTCACTGTTCACTCCAAGCTGCATCTACTGACATGGAAGGCTCAACCACATTATTAAAAGGGGTGGCCATGCTATTTATGCAGCCAGATTGCTGCTCACTGCTGCACATGCTCACAGCTCACTACATACTGCCCAGTCAAATCTGACCCTTCCCTGCATCTTCAAACAATTCTTGGCAGCAAAACCATCTCTGACTGCCCATTTATCTGGGCCTGGCTCTCCTCTTCATGGATGAAATAGGTGTGTCATGCTCCCCTAAGGTGCATTGCAAGAGGCAGGCAAGGGCTCGGCACCCAACAGCTTATCCACCCAAGGAAGTCCTGTTCTTATCAACATTCCCTGGGAGAGCAGTGTCCACACAGGCTGTGCTCCTTCTGTCCCAGGGTCAGAGTGGGGATGCCCGCTGATGATTGCAGAAGGTTCAGTTCCATTCACAACTCATCAGTGAATGAAGGAGTCCATACCTGGCTGCAGCAAGACGTGGACAACACTAGGGCTGTTGTGACAAAGTGCCAGGCAGTGACCATCTCTGACAAGACAGCTTAATCACCTACCCTCAACCACAAATAGCATTAACTCTTGCCAAATCCAGCACCATCAATGTCCTGGGCATTAATAATGCCAGGAACTGTCAGTCCAGCAAATAGTGTGCCAGCAAAAGCAGGTATCCTGTTGTGTGACTCTCTGCTGACAGCCCAAAGCCCTTCTATCTATAAAGCACGAGTCAAGAAATGTGATGGAACTCTCTCTACTTTCCTGGATGTATGTAGCTCCAATAACTCTCAAACTCAACAGTACCCAGAACAAGCAACCCACTTGCTGGGAGCCCTATCCAGCATCCAAGACATCCTTTCCCAGCACCACCATTGCACAGTGGCTGCAGTGTATACCATCCATAAAATGCACTGCACTTACCCAGCCGGGCTGCTCCCAAACCTGTGACCTCTATCAGCAAGAGGAACAAAGGCGGCTGGTACATGGAGGACCACCTGCTGCAGCTTTCCCTTCCAGCCGCACACCATCTTGACTTGGAAATATATCGACGGTCCTTCATCATTGCTGAGCGTGAATCCTGGAACACTCTTCCTGACAACACTGTGGGAGCACCTTCGTCAGAAGGGTTGCAGTGATTGTAGAAGGTGGCTGTCTACCAGCTTCTTGAGGGCATTGAGGGAGGGGCAATACGGCATGGGACTGCCAGTGACACCCAGGATCTGGAACACAAATTTAAAAAAAAAACTCCCATCTGTAGACTGGCGGAAGCTGATGTGTGCCTGCGCTGCACTCAGTCGAGATCATCCTCGCCCCCAGCCCCAACATCAGCCCAGCTGCTGATCTCAGTCATGTTGCTGACCTGTGCACTACATAGAGCAGTACAGCACAGAACAGGCCCTTCGGCCCACAGTGTTGTGCTGACATTGCTAATCCCTCCTACCTACAGAATGCCCATATCCCTCTATTTTCCTCTCATTCATGTGCCCATCTAAGCCCCTCTTAAAAGCCCCCCGATGAATTTCCCTCCACCACCCTATCAGACAACACATTCCAGGCATTCACCATTCTCAGTAAACAAAAACGCCCCCCCTCTCTCCTTAAATGCATGCCCTCTGGTCACTGTATAAATGGGAAAATTGGGAGGTCACTGTTGTTCCTACCCTGCCGGAACTGGCTCCGTCCACATCTCTCCCACCCACAGCTGGACTGGACACTGACATTTTCTGCCAGCTGGGACCCTCAGTGAAGGCACCACACACACATTCATCTCTACTCATTCCCAATGTCCAGCTGACTTTTGTAACGGTCAATCCCTGATGCAGCTCCCGCGATTCCTTCATCCGAAGCCTGGCACAGCCGATTCTGCTCTTCCAGCACCAGGGCTCCCTGAAGGATGGATGTCATGGGACGAGGTCTCTCCTCTGCTCAAATGGTTGCTCACTCCACTCACAACTGCAACCATCCCAGCAGTGTGACGATCACAGCCACACCACCACCGACGGTTTAGAAGGTGCAGACACCGTGGTTTCACTGTCTGCACTGTGTGGGCAGTTCTGCCCAGGGTAAGCAGCCAGGCTTGCTAACACCAGGTAGTCTGCTGTGCACCAAAAGCTCTGAGATGGAGCTGGGCACAGATCTTCAGGCAAAGCACAGCAGCGCCAGGGTGAAGGTCCACAGCAAGACGGCCAAAGGGAACTGGAAGAAGAGGAAGACGTGGGTGATGGGTCACTCCATCCAAACCCTCCACTGTAGGAGCCCCAGGTCAGGCTCTGCTGGAAAGATGACTGTCTGGATGCACTGAAAGTAGTATTTGGTCCTGGAAAGATTCTGAGAGCCTTGAATATCTGCCTGTTCCTGTACACTCAGCTTCACATCACCAGGTCACAACAGCTACAACATTATCTTAGAAATATTCTTCAACCATTGAGATACAACCACATTACACTATAGGCATCCTTTAACTATGAATCATGTCAGGAAGGTTACTTAGCCCAAATGGATGCAAAGTTTTCCTCCATAAACAGCCTGCAGCTTTCAATTTCATTCTCACGAGCCAGTGTAGAACAAAGGACATTATATTTTAATAACGCAATATTGTCATGATTGCGAACCCTGGTGTTTTTTAAAATAAGTTGTTCTGCGTTATCCATACAGTGCCTCACCTTTCACAGCTGCTGCATCATGAATTAATCTTTGAGGCTGAATCCCACAATAACCCGCAGTCCTTCCTATTTGCATGTCACACAGGTGCTCAACAAAAGGTCCACTTCTCACTCAGTGAAGTACAATGGTGGATAGTTCAGATCCAAACAATGCGCAACTCTGTGAGGTCAGGAAGGCATTTAATCTCTTCATATTCAGCAGTCGCAAATGGTCATAATTTCACTGTAATAAGTTCACTCAGTAGCTTCATGGTCTCAATGAAATCACAGCCAAATGACTAATAACGGAGTGCAGTTGACATCTCAGTCCATTCAACTACAGATCTCACTTCATGCTTCGACAACCGCCTTGAGATCCTAGTGTTCCCTCTCAGCCTCTGAAAGAAACACTACATTGGAGTCCTGTGACAATGTGCTTCCAGCTGAAGTCTCACCATCTTTCTGTGATTCTTCAAACAACAATGATGTCTGAGTGGCAGTCATTTCTCAACCAGCAAGGTGTGAGGCATGGCCTACCCTTCTGTTGCTTGGCATTGAGATTATCCTCACATCTCCAAAGGCACTGGGATCACTGGCTGATATTCCTGTGGCAAGTGACTCATCTCCTGACTCCCTAAAGCCTTTTCACCATCTATAAGGCATGACTGAGCAGGGTGATGAAATGCTTTCCACTTGCAGCAACACACAAGAAGCTGGAGGAACTCAGCGGGTCAGGCAGCATCTGCGGAGGGAAATGGACAGTCGACGTTTCGGGTCGAGACCCTTCATCTGACGGGAACGCTCTCCACTTGCCTGGATGAAAGCAGCTCCAGTAATGCTCAGGAAACTCAACCCCATCCAGGACAACGTGGCCTGCTGACTGACAATCCAACCACTAACCTAAACGTACAGTTCCTTCAACAGTGCACCATGGCCGCAGTGTCTGTCTACAATATGCAACCTGCTATGACTTCCTTGACAGCATGTCCCAGACCTGTAACCACAACCACCAGGGCAGCAGCAGCAGATGGGAATGCCAGACCCTGCAAGGGGCCAACTAGGATGCACACCATCCTGATTTACAAATGCAGATGTAAGTGATGGAACAATGTACAGAGGGATCTTGGGGTCTGAGTCCATAGCTCAGTGAAAGTGCCCACACAAGTGGATAGGATGGCAAAGAAGGTGCTTGCCTTCACTGGTCGGGTCATTGAGTGCAAGTGAGGAAGTCATGTTGCAGTTATATAAAACAGTGGTTAGGCTGCAATTGGAGTATCATGTACAGTTCCAGTTCCCCCATTACAGGAAGGATTTGGAGGCTTTGGAGAGGGTGCAGAAGTGGTTCACCAGAATGCTGCCTGGATTATGGGGTATAAGGAGAGATTGGACAAACTTGGGTTGCTTTCCCTGGAGCATCACCCACTTCGACAGTACCATTGACTCTGTCTACACTTCCTGCTGAGTTGGGAAAGCAGCCAACGTAATCAAGGACTAGACATTCCCCCTTCTCCTGCCTTCCATTGGGCAGAAAATACAAAAGCTTGAGAACACGTACCACTGGGCTCAAGACATTCTCCATCTCGCTGTGAGAAGACTCTTGAACAGACTTCTTGTGTGATAAAGCTGAAGTCTTGAAGTCTTGATCTCTCGATCTACTTCGTCTTGGCCCTTTACTGTGGGATTGGGGGGAGCAGTGGGAGATCAGTCACTGTGTCCACCTGCACTCTCGTTCTCTGTAACTGTTACACTATTTTCTGCTTTGTCTTCCTTTTGTACTACCTCGATGTACTGATGATGAGTCTGCATTATAGCAAAGAGAAGCTTTTCACTGTATCTCAGTACATGAGATAATCATAAACCAATTACCAGCAGCTGAAGGTGGTGGCTCATTACCACTGTTCCAGAGGCAGTTCTGGATAGAAACATAGAGAAGCTACAGCACAATTCAGGCCCTTCGGCCCACAAAACTGTGCCGAACATGTCCCTACCCTAGAAATTACTAGGCTTGCCCATAGCCCTCTATTTCTCTCAGCTCCATGTACCTATCTAACAGTCTTTTAATAAATGAGCAATAAGTGATCGCCTTGCCAGTGAATAAATAAATAGAAACTTACTCCATTATTTTATGCTTCGTTATGGATTGCTGGTAGGCATAGTCTTGCCATTAGCTAAACACCACCATGCCCACCTCCTGCACCACCCACACTGACCACTGCCACCACCCCCCACCTCGTGTGCATAGACACATTTTCCAAGCATGAAAGACCAGGTGGACTAACTCCTGTTGCTGACTGCCTACAGATCCGCTTCACTGGATGCAGCATGAATCCCGCACGGTCCCTGGGACCTGCCGTGATAACATCAAACTTCTCTCAGCACTGGGTGAGTAAAGTGTCTTCATCTCCACACTGGGCCTTGGGTGCTTCTCTGCTTCTTCACAAAACGTCCCATCACATGTTGCTGCAATCAATGACGCGGAGAGACCTGAGCTAATCGCCTCCACGTGGCCATTTGTTAAATCAGTCGGTCTGGGTCCCAGATGGGGGAGGCATTGATTATTGTGGGGCTGATGACCAGGGTTAGGATTCAGATTTTGTTTTGAAAGAGTTAAGCATCTTGATTGAAAAATATTTTTTTAATTTCCCCAACTCCACGTTTTTAATTAATAATTAAAAAACTTATTTAATTAATAATTATAAGCAGAGCAGGTGATCTGGAGACATAAGACTGCAGATGCTGGAATCTGGAGCAAAAAAAACAAACTGCTGGAGGAACTCAGCAGGTCGAGCAACATCTGTGGAGGCAGAAGGATAGTCGACTATCTCTTTAGTCTCCACAGATGCTGCTTGGCCTGCTGAGTTTATCCAGCAGTTTGTTTTTCGCTGATAGCAGGTGATCTGTTGTGACTATAGCACATGGGAGCTAATGGAGAATATTGTGATCCTCTCCCACCACGTGTGCAGAAAGTGTCCGCACCTTCTGGAATTTTGGTTCAGAGTTGATGACCTGGAGTCTGAGCATCAGACACTGATGCATCGAGGCAGGAGAGAGTTATCTGCATACATTGTTCCATGTGGCAATCACACTTCTTTGGATGATTACTGAAGAATTGTCAGTGGACAGGTACTGTGAGACGAGACTGTAATGAAAGCAGGTATGTGGATCCTTGGCCTTTGCACGCGTCCAACAGGTATGAGGTTCTTGCGGCCTGTGTTGAGAGTAGACACTGCAAGGACAATCAACCTGGCCACAGTCTTGGAGGTTGACAGGAGACTGTGAGCGCAGGTGACAGGTTGGGTGGTTAAAAAACATTTGGCTGAAACGTGGAGTTGGGGAAATTTTAAATAATTTGAGTAAATAAAACTGTAAATAATTCGATAGTCTTTTGTTGTGAGTTAATCTGATAAAGACACGGTGGGACACCCCAGACTTGTGGACAGCTCATCTGGGGCTATGTGCCAACTCCAAGTTGCTTCTGGTGTCCTGGATAGCCACAAGCATCGGCTGCAGGGGCTCCAGCTCCGGGTTTCAGGAGGTGGTCACCTGTGGATCAATTGAGTGTAAGCACAGAGGGACTGAGTGCGTGCCAGAAGGACAGAAAAAGAGAGGCAGGTACTTCAGGAGACCCCCAAGCTCATCTTACTCTCTAAGCAGTGTTCAGTTACTGACTACTGATGGGGAAGAGGGTTCCCCTGGATGTCCAGAGACATGACCGTCATGGGTGGGTCAGTTATATAGGAAGGAGGGTGGGGGGAGATTCTATAGTGAGGGGAGCAGACTGGTGCCTCTGGGATGGGACCTTGCCCCCTGGCCTGCTGTTCCCATTTCTTTTGTCCTGACATTGGGTCCCGGAGTCTGGTGTTGCTTGTGCTTCGGGGTTTCAGAATTTGGAAGAATGGAGTTTGGGCTTTTGAACCTTTTGGGGGTTTGAATGTTTGACATTAGATCTTTGAGCTCCTGAGAACTACGGTTTTAGGAGACAAATCACTGGTTGGGGTAGAACTCAAGGGGGATGTGGGTTTCACATCACCTCAGCTTCGGATCATTAGGCGTGTGGATGTGTGATCGCAGCGTGTTTGGAGGATGCAGTCTTTTAGCACTGGGGTTTTAATTGTGTGTTTCCATGCCTGGCACAGAAGAGGAGTTGAGGCCAGTGTAGATCAGCCATGGTCATACTGAATGGGGCAGGCTTGAGGGGCCGAGTGGCCTACTCCTGTTATTTTCTTGTGTGGATGTAACCACTGGATATTTGGTTCAGATACTTGGATCCCTTGGAGGAAAGGGAGAAGTGGAGGACTGTTGGAGGTGGGGGCAAGCGTACATTTAAATGGGTATAATGCCACAGTTGAGGCTTGGGTTTGTACAGATCAGTAGCTGCAGAACTCTTCAAAGAACAAAGATTAAATATTTGAGAGAAATACTCAGCGGGTCAGGCAGCATCTGTGGAGAGAGAAACAGTTAATGTTTCAGGTTGAACTCCCTTCATTAGAACTGATCTGAGTTCTGACAGAAGGTCTTTGACCTGAAGCATTAATTATTTCTTTCTCCACAGGTGCTGCCTGACCTCCTGAGATTCTCCAGCATTTTCTGGTTTTATTTCAGCTTTTGTTTTGATTTTCGTTAAGTGTTTGAGATGGTGAAAGTGTGCCAGGTACCACAGGCCGTGTGGAATGGGTATTTCTCACATCCAGTGAGGTCTCTAAAATGGAGAACATCCAGTGCCCATCAGTCTTTGGCCACAGACGTGCCGGTGTTGGACCGGGAAGTTGTTGACGTGCTGGTGTTGGACCAGGAGGTTGTTGGTGTGCCGGTGTTGTATCAGAGCGAGGACAGAGTAGACCACAGTACAGTGGATGCTGCAGGGTTCAGCACAAGCACTTCTGCTTTTTGTGGCATTCTGTGTGTAAATGATTTAAATTGAACCGTAAGTGACACAGGAAGGAAGCTGATAATGTTGAAATAGAAAGTAAGATTGGTGGTGAGCAAGGAATTTCTAATCTATAGCGGGATATCAATGGACTGGTTAGTTTGGCAGAAAAGTAGTGACTGGGTCTCAATACAAATGGAAGTAACACACTTGGGAGAGGGTTACAAGGCAGGGGCATACTCGGTCAATGGTAGGGACTAAGACATGCAGAGCAGAGGGACCTTGGGGTACAAGACCATAAGATCCTTGAAGGAAGCAGCCTCAGTAACTGAGAAGGCCAATGGGAGACTTCCTTTCTTGGCTGAGGCACCAAATACAACAGCAGGGATAAAACAGAAGCTGCTGGAAATAGTGCAGGCCGCATCGTTCTGGATCTGGGCATTGTTGGCAAGGCCAGTGTTATTGCCCATCCCTAAGTGCCCCTGAGAAAGTGGTAGTAAGCTGGTTTCTTGAAGCATTGCTCTCTCTGGTGGAGTTACTCCTACAGAGCTAGTGGGGAGGGTGTTTGGGGGATTCAGACCCAGTGATGATGAAGGACCAGCCATATATTTCCAAATCAGTGTGCTGTGTGACTTGGAGGTGAGCCTGCAGAGGGTGGGGTTCACGTTCGCCTGCAGCCCTCCTCCTTGTGGCAGAGGTCACAGGTCTGTGAGATGATGTCAGCACGCACAGGGTGAGTGCATTTGTAAATGGGCACACTGTAACCACAATGCATCGATGGTGGATACCAATGGTCAGAATGGTGGCTGCTCCACCGGTCAAGTGGGCTGCTTTGTCTTTTTGGGGGGGGGGAGAGATCAAGCTTCAGGGTGCTAGCACTGCCCTCACTGAGGCAAGTGAAGTTTTCATCACATTCCTAACTTGTGCCTTATAGATGATGCAAGTGCTTACTGGTGTCAAAGGTGCCCAGTCTCGAACCAGTTCTTGTGGCCGAGGTACTTGTGTGACTGGTCCAGTTGAGTTTCTGGTCAATGATGGTCCCTAGGATGTTAATGGTGGGGGACTTGGTGTTAGTGACCCCTTAAATGTCAAGGGTAGCAGTTGAGATGGCACTTTTGTGGCATGGATGTTACTGGCCACATATTGCTCCATGCCAGAATGTTGTTTAGGATCTTGCTGCATGCTGATAGGTGACAACATTCAGGCAGGGACTGCTTCATTTGCTGAGGAGCTGTGAATGGAATTGAACGTTGTGTAAACATCAGTGACCATCCCCATCTCTTACTGTATGATGGCAGGAAGGGCATTGGTGAAGCAACTGATGATGGTTGGGCCCAGGACACTGCCCTGAGGAACTCCTGCAGTGATGTTCTATGGCTGGGAAGATTGACCTCCAACCACCACAACCAGCTTGCTTTGTGCAAGGTATGAGCCCAGCCACCAGGGTGTTTTTCTCCCTGATGCCCATTGACTTCAGTTTTATCAGGTCTCCGTGATGCCACACTTGATCAAGCACTACCTTGAAGGCTTGATCAGTAAGCTTGTGGATGTCAGGAAATTGGGAGGTGTTGATAGTGAAGGTTATCATAGATCACAGGGGGATCTTGATCAGTTCGGGAAGTGGGCTGAGGAGTGGCAAATGGATTTCAATACAGATAAATGTGAGGTGATGCATTTTGGAAAGTCAAACCAGTGGAGAACTTGTATTCAGGTCCTGTTCCATTACACTCCCTAGTGCCCGACTCCTGTATCGTAGGGCACGAGGGAGTGTGATAGAACAGAGGCACCTAGCAGTACAAGTGCATAGATCATTGAAAATGGTGTCACAGGTAGACAGGGTGGTGAGAAAGGTGTTTAGCACAGTTTGGACATTATGCTGCAGCTGTATAAGTCGTTGGTGAGGCCGCACTGTGTACAGTTTTGGTCGCCCTGTTATAGGAAAGACGTGGTTAAACTGGAAAGAGCACAGAAACTATTTACAAGGACGTTGCTAGGACTAGGCCTGAGTTATAGGGAGAGGTTGGCCAGGCTAGGTCTTTATTCCTTGGAACGTAGGAGAATGAGGGGCGACTTTGTAGAAATGTTCAAAATTGAGAGGCATAGATGAGGTGGACAGTAGCAGTCTTTTCCCCAGGGTGGGGGAGTCCAAAATGAGGGGGCATAGACTGAGGATGAGAGGGGAAAGATTTAAAAGGGACCTGAGGGGCAATGTTTTCACACGGAGGGTGGTGAGTGTATGGAACGAGCTGCCAGAGGAAGTGGGTGAGGCAGGTACAACAGCATCATTTAAGAAGCACTTGGATAGGTACATGGAGGGTTGGGGCTTGGAGGGATATGGACCAGACGTAGGAAATTGGGACTAGCAGGGTGGACAACGTGGTCTGCATGGACTCATTGGGCCGAAGGGCCAGGGTCCGGGATGTCACTGATCGGGTCCACAGGATTCTTGAGTGGGAGGGAGAGCAGCCAGAAGTTGTGGTCCATATTGGCACCAACGACATAGGTAGGAAGGGGGATGAGGTCCTGAAGAGTGAGTTCAGGGAGCTAGGCAGAAAATTGAGGAACAGGAGCTCAAGGGTAGCTATCTTGGGATTGCTGCCAGTGCCACGTGATAGTGAAGGCAGGAACAGGAGGAGGTGGCAGATAAATGTGTGGCTGAGAAGCTGGTGCAGGAGGGAGGGTTTTAGATTTCTGGATCATTGGGATCTCTTCTCGGGAAGGTGGGACCTGTACAGAGAGGACGGGTTACACCCGAACCAGAAGGGGGCCAATATCCTTGCAGCGAGGTTTGCTAGGGTGGTTCGGGAGGGTTTAAACTAGTTTGTGAGGGGGAAGGGAACCGGAGGAGTAGGTCAGAGGAAGAAGGGAATGGGGAAAAGTTAGATCAAACAGGTAGAGAGGCTTTGGGGAAGGAGAAGCAGAATACAGGCTGTAAAAGGAGAAAGGTAGATGGACTGAAGTGTGTTTACTTAAATGCAAGAAGTGTCAGGAATAAGGGAGATGAACTGAGGGCTTGGATAAGTATGGGGGATTATGATGATGTGGCTATTACTGAGACGTGGCTGACGTCAGGAGAGGAGTGGATGTTGAATATTCCTGGTTTTCGGTGTTCTAAGAGGGATAGGGAAGGGGGGGAGAAGAGGAGGAGGGGTGGCGATACTGGTCAGGGACACTGTTACGGCTGTGGAAAGGATGGATGTTGTAGAAGGATCATCTCTAGAGTCCGTATGGGTGGAATTAAGGAACAAGAAAGGAGCAGTTACTCTACTAGGAGTATTCTGTAGGCCCCCCGGTAGCAGTAGAGATATAGAGGAGCAGATTGGCAGGCAGTGTTTGGAGAGAAGCAAAAGTAACAGGGTTGTTATAATGGGAGACTTCAACTTCCCAAATATAGACTGGAACCTGCTTAGTGCCAAAGGTTTAGATGGGACGGAATTTGTTAAATGTGTCCAGGAGGGATTCCTGACGCAGTATGTTGACAGGCCGACTAGAGGGAATGCCATGTTAGATCTAGTTTTAGGAAATGAACCGGGACAGGTGAAGGATCTATTGGTGGGTGAGCATTTGGGGGACAGTGACCATTGCTCCATAACCTTTAAAATTGTCATGGACAGGGACAGGTGCAGAGAGGACAAGAGGATTTTTAATTGGGGAAGGGCTAACTACGAGGCTATAAGGAGAGAACTTGGGAGTGTAAATTGGGATGTCCTTTTTTGAAGGAAAATGTACCATGGAGATGTGGTCGATGTTCCGGGATCTTATGCAGGATGTTAGGGATAAATATGTCCCGGTGAGGCAGAGAAGGAATGGCAGGGTGAAGGAAGAGATGGAACGACTTGTTAGGGAGAAGAAGGTAGCGTACATGAGGTATAAGCAGCAAGGTTCAGACAGGGCCTGTGAGGAATATAGGGTAGCGAGGAAGGAACTTAAGGGCTGAAGAGAGCTAGAAGGGGACATGAAAAGGCGTTGGCTAGTAGGACTAAGGAAAATCCCAAGGCCTTTTTCAAGTACGTGAAGGGTAGGAGGATGGCTAGGGTAAAGGTAGGTCTGATTAAGGACAAAGGTGGGAGAATTTGCCTGGAGGCGGCAGAAGTGGGAGAAGTTCTCAATGAATACTTCTCTTCGGTATTCACCAGGGAGAGGGATCTTGATGACGCGGAAGGGAGTGCTGGTAGGGGTAATGTTCTCGAGGTTGTAGATATCAAGAGAGGATGTGTTGAAGTTGTTAAATAATATCAAGACAGATAAATCTCCGGGGCCTGACGGGATTTTCCCCAGGCTGCTTCGAGAGGCGAGGGAGGAGATTGTTGAACCGTTGGTAAGGATCTTTGAGTCCTCGTTGTCCACGGGGATGGTCCCAGAGGATTGGAGGGTTGTGAATGTTGTCCCCTTGTTCAAAAAAGGTAATAGGGATAGGCCAGGGAATTATAGACCGGTGAGTCTCACGTCTGTGGTGGGTAAGCTGTTAGAAAGGATTCTAAGGGATAGAATTTATGAACACCTAGAGAATCATGGACTGATTAGGGACAGCCAGCATGGCTTTGTGAAGGGAAGATCTTGCCTCACAAGCCTGATAGAGTTCTTTGAGGAGGTGACCAGGAAGATTGATGATGGCAGTGCGGTGGATGTGGTTTACATGGATTTTAGTAAGGCGTTTGATAAGGTTCCTCATGGTAGGCTTCTTCAGAAGGTCAGAGGCCAAGGGATCCAAGGAAGCTTGGCTGTGTGGATTAGGAATTGGCTTGCATGTAGAAAGCAGAGGGTTGTGGTGGAAGGAGTGCCCTCGGATTGGAAGGCAGTAACTAGTGGTGTCCCGCAGGGATTGGTTCTGGGACCTCTACTTTTTGTGATATTTATAGATGACTTAGATGAGGGGGTGGAAGGCTGGGTTAGTAAGTTTGCGGACAACACTAAGATCGGCGGTGTTGTGGAGGGCTTTCGGAGCTTACAGAGGGATATTGATAGGATGCAGAGCTGGGCTGACAAGTGGCAGATGGAGTTCAATCCAGAGAAGTGTGAGGTGGTACACTTTGGAAGGACAAACTCCAGGGCAGAGTACTGGGTAATTGGCAAGGTACTTGGCAGTTTGGAGGAGCAGAGGGATCTGGGGGTTCATATACACAGGTCATTGAAAGTTGCCTCACAGGTGAATAGAGCAGTTAAGAAGGCCAATGGGATGTTGGCTTTCATAAGTCGCGGGATTGAGTTTAAGAGCCGTGAGGTGATGATGCAGCTTTACAAAACTCTAGTTAGGCCACACTTAGAGTACTGTGTTCAGTTCTGGTCGCCGCATTATAGGAAGGATGTGGAGGCGTTGGAGAGGGTGCAGAGGAGATTTACCAGGATGCTGAATATGAGGAGAGGCTTAAGGTGCTAGGGCTTTATTCACTGGAAAGGAGGAGGATGAGAGGAGACATGATAGAGATATATAAAATATTGAGAGGAATAGATAGACAGTCAGCGCCTCCTTCCCAGGGCACCAATGCTCAAGACGAGAGGGCATGGCTTTAAGGTTATGGGTGGGAGGTTCAGGGGAGATGTCAGGGGGAGGTTTTTCACCCAGAGAGTGGTTGGTGCATGGAATGCACTGCCTGGGGCGGTGGTGGAGGCAGATACATTGGACAGGTTCAAGAGCTTGTTGGATAGGCATATGGAGGAGTGTGGGATGGGGGGATATGCGGGAGGAAGGGGTTAGGTAGTGTGAGGGTGGTTTGATGGACGGCACAACATGGTGGGCCGAAGGGCCTGTTTTTGTGCTGTATGGTTCTATTTATGCTGTATTGCTCTATGACTCTGTGGTCATTCTCACCTCATCTCTAGAATTGAGCTCTTTTGTCCATGTTTGGACTAAGGCTGTAATGAGGTCTGTATACGAGTGGGACTGAGGAAATCCAAACTGGAGGTTTGGTGAGTAAGTGCTGCTTGATAGCATTGTTGCTGACACCTTCCATCTGGTGACTCAGAGTAAGCTTGTTGGTAAGTAATTTGTTGGATTGGATTTGTCCTGCTTGTGAACAAGACATCCCTGAGCAATTTTGCACATTGCTGGATGGATGTCAGTGCTGTAACTGTACCAGAACAGCTTGGCTAGAGGCACAGCTAGTTCTGGAGCACAGTTCTTTAGTATTACAGCTGGGTTGTTATTTGCACCTTTGCTGTGGCCAGTGCTCTCAGCTCTTTGTTACTATCACATGGAGTGAATCCAATTGGCTTCTGTAATGGTGGGGATCTCAGGAGGAAATCAGGATGATCATCTACAGCTACAAATGCTTCAACATGGTTCAGACACGTAGTTATGGAGAACAAGGAAATGGTACTGGTGTTTATCAGATATTTTGCACAAGTCTTTATGATGGAAGTTATTACAAGCACCCTGTTAGTACTGAGTAATGCTGGGGAGGAATTAAATACCATTGCCATCGCTGGAGGGCTAGTATTCAGGAAAACTTATGGGCTTTTACATCCCATGGATGAAAAAGACAGTGGATGCAACAGTTATAACTGTCCAAAAATCCTTAGGTTTTGCAGAGGTAGATACTGAAGGATCAGGAAACTGCTGATGTGATGTCCTTGTTCAAAAAGTGTGGGAGGCACAAAATGTACAACTGCAGGTAGAGTGCCCTAACATCTATCAATGCAAAAATGTTAGGATCATTTTTTTTTACAAGTTAATAGCAGAAATGTTGTAACCTGAACACATGGTTTCACAAAGAGGCGTAGCATGAAAACAGGCCCCTCTGCCCACTGAGTCTGTGCCAACCATTAAACACCCATTTACACTAATCCCCATTTATTCTCCCCACATTCCATCAACTCTCCCCAGATTTTACCACTCACCTACACACAATTTAGTTGTGCCAGTTAACCTACCAACCCACATAACTTTGGGATGTGGGAGGAAACCAGAGCACCCAGAGGAAACCCACACAGTTGCAGGGAGAATTGTGCAAACTCCACACATAGTGCCCGAGGTTGGGTTTGAACCTGGGTCCTGAACCGAGCTGCTAGCTGTGCCACTGTGTCTGACAAATTTATTTTAAATTTTTGTTGAAGCATCAACCAGGGTGGATAAAGGGGAAATAGTAAATGTAATATATTTGGATTTTCAAAAGGCATTTGATGAGTTGCCAAACAAATGATTTCCTCAAGGTAGCGAGCTCATGTGGGAGGCAATACATTAGAGAACTAGCTGACTAACGGGAAGCAGCAATTGGGAGGGTTGGACGTCATTTCCGGGTTGGCAACCCGTGACCAGTGGGACTACAGCTGTAAATTGGTGATCTAAGGAAAGGAGCTGAATGTATTATAGCCACACTTGCAGATGATACAGAGAGAAGGCAGCTATGAGGATGCAAACAGTTGCTGGGGAAATATTAATAGGTTAAAAAGTTGTCAGATGGGGTATAGTGTGTGAAAGTGTGAAGTTGTTCACTTTGGAGAGAAGAATAATGAAACGGGTAATTTACACGGAGGACTGCAGAAAGCTGCAGCACACAGGGATGTGGGCTCCTTACTGTCATTCCTTTGCCTTTCTCTGTCCAATTGACCGGAGCATCCTGCAGTCCAAGGCTTTCCTCTTCCGAGTCACCCAACTGAGGTTAAACTACGTGGCTTAGAATTACTCAGTTTATGGCAAATTGTAGTTCCTCCCTTGCTATTTTAAACAGTCTGGGATATAATTCATCTAGGAATGTACCGCTTTAAAAGGTGGTAAACTGCTTAATTCTGCTGTTATTGTTTCTACAGTCAACATTTCACACTCTTTCCCCCTTCATTTCCTCTCTTGTGAACAAAGTCACAAATTGTTCAGTAAAGTCCTTATCCACATCCTCAGCTCCCTACACATGTTACTTGATGTGTGTGGGGAATGTGGGGAGGAAGGGTGTGGGTGTGAGCAAGGCTCAGCTTTGGCCCAGGATCCGGCTCCAGCTTTCTATTGACATTGGTGGCAGTATTTTCCTTTGACCCTCACCAACTTCTATCAATGCACCATAGAAAGCATCTTATCCAGATGCATCTGGGACGGCAACTGCTCTGCCCAAGACCACAAGACACTGCAGAGAGTTGTGGACACAGCTCAGCGCATCAAGGAAACCAGCCTCCCCTCCATGGACTCTGTCTGCACTTCTTGCTGCCTCAGTAAAACAACCAACATAATCAAAGACCCCACCCACTCCAGACATTCTCTCTTCTCCCCCCTCCCATTGGGCAGAATGTACAAAAGCCTGAAAGCACGTACCACCAGGATCAAGGAGAGCTTCTATCCCACTGTTAGAAGACTATTGAATGGTTCCCTTGTATGATAAGATGGACTCTTGACCTCAGAATCTACTTCATTATGACCTTGCACCTTATTGTCTGCCTGCACTGCACTGCACTTTCTCTGTAGCTGTTACACTTTACTCTGCATTCTGTTATTGTTTTACCTTGTGTTACCTCAATGCACTGTGTAATGAATTGATCTGTATGAACAGTATGCAAGACAAGTTTTTCACTGAACCTCAGTACAAGTGACAAGAATAAACCAATTTACCAATTAGTTGTCCAATACCAGGTTGATGTGAGCAGCTGCTTTCTGTATCTTCTGCTTAAACAGGGTTGGGTTAAACCACCCATGCTGGATCACGCTGGTGATCACACTCTCCTCTACCTCTGTCCTTCACCTTGGGAGATTTAGTTTGAGGGAAATCTGTCTTCTATCCTGTGAGCACAGGATTGGTGTTTTGGAAATTTAAAATGTATGTGTTTATCAATGCAGATCTTCTGGGTGGGACCTCTGCTGGGGGGAGTCTTGGCTGCGATTGTGTACAGTTCTCTGCTGACACCAAAGAGGATCAGGTGTGGAGACTGCCTGAGCATGTTGAAGACAGATGCCAAGCTGGAACACAAGGTGGAGTCCCAGCCCTAGACACAAGGGCAGCCTGGCTCCAATACACAATAGAGTTGACATAGATTCACTTTATTATATTAGAATGTGATTAAAATTGCAAATAAAAAAATCATGCACTTAAATTGCAATAATATAATGATGATCCTGGAGATGAGGTTACCCAATGACAGAAGGACCAATAGGAACACACTGTGATCATTTTATGATGTAATGTACCCTGTAATCAGAAATAAACCAATATACTGAGGGTCCAGTTGAGTCAGTTGATAACATTTGGTCTAAACTGAATTTTACTTGGGAGAAGAAGTCTAAGCAAATTTATGCAAATGTAGTCTTTAGACCGCAGGTAGTGGCTTGTGAAATGATTGGATCTCTCAGTCGACACATCGTGAGTGAAATGAACCAACGTTATCTCTGCAGGTTTGTACCAAGAGATGAAACCGGTCACAATCCAAAAACTGTGAGGAACGAGTGGGATTGAGCTCGGCCCGTGGAGCTCCACTTAGGTCTCAGCTTGCCTTTCCTTGTCCACTCTAGCATCACTATCCTCTCTTTTGACCCATCAGATTCATGCCTGCTCCCATCAGTCTGCGTTCCCCCTCTCCTTAGTTCCCTGTACCAGATATATAACAGTCCCAGTAACAGCCACCCCCACAACAGTGAGGAAACCTTCAGTTGCAGGCAGTGCCTGTTGCTGCTTGGTTCTGGGTGGAGTCCCAGTCCATGGGAACCCGGGACTGTCAGACCGGGGCGCTCCCCTTGCACACAGCCAGGAAGGGCTTTGGAAGGTACACACCAGCAATACTGTTACCAGTCTCGACTGTCTGAAGTATTATATGCTTCAGTGAAATAATAACTGAGAACATGTTTGCATCCTATTGTATTCCCACGACACCTTCACCTCATTTGAACCTTTACTCATTCTATCTGTGCAGACAGAACCATTGTTGCTGTGGTAACTTGGTCCAGAATGAAATGCTGAATATTTCATGTACCTGCAAGTTCAGATCCCATGTGAAAGGAGGGGGCGTGGAGGAGGAGGGTCAACTGGGGTCCGACAAGCAGCCGGTCTGTGGGAGGAAATGGGGCACCTGGTTTTTGGTGTTGAGTGTTGTAACATTCACTTTGATTGTTCAGGGAGCTGGTTTTAAAAAAAAAAGCCAGCCCTGGTCAGGAGATGCAGAGTGAGAATCTGATTGCCCAGAACAGTTTGAGAGCTGGTTACAGGCACTTTGGGTGAGATTTTCGGTTAGCTAAACATCATAGTCCTAGCCTGATGAACTGCTATTAGTAAGATGCATTTTGACAAGGCAATTAGTATTTTGAGTATGCACAAGCTCCTGAAGCAGCACTTCACATTCTTCTGATTATCTAACACACATGGATGCCCCAACACCCAATCATACCAATCACCTGTGTCAATGTACAGCAGCTAATTTCCAAGTATTGAGGTAAGTGACTAGTCAGGATACTTGCCTTCATTAACCAGGGCATAGAGTATAGGAGCAGGGAAGGTTTGATACAATCTTATAAAACTTCTGTTGGGCCAGGGCTGGATTACCTGGTACAGTACTGTAACTGGAGAGGGTTGGTAGATTCACCAGAATTCACCAACTTTTCAGTTCGGAGGAGAGACTGGATAGGCGGGGTTTGTTTTCCTGGGAGAGGAGGAGACTGAGGGGGGTACCTGATAGAGGTGCATGAAGTTACGGGAGATGTAGATAGGGTAGATACAAAGAAACTAGTCCCTATAGCAGAGAGATCTAAACTAGAAGAATTAGGTTTAAGCTAAGGGGTAGGAGATCTGAGTAAGAACATTTTCACCAGGGGGTGGCTGGAACCTGGGACACACTACCTGAGGGGGTGGCGAAGGCAAAGACTTTCACAGCATTTAAAAAGCACCTGGACAAGCACTTGAATCACCAAGGCATGGAAGGCTATGGGCCAAGTGCTGGTAAATAGGGTCAGTGTAGATGGGTGTTCGATGGTCAGCACAGACGTGGTGGGCTGAAGGGCCTGTTTCTGCGCTGTGTGTGTGTGGTGGGGGCGGGGGAAAATCGGGGGATGTTTATTAGTCAGAATAATGTGATCTTCCTTCTGAGCCCAGATGGTGTCCTGAGTTAGTCTTTTCCAAAAGATGGATCTCCTGTATCCAGCACTCCCTTGGTGGCCCAGAACCTGCTCATCTGATTCACAGTCCAATAATGACAACATTGCTCAGACTGTAGGATTACTGTTTATTGAACACTCCCAATGCAAATCTGTCTCCTTCAACAAGGTTGCTAGACCAATCAAATTATTGCCCTTATTTTTGTTTGCTAAGTCGGATTTCACTCATCTTTCAGCAAATGAGTCCCAACTGAGTCTCCATCTCCCGGGTTGTGAGGCCAGCAAGAGTTGATCTGAAATCTACAGGAACTGGGCACAAATGAGGTGATTGTGTGGACAGGGTGGTTGGTGCAGGGAGTGTTCACTGGCTGTGACCCATCACACATTGTGGGCGTGTGGGACACAGGACCACTGGAAACACTCACACTGAGAAACTTCATGAAAAAAGCCAAATCTATCACCCTCAGGTTTAAGTGTTGATGGAATGCAAGGTAGGAGGGGATCTGCAGGAGTGCTACATTGCTAGCACTTGTGGAATTTGAAGTGCCGTCAATGGAGTAAATCAGGCTCTGGTAGAGTCTGCACGGTTAGGGCATGCTACCTGATGGAGTGCGATGGAAAGGAATGCCAGGCAGAGGCACAGTCCTCAGCCAATCTGCAATTGCCCTCTTACACATTGTCAGAAATTCATATTATATTCAGTGTACAAAGAGGCAGCTCCCTTTAGCATATAGCTATTAATACCGGGCACAACAGGATGAGACACAGAGTAAAGGTCCACTGTGTCTCAGTGCACACCCTCTGTTCCTCCATTACAATCCAACAATATCCAGTCGAACCCATTGAACATTGCCAATCAGCAACTAGGCCTGTGTTGCAGTTGCGGACAATGTTGACCGAATATTCTGAGACTGCTCATAGAATTCTGCGTGGTTCTTTTCCTGTGAATGATAAATACCTTAAAAACAAAGTGATAAAAATAAGTCAATCAGTCTTGCTTCATTCCCTTTTCGTCTTGTCTAACTCCTACACGTCCGATCTGTGTCAGTGTCCGAGAGCAGCTCCAGTGACACGATCCCGCCTGTTCTCCCAACCATGGGCATACATCCAGATCAGTGCCAACATGGTATGCTTAGAAAATGGAGGGGAGACTGATGGAAGTTCCTGAAACTCCTGATTAAATCACTAACTACCTGGAAGGACCGGGTCAGAAACATGCCTCTTAATGTCTGTGCATGCAGAGGTTTCCAAGTGCTCTGGGAGTGAGGGGAAACGAGCCGTGCTGAAGCAGGTGGGCGAGGAGACAGGGCTCTGGAGCTGTGCGCCCAGGGCAGGGAGAGGGTGAAGACTGACAGCCTGACCCAGCTGCACTCCACTGGACAAGGATTCCCGGGATTTCACCTGGCCTTGCTCCGACTTGACGTAGCATGGACTCTGGGGAAAGAAGCAGAATTCAATAGCTTACTGTGTTAGATACATTCAACAGCCTTGTGCAGATCCAAGTGCGACAGACGACAGGTATAATGACCCTGATCAATGAGGCCCCCTTGAGATTTCAATGAGATGCTCTTAGGGCTCCAAATGGCTACAGCAGAGATTAATTTCTCATCTTTTCAAATAAACGTTCCTTTCTTGTTATCAGAGATGGGTAAAGGCTGCTTGACTGAGAATTAAAAGTGTAATTTCATTGGTTAATGAGGTCTCTCCACTGGCCAGCTGACTTGGGAAGGCATCCATTGGTGTCCAATGGCAGGAGTTTGGGGCCTGGTCACTAGGATTGAAGCTCCGTTGAAAATATCTCCCCAAGCACACATAGTGTTGGCATCGACACCACCAACCCACTGTGGCTGTAGATAAACATCACTGCTGCCTTTTACAAGCTGATTGGCCATTGCCAATGAGCTCACATGGACACTATTGGTCACTAGACGAGAGGTAATGAAGAGTTATTTAGGATAAAGAGGTGACCTACCTCCAGAGCAGCTGTTTGAAGCGGAGAGGTAGGTTGAGCAGAGGGTGCAAGCTCGGATTCCGCTGAGACGGGAGAGTACACGTCGATGGGGTGAGACACGGAGGAGACAGCACTGTAGGCCGGTGGCACAGGAGCTGGCACTGCTTGTCTCTGCAGCAGCTGCAGGATGACATTGATATCCGCTGTCATCCTGGTCTCCAACCTGCGGGGATGTTGAAGGGATGCGGTTAGCTGGCTCCCCAGCCCTTTACTGATCTTGTCTTGTGAGTGGCTGGGTTATGGGAGGCAAGTCCAGAGTGGCAGAGCTAGTGGCATGTCCAGGGGGCTCAGGGCCATCCCTTGACCAGTGCTCTGGCACATTACTGCTGGGGGTCCCCGCCAGACAACAGTTGTCCACCCTGAAATCGGGACCATGCCCTCATCCTCTACCCATCCCATCTCTGCCCCATTTCCCCTGACATCCGATCCTCAATCCTGCCCCACTCCCCAGTCCTGCCCCTAACCCTCCCTTCCCGGCAGGAGAACAGCAAACAGAGAGAATTTACAACACAGGAAGCCCTTCAGCCCGTCAACCAGACGAGTGCCACTTTCCAGCGGCAGGTCCGTAACCCTGCAGGGTGATGCAGTGCGCAACATTAGAGGAGCTGCATCACAATCCCAACCTCGGGTGCTGTCTGTGTGGAGTTTGCAAGTTCTCCCTGTGACCATGTGGATTTCCTCTGGGTGCTCTAGCTTCTAGCAGGTAGGTTACTTGACTAGTGTCAATTATCCCTGACCTCCTCATGCAATGTGTAGCATTTCATGCATGGGTGTTGTGTTGCAATCCAGAGGAGGAACCCTGACTGATGTTCCCTCCCTGGGCACGGCACTGAAGGCTTCAGAGGACTCTCCCCCCAAGTCTCTGGTGCAGTAAGCTAACCGAGCATTCAGACTGAACCTAGGGCTTCCAAACCATACACAAAAAGATGCTGGAGGAACCCAGCAGGTCAGGCAGCATCCATGGAGGGAAATAAACAGTCGACGTTTCAGGCCGAGACCCTTCATCAAGACTGGAAAGGAAGGGGGCAGAAGCCAGAATAAGAAGGTGAGGGAGGGGGAGGAGCACACGCAGGCAGGGGATAGGTGAGTTCAGGTGAGGGGGGAAGGTAGTGGGAGGGGAAGGAGATGTATTAAGCTGAGAGGTGATGGGTAGAAGAGGCAAAAGGGCTGAAGAAGAACAAATCCGGTAGGAGAGGGCAGTGGACCATGGAATAAAGGACGGAGGACAGGAGGAGAGGAGAGGAGATGGGCAGGTCATCAAGGAGGGAGAAGGGAGCCACAGGAATAAAGGAAGACAAAGGGGGGGGGAGAAAAAGAAGGGGTGGGGGTTACGGGAAGTTAGAGAAATCGATGTTGAGGCCAGGGCAGAATATGAGGTATTGTTCCTCCAACCTGCATCTGGCCTCAGTGTGGCAGTAGAGGAGGCCATGGACAGACATGTCGGTGTGGGAATGGGATGTGGTTCCAAACCATGTGACATTCAGTTGAATGAGTGCTAAGATCGGTGTGTGATAATGAGTGTCAGTTCTTATGACAGCAGGTGAGTCTGAGCTGGGTGGAGATCTGTGAACGTCAGTGTGGACACTCTATGTTTTAGGAATGTGACATTCTCTGCAAAAGTAATTATCCAAATTCAGGGACATGTATCAGAAGGAGTTTAATACTAAGTCCAGCAGTAAGCATTGGTATAATTGTGTAAGAGTGTGAAAGCTGGCATGTGTGAGTACAGAAAATGAGCATGATTGTTAGTACAGAGTACTAATGTAGATAAAATATCTTTATTAGTCACATGTACATCAAAACACACAGTGAAATGAATCTTTTGTGTAGAGTGTTCTGGGGGCAGCCCGCAAGTGTCGCCACGCTTCCGGCGCCAACATAGCATGCCCACAACTTCCTAACCCGTATGTCTTTGGAATGTGGGAGGAAACCGGAGCACCCGGAGGAAACCCACGCAGACACGGGGAGAACATACAAACTCCTTACAGACAGCGGCCGGAATTGAACCCAGGTCGCTGGCGCTGTAATAGCGTTACGCTAACTGCTGCACTACCGTGCCTGCCCCAATAAGGTAAGTGTGAGAACTAAGTATTAGTATGAGTGTGAAGACTGAGTAACAAACCAAGCGTGAGTGCTGTATGCCGCTGAGGATAAGGGTTGTCCTGGCTTGAACAACCAGACAGAACATAAACAGACAATAAATGTGTGGTACTCCAACTGTAGGAGAGCCAGTATGGATCACACAGCCCAGTGAAAATGAGGATGGGCATTTTTTCCACAGTCCAGTAATGTACCAATCTGATCCTGTGGAGGGAGAGACGATTGGGCCCCCACAGGACGGCAGAGTTGACGATACTGGTCCCAGTTTCTCCAGCTGCCCGAGTTCGCACCGACACATTGCTCTCACCTGTTCAGCTGAGCGTGGAGCATCTCGAGCCGGGACTCCACCTCCAGCCTGGCCCGTTCCTCTATGCTGGATGCTGTCTCCAGGTTCGCGTGAGCTGACAACGAACGCCTGTGTGACTCCAGGCACTCGATGCCCTTCCTTTCGGTCCAGAAGCTGAACATGTTGGACACAGTGGTGTACGTACCTGGTGACAGCAAGTGGATCAGGTAACTTCAGGCTGTTCGACAAACTGCAGAGAAAATTCACAACCCGACAGCCACAGAATTTAATCTGGTAAAGATATCGAACAATATGGTCCAAGTCAGGAAACTGGGATTAAGTAGCAGATAAACTGGTGGTTGGCTGCGTGGATTTATTTTTACCAGATATCAGTACTTTTGATTCACCTTACGAAAGTTACAAGTTCTAGCTGGTTACCCAATTACTCATTTACCATGCTGTATCACTGCAGTTTAAACCACATGGTTGAGAGGTTTCACCGAAGCAGCCTGATGCCAAACTGGGTCAAATACTACTGTGATATCAAGGACAGTGTTCGTTGGGCCAAGGCTGTTGGAAGGTCTGGAGACAAGAGATCCTGGCGAAACCCAAACTGGGCATCAGTGAACGGGTTACTGGCGAATAAGTGCCACTTGATAGCACTGCCGACGATATCTTTCATTGCTTTGCTGATTATTGACAGCAGACTGATTACGTGTTAATTAGCCAGACTGTCTCTTGTCTCCCCACAGCCTTGGTCCAAGCGAACAGTCACTGTCCTTGAACATCACAGCTGGACTGGAGTTGTTCTTTATGGGAACAGTGTGTATCCGGGCAAGCTTCCATTGTTGGTGTTGTAACTGTACTGGAACAGCTTGGCTAGAGGCATGGCCAGTTCTGGAGTGCATGTTGTTGATCACACAGCCTTCGCTGTGACCAGCTCTCTCACTGTAACCATTAGACGGCTAGACATAGGAACAGGAACAGGCCATTCAGCCCTTGAGTCTGCTCCACCATGCAATAAGATCATGGCTGATCCAATTTACCTTGTCCACTCCCATCTTCCCCTAGATCCCTTGATTTCCTTACTGGAAATTTACCTATCCCAGCTTCGAACCTATTTAAGGATTTGGCCTCCACATCTTTCAAAGGCAAGGGGTTTCAAATATTCACAACCCTCTGGGGGGAAGAAATTCCTCCTCAAATCAGTTTAAATGGGTGCCCTTGAGGGGAGACACCCTCCCACTGTTTCCCCGACCTACCCTCCAAAGAATCTTCGATGTTTCCGTAAGATTGCCTCTCAATGAGTACAGATCCGGCCTGTTCAATCTTTCCTCAGAAGACAATCCCTCCAGATGTGGGATGATAGTGAACTGAACTGGCAGAAGACTGTCTCCTGTAATGGTGGGGGTCTCAGGAGGAAGTTGAGATGGATCATCCACTCGGAACTTCTGGCTGAACATGGTTACAAATGCTTCAGCCTTGCCTTTGGTACTCACATTGCTGGGCTCTGCCATCAGTGGGGATGGAGAACAGTTTCCATGGTTTCCAAACTGAAACGTTAACTCAGAGACACAGACAAGGCAGAGGCTGGAATCTGGAGTGAAACACAAACTGCTGGAGCAATCAGCAGGTCAGGCAGCATCTGTGGAGGCAAAGGGATGGTCGGTGTTTCATGTCGAGACCCTGCATCTCTGTTTTGTATTCCTGGTGTTTCCTGCCTAGTTGTTCGATTCGTCTGTGGGACAACTCTCCCAAGTTGGACAGCAGGAGCACTCTGTGAGGTGGAGTTTGCTGTGTCTGAATCTGGTGCTGGGGTCAACACAGAGTGGGCGGCCTGGAATCATCCTCATTCTGTTTCAGTGCAGCAGGTTATCAATACGAGTGAGTGGCAAATTCAGCCACTACAGAGGACAGCAAGTTCCGATCACCCGTGGTCAGGAGTCATGTATAGGCCAGACCAGGGTACGGATGGGAGACTTCCTTCCCCAAAGGGCATCAGATGTGTTTTTACAACAATCTTGTAGTTTTGTGGTCACAGATAACAACTATATATTTAAAAGTTCATGATTATTAGCTGAATTTAAATTCTACAGCTACTCTGAACTCTCACCTCTGGACTGTTGGTCTAGATCTCTGGTTCATCCACCTGGGAACCTGGCATTTCACTACCACCACATCCAAAGGTGCCAGCCCAGTTTTGTGTATTTACACAGTCACTGTTTGATGCTTAACTAGATAGTTGGGGAACTTGGGTTTTCTACCCAAGTCTGAGCTGAGTTCCTGACCATATCTCTCCCCGTCCCCCTGCACTTGTCTCTCTCCATGTCCACCCTGACAAGAGGACCAAGTAGAAGGGATGGGGCTGGGGAACAGGAGATGGGAAAAACAAACAATCTGCTGGAGGAACTCAGCGGGTCGGGCAGCATCTGTGAGGGGAAAGGAATTGTCGACGTTCCTGCATCAGGACTCAGGAGATGGGAAAGGCCCTTTCTGAGTACAGTTCCATCACAGTTCCTCAATCATTCAGTAGATTAGATAAGATATCTTTATTAGTCACATGTACATCGAAACACACAGTGAAATGCATCTTTTTGCGTAGTGACTTAGGGGGCAGCCCGCAAGTGTCGCCACGCTTCCGGCGCCAACATAGCATGCCCACAACTTCCTAACCCATATGTCTTTTGGAATGTGGGAGGAAACCGGAGCACCCAGAGGAAACCCACGCAGACACGGGGAGAACATACAAACTCCTTACAGACAGCGGCCGGATTTGAATCCGGGTCACTGGCGCTGTAAAGTGTTACGCTAACCGCTACACTACCGTGCCTGAAGGAGAGGGTGACGCACCTGTGAAGGGATTGGACCCATTGCCTTTGCTTCTGTTCTGCAGGTGGCCCAAGCTGGGAGAGATGGGATTCACAGCCGTGCCAGGGAATCTGTTCTTCACCTCCGTGATGCTGCAGCTTGAAGCCTTGAGATTCTCGTCACTGGACTGGGAGCACGGCGTCATGCTGCTGTAGTCCCTTGCTGGCCGGCTTCGCTGGGTCATCAGTGGAACCTGGTCACCATCAGGCCCTCCGGCACCCTTAACATCTGAAATACAACAAATACTCCAGTCAGCTCCTCGGACCAGCCACTCGGACAGATGGGCAGTCTCCTCGCCCAGCATCACACTGTTAAAATGCATCCTCTCCCCCACCACTCCAGATCCTCCCCATTGGCCCTGCATTGGAATCATCTTCCAGTTTGTGATCTTCTTGAGGAGTGACAGACTTGCGAGTTGTTCTCAGGAGGGAGCTGGATGGACGTGAGAGCACAATGTGGTGCCGTGGAGAGAGAGCCGGAGAATGAACCGACAAGGCTACCCTGCAGAGAGATGGCGTGGGCTCAAGGGGCGGGATGTCCACCTTCACCTGGGTTGGGATTCCTTGGACTCTGGTTTCCCGAGGGGTACCTGACCCTGAGATTCTTCTTGTGTGAGCCTCGACAGTGGGGTCAGCAGGGCATCCGTCCACAGAGGGATATCAGCCAAGTCGAGAAAAACTTGGGTGTTAAAGTAGATGGAGGAGCTGCCGGGATTATATGAGATTACGAAGGGGTTTGATGGAGTGGGAGATGGTCCAACAATTCCAGTGCATCCAAATGGATGGGCCACTGGTGGCTGCACTAGCACGCTGGAGACCATGTCATTCCTGGACCCACTGCTGAATGCTTCGGTTGGGAAAGCCCTTGGGCTCTGCTCGCGGAGTGGGATGAGGGGTGGAGGTAAACTGGTGCCCATAGGCAGGTTGGGACCTAGTGTTACAGTCTGGGCCTTGGAGGTTGGAAGTGAGATGGGGGGGGGGTGGGGGTGGGACAAACAAAGCGTTGGGGGTAAAGCCAGTCTTGCACAGTTAAAGCCTGATTGTTCACTGAGTCCTGATGAAAGGTTCTCCTGGTCTGCTCCAGAAGGAGTGCACAATGGGCATCGAGATCACTGTTGTGCTCTGGTGAATCCCTCTGGACAGAACCTGTCGAATTTCTGGGAATGGACAATATCGCCATTCCCCTTTACATAACCTGCCATCTTTTGTCAGGCTGTCAGGAAAACCTGACTCCCTCGGGGACGGGAACCAGCCACACTGACATTCTCCCACATCTGACCACCCAAACCAAGCAACTGCCTCAGGGCAGCATACGTTCTGCAGTTAACCCTGTCTTGTGTTTTCCCCTTACACACAGAACCAAGAAGAAAACTTTATTTTTTTCTGTTGACTAGGAACTGGAATAGTCTTCAGGTGGTCCCTTGTCCAGTGGTGGGACGCTACAGACCCTCGATGTCCAGTGGTGGGACTGGAGCTGTCGTCAGGGTCATAGAGGAGATGGTCACCACAGAGAGGGCAGTGTCCAGCCCCAGGGCCCAGATCAATACTGGGCCAGCTGAGTCATAGAGTCAAACAGCACCTTCGGCCCATAAAAATTGTGCTGACCATTGTCCTACACTAATTCATTTTACATGAATCACATTTTTTTATTCTCCCCAAAATCCCATCAAACTCCCCCCAGATTCTACCCCTCACCTACACACTAGGGGCAATTTACAGTGGCCAATTAACCTGCCGGCCCGCACGTCCTTGGGAAGTGGGAGAAAACCGGAACACCCAGGGGGAGACCCATGTGATCACAGGAGAACGTGCAAACTCCACACAGACAGCACCCAAAGTCAGGATTGAACCTGGGTCACTGGCACTGTGAGGCAGTGGCTCCACCTGCTACGCCAAGGTGCCGCCCACTGTAACTTCAAATCATCCTGACCTTTGCATCAAAAATATAGGCCTGTTGTAAACCACTCACTGAAATCATGCCAGTGTGGCAGTGGGTCAAGGAGGAGGTGGGTGGAGGTGTGGGTGGAACGTGTCTGTGCCAGTGGGAGGGGTGAGTGTGTCGGTGGAGGTGGAGAAGTGGATTGAGTGTGTCAATGACAACATGGGAGGAAGTGTGCATTAGTGGCGGTGGGTGACGAGGTTGTTAATTGATGGGGGAAGTGAGTGTGTTGTTGGGGGGGAGTGAATGTGTGTGACAGTGGGAGTGGGGAGTGAGGGAGTGTGTAAGCGTTGTGGTGCTCTGTGGTCATTGGCCAGCTTTACCCCCAGCTGGGTCGAGTGCAGTTCAGGAACTGTAGTATCAGGGTAGGGAGTGTCAACGACCTACAGTGTGTCAGATCACTGGCCTCTCGTTTCTCCTCCTCCTCACACGTTAGGTGTAGAATGGATGAAATGCTGTGGGTATCAGACTTAGGCCAGTGCTGGTGGTGATTACTATAAAAGGGACGAGAGCCCTCCACCTGCAGACTCACCAATGTCACTCCTGTCCCGGAAGGAAAGCTTGTTCTGATGAAGCTGTCTGTGCCCACAGTCGGAATCCTCACTTGGGGGTGAGCGAAGGATTCTGTTGGTCTATTAAATACAATTTAAATGGTTCTGATTACTACCGTTGGGACTTACACTCAATGATTCAGAAACAGCTTCTTCCCCTCCACCATCAGATTTCTGAACGGTCCATGAACCCATGAACACCATCTCATTATTCCATTTTTTTTGCACTATTTATTTATTTTTGTAATTTATAGTACTGTTATGTCTATGTGCTGTACTGCTGCTGCAAAACAACGAAGTTCATGTCATTTCATTCCAAAACAACAAATTTCAGGTCGATAGGGTTGTTAAGAAGGCGGATGGAGTATTGGCCTTCATTAGTCGGGGTATTGAGTTCAAGAACCGCAAGGTGATGTTGCAGCTCTATAGAACTCTGGTTAGACCACACTTGGAGTATTGTGTTCAGTTCTGGTCGCCTCATTATAGGAAGGATGTGGAAGCTTTAGAGAGGGTGCAGAGGAGGTTTACCAGGATGCTGCCTGGATTGGAGAGGATGTCTTATGAGGATAGGTTGAGTGAGCTGGGGCTTTTCTCTTTGGAGAGAAGGAGGATGAGAGGTGACTTGATAGAGGTGTACAAGATGATAAGAGGCATAGATCGAGTGGACTCAGAGACTTTTTCCTAGGGCGACAATGGCTAACATGAGGGGACATAGTTTTAAGGTGATTGGAGGAAGGTATGGGGGGAAGTCAGGGGTAAGTTTTTTTAAACAGAGAGTGGTGGGCGCGTGGAACGCACTGCCAGCAGAGGTGGTGGGGGCAGATACATTAGGGACATTTAAGAGACTCTTAGATAGTCACACGAATGATAGAGAAATGGAGGGCCATGTGGGAGGGAAGGGTTAGATAGATCTTAGAGCAGGATAAAATGTCGGCACAACATTGTGGGCCAAAGGGCTTGTACTGTGCTGTAGTGTTCTACGTTCTATATAAGTCAGTGATAATACATCCGATTCTGATTGGTAATAATGAATTAGTAGCTTACAGAGATTCAGTCACAGTATCAGGTACATGGGTTTAATAGTGCCATCCTCCACTGGGTGAGGACCAAAGGTTGGAAAGCTCCAGGTCATTCTATCCACTGAGCCAGTTCCAGACCTCAATGGGATCATGGGTGAGTTCCAACTTCACTCCACATATCCTTCCCAAAATCCCACCAACCTTTCCTCAGAACTGAACCTTGGAGATTAGATATCATTCTGGTTGCTGAGTTGTAGTGTCTGGACTTGCTAACGATACCCTGTGTGGTCTAACTGGGGCTTGGTATAAGAGTTTTATTTCCACCCAGCTGCATTCCAGTCCTCCAATATAAAATTATAACCAGAAGCAGTGCATTGCCCTCTTTGATTCTGTACCTGTTTGTGACAGTTTAATCATCTGCATAGTTCCTCAATTCAGCATTTAGAAAGAACTCTACTATGGTATTGTCTGTTGCAAGAGTGACCGATGTATCCATACTAACACAGCAGAGCCACTGTGTTAGTGGCTGCACACTTAGAAAGTTTGTGCCCACAACCCCAGAAATTGGGTGAAGGTACAGCACCTCCATGTCCTGAGAGATCTGTGGCTCTGGGTATGTAGAAGGTGTGAGCACAGTGGCAGAGACAGGGAGAGACAGGGGTCTCACCATCCAAGGTTGATCAGTATACACTGAGTGTGTACTGCATTCATACAACAGTCATAAAATGGAGGGTCCTGTCTGAATTCTGTCCTCAGAAACATTTTGGACAAGAGGTTTCTCACCACCTTCCTGTTTTCATTTATTATCTACTTTTATGGTACCCACATTGGTCTGGAAATTTTTGTTAAACGTGTTTTTAAATTGAACAAAATTTTGGTCCCCATTTTATCTGTTTTCTTGTTTCTTCATTCCAATCATTATGGAATATTTTGACTCATTCTTATTGATTTTGCTGCTGCTAGGAGTTGCTACAGAATAAAGTGAAAATGCATTTCCAGTGTGGTGTTCAGGATCAGCATTTTAAAGCTCACCAGGCACTTCACTACGCCTACAATTCTATTAGTGGTTTTGCAGCAGTGGATAAAGTCAACCACACTAAATTAAAGGTTTCACTGCTTTTCAGTCCAATAACAGAGGGATTTTGCCCATCGCTTAAGCCTGTGATTCATCAGTGCCAAACTCTCAGGGGACGTGGTGAGACATTGTGCACTGTGAAGGCATCATGGGGAGATGGGCACATCTCTCTGATCAGACAGGGGAAAAAACAAGTGAAACATTTACTCCAGACCAATTACACCTGGCCACAAGATTCAGTGCATTTTACCAATGCTGCGTGTGCTGGTGAGTTCAGTAAATAACTTTAATGGACAAGAACAATGTAAATATGTCGAAATAGTCTACAATAGAGTGAAAGTGATTGAAAGTCTCAGCCAAGTTATAATGGATTGAGGGTAATATCACTGTAATGATCATCTCAATCAATAGTAGTTGCTCAGTACAGGAGCCGATGATATTCTGGCTTGAAAACAATGTTCTAGTGATTGATATTTACAGGTCAACTAACAATTTCCTCCTCTTCGTCCAAGACCCCACAACTCTTCAGAGGAACAAGATCAAAGGCAAAAGGAGTTGCGAGATGCAAGCTTCCCTTCCAGACAAGGTTAAATATGGGTGGAATGTTCTCTCGGTGCAGGTTCTGTGGAACTACACTGTACTTTATACCTCTACTTTTTATACTGATCAGATAATGCTGTTCAGTAGTGTTTAACCTTATTGCTTTGTATTATTCTGGGAAATTAATACAAACAGCATTATAATTTTGAGTAGGAATTATCCATTAAAATATTTAACAATAAACAATGTTGTGCAGTCTTTATGATGGGGTTCACATAGGTTGGGGGAGTGAGCCGCTGCAAGGAGCCAATGAGGCACAGATGGTGGACATGAGTGACAGGAGATGTAGTGGTGAGGGATGGGCGAGGAGCTGTTGGGGGAAGGATGAGGGACAGGAGAGAGAAGGGCAAGGGTCGGGCGAGGGATGGGACGGACATGATTTGCCGGTGAGCGGGCTGTTGGAGGGTCAGCAGTTCGTTGTCACCGAGCGGCTCTGAGGATCCAACTACTTTCCAGCCAGTGACCCCCGACGGTGGATGAGCAGCCCAGTGTGAAGGATAGGCACAGAACTATCCCACACTGCATCTGCACGTATCCCACGTGGGATGGGCTGGGATTCCTGTGCTAAGGGTTTACATTCCTTAAACATTTTGCAAGAAATGCCTGGGTTAAGAAGTGCAGGAAGCAGGAAGGTGGGAGCAGCGAGTCTACCATGGAAGAGCCACTGACCATTGAGCCACAGGAGTCTGCCTTGTCTCATCTCTTGCCCTTCAGGCAAATGAACTGGCTTTGTATTACAATAAATTTGTCTGGAAATTCAGTTGCTGTTTTTTGATCAGTCAGCTTATGCCTGACATGGGTTTGGAGCATTGCAGGGGTGTGTGGATCACACTGTCCCGCCAGTTGTGGGTTTGGGAGACCAGGGTCCCAGAGGCTGAGCATCAGGATTGTTGGGGGGGGGGGGGTGGGGGGTGGGTGAAATGATGGAAGATCAGTGGGATCTCACAGAGGGGTTCCATTCCAGCATTGGCCCAGGGACACCTGGCTGTCTCGTGAGTGACCAACAACACAGGATATCCTGGCCTCTCCGCTCCAAAAGGAGCCCATGTCTCAGTGTTCTTCTCCCAACCCAAGCACCAGTGAGGCGAACGGTCACTGACCACTTGGCACACAAAAGGCCCAGAAATGGTCACCATCACATTTCACTCTGGGCAAAAGTGATTCTTCTATGTATATTGGTGATAAAAAAATAACAGATTTATGCAAACTTCTAATCAAAATTTGTCAAAAATTTAAAAAAACACAGGATGCTGAAACACAGCAAGTCAGGAGGCATCTGTGGGAAGAGAAGCAGATGAGAGGTCATTAACCTGATTCATTAACTCTGCTTCTTTTTCCACAGATGCAGCCCAAACTGCTGAGTGTTTCCAGCATTTTCTGTTTTTATTTCGAATTTCCAGCATCCACAGTTCTTCTGCTGATTTACCAGAAGATAAGATATCTTTATTAGTCACATGTACATCGAAATACACAGTGAAATGCATCTTTTGCGTAGAGTGTTCTGGGGGCAGCCTGCAAGTGTCGCCACGCTTCCGGCGCCAACATAGCACGTCCACAACCGTATGTCTTTGGAATATGGGAGGAAACCGGAGCACCCAGAGGAAACCCGCGCAGACACGGGGAGAACGTACAAACTCCTTACAGACAGTGGCCGGAATTGAACCCGGGTCGCTGGTGCTGTAATAGCATTAAGCTAACTGCTACACTAACGATACTGAGCTCAAAGTAGTAAATAATGAGGACAAGATTAGGAGGTGATCAAACTGGGCATTCATGTTGATTAATGGACTTGAGGAGATAGATTGAGAGAAGCAGTTTCCTCTGGTCAGGGTGGACACAGTGAAGCATTACGTAGCCTGGGTGTAGTGGGAGATTTCTGCTCCAGCAAGTGTGAAGTGGTGAGGTGAGGTAAGGGGCCGATGTGCTGGTGCTTGTGCACAGAACTGCACCATGATGAGCAGAGGATGGGGAGTAATCCCGCACCCAAGGGAGATAGGACCTAAAGGGAAGGAGTCCCATCATCTGCTTTGGTGAGGTGGGTGGGGGGAGGAGGGACTGATTAGTGGTGTGAACGAGGAGGCACACAGGCCAGTGGACATACATTCTCAAACACGTGTAGGGACTTGCATGCATGCACACATGCATACCGATGCACCCAGACACATGTACTTATACACATGTGCAACCACGTACACACCCAGAAACGCATGTACACGTTCGAGCAGACTTCCCCACACACACACACACTGGCACACCCAACCACACTCACTGTGTTCTCCCTGCACTAAGGCAACACCACTATCGCTGGGAAACCTGCCCAATTTATTTTCTCTTGATTAAAGAATACAGAAGGATGAAACTCACATCTCTGAGATTGAAAGTGATCTCCAAATTTGTCCAGAAGTTGCTGGAGAAATCAGGGTACATGTCCAATACCTCCAGCAAGTCCTCCCGTACAATCCGATGTAAATCACAGTACGTTAGTGCCCTCACGTCACCGTTAGATTTTCCCGGCCTGGCATATAGGCTGATCGGCTCTCCGAAGGTGTCGTTCTTCCCTACATTCCCAAAGGAACAAGAGCATCAGCTGTACGTTGGGGGGAGACAGTGTACATGGAGTCAGTCCTGATTACACAGTCAGCACTCTCCCTCTCAGCGAGTCATGGCTTGACTCACTCCAGAACCCGCAAAGGCACAGGATGAAGCCATGGGTGTTCAAACCTTGCAATCTATCAAGCCTGTTAATATAGCAAAAGGAAGAGCCCAAATACCCCCTCAACTATATAGGAACTCCATGTTGTCATATGGGATTAGTCAAAAATATTTATACCCCTCAACTATATAGGAACTCCATATGGGATTGGTGAAAAATATTTAAGCAGGAATATGGGAGCAGGAAACCAGTCAGGCCTTCGAGCTCATTAATATTCACAGTGGAGGTGGGATCAGTCCCAGGAACCTGCTGACATTGAGCAGGTTGTCCATCATTTGGGCCTGGTGGCACTGGGAGCAGCGGAGGATGTCCCAGGAGCAGCGGTGAGGTGGAAGGAGAGAGGTGGGGCAGGCAGGAGACAGCGTACACTGGCAAATACCAGCCAGTGATAACGTGAGCTTCCCGGAGACACATCGCCATCACTGCTCTGGTGAGACAGCAGCAGATGTTCCCAGGAAACATTGACCATGTGGTTCCAAACCACTGCCCGCCCCGCCACTCCTGCCACTGTCGTTTCAGCTGGCTCCCCTCATCATCAGAGGATGGTGGTTCAAGTGCCAGTCTCAGTACAGTGCTGAGTGGGTGCTGACTGTTGGAAGTGGCTTCTTTCAGACAACTCATTAATCGGAGGCCCTTTCGGTCTTCTCAGGTGAGGGCAACATACCCAATGGAACCACGTCAAGAGAGATCTCCCACATTTCCAGGGAGATCTCCCACATTTCCCGGGCCCTTCAGCCCATTTTGTCCGTGCCAACTGTGATGCCCATCTACATTAGTTCCATTTGCTATTCTCTCAATCAACAGCTGAAACAGATCAAAAGTGCTGGTAACACTCAGCAGGTCAGGCGGCATCTGTGCAGAGAGAAACCAAGTTAACGTTTCAGGTTGATAATCCTTCTTCAGAACTGGGAAATGTGTGAAAGCAAAGCAGGGGGTAAGGTGCAGAGAAAGGGCAGGGATGGAGAGAACAGAGGGAAGGTCTGTGATTGGGTGGAGACCAAGAGAATTCAGATGGTGTCCTGTCCGAGAGAGGGTGGTGAAGCCTTGCTAATTACAGTGATCTGCCTGCAGGAGGGGTAAATTGGGGGAGATGAAGGAGTGTGGGCTGTAAATCTCACAGCTGAAAATACTCATCAGGCCAGGTAGCGTCTATGGAGTGGGAAAAAATGGATGACTTTATGTCAATACTGGTCAGTTCTGACACAAACTGGAACGGCTGGTTATCTGCTGAATTGTGCTGAATTGATTGTTGAGTCCCAAGGGCTGAAATGTTCCTGGATGGAAGACGAGGTGTTGTTCCTTGAGCTTACATTCAGCTTCATTGGAACAATGTAGGCAACTAAACGCAGAAGGGTCAGAGATGTAGAATTAAAGTGACAGGAAACTTGAAGTTCAGGGTCACCCCTGCAGATTGAATAGAGGTCACCTGATCTATGTTTGGTTTCTCCAAAGTAGAGGGGACCACATGGTGAGCACCAAGTTGTCATTAGTGTTTGTGATATATGTAAGTGACTTGGATGAAAACATGGATGGGTGTGTTAATAAGTTTGCAGACAATACAAAGATTGGTGGCGTTGTGGATAGCATAGAAGATTGCCAAAGGATACCGTGGAATATAGATCAGTTGCAGATATAGGCAGAGAAATGGCAGATAGAGTTTAATCTGGCCAAATGTGATGTGTGGCTCTTTGGAAGATCAAATGTAAAGGAACAGTACGCTGTTAATGGTAGGGCCCTTAACAGCAATGATGTACAGAGGGATCTTGGGGTCCAAGTCCATAGCTCCCTGAAGGTGGCTGCACAAGTTGATAGGGTGGTAAAGTAGGGGTAAGGCATGCTTGCCTTTATTAGTTCAGACACTTAGGTCAAGAGTCAGGAAGTTACGTTGCAGCTTTATAGAACTCTGGTTAGGCCACATCTGGAGTATTGCGTTCAATTCTGGTCTCCCTATTATAGGAAGGACGTGGAGTCTCAGGAGAGGGTGCAGAAGAGGATTAGGGGCCATGTTCAATGAAGAGAGGTTGGACAAACTAGGGTCATTTTCTCTGGACTGGCGGAGGCTGAGGGGTGACCTTCTAGAAGTTTACAAAATTATGAGAGGCATAGATAGAGTAGGCAACCAGTACTTTTTTCCCAGAGTCAAATGTCTAATACTAGAGGACATGCATTTAAGGTGAGTGGGGGCAAGTTCAAAGGAGATGTGCGGGGCAGGTGTTTTACACAGAGAGTGGTGGGTGCCTGGAATGTGCTGCCAGGGGTGGTGGTGGAGGCAGATATGATAGAGGCGTTTAAGAGGCTCTTAGATAGGCACATGAATGTGCAGAGAATGGAGGGATATGGACTATGTGCAGGCAGAGGGTTTAGGTGTCATTAGCTTAGCTAGTTTGGCACAGCATTGTGGGCTGAAGGGCCTGTTCCTGTGCTGTACTGTTTATGTTCAAATATATACATACACTATATTGGAGGTGCAAGTGAATCACTGCTTCACCTGGAAAGACTACTTAGGCCCCTGGATGGTGGGAAGACAAAGAGGTAAAAGGGCAGGTGTTTCATCTCCTGTGGGAAGGTACCGTGAGAATCGAGGGCTGTGGTTATAGGGAGAGATTGGACAGGCTGGGTTTGTTCTCATTGGAATGTCGGAGGCTGAGATGTAGGGGTTACGAGGGGCACAGATAGGACAGATAGTCAGGGTCCTTTTCCCAGGGCAGGGGAGTCTAAAACCAGAGGGGACAGGCTTAAGGTGAGAGGGGAGAAATTTGAAGGAGATCTGAGGGGTACATTTTTCACCCAGAAGGTGGTGGTTATCCGAACTGAGCTACCAGAGGAGGTGGTGGAGGCAGATACAAGTACACAGAATCATAGCATCAATAGAACAGTACAGCACAATACAGGCCCTTTGGCCCACAATGTTGTGCCGACCTTTAAACCTCGCCTAAGATTATCTAACTCCTTCCTCCCACATATCCCTCTATTTTAAATTCCTCCATATGCTTATCTAGTAATCTCTTGAATTTGACCAATGTACCTGCCTCCACCACCGCCCCAGGCAGCACATTCCATGCACCAACCACCCTCTGGGTAAAAAAACCTTCCTCTGATATCTCCCTTGAACTTCGTACCCATTACTTTAAAGCCATGCCCTCTTGTATTGAGCACTGGTGCTCTGGGAAAGAGGTGCTGACTGTCTACTCTATCTATTCCTCTTAATATTTTCTACACCTCTATCATGTGTCCTCTCATCCTCCTTCTCTCCAAAGAGTAAAGCCCTAGCTCCCTTAGTCTCTCCTCATAATCCATACTCTCTAATCCAGGCAGCATCCTGATAAATCTCTTCCGCACCCTTTCCAACACTTCCACATCCTTCCTATAATGAGGTGACCAGAACTGAGCACAGTACTCTAAGTGTGGTCTAACCAGAGTTTTGTAAAGCTGCATCATTACCTCGCAGCTCTTAAACTCGATCCCATGACTTATGAAAGCTAACATCCCATAAGCTTTCTTAACTACCCTATCCACCTGTGAGGCAACTTTCAGGGATCTGTGGATATGGACCCCCAGATCCCTCTGCTCCTCCACACTACCCAGAATCCTGCCATTAAATTTGTACTCTGGCCTGGAGTTCGTCCTTCCAAAGTGTACCACCTCACACTTCCGGATTGAACTCCATCTGCCACTTCTCAGACCAGCTCTGCATCCTATCAATGTCCCTCTGCAAGCTTCGACAGTCCTCCACACTATCCACAACACCACTGACCTTTGTGTCGTCTGCAAACTTGCTAACCCACCCTTCTACCCCCTCATCTAAGTCATTAATAAATATCACAAAAAGCAGAGGTCCCAGAACTGATCCCTGTGGGTCACCACTAGCCACAACCCTCCAATCCGAATGTACTCACTCCACCACAACCCTCTGCTTTCTACCGGCAAGCCAATTCTGAATCCACATAGCCAAACTTCCCTGGATCCCATGCCCTCTGACCTTCTGAAGAAGCCTACCATGTGGAACCTTGTCAAATGCCTTACTAAAATCCATGTAGACCACATCTACTGCACTACCCTCATCAATCTGCCTGGTCACCTCCTCAAGGAACACTATCAGGCTTCTGAGACACGATCTGCCCTTCACAAAGCCATGCTGGCTGTCCCTGATCGGACCATGATTCTCTAAATGCTCGTAGATCCTATCTCTAAAAATCCTTTCCAACAGCTTGCCCACCACAGACGTAAGGGTCACTGGTCTATAATTCCCTGGACTATCCCTTCTATCTTTTTTGAATAAGGGGACAACATTTGCCACCCTCCAACCCTCTGGTACCATTCCCGTGGACAACGAGGACTCAAAGATCCTAGCCAACGGTTCAGCAATCTCTTCCCTCGCCTCTTAGAGCAGCCTGGGGAATATTCCGTCAGGCCCTGGGGACTTATCTAACCTAATATTTTCCAACAGCTCCAACATATCCCCTCTCTTGATATCCACATGCTCTAGAACATTAACCTTACTAACACTGTCCTCAGCGTCATTGAGGACCCTCTCCTTGGTGAATACTGAAGAGAAGTATTCATTGAGGACCTCACCCACTTCCACAGCTTCCGGGCACATCTTCCCACCTTTGTCTCTAATTGGTCCTACCTCTACTCTCGTCATCCTTCTGCTCTTCACATAAATGAAAAATGCCTTGGGGTTTTCCTTAACCCTACTCGCCAAGGCCTTTTCATGTCCCCTTCTTGCTCTCCTCAGCCCCTTCTTAAGTTCCTTTCTTGCTACCTTATATTCCTCTTGAGCCCTCTCTGGTCCTTGCTGCCTACACCTTATGTATGCTGCCTTCTTCCTCCTAACTAGGTGTTCCACCTCTCTTGTCACCCATGGTTCCTTCACCCTGCCATTCCTTCTCTGCCTCACCGGGACAAATTTATCCCTAACATCCTGCAAGAGATCCCTGAACATCGACCACATCCCCATAGTACATTTCCCTTCAAAAATGCCATCCCAATTCACACTCGCAAGTTCCAGCCTTATAGCCTCATAATTTGTCCTTCCCCAATTAAATATCTTCCTGTCCTCTTTGCTCCTATCTTTGTCCATGACATTGCTGAAGGTTAGGGAGTGGTGATCACTGTCCCCCAACTGTTCACCCACTGAGAGATCTGTCACCTGACCCGGTTCATTACCTATACTAGATCTAATATGGCATTCCCTCTAGTCGGGCTGTCAACATACTGTGACAGGAATCCGTCCTGGACACACTTAACAAACTCTGCCCCATCTAAACCTTTGGTACTAAGCAGGTGCCAATCAATATTTGGGAAGTTGAAGTCTCCCACGATAACAACCCTGTTATTTTTGCACCTTTCCAAAATCTGCCTCCCAATCTGCTCCTCAGTATCCTTGCTGCTACCAGGGGGCCTATAGAATACTCCCAATAGAGTAACTGCTCCTTTGTTATTCCTAAGCTCCACCCATACTGACTCTAGAGAGGATCCTTCTACATTATCCACCCTTTCTGCACTGTAATAGTGTCTCTGACCAGTATCGCCACCCCTCCTCCTCTCCTCCCCCCTCCCTATCCCTTTTAAAACACTAAAATCGGGGAATATTCAGTATCCATTCCTGCCCTGGTGATAGCCACATCTCTGCAAGAGCCACAATATCATAGTTCCATGTATTTATCCAAGCTCCCAGTTCATCACCCTTATTCCTGATACTCCTTGTATTTAAAAGGCATTTGGACAGGTATTTGGATAGGAAAGGTACAGAGGGATAAGGGCCTAATGCAGGCAAATGGAACTAGTGTAGATCATAGTTGGCATGGACAAGGTGGGCTGAAGGGCCCGAGTCTGTGCTGTACAGCTGAATGATTCTGGGGGGAGAGCTTGTTGGAGAAGGGGGAATGACCAGGGAATTGTGGTGGGAACAGTTCCCTCGGAATCCTGTACAGGGAGAGTTGGAGAGGAAGTATCAGGCAGTGGAATCCCATGGAAGTTGGCGGAGGGCTGTGGTTATAGACAGAGGTTGGTTAGGCTGGATGATGTGTTGAATGAGGAGGCTGGTGGGGTGGAGGGGAGCCCTATCCTAGTTCCAGCTCCGAACAGAGAGGTGAGAGCAGAGTGCAGGAAATAGAAGGACTGTGATTGAGAGGGGAAGTCGTGGTTAAGAGAGAAGGAAGACATCTCAGAAGGACTGGTGTGAGGGCAGCTAGTTGGTTCTCTGCTCAAGGAAGTGACCTTCAGACCATCCTGGTGTGGGATGGAGATGTAGAGGGATCCTACATCCATGGTAAAGGTGAGCTGGTTGGGACCAGGAAAATGGGAACTGTCAAAGTATTGGAAGGAATCAGAAGTGTCACTGATGTAAATGGGAAGGGTCTTGACCTTGGAGAAAGAGTCAAGGTGAAGAAGTAAGTTCTAAAGGGACAAGCATAGGCTGGCACAATGGGAATACCAGGATGGTCCTGCTCGTGATCTTGCGCAGGACATAGAATCAGGTCTCTGAGGCTGAAGGCTGTAGAAGGAAGATCTCCCAAAGAAACGAGGGCAGTGACTATCTGATAGATGATGGCCTAATGTTCAGTGTAGGGCCATGGCCTAGAGGGAGGTGTAAGGAGGTATTTGAGAGCTGACACTCGGCTTCTGCAAGGTAGAGGCCAGTTTCGCCAAATTATGACATCGTTGCTCTTGTCAGCGGGTTCGAGAATGATATTGGGGTGGTCCTTGGTGCTGCATATTCAGTGGGGGGTGGTTAGAGGGAGTAAAGACAGTGGGACAATTGAGGAGGAGGGCAGTTAGTGATGAATACATCCAGGAAGGGTAAGAAGAGGGACTGAGGGTCCAGTTAGACGTGAGTTCTGGAGGCGGGAGAAAGGGTCTGTCTGCACAAACACAAAGATGATGGAACACTGTTCCACATCCTGTTGGGAATGAAGCTGAGGCCTCTGCCCAAGACTGATCGCTCAGGGTCTGAGGAGAAAGACTGGGGAGAACGTGAAGACGGGGCACCAGGCGGGACTGGGCTGAGAATTCTGGAGCAGCACTAGGGTTCAAGAGTTGTTGAAGTTTGTAATCTTTGATGTCTGAAAGGAAGCAACAAAATCTTTTGTTGAACCACCAAATGTAGAATAATGTAGATCTGTGGACCATGGCAGTTCTGAGACAGAGTGAGTCAGAGGTCAAGAGTGTTCCTTGTCCCTTTCTACCATCTGGGGACCCAAACCCTCCACACTTCATCCAATCAAGTGTGCTGCATTCAGTGCTCACCATGTGGTCCTCGCTACACTACAGAGACCAAGTGCAGGTGGGGTGACCTTTGTCTGCACTTTAATTTTCTGCCCCACTCCCACTCTGACATCCTTGTTCTGCCCTTCTACACCATCCCAATGAAGCCCAATGCGAGCTCGAGGAGCAGCAGCTCATCTTCCGACACGTTGCAGCTGTTGGGACTCAACACCGACAATTTCAGACAACCAGCTTTTCCAGTTTGTGTCAGATTGATCAGTTCTGTCATAGAGATTCTCTCTCCACAGAAGCTCCCTGACCTGCTGAGTATTTCAAGCAATCTCTTCTACTTCAGAGCTCCAGCAACTTCTGTTTCCTGCACCTCACAGTTTTGGTGTTGGGTGTTTGCTTTTTAACCTCTTCTGCTCTCAACCATCTCCCTCTAGTTAAACCTCCATCAGACAGACCAGCTACGACTGACAAACTTTCAGCACCCTTAAGATGGCCCCCACTACAACTGTGTCACCTGGATTTTTACAGTCTGTGCCCAATAACAGACTTCCCCTCTGCTCTCCCCATCCCTCCCTCTCTCTGCGATTTAAAATGTGCCGATTTTTTCACACGTCCAGTTCTGATGAAGAGTCTCGGACCTGAAGTGGACCTGGTTTGCTTTTCACAGATGCTGCCTTACCTGCTGAGTGTTTCCACTATTTTCTGTTTATTTCAGGTTTCCTGTATCTGCAGTATTCTATTTTTGGACCTAAAACAGGTAGCCGCTCGTTATCCCACTGCTGTTCATGGGAGCTTGCTGTGCACAAGCTGGCTGCCATTTCCCACGGTAAAATGACTACACCTCCTGCACTGGGGTTGGGACAGGCTGAAGTGATGAGGTGGGATGGGTTCCGGGTGAGAGTGAGTGAGCAATCTACCCCCCTCCTCAGACAGAACTCCTCCCTCAGACAGATCCACACCCCCCACAGACAGAGCCCCTCCCTCAGACAGATTCAACCCACAGACAGACCGCCTCGGATGGATCCCCCCCCCCAGTGAGATGGAGGCCCCCCACCCCCACTGACAGACCACCCCTTTAGACAGAGCCACCCTCCTCAGATGGAGCCACCCTCCTCAGATGGAGCCTCCCACTCAAATGGAGCCCCCCCATCACAGACAGATCCAACACCTCCCCCCAGACAGACCACCCTGGATGGACACCCCCCATCAGATGGAGCCCCTACCTCAGACAGAGCCCCCCTCAGACAGCCCCTCAGATGGGATCCCCCCTCAGACAGACCCCCCTCCCCCATCAGACGGATCATCCCCCCCTCCCTCAGACGAAACCACCCCTCAGACGGACCACCCCCACCCTCCACCCCAGACAGATCCCCTTCCAGCCGGGACAGACCAACGACACACCCAAGATGGCGACCACCACGTCGTTGCGCAGGATCTCGATGGAGCCGCGGGAAATGAAGTAGAGGGCAGTGAGGACGTCGCCGTGGTGCACCAGCGTGTCGCCGGGAGGGGCGTGCGTGGTCTTGAACTTCATGGCGAGGGCACGCAGGCAGCCGGGGCTGGCCCCGCTGAAGGCCCGGCAGTTCTGCAGCAGGCTGCGGTTCAGGTGCAAGCAGATGTCGGCCTGCAGGCACTCGGGGAAACCCTTCAGCACCTGCAGAGAGAGGGCAGCCGTCACCGCTGGGCTTCCGGAACCTTCCCTGCAGCGCCCCGCACCCAGGGCTGGGCACTGTCTCCCCTGCACCCCGGGGTGGGCGCTGCTCCCCCCTGCACCCAGGGGTGGGCGATGCCACCCCCCCCCACCCAGGGGTGGGCGCTGCTCCCGGCTCCACTGTTGCTCCCGCTGGGTCCCTGTGCCCATCGACTCTGGGCTCCCAACCCTTCCCTCTGGCACCATCTCCCACCACCCTCCTGATGAGGCAGCAGCTCTACAGGCAGCCACTGTCGGGCCAGAGCCCACCCAGTGCCAGTGCCGTAACCAGCGCCGCTCTCTGCGTGGCCTCGGGCTGTGCTGCCTCTCCCAGCCCACCGCGGTGAGGTGTTGTGGAGTGAGCTGGGTGGTGGGCAGCCGTTTCTGCCGGTGCCCCTCTCCGGCACCTCCAGGGCAGTGCCGACAGATGCGGACAGCAGCCACCACTACTCACCGCATTCATGTCGATCCCGTTGGTGTAGGACCACGCGTGCTGGAAGTATTCCTCCAGTCTCTGCCTCAATGGGTTGGGAATCTGGTGGAAGCGGATAAACTCCTTCACTCGGAGCATCTGGGTGTGGTAGCGGGCGGTGCCCGAGTACAGGCGCTGGATGATAGCCGACACATTTCCGAAGATACTGGCGTACATGAGAGCTGAGGGCAGGTCAACAATCACATTAAAGCATCAGTAGGGAGCTCACGGGATCAACCAACAGCGCTCCGTCTTACCCGGATGTTGGATTGATGTTGCGCACAGCCCGTTTGTTTAAGCTGCAGTCGGTCGGACTGGTCATCATTTCCTGGTGAAGCTGCAGCCATCACCAACCTGCATCAGTCACTTTCACGTTAGCCTGCGGGACACTTTCACGAGACCAGGTGGGCATCTAATTTCATTGGGATTCACACAACACCCACTCACATCTTTCTCAACGTAAGTTGGAACTCTAAGTGCAAACTACAACCTTTGTGAATAGTCTCAGTACAAATACAAGTACATTGCACTCAGATACTTGGCTTCCTTTCTGTTATTTAAGGGGACACTCCACATCAGGAGACCTGACTGGGCAGCTTCAGAACTCAGTACAAGCTGCTCAGAGACCTTCCAAAGTCCACATAGTGTGCTACAACTAACAGGTGGTGTCTTACCTCATATTTAGCTGTTGATGCTGGGTGTCTCAGTGGTGGCACAACAGTACACACTCCAAAAGAACCTTCCAGGTGAGCAATGCCAGCAGCTGCCACACCAGCATCACTTATCACTGCAAATGAAGGATCTTTCCCTCAATGATGTCTTTCTACAGTGACAATGTGCTCAGGATCATTTATAACAACAACGTTAAATAATTATTTGGAGTGGAGAAGGATGATGGGGTCCTGATGGAGGTATATGAAATTATGAGGTGCATAGATTGTGAGAAGCTTTCTCCCTTAGCAGAGGTGCTTATAACAAGGGGGCATAGTTTAAGGTAAGAGGTAGGGGATTGAAAGGATATTTGAGGAAATTCCTTTCAGCCAGAATGTGGTTGGAATCTGGCTGAGTGGTTTCAGAGACAGGTACTCTCACAGCATTTGAGAAGTATTTAGATGAGCCTTTGAACTGACAAGGCAAAGCAGGCTACTGGCTGAGTACTGGGAAACGGGATTAGTATGGATGGATACTCGATGGCCAGCATTGACCACTGGCCATTTTGCTATTAAAGACCTTGATGTAATGATGGTTGTTTTCACCCCAAACAACAGCACACCCACTGATAGATCACAAACCATACTTCAGCAATTGATAAACTGAGGCCAACAAATGAGGTGCCTCTGTTGGCATCAGAGGTACAGGCACTGCAAACATTACATGTCACAGATCCCAAATTAGGCCCCCTCTACACTGCACGAGCATGTCTGTGTTGGTAACATTTAATTGGACAGTGTAGGAGGAGGTTTATTCTGCATTTACTTCTTGCCCCTGAAGTGGGGGTGTGTGATAGGGCAGTGTGGACGGACCTTTACTCTTTATCCGACCTGTTCTGTTCCCACCCTAGGAGTGTGTGGCAGGACAGTATAGAGGGAGCTTCACTCTGTGTCTAGCCTGTACCTTGGGAGTGTGTGATAAGACAGTGTTGAAGGTGATATCCTTCACCTCTGTCATCTAGTAAAGCCAACACACTTACAGCCAATCAGCATGACGCAGATAGAGAAGATCTTCTCGGAATTGGTGTTGGGAGAAACATTCCCAAATCCGACACTGGTCAGGCTGCTGAAGGTGAAGTATAAAGCTGTCACATACTTGTCCTTAATGGAGGGTCCCGATGAGGCATCACTGTCATTGTACCGCTTCCCGATTTGGTCCCCCAGGTTGTCTAGCCAGCCGATCTTGTGAACCATGTAAGGTCTCTCCACATTGCCGATGGCATACCAGATGCACGCCAGCCAGTGGGCAATGAGTGCGAAGGTGCACATGAGCAGGAAGAGCACTGCGGCTCCGTACTCCGAGTAACGATCCAACTTGCGGGCAACCCGCACCAGCCGCAGGAGGCGAGCCGTCTTCAGGAGACCAATCAGGGTGGTGGTCTGGAACACAAGGGTCACAGTCCATCAGCAACTGGGTCATAGAGTGAGGAATAAACAGCACACGCCTGTTATGCATGGAGTGGGACTGAGGGGGAGCGAGAGTATAAATAGAATAAAGATGACTAAACTTGGGAAAGTTAGAGGAGTGTTCAAACTGATATTTTATTCCACTGCTCAAAACAGAGTCTAATGTAGTGAATAACAGTTACCTCAGATTAAGGTAAAGTTTGGAACATGTGTAAGGTAATTGAGTGATTAAAATACAGAAGAACAAATGAAGTGAGCAATGCGCCAAATCTAGTCAAGGTGTCCAGGAGGTTTACACGTACAATAACAGACTCCCGGGTGTGAGAGACATGCTGAATTCTAATCGGGGAATCTGGATGATTTGTGTGTTAGAAACAGACACCCTACAATTACTTACAGGTAATTTAATTGAGGAGTTTGCATGATTTATATATAGGATAGCTGATAATGAGTAGGTGGTGTACTGATTCTGTTACTGGACTAATAATCCAGGAAGCCCTGCTGCAGAAGCTCGAGGTCTAGATACAATATCCACTGTTCTTCTGGCTGACCATGCATCTGTTGCCAAAGCCTGTGTTACCCTGCCTAACTTGCACCAAATCCCACCCCCCCCTCAGCCCCCATCGCCCTGTTTCTTTTCCACGTCATCTCCTCACCCTACTGTTCCCATCTGTCCACCTCACCTTCCTGTCCCATGGTTCTATCATCTGCCGCTCTCTGTCACCCCCACCTCTCACCTCCCAGCCTCTTTCGCTATTCCCGCTCTCCCCCCCTCCATCTGCCCATCACCCCTCCTCACCTGGATCCACCTGCCAGCTCTTGCCCCTCCCCTTCCCCTCACCTCTTTATACTGGCTATCTCTCCTTTACTCTTTCAGTCCAGAAGAAGGGTCTCAACCCAAAATGCTGACTGTCCATTTTCCTCCACAGATGCTGCCTGACTTACTGAGTTCCTCCAGCAATTTGTTTTTTGCTCTAGATTCCCATCTGCAGTCTCTTGTGTCTCCATTGCACCAAATCCCATTCACCCTCCGCTCACTGGCCCACAATGCCTTAGTTTTGAAATTCCCACCTTTGTGTTCAAACCCTTCCCTTCCAGGAATGCAAACCTCAGAATATCTGCATCCCACCATTCCTGGCCTCCCGGGCAACTCCAGGCTTTATTGTTCTTTCACTGGGAGAGTGCCTCCGGCTCTTAGACCAAGGACCAGAATTCCTCTATTACATCTCTATGGCTCCCTATCCTCCTTCAACGTAATCCTTGAAATGTAACAGTGAGAGATGTCACGTGATCTTCTCTCTTTCGTCCAGGAAAGATTCCATCCGGTTTCAGATTCTTTCGCTGAGGACAAGGCATCTAAGAGACAGCATCAAGCAGCCATCTCTGTGAATGATCTTGGTTACAGCAGATCAAAAAACCTCTGTGCAGACTCCTGGGAGGTTAATTGGTGTAGAGGAGCCGGCACTGGCGACCACACCACCTCCTCTTCACAGGGTGAGCAAATCCATTCCCACAGCAGACCCTCAACAACATCTCACCGGTGCCCCACAGCCTACCATCCAAGAATCTGGGCTGACTTCAAAGTGAAGGTGGCCTTCGAGGGCAAGGGCTTCTTGTGGAAGTACATCAAGGACACCCACAGAAACTTGGAGGAAAAGGGAGATGCACAGCTGGTACACAGAACTGGGACACCAAAACTCTTGTACAGGTTCTCAACAACCAATGTTCCTAGTCTGCTTGCAAACAGACCAGGAACATTATGGACTGAGGGTATGAAACGATGGACAGGCAGAGTGAAGTGATCGGTTGAAGAAATGTATGGTGGCTGATAAGTTAGATGATGGGCTGTGGAAGTTGGATGTGCGTTGGTGGATATGGAAAGTTGACTGACATAGTTGCAAAACTGATTGAATTTTCCAAAGACGTAACAAAATGCACTGATGACGGCAATGTGGTTGAAGTAGTTTACAAGGACTTCTGTAAGGCAAATGACAAGATCCCACATGGGAGGCTGGTCCAAAAGGTTACAGCCCATGGGAGCTAGGAGGCAGAGGGTGATGGCTGGAAACCTCTGACTATTGGTGTACCACTGGGATCCTTACTGTTTGTTATATACATTGATGACTATATGAATGTAGGAGATATGATTAGTAAGTTTAAAGATGACATGAAAATCAATAGTGTTTTTGATAATGAGGAGGACAGTCACAGGCTACAGGCTGATACTGATCAGAGCAATGGCAGACGGAATTTAATTCTGATGTGATGCACTTTGGGAGGACGAACAGGGGTAGGGCATAAACAGTGAATGGCAGGACCCTAAGTCCTTCAAACAGAAGAACTTTGGTGTAAAAGTCCAAGGATCCCTGAAGGTGGCAGCAAATGTGGATAAGGGGGTGAAGAAGGCATATGGAATACTTGTCTTCGTTACTGAGGGCACAGAATATAAGAGAAGGGAGGTAATGGTAGAAATATAAAACATTGGTTAGGTCACATCTGGGATGGTGTGCACAGTTCTGGTTACCACACAAAAAGAATGATGTGATTGCCCTGGAGAGGATGCAGGGGAGATTCACCAGGATGTTGCCGGGGGTGGAACGTTTCAGTTATGAGGAGAGACTGGGTTTGTTTTCCCTGGAGCAGAGGAGGCTGAGGGATGACCTGATGGAGGTATAAAAAAATTATGAGGGAGATAGGGGAGAAAGGAAGAAACTCTTCCCCATAGCACAGGTATCTAAGTCTAAAGATGATAGGTTCTGGTTGAGGGGGAGGAGGTGAGAGGGATTTGAGGAAGAACCTTTTCACCCAGTGGATGGTTGGAATCTGCAATGCACAGCTTGAGTGAGTGATGGAGGCAGAGACTCTCACTACATTTAACGTGTCTAAGGCCATGGTAAGAGGGAATGGGTACTTGATGGTTGGCATGGACATGGTGGGCGGAAGGGCCTGTTTTGTGCTTTATGACTCTATTGGATTTGAGGAGTCAGGCATGATGTGTAATTTAAATCTATTTGTGGTCCAGTGTAAACTAAATGCTTGTTATCTTCCCAAATATAAAGACCGTAACCCACCCTCAATGAGCAACTTCACTGAATACGCTGTGTGAAGCCCGAGTCCACCCTCACTGCCCCTTTCCAAACTCTGAGCGTCCTGGGCTTGGGCAGCTGGTTAATTCTCCACCTCACTGACTCAGCTCTTACCTTGTAAACCCTGCACACCCAAACCCAAATCTGACCCACCCCCAGCCCCACCCCCCACACTGTAAATACTTTCACGCATCCTCACTGACTTCCTTCCCCTTATGGAGCAATGAACGTAGCTGCCCCAGGTAAGAACGCACAAATTACCTCACTTATCCATCTCGCCTTCAGTGCCGATAAACCTCTGGCTGATGCTCACAGCTGGATTTCACACTTATGTACTGGGTGCTCTCTGCAGTTTGTCAGAGGGTTGACCTGAAATCTCTGCCTCAGTGTGGCTGACCGGAGGGTTTCCTTCATCAGATTTAACGCAGGGAAATTGATAATTGGTTCTGCATTCCCATGCAGCTACTCCCGGAAGCCTGCCTGCACTTTTGCTTTTCTTGCAGTCTTCTGAGGCTTTAGACTCTCTGCCACTTTACATCCTTGCTGGAGTGGACTGGCTGCCCACGGCTCCACAGAGAGGGAGCAAGGAAGCAAGGGGTTCCTGGACCACCAGATGATATGTGGGAAGTTCCCAGATGGGCCCTTCCCTGATGTCAGGGCAAAGGGGTGTCTGAAGATAGTGTTCCGGTGTCTAGAGCCCACCCCAGAGGTCCCAACCCAGTGCCCCTCCTGCTCTCCTCATGACAGACACACAAGCTTAAGATACACAGCGACATCTCAGTGAGGGTACCGCTGTCTGTCCGGGGACGTGAGTGAGGGGAGAGAGAACGGATCTGGAGAGATGAAGAAGGGAAGGGAAAGGAAGAGGAAAGTGAGAGAGAATGAAAGGTGACGTGAGAAAGGATTGAAAAAGGAACGAAAAGGCAGAGGAAGTCAAGGAGGTGAGGGGAAGAAGTGTTAGAGGAAGTAGAGGGAGCAGGTGAGGTGAGGGTGACACAGAGACTGTGGGAGAAGGAGAGAGGAAATGAATGAACAGACGGGAAGAAGATTGAAAAGGGGAATGGATTAAGAAGTAGAGGAGGTTTGAGGGGCAGGAAGGAGGGAGGGGACAAGAAGAGGGAACACTGAGGAAGGGAGAGGCGAACAGAGGAAAAGCCCCATCATCCGACCTGGGCTCACAGAGACACAGACACGGAGGGAGAACGTGGGCGGCAGATGGAAAGTGAAGCTTTCAGCCAGTTATGTTGCAGTGCTGCTAATGCATGAGAGGGGAACAGTGCACCCTGCCTGGGGTCAGCTAACACAGCGTTAGACGTGGATTGGAGGAGACAGGTGGAATCTCTTTTAGGCTCAGTTTGCTCTACTTGCTGAAATCATAGATTGCCCTTGTAAAAGTAACAATAAGTCTCACATGGAGCTGTCTGCTGTTCCCTCAAACACTGCATTAGAACCTATTAGTGAACTGACATCACAGCCTGTGACACAATTGCTGCTGTGCTCAGCCAATCTGTTGTCATGGTAACTGTCTGGTCGGGGATGATTTGATGAGGTCCAAGCCGCCCTCTGTACCTCTGCACTGCCCCACATCACCAGCCTGGCAAATCCGTTTTAGAAAATCAGCCACAATAAATGCTATCGGTCAGTCAACCTGCAACACCACACTTCCATTGTGGACAAAGGCACCATATATATGGTTCACGCACACTGGCATAGTGGAGCCCCATGATATGCCCAAACTCGGGGAGATATCTGGACACCAAACAGTGTCCCCCAATCACTCGCAGAAAGATATCTGTATACTGACCAGTGATACTCAGTCCCATTCTCACAGACAGATATCTGTACAGCTGTTGCTCAGTCCCTCTCTCAGGGAAATATCTGTAGACTGACCAGTGTCTCTCAGTCCTTCTCTCAGTGGGATATCTATACACTGACAGCTGTTTCTCAGTCCCTCTCTCTCAGGGGGGTATCTGTACATTGACTGGTGTCTTTCAGTCCTTCACTCTCAGGGGGATATCTGTACACTGACTGGTGTCTCTCAGTTCCTCTCTGTTGTCACCCAGTCTTTCTCCCACAGGAGGTGTCCAAGTCTGATGCCTGGATCTACCACTGGGTAATCATTTGGAAGATAACTTATGACTCCCTCCCTCCCATCTGCTCAGCGCCAGTGTAATTTGTGTCCCCAGTGAGAGTCTCCGAGCTCCTGTCCTGACCTGGTTGTGACCTCTCTCTAATACATCGACCTGAACCACCCCCAGCGCCCTACCTTGAGGAGATCCCTGTGCCCTGCAGAGGTTCTGTCCTAACCATTCCTACCAGTGACCCACTGTACCTCCACCAATAGCTCCAGCATGTCCCCGCAGGGCATGTGGTGAAGATGGGGAGGGCTCAGTACAGGGGCAGGGACCTGCACAGTGCTGCTCTAACACACCTTTATTTGTCAAACAATTTCTCTCTTCTCTCCCTCCAATTAAATACTCAACAAAGAGTTTAACAGTTCAAAGGCAAATGCTGCAGATGCTGGAAATCTGAAATAAAAACAGAGAAGCTGGAAATGCACAGCAGGTCAGTCAGCATCTGTTTAGAGAGAAGCAGTTACCTTTCAGTCAGTGTGCCAGAACACTTAGAAAGTACTCAATGGTCAGCATGGACATAGTGGGCTGAAGGGTCTTTTTCGGTGCTGTATGACTCGATGACTTTTCACCATAACTCAGTCTCCCTCTCCCAAGATGCTGCCTGACTTGTTGGGTGTTTCCAGCATTTTCTGTTTTTTTACTGCATGAAAAATACCAGGTCAAGGTCACCGCATGCCAGGACTGAATTAACAAGGGAACAGTGGAACACGTGAGAATCATCAATAGTCACACCTCCCAGCTCCAAACTGTGAACACTGCAGTGATGTATCTGAGAAAGAGGGAGAGGGACAAAAGAAACAGAGAGAGAAACAAGGCAACAGAGAGAACAAGAGACAAAACAAAGAGAACATAAAGAGAAAAGATGCTGATTATGTTGAAAGATCTGACAATGAGCAACTTGTTCTGACTGCCGTGGTTATGCTGACTCTGGGATTAAGCCTAAAACATGTTTCACCAAGGAACCTGACCTGCAGAGTAGGACTGTGGTTCCTGCTGTGACTGGTTGCAGAGTTAAATCTGATGTACTGTTTGTGTTATTGTTGCTGTGACTTTCTCTGGACAGCAGAACTGGCACTGGGTCTGGGCTCTGGGACAGATGCCCCTCACTCAGGCCTGTCTCAGTGAAGAGACATGTTCCTCACAGCCCCTTTGTACATGTGAAGATGGTACAAGGGTCCAGCACAGGGGGACATGGTCATGATAACCAGCTCTGGACGAGTTAAGTGGAAACAAACTGAGGCCATTCATCCCTCGGGCCTGATCTAGCAGGTTCTGGCTGAACTGTATTTGCTCCACTTATCTGGATACCTTCAGCCAAAAATAATTCTAATTTTAGTTGGTATTGGTATTGGTTTATTATTGTCACATGTACCGAGATACAGATCTCGGGATCTTGTGAAGTTATACACTTTCCTATTTTTATCTAACTTGCCATATCCTTCATTGACAACATCCTGGACAACGGGGATTTCAGAGCAACAAACGCAGGGACGTCAAAACACGAGTCACACACCATTTGACATTGTTGCATGTGGTTGATGGCCAGCACGGACTCTGTGGGCTGAAGGGCCTATTTCCGTGCTTGTTCTCTCTGTCTCCATGACTCATGTGTCTGGACTGCCCTGTGACTTGGAATCCAACAGAGATGGAAATCCCAAACAGATTTCACATTTTACTCAAACTGAGCAGTGAGTCCCAAACATGTTAACCATCAGGCTTCCGATGAATCGCCCAGCAACAGAGGATCAAACGTGCCCCAGAGCGACTCTGCCATTCAGTAAGATCACAGTCGTCCGCCTTCCTGCCTAACCCCCACTTGCTTGACTGTCCCAGTGTCCAAGCATGCATTAACCTCAACCTCAATGCAATCACCTGCCTCTGGGGCAAACAAATTACAAAGATTCACTGCCATAAGGCTAAAGAAATTCCTCCTTATCTCCATTCTAACTGGGCAAACCTTTATACTGAACCAAGCTGCAGATCGGTGCCATTGCTGAGGGGAGGAATCTGTTGGCTTTACGTCGCTAGGCAGGTTGTGAGCCAGACCCACAGAAAACCTGGTCAGTAACAACCCTCTGACAGAGCACAGCAGGCCATCAATGAGGAGGGGGCTGGAACCCATGCCAAATGCTGGGCAGTGCCAGACACCCACCAGAGGAGAGGGCCCTTCACTGTTACCCATTAATTCCTCTTGGATACTATGCACTTCAATGCCCTCTTGTGCTTCTAAACCATCAGCCTAGGCCCAACTTGTCTTTCTCCACAGGAAGGCTCTGCACTTGAGCACTGCACTGATTGCACGTGTACCCTTCCTGGGCAGTGGAGATCGAACTGCACACCGTACTCCTATCTCAGCAAAACCTACTGAGTGCAAAGACAGCTCAGCCCTCTCGTACACTGTCCCCCTTGTGATCAAGGTGAGCCTTCTGAACCTTGTGTTTCATGAACCAATGCATCAGATCCCAGTGTGTATCACCATTCATTGTCCTCACCAGTTGAACAACACTCTGTTTCTCTTTTCTTTGACCAGAATGAACTACCTTGTGTTTCCCCACAGTCTTCCTCTTACCCATCCTGTTAATCTGCCTATATCCCTTTGCAAGGTCTTTGTGACCTTCCCACAGCCCTGCTTCACACCTGGTTTTACATCGTCAGTAGACCTGGACAGGTTCCATGTCACCATCTCATTATCACAGTTGTACACAGCTTGTGGAACATCACCTCAACAGTCTGCCAACCTGAAAATGATCTGTTCATTCTTGCTCCCCACTTTCTACTCTTTGAGCAAACATCAATCCAGCTAACATCAACTCTCAACACTGAGTTAGAAAACTGCCTTATGCATCTAGTCAAATACCCATCACAAACCCAGACATATCGTCAACCTGATAGATACATCTCAAAAAACTCTTAGATTTGCCAAACACAGTTTCCCTTTGATAAAACGACTATGCCTCTGCCAAATCACACAACTTGAGGCTAGGCAGCTGGTCACCACTTCCTCATTACTGGATTCTGGTTCTATCCTTGTGGCTGACGTTGGCCTAAACCACTCTGTGTGCCCTTATGTCCTCATTCTCTCCTCCCTTGAATATTTGTGTTCCATTTGCTACCTTCCAATCCTTTGGGATCATCCCCAGCAAAGAGCGTCGTTGCAACTTTACACTGCCCTGCCAGGGCAGACAAGAGCCTTGGTCTAATCAGAGCCTCTGACCAAGCAGTACTCCCTCGATACATCACTGGAGGTGACCAAGCAGTACTCCCTCGATACATCACTGGAGGTGACCAAGCAGTACTCCCTCGATACATCACTGGAGGTGACCAAGCAGTACTCCCTCGATACAGCACTGGAGGTGACCAAGCAGTACTCCCTCGCTACAGCACTGGAGGTGACCAAGCAGTACTCCCTCGATACAGCACTGGAGGTGTCCAAGCAGTACTCCCTCGATACATCACTGGAGGTGACCAAGCAGTACTCCCTCGATACATCACTGGAGGTGACCAAGCAGTACTCCCTCGCTACAGCACTGGAGGTGACCAAGCAGTACTCCCTCGATACAGCACTGGAGGTGTCCAAGCAGTACTCCCTCGATACATCACTGGAGGTGACCAAGCAGTACTCCCTCGATACAGCACTGGAGTGTCGGCATGGATTTTTGAAGTTAGCCTCAAACACACAGCCCTCTGAGGAAATGTTACACGGTCAGAAACTGAAACCTAGTCCATTTCTTCAGGTTCCAAGTCAACGTATTCAAACAGTTTACTGAGGTTACAGGGCTACCAACCCAGAGGCCTGGACTAACAATCCAGATACTGGATCTTAAACACCACCACAGCAAGAATGGAATTAAAATAATCTAAAAGCTGAAGAAGGGTGGTGAAAACACCCAGAGCTACTGGACTGTTGCCCAACAGATTCACTCATGTCCTTCAGCGGGTAGAACCCGCCCTCCTTGCCCAGTCTGGTTTGTTTGTGACTCCACACCCACCAGTGCGGTTGGCTCTGGGCTGGCCTGGAAAACCACTCAGTTCATACAAAGAGTAAATGGGAGCTCAGCCGGAGACTGGCCAGAACAGAGTAGTGATGACTGGTTTTCAGGAGATGTCAGCTCTGTGGGTTCCAGGCCAAGGTTAGCCTGCGGACCCCACCACAGGTAATGGAGATGGTTGGCCGGTGGGTGGGCGACTTGTGCGGTGGTCGACTCCTTCCACCACTTACATAGGCTTCTCTGTGCCTGACTCGAGGTTTCTCATGCCATCTCAGATATTCTTCCTCCACTCCAAGTGGTCATGTACCAGCGATCCCGGCAACCAGAGAACATAGAACAGCAGGGGAACAGGCCCTTTGGCCCACGAGGTCTGTGCTGACCATGATGCCACATTGAACTAATCCCACCTGCCGGCACATGATCCATATCCCTTGATCATCTGCTTGTCTAAATGCCTCTTAACTGTTGCTATTGTATCTGCTTCCACTGGGCCTCCCCAGCAGCCCATTCTAGACACCCACTGCTCTCTGTGTAAAAGAACTTGCCCCGCACATCTCCCTTAAACATTCCCCCTCTCACTATGCCCTCTAGTATTCGACATTTCTACCCCGGGAAAGGGACTTTGACCACCTACCCTTTCTATGCCTTTCATGATTTTAGAAACTTCTATTAGATCTACGTCAGTGAGGGTGATGCACTTCTTCAAGGAAGCTTTGAGCACATCCTTGAATCTGTCCAACTACCTGCCTGCTAATCCTCTCCCACGACAGAACTTGGAGTAGATTAGCAGTAGGGCAGGGCGCAGTCTTCATATGCTCGGCAGCAGACTGCTGAAACAGAGCCTCAGTGCTGGGGATGTTGGCCTGGGGAAGACACTGACTTATGTTACCAGTAGATTTGGAGGATTTTGCAGAGACTACATTGGTGTTACCTCTGCAGTGGTTTGAGGTGTATGCGATAGGTAGTCCAGGTCTCAGAGGTGTACAGGAGGGCAGGGCTCACCGCTACCTCGTAGACCATGAGTTTTGAACCTAATTTGAGATCTTGACCTTCAAATACCTTTTCCTCAGTTGGCTAAAGCCTGTTCTGGCAGAAGGAGGCAATGATAAATTTATTCATTGATGAAAAAACACCCTTGTGTGAGATCCCCGTGCCCTATAACAATGATTGTGGGTAAAATTTAGCAGAACTCCAGCACTATCCATTGCGAAGGTGAGTATTGCGCCATTAAGAGAGGTGTTCCCGCCCTGTGGACTGTGTGAGGGTGCAAGGAAAGACCCCGTGGACCTTGATAAAGGGTTGAAGGTTGAATCTTCTATGTGCAGGCTGAGCAAGGTCCTGTGGGCTGCACCTGCTCATCACTGAAGGAAATTAAAGCAATGGAGAGTGCAAGTCAGCCAATAGAGAGCAAGCTGAGAGTAGAAGTGCAACCACACAGGAGACACATCAAAGAGCCGCAGCCTTCACAGGCAGCCTGGGGATGTGAGACAAGCCGGGTGAATCATTCACATCCTGAAGGGACAGCATGAAGATCTATTTAAAGGCCAAACGTACTCCTGATCTGGAAGTCAGTGCTGACTGTGCAGTAGTTGTACTGTGAGAACAGAGGGAGGAATATTACTGATGGAGATCAGCTGCAGAGTATCACACACTCATTGACAGTGACTCCACAGTAAGATGCAGATTCTCATTGCATTGGTAGTTCAGAGGTTGGCAGAATATTTTGACCACAGCATTTGAGGGAGTGGAGAGCTATAAACTCAGCAGCTGTAATTAAAAGGTGGGAGAAGCTGCAATGCTGTTGCAGTCAAGGATCTATCAAGGTAACTTGGGAGAGTCTGGAATGAGTGGTCAGAGACAGGTTCACTGGTGGTCTAGGAAATTAAAGGATCCAGAAAAATTCCCTTCCATTTGGTTTAATGTGTAGGATTGTGACTTCCATGGAGATGGCAGCCAAGAACATCGAGCATTCTGTCTTGTGCCAGCCAAAGGACAACTCACAAACCTTTGGTCCAGAGACATGGACACCATCGTGTGACTGTAAATGTCAGTGTTGCGGCAATCATTGCCCTTCCAACTGTGTTGTCTGCATTGCAACATCATCCTAGGGAGAGGCTGCTCCTCATGGCAAGTCACGGGCAGGGAACCTGCACAATATTACAAGCGCTGCAGATGCCCAGGAACTCACTTTGTGCAGCACTGCTACAGGCAACAGCAGTGAGACAACAGGACTTTACGGTCACTGTCCTGACTGATGGAGAGCAGTTCGGTCACCCACACTTAGTAAGGAACAAGGTCAGTCTCAAGAATTATTTATACCAGTTTTGAAAGTCTTGGGGCAGATGCAGTGATGGTATGCTACAGTGGTCATAGTTGGCCATAGCTTCAGAGGACTACACTGGGAGACCAGTGATAGTGGGCTAAGATTGGTTAACAATATTGGATACCGATTGGCCACAAGTGTCCACCACTCCAGCTCACACTCTGACCAGATCACCACACAGATCGTCTGACACTGGGAGAGAAAGTTCGATCTTCACACTGTAACTTGGGAGAGGGGATCTCCTGGTAACAGCCACTGAGCTTGCCCCAGTGACTCAGCAGGGAGTAGCAGTAAAGCTGGTGCACAAACACCCTGTGAGAGGGTGGACCAGCCTGGACCAGGCTCCAAATGAAGCTTTACAGCCATCTGTGACCACAGGCCTGAATTATCAAGAACCTGAGGATGCTCACAGCAGGGAGGCGGAGAGGTTACTCCAAGTGTTCTCAGGATAGAGATTGCAGTCGGGCAGACGGCTGTAGACCCCGGAATCGTCAGTGCGATGGGCACTGCCGGGAGTTTCCTGCACTGGCTAAACACTGATGAAGAGATGGAGGAAGCTGTGTCCATGTGTAGCACAGACCAATTCACCCCGACGCACCATCATCACCCTGGAGCTGGTAACCCAACCGTTCCAACGAGTCCACATTGACAATTGACAGCAGGGGAGCAGTCATTTCCTCGTGTGAACTCAAATCAGATTGAAGTCTTGAAGGGAGGTACTTGTATAACAGCGGAACGCACCACTGAAGACTTGAAATGGATCTTTGCCAAGCGTGAGGACAGGCTGAATTGGGGAAACATTGGACCATGGTTCACTTCACGTTTCTTTGTTTTATGAAAAGTAACAGTGTCAAACATCCATCGATGCCTCTTGCTTCTAATGGGGCAGAAGACAGGGGGCAGAGAGGGGTCAGAGAGGGGGCAGGGGTGTTTCCAGGAAGAGAAAAGCAACTTCAGCTGAGTGAGTGAGTTAAAGTCCCCTGACCTCGGCACTGTGTCCTGAGGGAAGCAGTCCTGATCTGCGTCTCAAAACGGACTTTGTACTGGAAATCACGTCAGGAATCCAATGCAGAATTCTCTCACTCCCCTTAAAGTCTGACCCCTCACTCTCTCCAGTCCCCACCCCTCACTCCTCACACAGTCTGATCCCACACTCATCACAGTCCCCACCCCTCACACAGTCTGACCCCTCACTCTCTCCACAGTCCCCAACCCTCACTCAATGCAAAACATCTCAATCCAAAGCATTGACTGTCCATTTCTCTCCATAGACGCTGCCTGACCTGCAGTGTTTTGTGTGTTGCTCCAGATCCAGCAGCTGCAGTCTCTCTTGTGTCGCCAGCTCAATATCTCCTCTACCTTACACAGCAGGACCCTTCTGACAGAGCCAGGTTTGGGATAAGTTGTTAACGCATCCCTTTCTTCTGTCCAAGGTCTCTGTTTTGGAAGTTATGAAGAGTCAGTCTGGTGGCTGCTCTGGTGTGGGCTGGGTGACCTTGAGTGAGACACTAGCTCGGACTGACAGTTCCTGCTCCCTCGACAGATGCACAGGGCAGAGAGCGCAGGGCTCCATACAGAAACTGTCAGGTGTGATTCACCTGAAATGTGATTCACTGAACATTAACAGGCCGACTATAACCTCATCAAAATGTCTTGGATAAGAATGTAGAGAGATAGATAGATAGAGGGAGAGGGATGGGAGAGATAGAGAGAGGGGGGAGAGAGAGGGAGGGAGGAGAGATAGAGAGAGGGGAGAGAGAGAGGGAGGGGGAAGAGAGAGAGGGAGGGGGAAGAGAGAGGGAGGGGAAGAGAGAGAGATGGGGAGAGAGAGAGGGGGAGAGAGAGGGGGGAAGAGGGGGGTGAGGGGGAAGAAAGAGAGGACGGAGAGAAAGATGTAATGGCAGAGACTCTTAGATAGCCACATGAATGAAAGGAAAATGGAGGGCTATGTGGGAGGGAAGGGTTAGATAGATCTTAGAGCAGGATAAATGTCGGCACAACATTGTGGGCCAAAAGGCCTGTACTGTGCTGTGCTGTGCTGTGCTGTAATGTTCTATGTAAAGAGAGAGAGAGAGAGAGCAGGCAAGAGACACAGCGGGTAGGGGAGGAAGGAAGTTGTGGGGGCGGGAGAGATAACTGGGAAAAGTAGCAGAGACAGGACTGAACCAGGCAGAAAGAGAATGTGTGTCTCCGTTTTATGTGGCTGGTTGCTTGTGTGTTTCCGCATGTGTGTCTGTATGTGGCGACTAATAGGTTTTACATGTACGTGTATCTATCTATGAATGAATGTATGCACGTGAATGACAAGCAGATGTATGTGTGCTTGTCGTGTGTGCATGCCTCTACCTGTAGGTGTGTGGCGTGTACTGTGCTTAATTAGGCGTTCCACACATTCTCCATTTTAAACTGGAGTCAGATGCTTTGATTCACATGGCCACTGCTGAACTGATCTTTTCCCTTTACCTCATCCGAGCCAGACCTGAAGATGAGCAGGTCAAAGGGGATGGCAGCCACAATGTCGATGAGGAACCAGCCCTTGAAGTAGTGGATGGCGATCTTGGCCGGGTGGCTCACCACCTCATCGTTCTCGTTGACGTAGGTGGTGCGGAAGTTGATGATGATGTCGATGATGAACATGATGTCAACGATGAGGTCCACGATGGCCAGTGGGTTGCAGGAGTAGCCACACTCCCACCGCTTCTCCTCCTCCTGGTCATTGAGGAGGAAGGCGGCGGAGTAGGGGGTGAAGATGGCAGTGTATATCACCAGCAGCAGGATCAGCCAGTCCCAAACTGCCTTGAAGGGACTGTAGTGAAGGATGGTCCACTTGTGAATGCGAGGAGCTTGCAGCTTGTACTCTGGCAGCACGTCTGCTCCCAGCGACAGGACCTGGAACACAAACCACGAGGAGAGGTCACTCACCAGCTCACGGCACAGGGCTGCAGCTTCCATGCTGGGCTGGGCTGGGCTGGGCTCTGCTGTGTCGAGCTGAGCTGGGCTGGGCTCTGCTGTGTCGAGCTGAGCTGAGCTGGGCTGGGCTCTGCTGTGTCGAGCTGAGCTGGGCTGGGCTTTGCTGTGTCGAGCTGGGTTGGGCTCTGCTGTGTCAAGCTGGGCTGGGCTCTGCTGTGTTGAGCTGAGCTGGGCTGGGCTGGGCTGGGCTCTGCTGTCTCGAGCTGGGCTGGGCTGGTCTCTGCTGTGTCGAGCTGGGCTGGGTAGGCTGGGCTCTACTGTGTCGAGCTGGGCTGGGTAGGCTGGGCTCTGCTGTGTCGAGCTGGGCTGGGCTCTGCTGTGTTGAGCTGGGATGGGCTCTGCTGTGTCAAGCTGGGCTAGGCTCTGCTGTCTCGAACTGGGTTGGGCTGGGCTCTGCTGTGTCGAGCTGGGCTGGGCTCTGCTGTGTCGAGCTGAGCTGGGCTGGGCTGGGCTCTGCTGTGTCGAGCTGGGCTGGGCTGTGTTGGGCTGTGACCTCAGCCAGCGGGAAGTGGAGGGGTGGGGTACCTGAAGGAGTGCTGCACTGCCCAAAGTGCATGTGAAAGATGCGATGCCCACTGTGGATGAGCAGAATTCTCCCAGGAGTATAGTTTCCCCCAACAACGCTGTGGGATGGAGGTGCAGAGATGTCGTAGTGTGTGTGAAGGGGTCAAGGATGGGCACAGCAGGGTACCCTGCTATACATCACTCTCCTTCACTGAGCCGTGCACAGTTCCTGCACCAAACCCGTGCTGGCCAGACCTCCCTCCTCGGGGTGGGGATGGTGGCCATGTTCCCAATGGATCCTGTGTTGTGCCTGGGGCAGCGGAGGACAGCATCGGGACACTGCAATCTGGGAACAAGGGAGGGGGTGGAAGGATCAGAGGAGCCCAGATGCCTGGGAGGAGATCAGGGATCATGGACAGGCCGGATTGAGATCATCTGGATCAGTCAGAGGGAAATGGACCTCGGAGAGGGGTTGGATCAATGTAGAGTTGGGTTATGAGGTAGCGGTGGGAGTAGAGGTAAAACTGTCGAACTGTTAACTGCACAATGTTACGGTATTGGTCAGGATAGCACGGTCAGGGAGGAGGTTAGATTGATGGGAAGGATGGAGAAACAGCATTCATTAACCAAAAGGCCTCCACAGACTGTTTCCAGCAGAGCTCCAGAAGTTTGTGCCTCTGGTATCTGGTCAGTCTGGGTTAGAGTCCTTTGTGAAATAACTACACTATAAGCTGGGGTCCAGTTAAGGGAAAGAGAGATCCTGGTGTGAGTACACACACACAAGAAATTAACAGAACATAGAACATTACAGCACTGGGCAGGCCATTCGGCCCATGAAGTTGTGCCGACCTTGACCTATAAACTAAATGTCCTCCTCCTGCGTATCATCCACATCCCTCCATTCCCTTCATATTCATGAGTCTATCTGAAAGCCTCTTAAGCTCCACCAAACTGCCTGCTTCCACTGCCACCCCTGGTAACCCACTCCAGGCACCTAACAACTCCTTGCATAAAAAATTTGCCCCTCACATCGCCTTTAAACTTCCCCCCCCAAACTTAAAAGCATGTCTTCTGGTGTCTGACATTTCTACCCCGGGGAAAAGATTCTGACTGTCTACCCTATCCGTGCCTGTCATATTCTTAAAAACCTCTATCAGGTCTCCCCTCAGCCTCCGACACTCTAGGGAGAACAACCCAAGATTGTCCAACCTTTCCTTATAGCTCATACCCTCTAATCCAGGCAGCATCCTGGTGAACATCTTCTGCATCTTTTTCACAGTCTCCACATCCTTCCTGTAAGGGGGCGACCAGAACTGCACACAATACTCCAAGTGCGGTCTGACTAAAGTTTTGCAAAGCTGCAGCATGGCTTCCTTACTCTTGTACTCAACACCCCTACCAACGAAGGCAAGCATGCCATACGCCTTCTTTACCACCTTATCTACTTGTGTAACCATCTTCAGTGAACTATGGACTTGGACCCCAAGATCCCTCTGTACTTCAATGCTATTAAGGGGCCTACCATTAACTGTATACTTTCTCCTTTCATTTGACCTCCCAAAGTGCAAGACCTCACACTTGCCTGGATTAAACTCCAGCTGCCACTTCTCTGCCCATATCTGTAAATGATCTATATCCCGCTGTATTCTTTGATAGTCCTTTACACTGTCCACAACTCTATCTATCTTAGTGTCATCCACAAACTTGCTAATCCACCCATTTATATTTTCATCCAAGTCATTGATATATATCACAACAACAGAGATCCCAGCACTGATCCTTGCAGAACACCATTAGTCACAGACCTCCAGCCAGAATTACAGCTTTCCGCCCTTAATGTGGTGTGATCAGCAGGGTTTAGCAGTAGATGTCCAAACAGGACAAAACAAGACCTCATGAGTAAAGCCAGAGATGCGGGTCAAAATTATATTACCTAATTGAGGAGATGGTTGGGGTATTTGTTCTTTGTGATTGGCTCATTAATGGGCTGAAGTAATTAAGATAGCGATGGGCAGCAAGCATTTGTCAACCCCTTGAAACAGGGGTACTTAGGTTTGTGCTTGAAGGGTGCAAGCAGGCAGCTTACAGCGAGCTCCTTGAGATGGATCCTCCATGCTGGCATTGGCTACTTGAAAGAGGAAGAAGACATTGGTGCCCATGTGCAGTGCCGAGACATCTTGCTGCCAACTGCATCAATAAAACATGGGAGAGAGTCCTCACGTCACAGGTCATGTGCCTGTCTTTTTATTATATTGTGACATCTCCTGTAACTCTCATTTCTTTGTGAACCAATGAACCACTCTACTCCTTCACTTGCTGGAGGACCTGTCATTGTTGGGAAAAGTTAAAACCTTCCAGTGGTGGGAGTGTTGTGGTGACCAGGGGGTTGTTGTTGTTTCTAACAGCTGACAGGATTTAGTCATTGAGGACCCTGGGAGAGGGAGGACAGGTTTTCGGATGCCAAGAAGAACCAGTATAATAAATGGAGTTGATGGCATGTGAACGAGTGGGAAGGGGAATGGGACTAATAGGAATATTTGGAGAGCTGGGAGTCTCTGATGTGACTCAATGGGACAAATAGCTTCCTTCTGGATCACAAGAAAAATATTCTGTGTTAGGCTTTAGGGTGGAGGATACTATGAACATCCCATTAATAAGGGGAAAAATTAAATGCCATTGACATCACTGGAAAATTAGTATTAAGGAAAGTAATGGGGCTATAGGCTGATAAATCCCCTGGACCTGATGGTTTGCATCCAAAAATCCTGGAAGAAGGAGCTTTAGGCACAGTGGATGTAATTAGTGGTAATCTTCCAAAAATTATCAGATGCTGGAGAAGTCCAAGAGGATTGGAAAACTGCCATGGTGATATCCTTGTTCAGAGAGGAGGGAGGCAAAACGCTGGTAATTATAGACCAGGTAGCCTAACATCTATTGTTGGGAAAATGTCAGAATCAATTATTAAGGAGGTATTAGCAGAACATCTGGAGAGTCATAATGTGATCTAGCAGAACATACATGGCATTGGAGAGCGGAAATAGATACATTTGTTAACCCCTGCATTACAGTAGTTTGAGTAACGGAAATCCACCCGTAAAGAATTCATAAGTCACTACCCAAAAATTTGAGGTATGGAATAAAAATTCCCTCCTATGGAACCCATGTGAGAAAAAACTAAAAATTCCCTCCTATGGAACCCATGTGAGAAAAAACTAAAACACAAATTGTGAAAGAAACAAGAAATTTTGTCAATTTTTGTCAAGGGTTCGTGTAATGGAAAATTGCGATGCAGACAGTTTACCAGGAATGCAACCGCTCTGTAACACGGGGGTGTACCGTACGTGAAGAGAAAGAGAATAGACAAAACAAATGCACCATTTCTGCAGTCAGAAGCAGGGAAGCTGGGAAACATAGAAAGGGCAGACCAATTAAATGTAGACTTTGGTTCCATATTCACAAAGGAGGAACGTGGGTGATCACAGTGTCAAGAGCGAGGGAGGACTGAATGAAATCAATATTAGTGCGCTCAGGAAATTGACAGGATTGAGTGCCAATAAATCCCCAGGGCCCAATCTACATAACAGAGTACTTAAGGAAATGTCTTATAAATCAAAACAAGATAATAATGGAAGTAATACTGGTCATTCTCCAAAATTCTATAGAAATCTGGGACAGGTCCAATTGATTGGATGGTAGTTAATGAAACACCACTGTTTAAAAAAAAGAGGGAGACAAAACTGGGAACTGTAGATCACCAAATGTGGGGAACATGTAGAGTCCATGATAAAAGGTGTAATAACTTGAAGAAGAGTGATGTGGTCGGATAATGTCAACATGGATTCATGGAAGGGAAAGCACATGATAAATTTACTGGAATCTTAAAGGAAGTAACAAGTAGTGTAGATAAGGGAGAACCAGTGGCTGTGATGTATGTGGACTTCAAGGAGGATTTTGACAAGGTGCCACATAAGAGATTAAAACACATGGGATTGGGGGTAAGGTGCTGGCATGGATGGAAAACTGGTTGGTCAACAGCAAACAAAGAGTGGCTTCTTCTGAGTGGCAGCAGTGTATAGAGGGACCCCAGCTATGCACAATATATATTAATGATGAGGGAATTCAATGTAACATCTCCAGGTTTGCAGACAACACAAAGCTGGGTGGGAGGGTACAGAGATGCCCAGGTTGAGGGAGTGGGTAGATATACATAGAACATAGAACTGTACAGGCCCTTCGGCCCACAGTGTTGTGCCGACCTATATAAACCTTATCCTCATTCAATCTATCCCTTCTCTACTTCACCTCTCATAACTCTCTATTTTTCTTTTGTCCATGTACTGCTGATGTCCTGTGGCATCCATGTGCCTGTCTAATCGTCGCTTAAATGACCCTGTCATATCGGCCCCTACCACCCCCGGCAGTGCATTCCAGGCACCCACCACTCTCTGTGTAAAAAAAACCTACCTCTGACATCCTGCCTGAACTTTCCTCCACGCACCTTAAATGGGTGACCTCCAGTATTGTCCATTACCGCCCTGGGGAAAAGATGCTGGCTGTCCACTCCATCTAGGACTCTCAATCTTATATACCTCTATCACGACTTCAAAAAACATCCCTATCTTCAACAAAGAGGCAGCCCAGCATGTTTTTTCTTTACGTATTCATTTTTCAGGTCAAGTCAGTAATATGATGGGACACTCACCAATTCCCTGAATAAGAGCAGTTCCAACAACTCTCAACAAGCTCCACCCCATCCAGGACAAAGACCCCATCCCTCACCTTAAACAGGTGGATGGTACACGAGCTGGTCACCTCACAATTATTGGCTGCACTGGGAGAAAAGCAATGGTGACCACCAGGCAGAGCAGTAGGTGCAGGAGCCCTTGTGGCCAAACCCCCCTCAGATTGACGGACCATGTTAGATGGGATGGCTTCCCAAGAGAAAGCAGTAACAGCCAAGTTTGTGGCACCAAGGCCACACAAGGGGTAGGGAAGGTCGTAGGCAGGAAGGACTATGGTGATATGGGATTTGATTGCAGACAGGCATTCTTGTAGCCGCAAAGAAGATTCCCCAATGCTCTCTTGCCTCCTGGATGTCAGGGTCAGGAATGGCTGAGAGGTTGCAGGACATTCTGAAAGGGGAGGGGGTGAAGTCATGGTACACATCAATACCAACAACATGGGTAAAAAGGAGGAAAAGGTCCTGCAACACAAATTTTGGGATCTATGTCATTGATTAAAGAGCTGGACCTCTCTGGCTACAATCTCTGGATCATTTTTAGAGCCACACATTAGTGAGTATAGGAATAGGAGGATAGGCCAGATGAATGTGTGGCCAAAATGATGGTATAGGAGGGAATGTTTTAGAATTTTGTATCATTGGGACCATTCTGGGGAAGGTGGGACCTGTACAAGCTGGATGGGTTGTACCTGAACTAGAATGAATCCAGCATCCTTGCAGGGAAGTTTGCTTATTCTGTTGTGGAGGGTTGAAACTAATTTGGCATGGGAATGGTGCAGTGTAGGTGTACAGTTGATGGGGAGGTAAAGTCAAACATAGAAGAAGAAACTTAGTTAGTCCAATAGGCAGGTAAGACATGGCACGATAAAGCACATTTAGAAGGATTAGAAGGCTAAACTGCAACTATTTTGCCGGAAGTAACCCAAGTGTTAAGGCAGGTGAACCTGGAGCATGGATCAACATGAGAATGTGATATTGTTGCAATCCTAGAGACATGGCAGGATTGGCAGCTCAACCTTCCAGGGTATAGAATTCACAGGTGTGATAGAGCATGGAGGAGGCACTGAATATTGGTTAAGGAAACCATCGCTGCAGTAATGAGGGAGGATGTCTCAGAATACTCTTCAAATGAGGTTATATAAGTGGAGCTTAGAAATAAGAAAGGAGCGATCACTTTGCTGGGGTTATACTACAGGCTTCTCAACAGTCAGCGGGAGATAGAGGAGCAGACATAGAGGGAGCTCACAGAGAGTGGAAGATCAATAGGGTTATAGTATTAGGGGATTTCAACTTCCTCAACATCGACTGGGATCACCTTAGTTTGTAAAGTTTAACAGGGGTAGAATTTTTATATTGCATCCAGGAGAGTATTCTGAACCAGTGTGTCGATAGTCCTGTGAGAGAAGGGGCAGTACTGGACTTAATCTCAGGGAAAATGGTTGAAGTTTAGGTGGGTGAACATTTTGGAACCTGAGATGGTGGAGGCAGAGATTCCCACAACATTGAAGTAGTACCTGGATCGCCGGAGAAGGGTATGGAGCTGGGATTAGGATAGATGGGGACCTGATGATTGGCGTGGACATGGTAGGTCGAAGGGCCTGTTTCTTTGTGTATCACTGCCCGTGGTTGCTGCAGTGTTTACCATTTACAACATGCACTATAGCTATTCACCCAGGCTAGTCAGACAGCACCTCCCAAACCTGTGACGTCTTTGACCTTGAGGATAAGGGCATATGGGGGGACACTACTACCTGCAGATTCCTCTCCAAGCCTCACTCCATCCTGACTTGGAAATATGTTGTTCTTCATTGTCATAGAGCCATACCACATGGAAACAGGCCCTTCGGCCCAACTCAACCATGCTGACCATGGTATCCACCAAATTAGTCCCATTGTTGCTGGGTCCAAATCTTGGATCTCCCTCCCAACAGCACTGTGGGAGCACCTTCACCAGAAGGACTGTCGTTCACCCCAACCTTTTCAAGGGCAATTAGTGATGGGCAATCCCAGTGATGCCCAGATCCTATCGGCGATACAGGACTACAGTGGATGCCATCTCCCTGGCCCTACTTTCAGCTCTGGAGCATCTGGACAGTAAAGACACATACGTTAGACTATTGTTTATTGACTACAGCTCTGCCTTCAATACAATAATTCCAAGCAAGCTTGTCACCAAACTCCGAGACCTAGGACTCAACACCTCCCTCTGTAACTGGATCCTTGACTTTCTAACCAACAGACTGCAATCAGTGAGGATAGGCAGCAATACCCCCGGCATGATTATTCTCAACACTGGTGCCCCACAAGGCTGCGTCCTCAGCCCTCTACTCTACTCCCTATACACTCACGACTGTGTGGTGAGATTCTGCTCTAACTCCATCTACAAGTTTGCAGATGATACCACCGTTGTAGGCCGTATCTCAAACAGCAATGAGTCGGAGTACAGGAAGGAGATAGAGAGCTCAGTGGAATGGTGTCACGGCAACAACCTTTTCCTCAATGTCAACAAAACAAAAGAGCTGGTCATTGACTTCAGGAAAGGGGGCAGTGTACATGCACCTGTCTACATCAATGGTGCTGAGGTCGAGAGGGTTGAGAGCTTCAAGTTCCTGGGAGTGAACATCACCAACAGCCTGTCCTGGTCAAATCACGTAGTTGCCACAGCCAAGAAAGCTTACCAGCGCCTCTACTTCCTTAGGAGGCTAAAGAAATTCGGTTTGTCCCCTTTGACACTCACCAACTTTTATTGATGCACCACAGAAAGCATCCTATCTGGATGTATCATGGCTTGGTACGGCAACTGCTCTGCCCAGGACCGCAAGAAACTGCAGAGAGTTGTGGACACAGCCCAGCGCATCACAGACACCAGCCTCCCCTCCTTGGACTCTGTCTTTACCTCTCATTGTCTTGGTGTAGCAGCCAGCATAATCAAAGACCCCACCCACCCGGGACATTCTCCCTTCTCTCCTCTTCCATCGGGTAGAAGATACAGGAGCCTGAGGGCACGTACCACCAGACTTAAGGACAGCTTCTACCCCACTGTGATAAGACGATTGAACGGTTCCCTTATATGATGAGATGGACTCTGACCTCACGATCTACCTTGTTGTGACCTTGCACCTTATTGCACTGCACTTTCTCTGTAGCTGTGACACTTTACTCTGTACTGTTATTGTTTTTACCTGTACTACATCAATGCACTCTGTACTAACTCAATGTAACTGCACTGTGTAATGAAATTGACCTGTGCGATCGGTTTGTAAGACAAGTTTTTCACTGTACCTCGGTATAAGTGACAATAATAAACCAATACCAATACCAAAATGAATTAAAGAACCGTTTGACCCCTGGAAGTGTACAACTGGGGCCCTACACGGAATGAAACCTGGCTGGGGAGAGTGGGTTCATTACAAGGATCTCCTTTGCTGGTACAGGGCTATATCATGATTAGTGAACCTTACAAAATCCCCAGTAAGGAGACAATTGGGAGAACCCAGGTATGTGTGCACTTAATGTGGGGACTGCTATTTGCCTTATTTTTTCCTGAGGAAGGGGAATGAAAAGAGATTTTCTGTTGTTGTTCTCAACAAAGGCAAGAGAACCCGCCCAACGTGTTTGCCAACATTCACCGTTCCGTCTACCCGTGCAGACTATAACCAGACAACTCAGTGGGCAGGTGTTTTGAGGGAGCTGAGAAACGGTGCTGGGGTTAGGAGGAAGGTCAATGTAGACTTCGTTTGGCGCAGACATTGTGGGCCAAAGGGCCTGTTCCTGTGTTGTACTTCTCTATTTTCTATAAACTAATGTGTGCAATTGCTGAATTAGGGTGTGGTGGTGGATGGATTGTTGATCAGTTGCCCTTTGGAGAACATTGAGGAAAGATCTAGAAAAGAAGCACAAAGCCCAGGAGGCAAAGTGGCGCCAGGCTGCAGTGGTTACAGGTACATTGCGTGATTAGTAACCCCGGGAATTGTAATACTGCTTCAGCAGTCAGAGAACCTAAAGGCAATTTAAATCCAAAATAAGGAGCTGGTATCAGTAAAAGTGCCCATGAAGCTGATATAAAGGCAGAGAATACAGACAGACAAAGAGAAAGAGCTAACCTTCAGGTAAATGCTCTACATCAGAACTAAAGTTATACCAACACTGGAGGGTTGGACACAAGGGGATCTACACTGACAGCAGATGAAGTTACAAGCAGCAGCTATGTAAAAAACTCAGGGAAAAGACTTGGTGATACCTTATTGGGAATTCTATGTATTGCGCATCAGTGAAGTACGAATGACTACCCCACAAATCCTCCACAGAGGCTGCTTGATCCACTGAGTGTACTTGGCATTTTCTGTTTCTGCCACAATAACAGTGGGACCCTCCCTTGTAGGAATGTCTGCTCCTGCACGTTCCAGAGTGGGACAAAGTTAAAGAAGAATGCGAAGCAGGAGGAGACCATTCGGCCCCTCATGCCTGTCCTGACATTCAATGAAACCACGACTGATCTTTTGCCTCAGTGCCACTTTCCTGTACCAGCCCTGTGTCCTTCAACTCCCTGAACCTCTTGTGTTAGCACACTTCCACGATGCGTGATTGCGTGGCTGAGGATGCTGTACAGTCTGCTGTGGTGTCCGGTCCAGCTGCTGGGGGCTTGGAGGGAAGTGGAGGGAAGGGTTGGTGCCAAGTTGGTGACCCTCCCACCCAGGATGGATCTTGCGACAGATGTTGAAGTTAAAGAGACCTTCAGGTCCCTGCCAAAGGCCACGCTGGTGGTGGAGTTGTGGGGGCTGGGTTGTGTGGGGGCTGGTGACTGTGTCTCATCAGAAGCTAACTGAGAACCCCACACTGACAGCGCTGAGGGCCAGCGTTACAGGTGACCCATACTGCCTGCCTTCAGGGCTCTCACCCAGCCCACTACCACCCAAGACCTCGACACCGAGCACAGCCTGGTGGGCACCTGCTGCCCACCACTGTGCCCTCTGCAATACAACTCACATCACATGAAGGGGGGCATCTCTGAGAGTGACAGAGCATTAGTAAGCATGCTGCTTGCCTGTGTTTGAAGTCCCCACAGTCCATCATGTACTTCAGAAATGAGTCAGGCTACAGGTGCTGTGTGTAAGCAGTGGCAAACTGTGGCTTGTTGTCACCAGCCAGCATGTTCAGCAGAGGGACACGCTGGGCTTCTGGCGCACGTAATCCTTTAACCGGCGGGAGCAGTTCACTGTCCTTTGTTGGCATTGGTTAAGGAAGGAATCCTGCCCAGGACATCGAGAGAAACAGTGTCGATGCATCGGCACAAAGAGGGGAGAGGGTGCCAGGCAGACGGGGATTTGAAAGGGTGAACTTTAAGAACTGCGACGCACTTTGCTCCTGACCAAACTCGTTTTGCATTTAATAGGGTAAATGTTCTGGGCCTCGGCTGTTGCCCAGGGATAGCAGCAGATTCTTTACAAGGGCAGTGAAGGGACTACGAACCAATCTGACAGCATGTGTTCCCAGCTTCACAGAACAAGCTCCACATTATACAACATGTCCCCAGCATTGTCTGGATTGTTTTGTTACTTTTATTGATTGATGCTAAACTCCTGTTTTGTTCCTTCCAAATAATCGAGCAAAAGGGATTTCATTTGGTAGCGAGTCCCTGAGTGAGACTGTGGGAAGGGTAACGTTCATCTCCAGACTGACTGAGAAGTTCCAGTGCTCCATTCCTCGGTGTGGAGGAATGAGACAAGGGTCACATCTGACTGCAGAGATCCGAGTGAGTACAGATATTTGGCCTTATTTCCAACCACTTAGGAAGATGTAGATAATGACAGGCAAACTGCAAAGCCCCAACAATAAGCTGAGCAACCCAAGGTTCAAAAAGCAAAAGTAGAACTGGCGGTTGTATGATGCCATCATTCTACTCAGTAGCCATGGTATAAGCCTCGTGTCTTTCAGACAACCTATCTTGTTCAGAACCACAGCAGAGTTACGAGCCTAATAAAAATCTTACAAAGAATGCAGACTTCTTGCCACAAACTCGATTACTGCTGTGACCACCCGAGAGTTTTGTAGCAACATTTACGTTGTGAACCAGAAGGTCAACATTGAGCTGGTAACTTTGTGGTCAGCTGTCAACCCTGCAGGTTGGAGTCCTGACCACCGGGTGCCCTGCTGGAGTGAGTCTCCCATGTCAGTGGCCATCTTGCACGCTGTCATTGGATGTAATCATTCTGTATGCTTTTTACACAGGAGGCTGGGTTAAGTGACCGGACTAACTCAGGAGCAAGCAAAGACCAGAAACAGGAGGAGGACCAAGCCCTTGTCCCTCAATTCTCTTCACATCTAAAATCTCTTGATTAAACTCAAAACAGGCCTTCACAGGCTTCCTGGAGAGAGAATTCTACTCAGGCCTGTGAAGAAACTTCTCCTCATCTCTGTCCCGAATGGTTGACCCCTTATTTTGAGACTGTGACCCCTTGGTTCTAGACACCCCAGCCAGAGGAAACAGCCTCCCTGCATCTACTCTGTCAAAACATGTAAGAATTTTATGATGGTTCAATGGGATCACCTCTCATTCTTCTAAACTCTAGACACTACTGGCCCAATCTCACCAACACAACTGGAGGCCCAGTGCAAACTGTTGAAACAACACCCTATATTCAGTGTGGGCAGTCTACAACCCAGTGGTATGAACATTGAGTTTTCCAGTGTTCGGTAACCCTCCCCTCTGGTGGATTGTTTCTCCACCCCCCCACCCCACTATTTCCCCCCCACTCTCTTTCTCCTTCCAATCCTCCTCCGGTTGTCTCTTTCCCTCATATCCACCCCCCTGCCTCCCTTCTGGTTCCATCCACCCACAACACACACAGTTCACCCGGAGGTCTCACCCCCTCCCCTATCTAGCTCTGGATCCAACTGCCGTACACCTCTCTCCGAATGGTTCCCATTCTCACCTCCTTTCCTTATCAGAACCCAGCACGGTTGTGCTTTGTGTGCACCTGTCTCAAATCCCCTCCCTCCACATTCCACCATCTGTCTCTCCATTGTTCCCCCCCACTCTCTCTGCCTCCATCTCTCATTCACCTGTCTCTGTCTCCCAACTCCAACCCCGCTCCCCTCCCCTACCTGGCACCACCTGCCTGTCATTTTACACTCCACTCCCTCAGTCCACCAAAGGCCTCTGAATCTTTTCTCACCCCTCCCCCTCTCCCCTTTATACCAGCCACCTCCCCTCCCCACTCTCAGTCCCGATGCAGGGTTTCGACCCGAAACATCGACAGTTCCTTTCCCCTACAGGCGCTGCTCGACCCAGCAGATAGTGTGTTGCTGCAGGTTCCAGCATCTGCTGTCTGTCATGTTTCCACAAGCCCAGTCTCTACTCCCACAACAAACCTGCTGTGCCAGCAATCAATCTGGTGGAGCTTCACTACATGTCTCTACTGAAGTAGGTCCTTCCTTAGGTCAGGAAACCCAGCAGTGGTTTGTATTTAAGGTCACCCAGGACTCCCTGATCTCCAACACCCACCACTTAAAAAACATATTTATTTTTGTTTTTTTTTCCTTTCTAAGGTAACGACCTGATATTTTTCCATATTAAGTTCCAGCTATGTCCTTGCCCATTCACAAAGCCTGCAAGTATCCTCTGAAGCCTCTCCACATTCTCCTCACAGCCCACAATGCAGGTAGCACCTTTAGTTACACGCCAGATCACCAACTCAAATCAGAATCTGGGCTTTCACACCCAACCTTCTGACTCAGAGAGTGGCACTTGTGTCAGGCAGATATTAATTACACTAACAATAATGGAAGATTGCAAGATGCAGATCAGAAATAAAGCAGTTTACCCTGAGCACTGCAATCGCTACCCACTGCAATAGCAAATCCACAGTAAAAATTAGATTCAATCACAGGTATTGATTAGCAACGGAGGACAATCACAGGTATTGATTAGCAACGGAGGACAATCACAGGTATTGATTAGCAACGGAGGACAATCACAGGTATTGATTAGCAACGGAGGACAATCACAGGTATTGATTAGCAACGGAGGACAATCACAGGTATTGATTAGCAATGGAGGACAATCACAGGTATTGATTAGCAACGGAGGACAATCACAATGAAAGGAAAGGAGACCCTGTAGTTAGAAATCTGGCCTATCAAGTCTACACCGGCTCCCAGAGCAACCCCACTCCCCCACTTACACTGGAATGGGAACCGTCTAGAGGTCTCCTGACTGTACAGTGAAGGGACAGAATGCATTCATTTGGGGTGAAAGCCTTTCAATAAAAAGGGGGTAAGATATTATCCATGGGAAGCATCGTTTACTTGTAGGTTAGGAACAGCAGAAAAAAATCAGTTCAGAAGGGAGTGAATTTACCGAGTGAATCCGAGAGCATTTTTACAGAAGTCTGTTCTGAAACCAACAGGAGGGCAGGTCTCCCTGGGATTAGCAATGAGTGATGAGCCAAACAGTTAATAATTGAAAAGCAGGAGAATATTTATCCTCTGGCGCTCATGAAATGATCAAACTCAGTGGAGGAAACAAACAATCAGTGATTTCCTAGACTTTGGTTCAGCTGACTGGGATGGGTTAAGGCAGAGTTTAATGGTAGGAAACTGAGCAAAACTGTTGGGAGATAAAACTATATCTGGACACAGGTGTCAAGAACAAATTTAGCTGAAGATGGGACCAATATAGATCCGCAAAGGAGGAGATCAACATACCAGATGCAACACTTGATTGACAAAGGAGGTGAAAGATAAATTAAAATAAAAGAAAGGCAGAGTAAAAGTGGGGACGTTTGGGACACTGGGGCTGATACAGAGAACCCCCGTGGACACTGGGGGTGATACAGAGGACAACAGTGGACAGTGGGGCTGATACAGAGAACCCCCGTGGACACTGGGGGTGATACAGAGGACAACAGTGGACAGTGGGGCTGATACAGAGAACCCCCGTGGACACTGGGGGTGATACAGAGGACAACAGTGGACAGTGGGGCTGATACAGAGAACCCCCGTGGACACTGGGGGTGATACAGAGGACAACAGTGGACAGTGGGGCTGATACAGAGAACCCCCGTGGACACTGGGGGTGATACAGAGGACAACAGTGGACAGTGGGGCTGATACAGAGAACCCCCGTGGACACTGGGGGTGATACAGAGGACAACAGTGGACAGTGGGGCTGATACAGAGAACCCCCGTGGACACTGGGGGTGATACAGAGGACAACAGTGGACAGTGGGGCTGATACAGAGAACCCCCGTGGACACTGGGGGTGATACAGAGGACAACAGTGGACAGTGGGGCTGATACAGAGAACCCCCGTGGACACTGGGGGTGATACAGAGGACAACAGTGGACAGTGGGGCTGATACAGAGAACCCCCGTGGACACTGGGGGTGATACAGAGGACAACAGTGGACAGTGGGGCTGATACAGAGAACCCCCGTGGACACTGGGGGTGATACAGAGGACAACAGTGGACAGTGGGGCTGATACAGAGAACCCCCGTGGACACTGGGGGTGATACAGAGGACAACAGTGGACAGTGGGGCTGATACAGAGAACCCCCGTGGACACTGGGGGTGATACAGAGGACAACAGTGGACAGTGGGGCTGATACAGAGAACAAGAGGGCAAGATTTAAAAAAACAAGACAATGAAAAGTTGATATAAAAAGAAAGTTGCAAGGGGTTCCAGGATCATCACAAATGAGTTTAGGATAACATGACCCGTTAAAAGTCAGAGAGCTAGGAGAGGAAAGGATATGGGCATGGTTGGGCCCGTTCTCTTGAACTTATGTGTATAGAGACAGTGCGTTTCCACACCATCATGGTGATGATTAAGTTAGACGAGAACCCTGAAGCCAGCAGATCTCTCCTGCTGGATCCTGTTCTCAGTAGCTCTGTCCTATCGGAATTAGAACATAGAACATAGAAAAACTACAGCACAATTCAGGCCCTTCGGCCCACAAAGCTGTGCCGAACATGTCCCTACCCTAGAAATTACTAGGCTTACCCATAGCCCTCTATTTTACTCAGCTCCATGTACCAATCTAACAGTCTTTTCCGGCAGCCCATTCCCCGCACTCACCACTCTCTGAGTAAAAAACTTACCCCTGACATCTCCTCTATATCTACTCCCCAGCACCTTAAACCTATGTCCTCTTGTGGCCACCAATTCAGCCCTGGGGAAAAGCCTCTGACTATCTACCCGATCAATACCTCTCATCATCTTATACACCTCAGTCAGGTCCCCCTTCATCCTCCGTCTCTCCAAGGAGAAAAGGCCGAGTTCCCTCAATCTGCTTTCATAAGGCATGCTCCGCATTCCAGGCAGCATCCTTGTAAATCTCCTCTGCACCCTCTCTGTGGCTTCCACGTCTTTCCTGTAGTGAGGCGACCAGAACTGAGCACAGTACTCCAAGTGGGGTCTGACCAGGGACCTATACAGCTGCAACAATACCTCACGGCTCCTAAATTCAATTCCCCGATTGATGAAGGACAATACACCATATGCCTTCTTAACCACAGAGTCAACCTGCACAGCCGCTTTGAGCGTCCTATGGACTCGGACCCCGAGATCCCTCTGATCCTCCACACTGCCAAGAGTCCTACCATTAAGACTATATTCCGCCAACATATTTGACCTCCCAAAATGAACCACTTCACACTTCTCTGGGTTGAACTGCATCTGCCACTTCTCAGCCCAACTCTGCATCCTATCTATGTCCCTCTGTAACCTCTGACAGCCCTCCAAACTATCCACAACACTCCCAACTTTCGTGTCATCTGCAAACTACTAACCCACCCCTCCACTTGCTCATCCAGGTCGTTTATAAAAATCACAAAGAGTAAGGGTCCCAGTACAGATCCCTGAGGCACACCACTGGTCACCGACCTCCACTCAGAATACGACCCTTCAACAACCACTCTTTGCCTTCTGTGGGCCAGCCAGTTCTGGATCCACGCTGCAATGTCCCCTTGGATCCCATGCCTCCTCACCTTCTCTATAAGCCTCGCATGGGGTACCTTATCAAACGCCTTGCTGAAATCCATTCTGCTTCCGTAACCCTGCCCTATTCATCTTCCTCCTTCAGGAACCTGCTCCCAGTAATCCAAATGTAATTTTCCTGCCCATACTACCCCCACCTCCTCAAGGCAAGACTGCCTTATCAGGATCTTTTGCCCAGTCATACCATTGCCCAAATCCCTGTTCCATCAGGGCTCTGCTCCCGAAAATCCCCTCTCCATCAACGTCCTGATCCCAGAGTTCCCACTCACTGGGGTAAAGTGATTTGTTGAGGACCACTGTTTCTTCATACAAAATACAACTAGAGATTAATTAAACTAATTGTTAATCTAGTCACACACTGAGGTAGACAAGTCAATTACAATGAGGTATCAATCTATATAAACACTCTAATACGCTGGCACTCAGTACTGAGCTACTTAAACACACTCAGGTAATTAGTTTACGCTCCCACACAGCATACACTTGCACAGTGCTTATTTCAGGATAAATTCTTGATCAGGTGGCAACTGTGAGGCACACAAAGATGATTAATTAGCTAATCCTATAAATTGTAAAGTAAAACCTTGCCCCACAATGAATCAAACTCTGAGACTTGAGACCAGATGAGTGGAGTGGAAGGGGGTGGGTTTCTGGACCTGGGGTCTCCCAAACCCTCTGACTACAGGACAGGTTGGAGTATTGCTGATGTCCTGTGGCACCACCAAACAATCCAGGGCTCCAGTCAGCATGGGGTGACACCAAGTAACACTCACTGTCCAATCTGCCAGGATACACATCAAGGTGGGTACAGTGTGAGTTAGATCCAGAGGCAGTGACAAAATGGGTTAGAAAGTAAAGCTCCCTCTACACGGTCCCATCAAATTGTCCCAGGGAGGTAGAGACTGGTGTGGGGAGAGGGTGAAGCACCCTCCACACAGACGCATCAAACCGGCCAGTTCAGCTGCAGCACAGGTTACATTCCAGCACAATGCCCCCTCTAGTCCATTTCAGCCTCTCACCCCAGCCAGCCTGATACAGTTCCTAATGAAACAAAACTGGATTCCGCTGGAGGTCTCAGCAGCACGTTGTAAATGCTGATATTCCAGAAACCCCCTGCCTCAGTGTCGATATGGTTACAGATGAACAGCAGTTAAGCAAGGTCAGAAGGAAGGGAAGGGGGAATGTAGCAAAGGATTACAGCACCCAGAGCTGCACCTACAGGGAATGATGTAATAACCTGTAACGGGGCACATGGGGGCTGGCAATGGGATGAGGGAAATGTGCTGGAGACAAAGGTAACTCTGAGGGGAGTCGGGGGTCAGATGGTGCAATGAAGGAAGAGTGGGCAAGTCCAGGAGTGATCCAATGTTTGCAATGAGGGCCCATTTTAGGGACAATGTCACAAAACTATCGGACCTGCTGATTGCGGAGAGACTTTGTGGAGTCAGGAACTGAGCCTCATCTTGTCCTTGCTCTGGTAGCCGAGGTGTGTGTGTATCTTTGTGTGTGTGCGTGTGTGTGTGTGTGTGTGTGTGTGTGTGTTTGTTTGTGTGTGTGTGTGTGCGTGTGTGTCTGTGTGTCTGTGTGAGACTGTGTATCTGTCTGTGTGTGTGAGACCGTTTGTGTGTCTGTGTGTATGTGACTGTGTGTGTGTCTATCTGTGTGAGACTGTGTGTGTGTGTGTGTGTGTGTGTGTGTGTGTGTAATGTAAGCCCCCTTTCAAATGTCAATTCAAATTTCAAATTCTAACTACAATGATCCCATGCATCTGGAACTCAACGTGACCTACAGATAATGAGTTCAAGTCCCACTCCAAAAACTTTGGGTACTGCTCTGGTGCAGGAGGGAGTACTGTGATCTCTGTAGTGTTGTGCTTTGAGAAGTTATACCAGATGGACGTGAAAGGTTCCACAGTACTCCGGAAATGAGCAGGTGATTCTCCCTGGGTGTTGTTAACATTTGCCCCTTGATCAACCTCACTAGAAGAGAGCACCTCGCCACTGTAACGCTGCTGCTTGTGGCAGCTTCCTGTGCGCAGGTTGGCTGCAGCGTTGCCCATGCTGCAACAGTGGTATGTCCACCTTCGTCTGTGGCTACATCAGGCTCTGCGTGGAACCCAGGTACGTGGGCACCAAGTGTCACTACGTACCGAGGTTCTACCTGTCCCCGCTGTTGTGAAGGATGGGCCTGGCCCCATGGCCACACGGTGTCCCAGTCAAGCTGGACGCTGCCGCGCTACCTGTCCTTCGTGGAAAAGTTCTTCCAGACCAATACCTTTGACCACAAGTCCATCAGGCAGTGGTCAGCATGGAACATCTTGCAGGCACTGCAGGAGAAGGACTCAATGGATACTGTGGGGTGGTTCCCTGAGCAGACTGTCCAGACCATCTGGCAGAATGTGTCATCGCCAGAACTCACCAACAAGCACCAAGACCTCGCTTGGCTGGCAGTGAGAGGGGCCCTCCCAGTCAGATCCTTCCTGTATGGTTGGAACCTCACTCCCAGCGCGCGCTGCCCCCAGGAGGACTGCGCTGGAGACGAGACGGTCGCCCACCTCTTTGTGGACTGTAGGTTTGCGAGGAGGGTGTGGCGAAAGATGCAAGGGTCCTTGTCACGGTTCATCCCCAGCAGCAGCGTAACAGAGGATTCTCTGATCTATGGGCTGTTCCTGGGGACATGCACAGAGACGGACATTAACTGCTGCTGGAAGGTCTTCAACTCGGTGAAAGACGCCCTTTGGTCTGCCTGAAACTTGTTGGTCTTCCAGCACTTCAAGATGTCTGTAGGGGAATGCTGCTGGCTGGCACATTCCAGGCTGCAGGAGTACGTGCTGAGGGACGCACTGAAGCTGGGTGCAGCCAACACAAAGGCTCGGTGGGGAAGGACTACAGTTTAGGGTTCTTCAGCCACTGGAGAGCGACGGGCGGGGTCAGGCGAGAAAGCCCCTAAATATTGTAAATACAGGACCGGGTAGTTTCCAGGGAGCCACACGTGTGGCATTGGTGCTGTTTTCTATATAAAGAGGTAACACTAATGAATGATCTGTACAAGAATGTAAAGGTTTGCACTGTTTTGTAATTGTATATAGTTTGTATTTTATTATGAATAAAGTTTATTTTATAAAAAAAGTGGTATGTTCCTGAAGTACCTCAGCCCCTGGTGCCATGGACCCCCTCAGGTGGTGAAGGGTGCTGGGCAAATGGGAGATCCTCCTCCGCAGTCCATGATTTGGGACAGGTCAGGGGATTTTTGTGGAAACAAAATTGGTTCATTGATACCTTGGGGGTCTCTGAATGAGCTGGGGTCCTTTGCCCAGTGGGAAAGGAGAGGAAGGGCAGCAGGGCTGGCAGACACGCCAGCCCAGTCACAGCTTTGTGGGCAGTTGGTGATCAGGTTTAGGGGGCAGGGATTTAGGAAAGGGGAGGGGGCGTGAGGGTTTGGGTTGGGTCAGTTGGGATCAAGGTGCAGTAAGCTGGGGAAGTGGTTTCTCTGCAAGGCTTGGAGGGTGGGAGTGATCGAGGCTTTCAGGGATTGCTGGGTTGGGGGGAGATTGGAAGGTATGGGGTATCAGGGTCTGCACTGGACTGGGGGGGGCTTCAGATGGTAAAGATCAGGGGGTACAAGGTTTTGGGACGGTGGGGGGAGGGAGTCACTCTTTGCAAGTGTGGACCAAGGGTCCAGCGGTATAAATGGGCTTTATCCTGGTGGGTCCCAGTACAGAGCTGCACTAGGAAGCCTGGTTGATGCAGGAGCACCCAGTGGTGGTTGGTCCCGGGACAACATGGTCTAAGTTCCCACCGATGCCTCAGGTGGGCGAGGCGGAGGAAGTCTACGTGCATCTGATGCAGGAATGGTGACAGATGCCAATTATAACAGAGAGGACCACAGCACTGGAATGATGCAGATGGCTGAGCATTGGTCATTACTGCTTCTCACTGCCAGGTAAGAACACCCTCAGTGCCGTAGCACTGAAATAAACAGCAGCACACTACCGGGCCAATGGAGTCTGTAACTCTGGAGCTGAAGTGGCATTTATACACGCTCCCTTACTTGGTCCCTGGGCAGAACCACTGCTGGACAACTCCTGGGAAACCTGAATTAGGTGGAGGAGTGATGCCAATTGAGGGATTATTGATCCTGTCAGCTCTGCCAAACCAGGAGTGCTCGTGGAGGGGATGGACTGGACCTTTCATTTGCTAATTGTGTTTTAATCCCTGGTGTTCCTTTGTTTGCTGCAGCTTGTTCTCGGAGGGGGGGAAGAGACGATGGCCCCTGTGTTCTGGCCTCTGGCTCTCTGGGTGGTGTGATAGAACCAGGACGTGGTGTGGGTGTCCCCAGCACCTCTCGCTGCCCACCACTGTGCACAGGCCAGGCGTAGCGCCTCTTCTCAGCAACACAGTGGACACCAACTGTCCCCCTCAGTGCTTCCCCCCACCCCCCACAAGAAACTAAATCCTCAGCCAGTGTCCTGGGGCAGGTGTTGCAGGATCACACTGACCCTGCAGCCTCTGAGTCTGCCTCAGGGTGTCCCAGAGCACCGCACAGCCCCTGAGCATTGGGAGAGCCGCTCTGCGGCAAAACCCCACACACACCAGGGAGACTATTCGCCAGATAATCCAGTTTCAGCATTATCCTGATGGAATAAATACTTACCCAGGAAAAGTCGCTGCCTTTCAGACTGTGCAAGGGGAACTGTTGCAGCAACTGAAAGCATAAGTGGGCCTTGGTCTATAATGTCTGCAGAGCAGCACACCCTCAGAGTGGCCCCTGTTCATCCGCACCCCGAGAGGCCGGGGTCCAGAAACAGCCATCTCTCTAGCCTTGCTCATCCTGTACTGTGTAAACAAGACAGAGCCAGGTAAAGTCTCAGGTGCCCAGTGATGCCTGCTCAACTCAGGAAAATGACAACCTTTACTGGTGCAACTTACATACCTGACTAGCTGTGTGCAATTGGCCAGAGAATGGGTGATACGAGAAGATGAAAGAATGCCTCTTTCTGTCACATTCCACCTGTCTGAGCCTTTAACTCCCATCATTGTGCTCTGCTTATCTCACCTTACAGGCTGTGCGCGGTGGGAGCCAACATTATCTCATTGTCCCCAGGAATTATTCTTTGTGAAGATCTTCCTATCTCAGCACACTACGTCCAGTCTGTGGCTTTCCACTGAGCTCCTGGCCTTGGGCATGTCTGTCCTGTGGGTGGTTATTACCTGTTCTGTCAGACCAGTGAATCAGCTGCAGTGGCAGCAGACACAAAAGCAGCTTTTAATAAACCCCTCCTCACTGCAATCATCTTAAAGGTCTGACATTTAAGGATCTCTAGTGCGGGTGTGAGGGAATCGAGAGGCAAGGAGAGCGAGAGAGAGAGAGCGAAAGGAGAGTGAGGACAGTGGAGGGAAGAGGAAGAGGGAGAGAGAGAGGAGGGAGGGAGAGGGGAGAGGGAGGGAGAGGGGAGCGGGAGGGAGGGAGAGAGAGGGGGAGGGAGAGAGAGAGGGAGGGAGAGGGGAGAGGGAGGGAGAGGGGAGAGGGAGGGAGACGGGAGAGAGAGGGAGAGGGGAGAGGGAGGGAGACGGGAGAGGGAGGGAGAGGGGAGAGGGAGGGAGAGGGGAGTGGGAGGGAGGGAGAGAGAGAGGGAGGGAGAGAGAGAGGGAGGGAGAGGGGAGAGGGAGGGAGACGGGAGAGGGAGGGAGACGGGAGAGGGAGGGAGAGGGGAGAGGGAGGGAGACGGGAGAGGGAGGGAGACGGGAGAGGGAGGGAGAGGGGAGAGGGAGGGAGAGGGGAGAGGGAGGGAGACGGGAGAGAGAGGGAGAGGGGAGAGGGAGGGAGACGGGAGAGGGAGGGAGAGGGGAGAGGGAGGGAGACGGGAGAGGGAGGGAGACGGGAGAGGGAGGGAGAGGGGAGAGGGAGGGAGACGGGAGAAGGAGGGAGACGGGAGAGAGAGGGAGAGGGGAGAGGGAGGGAGACGGGAGAGGGAGGGAGACGGGAGAGGGAGGGAGAGGGGAGAGGGAGGGAGAGGGGAGAGGGAGGGAGAGGGGAGAGGGAGGGAGACGGGAGAGGGAGGGAGAGGGGAGAGGGAGGGAGACGGGAGAGGGAGGGAGAGGGGAGAGAGAGAGGACGGAGGGAGAGAGTGGAGGCAGAGAGACAGAGGAGGGAGGATGAGGGGGGAGGGAGAGAGAGAGAGAGGTGGGGGAGGGAGACAGGCAGTGAAAGAGATGGAAGGCCATAGAGAACAAGACCAGGGACAGTCGGTGAATGTTTAGAGCACAGAACAGAGTCCTAGATATCAAGAGATAGAAAGCAGAGAAATAATGAGACAGATGCCACACAGACTAATCCACTTCAAATCATTCCCTCCTAAATGATCTTCCCAGCTGTGTGCCAATGTCCAGACCCCTGGTGATGACTGATACCCAGCCTCTCGTAGCATCGAGACAGGACACAGACTGCCTGAAGTTTACCGACCGCAGGCACCACAGCAGCTAAACGCAAGCCTCTTCTCCCAATGTCCATGTACACAGCAAGGGTCAGTGGGGAGAGAGGGAGCAGAAACGCTGGCCCACCTTCCCTTTCTCACATCCTAGCACATTTAGCAAACAGAAACAGTCACCCCAGCTGGTCAGGGGCAAGGATGCTTGATCAGAACTACTTGTACACCGCTGCCCTTGTACATCAGGCTACAACACTAGAGAAAAAAAACAAATCAACTGTCTCAGGAGGCTATTTGACTATGTGATGCAGCACTGCCTAGTAATCCAGTTGGGACAAGTGTCAGTTTAGTGTTGATCATGCAGGACTAAGACTCACAGCCCAAGCAAGACAGTACCAGGAATGGAGGGGCTGATTCTACAAAACCCAATGCAAGGAGAAGGAAGGAGAGAAAGTCCAGGGAAGGCTATGATGGAGACAAACCAGCACTCTGACGGAAAAAGATGGTTTTGGTGAGTTTGCCCCACGTAACTCTGACAAACTGTGCATCTAATTCCTCGGTCTTTGCAGAGAAAGCCGAGGTTGCTAAATGCTGCAGCTACTCTGGGAGCTAACGATCGCGATCACTGTTCACATCTTCCGTGTGCACAGGAACTGTGCTCCATGTACTGCTGCCTGCTGGTCCGACCCTGTGAACATCTACCCCAAGCTCTGTACACACAGCACCCCAGCACCATGGCACAATGATAGCCCCAGCATGACGTTCTGTACTCACAGGTTTCAACTTCTGCTTCAGACTCATGTTGGGCGTGGGATTCCAGGCAGCAGCAGGCGAGGAAGTGCCCAGCTCTGAGAGCAGCCCTGCACATCAGCGCCCAGCAGTCAATGAGCTGGTGCCATGACGACAGCTCACTCATTGTTTTTTCTTTCTATTGATAGTCCTGATGATTCTGACACACAATCTTAGATCAGCTGCTAAAGTGTCAGTTCTTAAACTCTACACAACCCCTCAGCAGAGAAGTGAAGCAGCACATTAAAGTGACCGCTACTGCCTGGGTATAGCTTGTGCTGCGCTTTCAATAGCAACTCTTACACAGCAAAATGTAGCACCATCAGCACTGTGTAATACCCACAGACCAGTGAGGTACACACACGTTCTCCAAGCCCAGGTCAACACCCTGTCATTGAGTCATACAGAACAGAAACATACCCTTCAGCCCATCGAGTCTACACTCACCATCAAACACCCACTTACACCAATCCCACACCAATCCCCTTTTATTCTCCCCACATTCCCACCAACTCCCCCCAGATTCTACACCTCACCTACACACTAGGGGCAATTTACAGTGGGCAATTAACCTACCAATCCACATGTCTCTAGGATGTGGGAGGAAACTGGAGCACCCAGAGGAAACCCATGCAGACACGGGGAGAACATGCAAGCTCCAGACAGACAGTGCCCGAGGTCAGGATCGAACCTGGGTCAGTGGAGCTGCAAGGCAACAGCTCTGCAACCTGCGCCATCCAATTTACACACCCTGTAACACACCAACTGTAATGTGCCACACATTGCAATGCAAGGTGGCGCCTTATTGTTCCCAGCATCCGGACTCCATGATGGCGCCTGGGGCACGGAGTCGGACAGTGATGTGGAAACAATCCACCCAACACCACACACAGGCTGCACCTGTCTGTGAAAGCCATGGCCTCCTGCCTCTTGCCACACGCCAGCTAACACAGGACAAATTCTCTCTCATTGACAGCCAGGACCATGGAGTTGAGGGAAACAAGGTGCTGGGCATGGCCAGTGGTGGGGCATGACTGAAACCCCCGGCACTTCCAGTGGACCCTGTCCCATGTGCAGGATGTGACCCTGGCTCTTTCTATGTCAGACACAGCTGGATATTCGCTGGCCTTCATAGATTTATTCTACCGAGATGCAAAGCCAGAGTTTACTGGAAGAGCAGGGAGTTAATCCGCCAGCTCACTGCCACGACAGCCTTAGTGCTGCTGCAATTCAGAACAAATTAATTTCTGAGGTTCTGGCATTGAAGGCCTGCCCATTCCGGGTTAGCCTGGATACGAGGAGTCGCTCGCTGATTACAATACAACAGCTTGTGGCCTGTCACATTTTATCATCCTGTGACAGGTCTGGCACCGCCCAGGATGGGAGAGAGGGCCACAAACACAGGGTGATCACTGCTCTCTTGCACTGCCAAGAAATGACTGTCACATTAATACCCAGGGATTTAGTGCTTGAAACAATCCAACCAAATTACAGACGATTCCCTCCCCAGCTGGTTAACAGAAGGTGCTGTCCAAGCTGTAGCCTGGGTCAGGATTATCAGAATGGTGAACAGGAAACACAAAGCAAAGGTGTTTGCTGTCTGTTTGCTCCCTCTCCCCAGCTGTCCTCGATGGCTGCTGGAAGGGGCTACTCCCTCGTGGGGTGACCTTTGGCCAACAAAGCACCATGGCAAACCACGGTCGATACCATTGATCAGTGGACAGAGTCAGGTCAATGACTGGGTAATCCGTTAGGAAGCAGCTTGATGAGATGTGTCCGATCCCCTCGGGCCAGGAACCCAAGCTCAGAGTTCAACCAGAGGTGGAGTGATTCACCAACACTGCGCACTGAATCCACAGCTCAGGCTGCGAGAGGATCGAGGGACTCCTCACCTGGGTACCAACGACTGCCAGGTATCTCACCCCAGCCACACATTAGGGTTCAACACAGAACAGCTTTCTTTCCCTACAGGTGTGACACTGACCCGGTCCGCTCCAGAGGGCGCAACATCTCGCCTGTAGGGAAAGAAATGTCCCTACCTCCAGACCACCACTTCCACCTCAGTGGCCCGGGGTGAGACCGCTGCCCCTTCCCTCTGTGGCCCACCAGCATGTGGGCGCAGGGAGGGAGTCAGAAGTCAGCGAGGCGTACAAGATGATAAGACCATAAAACAAATGAGCAGGAGTTGGCCATTTGGCCCATCGAGTCTGCTCCGCCATTCTATCATGAGCTGATCCGTTCTCCCATTTAGCCCCACACCCCCGCCTTCTCACTGTAACCTTTGATGCCCTGGCTACTCAGATACCTATCCATCTCTGTCTTAAATACACCCAACGACATTACTTCCACAGCCGCCCGTGGCAACAAATTCCACAGATTCACCACTCTCTGGCTAAAGTAATTTCTCCGCATCTCTGTTCTGAATGGGCGCCCTTCAATCCTGAAGTCGTGCCCTCTTGTACTAGACTCCCCTACCATGGGAAACAACTTTGCCACATCTAGTCTGTCCAGGGCTTTTAACATTCAAAATGTTTCTATGAGGTCCCCCCTCATTCTTCTGAACTCTAAGGAGCCCAAGAGCCGTCAAACGTGCCTCGTATGTTAACCCTCTCATTCCTGGAATCATTCTAGTGAATCTTCTCTGAACCCTCTCCAAAGTCAACACATCCTTTCTTAACTAAGGAGCCCAAAACTGCACACAGTACTCCAAGTGACGTCTTATAGAGGCTCAACATCACATCCCTGCTCTTAGAAATGAATGCCAACATTGCATTCACCTTCTTCACCACCGACTGAACCTGAAGGTTAACTTTTAGGGTATCCTGCACGAGGACTTCCAAGTCCCTTTGCATCTCTGAATTTTGAATTTTCTCCCCATTTAAGTAATAGTCTGCCTGTTTATTTCTTCTACCAAAGTGCATGACCATACACTTTCCAACATTGTATTTCATTTGCCACTCCTTTGCCCATTCTTCTCGTCTATCCAAGTCTCTCTGCAGACTCTCTGTTTCCTCAACACTACCCGCCCCTCCACCTATCTTTGTATCATCGGCAAACTTAGCCACAAAGCCATTTATTCCAAAATCCAAATCGCTGACATACAGCGTAAAAAGAAGCGGCCCCAACACAGACCCCTGCGGAACACCACTGGTAACTGGCAGCCAACCAGAATGGGATCCCTTTAATCCCACTCTCTGTTTCCTGCCAATCAGCCAATGCTCTATCCATGCTCATAACTTCCCTGTAATTCCATGGGCTCTTATCTTGTTTAGCAGCCTCATGTGCGGCACCTTGTCAAAGGCCTTCTGAAAATCCAAATACACAACATCCACTGCGTCTCTTTTGTCCAGCCTACTTGTAATTTCCTCAAAAAATTGCAATAGGCTTGTCAGGCAGGATTTTCCTTTAAGGAAACCATGCTGAGTTTGGCCTAACTTCTCATGTGCCTCCAGGTACTTCGTAACCTCATCCTTGACAATCGACTCCAACAACTTCCCAACCACTGATGTCAGGCTAACAGGACTATAATTTCCTTTTTGCTGCCTCACACCCTTCTTAAATAGCGGGGTGACATAAGAGGCTTGGATCGAGTGGACAGTCAGAGACTTTTTCCCAGGGCGACAATGGCTAACACAAGGGAACATAATTTTAAGGTGATTGGAGGAAGATATAAGGGGTTGTCAGGGGTAAGTTTTTTACACAGGGAGTGGTGGGTACCTGGAACCCACTGTCGGGGGTGGTGGTAGAGGTTGATACAATGGGGACATTTAAAAGACTCTTAGATAGGCAAATGGATGTAAGAAAAATGGAGGGTTATGGGCTGTGTAGGAGGGAAGAGTTACATCGTTCATGGAGTAGATGTTTATATAGGTTGGCACAACCTATATAACATGAATGACACTCCATGGAGAGTGAACCACCAGCAATGCTGTGCAATGGGTCTTTAGTTGGTTCATGGACTCCCAGACTGCCTGCCATTTCTGCATCCCAGGTATACATGGAGTGTGAGAGGCTGCAGCTCCCCAGGACCTGAAGGGGCTGCTCCTCAAGTTCAGGCTGCACTTCAGCCCCAATCTCCTGATCCTTGGGCACCCAGTGCGGAGGGTGACGAATTGGACCTCCTCATCGGTCTGCTCCCGGGCCTGGACAAGGGGACCATTCCCAGGTCTGGGCAGCGAGCTGTGGAGGATCCGTGTGAAGTGACTGCCTGCCCCCTTCCAAAAATACATCCGTGCCCCCGTGTCCCTGGAGATGTGGGAACTGCAGGGGCTGGAGAATGTCCTGGACCCAGGAGACGATGTTATAATTCAACCGTTTTGTTGTTGCAGCTTTAATCAAAGAGACAGTGGGTTCTCTTCTGCCCCCTTGGGGACGGGTCCGTACTGGTCTCGTCCCAAGAAGTACAGGCAGGGGTCCCACTTGTGTTCGAACCGTCACAACCTGAACGTGTTCTGCCTGTACTTCAGACCATTCACCAGAGACAGTGGCTTCATCAGCTGGGAATTATAAATGGATCAGGACTGTCACCTGATGCAGTGAGAAAGAAGTCCAGGGCATGTCGGATCTAGTTCAGTCCTGACAATGTGGGAGAAACAGACTTTCTGCAATGCTCCAATTTTGTAAATAAAACATTCTCTTTTTAATAAAAACTTATTAAACAGTGCACTGTCCCATCACACACTCCCAGGGCACAGGTCAGACATAGTGAAGCTCCCTCTACACTGTCCCATCACACACTCCTGGGGCACGGGTTAGACACAGGGTGAAGCTCCCTCTACACATCCCATCACACACTCCCAGGGCATGGGTCAGACACAGAGTGAAGCTCCCAGTACACTGTCCCACCACACACTCCTAGGGATAGCACAGGTTAGACATAGAGCGAAGTTCTCTCTACACCACCCTGTCACACACGCCCAGGGCATGGGTTAAGTTAGAAAGAGTGCAAAGAAGATTTACGAGAATGTTGCCAGGCACAGGACTCGAGAGCCTGAGTTACAGGGAGATGTTGGGCAGGCTAGGACTTTATTCCTTGGAGCAGAGGAGACTGAGGAGTGACCTTATAGATGTGTATGAAATCAAGGCCATAGATAGGGTGAACACACACATCCTTTTTCACAAGAATGGGGAATAAGAGACGAGAGGGCATAGGTTTATGGTGAGGGGAAAGATTTATAATGAGGGGTAACTTCTTCAAGCAGAGAGTGATACACATATGGAACGAGCGGTCAGAGGAAATGGTTGAGGCAGGTACAACAACAACATTTAAAAAACATCTGGACAGGTACATGAATAGGAAAGGTTTGAAGGGATATGGGTTAAATGAAGGCAAATGAGCACCTTGGTCAGCATAAATGCATTGGGCCGAAGGGCCTGCTTCTTTGCTCTGTGACACTCGAGGCATAGAGTGAAGCTCTCTCGGCACCACCCTGTTGCACAGTCCCAGGGCAGGGGCAACGCAGGGTTGGTGGTGTTACAGAGCCGAAGTTACCAGACTAGTAATCCAATGCCTGCATTTGCTATTCAAATCCCACTAAGGGGGCTGTGGAGTTTAAATGCTCTTTGTGATTCCTGCTGAAGATGACCAAGAAGTGGCCGAATAACGAAAATGTGCCCAAGAAGGAGCATGCACAAACAGCGCCCACTGTATCCCCGACGACAAGTCATCAAGATATTTGTCGTCTGAACACAGTAGAGGCTGCAGTGGTCTGAGATATTTCAGAGGTTAGTGTTTTCGATGAGCGTGCTCTGCCCAAGCTGAATGTGAATTTACATGACTGGGTCGACTGTGCCACCCAGTGGTGAGGGATTACTCCTGAAGGACCCAACCCCTCCTTTGCGTTTCGAACCACGACCTCCTCCCAAGCCTATGTAAACATTAGCAAATTGTGTCATTGGTTTGAAATAATAAAACACTGGACCACTGGAAAGGAGCGGGCTGCACACGGAGTAACACTCCCTCTATAAGCCACCCATGTGCGTCACAATGCCCGTGAGGGTACCTTTCACTCGCTTGTTGTGTGACAGCGCGCTCACGCATGCACGCACGCGCGCGTACACACACACACACACACACAGAGCACGGGACTGAACGGGCTGGTGGGCAGCGGAGACTGTGGCAGAGTCCAAGGCGCAGAGGGCACAAGAGATGGTAGTGACAGGTTGCTGGGCCACATGTACTGGGAACGCAGACTTGGGAGGGGTTTCTCAGTGTTACGAGCCAGGTTGCTATTTGGTGAATGTCCCTTTAAGGCACCTGGACAGTAGAGTATTGGTATTGGTATTGGTTTATTATTGTCACTTGTACCGAGGTACAGTGAAAAGCTTGTCTTACAAACCGTACAGGTCAATTCATTACACAGTGCAGTTACACTGAGTTAGTACAAAGTGCATTGATGTAGTACGGGTAAAACCAGTAAAGTGTCACAGCTACAGAGAAAGTGCAGTGCAATAAGGTGCAAGGTCACAACAAGGTAGATCGTGAGGTCAGAGTCCATCTCATTGTATAAGGGAACCGTTCAATAGTCTTATCACAGTGGGGTAGAAGCTGTCCTTAAGTCTGGTGGTACGTGCCCTCAGGCTCCTGTATCTTCTACCCGATGGAAGAGGAGAGAAGAGAGAAAGACCCACGCGGGTGGGGTCTTTGATTATGCTGGCTGCTTCACCAAGACAACGAGAGGTAAAGACAGAGTCCAAGGAAGGGAGGCTCGTGTCCGTGATGCGCTGGGCTGCGTCCACAACTCTCTGCAGCTTCTTGCGGTCCTGGGCAGAGCAGTTGCCGTACCAAGCCGTGATACATCCAGATAGGATGCTTACTATGGTGCATCAGTAAAAGTTGGTGAGAGTCAAAGGGGACAAACCAAATTTCTTTAGCCTCCTGAGGAAGTAGAGGCGCTGGTGAGCTTTCTTGGCTGTGGCATCTACGTGATTTGACCAGGACAGGCTGTTGGTGATGTTCACACCCAGGAACTTGAAGCTCTCAACCCTCTCGACCTCAGCACCATTGATGTAGACAGGTGCATGTACACCACCCCCTTTCCTGAAGTCAATGACCAGCTCTTTTGTTTTGTTGACATTGAGTTCATGACACCATTCCACTAATGTGGAGTAGTGGTGTGTGTGTATGGTGTCATCAAGATAGCAAGATAACAACGTGCTGACGGTTTTGCTCAGTGAGTCGAAGTGAATCGAGGAGAGAGAGAGAGAGAGAGAGAGACACTGACTGCTGGTCTCCGTAACAATGGATGAAGAACAATAGCTGTGTCTGTCACTACAATCCATGTATGGATTTGGAGCAAACAAGTGGAGTCCACTTTGTCGTTAACCTGTAGAGGGAAACAGGTATTTCTGTGGGTGGCCACGTATCGAATGCCTTTGGGGTGGCAGATACTTCAGAACAAAGCAAAGGAGATCATCGGAGATTGAGGTGTCGTATGGGTTCCATCGTGGAACATGTGGATTTCATAATTTCTCTCTATATTCTCTCTACATTTTCTCTTCAGTCAACGGTGGTTTTGCAAAAGCCTTTGCTCATGTTTCACCTTATGACTTGCTGAACTGAACTTTGAGAACTATTCCTGGACTTGGGGTTTGGGAATTTGCCACACACACACTTCGAGTTTAGTTTTGGGGCTAATGTTTAATATTTAACATTTTTACTTTTCTTATTATCATAAGTAGTTATTAATAAAATAGTTTCTAACACTTCTACATGACTCGGTGTGTTTCTATTGTTGCTGGTACATAACAACAGATGCTGCCCCTTTATCGAGAGTAACTGAATTCTGTCAATCTTCACGTACGAATTGGATGGCTGTGTGAAGGGAAGGCAGCAGCTGCCAGGGCCTTCTGCTTTCTGCTGCTGATGTTTGACTCTCTGGCAGCCTCAGGACTGCTCCCACGGCAGTGGGGGACTCCCTCCCCCAGCACCCACCACACAGGTTCCCCGTGGGCTTGATGCAGGTCTCTAAATACCAGTAGGAGCACACTCAGCTCAGGCTCACAGGGGTGGGGTGGGAGTTGTGCTGAGGGAGTGCTGCACTCTCCAGGGGGCCTCGATCTCCCCGCCAAGGCCTTGTCTCTCCATAATCCTGGAAGTAAAAAGACTCCAGGATGACCAGTGGAGTTCTTGCTGGCCTGCTGGCCAATATTTATCCTCGACCCACCACTCAGGGAAGGGATGTGCCTGTGATTCTCACACTGTTGGCATGGGAGCTTGCTGTGCACAAATTGGCCATTGTGTGCATGCAGCTCACACTGTACACTAACGCATTAGCTGCTTTGGAACTTTGAGGTTGTGAAAAGCTAGACTTTAATCTGCTGCTTTCCTCTCACTAATGCTGGTTCAGTTCCCCACAGTGTCTTTTGTGTGTACATCTCAGTGAGAAAACTGTGCCCACCCCAACCTCCCCTTCTCCCCCCCCCACACTCACATCCACCACCTTGATGAGCAAGGGCCAGCACAGGTTGCCACGCCTCCACTTCTCCAAGTCCCACAAGGTCCCGACGCAGAACTATATCACGTGGAGGGAACCCCCCACTTGACCCCCGCTGCAGCAGGTCCAGAAGGAAGATTACCAGCACATTCAAGGGCAACAGACACCGGCCTTGCTGGTGACGCCCATGTTCCATGAATGGGCCTTTAAGAAAAATTGGCGCAGAACCAACAAACCCCTGGTTTACCATCAGAGAGGTTAGTGAGAGGTCAGTAAAGTGGCAGGGAGGGGTTAGTGAGGGGCTGGTACCTGTGTGACTTTCTCTGTGACGTTCTGGGTTCTCTCCTTCACTTTGCTCGGGGCGATGATCTCGATCTCTGTGGGTGAGGGTGTCAAGATGATGTCAGGGTTAAAGTCCACGAAGTTGAGGGTGATTTGTGGGATCTTGCTGATAGCTCGATACTTCATCAGGTCCGAGTCCGACGTGGAGTTCAAGAGGTTTGGTTTAAAGTTCTTCGACCCTCCTTAAAAAAAAGAGATCGTTAAGTTTCCACACCAGACTCCAACAGTGAAACACTCAACAGCAGCAGATGGTGAGCAGCTAAAACACTGAGCACCACCGTAGAATCGAGAGCAGCACCCAGAGGTGCCCACAGGGAGCAGCACCCAGAGGTGCCCACAGAGTGCAGCACCGAGAGACACCTACAGAGAGCAGCACCCAAAAATGATTTCCACCCCCCCCCCCCTTGCCGCTGAAGAGCAAAGATAACAGAGAGAATGGTCCCTAGAGAATAAAGGAAGAGACCGCATGTGGGGTGAGAACAGCAGACACTGGGAGAAGGGGAGGGGGCAGGAGGGGGGAGAGCAAACAGAACAGAGACCGCAGAGAGTAAGCACAGAGCAGAACACAGACTGGGTGCCATCCATTCCCTGCGTGCTGCTGTCCCCAGGGACCAGGTCTCTCTCTGGATTCACTTCACTCTTTGGAGCCGTCAGACTCGGGCCTCTGGTGAAGAGCAGCTTTTCAAGATCACAGGGCGGTGATTTTACACACATTGTAAAGTTGGCGGAGGAGAGGAGAACTAACCATGGGGTGGGGCTGCTGGACTCGAGGGGGAGCCAGGTACTACGTTCCTCCCTCCCCAAATCAGTGCCTGGCCCAGGTCGGCTGGAGCTGCCTGTGTGAAGGAAGCTCTAGAACTTTGGAAAGGCCGAGGCGGTTATGGGTTGACCTGATGATCCTCTCCCCCAGCTCAACAATCCATCACTGTTAATGCACCAATGCAGAGGCACCATTGCTGGGCTCCCCTCCCTTCCCCACCTTCATTGACACCCCCTCTCTGAACATTTTATTCTAATTATTGTAACTGGGGCTGGGGTGGCTCTCAATGTACTAAGCTGAGAGGTGATGGGTGGAAGGGGCAAAGTGCTGAAGAAGGAGGAATCCAGTAGGAGAGGACAGTGGACCATGGAATAAAGGAAAGGAGGTGGGGAATAGACGGGCAGGTCATGAGGCAGGAGAGGGGAAAGGGAAGGGGTGAAGGGTGATTGGGCCACAGGACTGTGGGAAAACAAAGGGGAGGGGGGACAAATCTACATCCACCCCAACGTGACAACCATGAAAATGTACAGAAAGGCTGTAAGTGCAGTCTCCATGACTCTGGGCAAGGTCCTCACTGTGTGAGAGCTTCATGTCTGTGGATGTTACAGAGGCCATTACGTGGCAGGTTGTCTAACGTCTCACCCTTCACAGCCGTGAGTGACGTCCTCCTTCCACCGGCACCACAGGGGCGAGCGGTGGTCAGAGATCAGCCCAATCCCATTCAGCCTTTGCAAGAACTCCCTCTGTCACGTCTTTGCATCAAGGTTAGCCATGGCTGAGATGCCGGTAGACCGGAGGGTAGCAAATGTTGTGCCTTTATTTAAGAAGGGCAGCAGAGAAAAATCTGGGAACTATAGGCCAGTAAGTCTAACATCTGTGGTAGGCAAGATCCTGGAGGGGATCCTGAGGGATAAGACATAGGTACATCTGGAAAGACAGGGATTGATTAGGGGTAGTCAGCATGGCTTTGTGCATGGGAGATCATGTCTTACGAACTTGAGTTTTTTGATGATGTGACCATGAAAGTCGATGAGGGCAGGGCACTAGAGGTGGTTTATATGGACTTCAGTAAGGCCTTTGATAAGCTTCCACAAGGCAGGCTGCTCTGGAAGGTTAGATCACATGGGATCCAGGGAGAGCTGGCTAATTGGATACACTATTGGGTTGACAGTAGGAAGCAGAGGGTGATGGTCGAAGGTTGTTTCTCAGACTGGCGGCCCGTGACTAGTGGTGTTCTCTAGGGGTCAGTGCTGGGCTCATTGCTGTTTGTCATCTATCTCAACAATTTGGATAAGAAAGTACAAGGCAGTTAGTAATTTTGCAGATGACACTAGTAGACAATGAAGGTGGTTATCAAAAATTACAGGGGGATCTTGATCAGCCAGGTCAGTGGGCCGAGGAATGGCAAATGGAGTTTAATTCAGATAAGCGCGAGGTGTTGCATTTTGGGAAGTCAAATCCAGGTAGGACTTTCACAGTGAATGAGAGGGTCCTGGGGAGCGTTGTGGAACAGAGGGGCCTAGGAGTACAAGTACATGGTTCACTGAAAGTGGAGTCACAGGTAGATAGGGCAGTGAAGCAGATTTCTGGCATGCTGGCCTTCATAAATCAGGGCATTGAGTATAAAAGTTGGGAGGTCACGGTGCGGTTGTACTGGATGCTGGTGAGACCACACTTGGGAGTATTGTGTTCAGATTTGGTCGCCCTGCTATAGGAAAGGTGTAATTAAACTGGAAAGGGTGCAGAAAAGATTTACAAGGATGTTGCCAGGACTTGAGGGACTGAGTTACGAGGATAGGTTGGACAGGCTGGGACTTTATTCCTTGGAGCGTAGGAGACTGAGTGGTGACCTTATAAAGGTGTATAAATCATGAAGGGCATCGATAAGGTGAATGCACTCAGTCTTTTTCCCAGGGTTGGGGAATCGAGAACTAGAAGGCACAGGTTTAAGGTGAGAGGGGAAAATTTAATCGAAATTTATGGGACAACTTTTTTTTACACAAAGGGTGGTATCCATGTGGAACGAGCTGCCAGAGGAAGTGGTTGAGGCAGGTACATTAACAAATTTAAAAGACGGATAGATACATGATTTGGAACGGTTTGGAAGGTTATGGGCCAAACACTGGCAAATGGGATTAGCTTGGATGGGGCATCTTGGCCGGCATGGACCAGATGGGCCTAAGCGTGCTGACAGGGTAGAGGTCAAGATTTCAAGCCCTATTGATTTATCTATATTGCTTTGAAGCCTTGTAACATCCTCTCCACAACTTGCTTTCCTCTCTTTGTTGCAAACCGCCCACTAATATGATATAACCCATCAGGTGCCAGTGGCTGCGGCAGAGCTGTGGCCTGGAATGGGACGAGCTACCATGAGCCTTGCACTTGTCCCTCTGATGAAGCAGGGTGCCGGTTATAACAGGACCATACATTGTGCAGAAAGAGAAGCCTATGGAGTTAGCTTTTCACACTCTGCCTGTCTCCCAGCTTGTTACTAGATTTACCCAGGATGATCAGCCTATCTCCATTTGGGATGATGACCTCCTTGGAGCAAATGTCCTGCTTCACCTTGCCCAAAGTTCCCAGCGTTTGGATGCATGCAGAGATATCCCCCCAGCATGTAGGGTCATGAGGCATCCACTAATTGTTCAGTAAGATCGCTGAGACGTCAACTAGCTCATTCTTGATGGTGAAGCTCTCTCTGAGCCGACACCATCTCTCTTCCTGTTTGTCTCTCCAGAGGATGCTCCCACTGCCTCGTTCTTTCAACTGGCCATCTCCTGCCTGTCGTGTCTCACTCTGCAGTGATGCCGACATCAAAGCATCTGAGCTCCCAAGGTATGAGAGTGAAAGCAGCACTCAGGTCTGTCGCTGTTGGGGTTGTCCTGACATCCCACATCCCTACTGTGGACTGGAAGTAGCCTGTGCCAGGTTTCCTTTAATGTGGACAGCCGCCGTTCCACACCAGCTACTACACAGGCTTCACAGAGTGAGGTCTTGATCCAGTGGGAAGGGGGCCCAGGAACCACTGGAGACTAGATGTTCACATGCCCCACATCACACTCCTAAAACCGACACCAAGCTCTGTCATGGGAGGAAGTCACCAGGTGATGGCGAAAGTGTCAAGGATGTTCTCAAAGCCCTTAAATGGGCAAGATCAGTCACCTCAGGACCCACAGAACTGGAGGAGAAGTCAGTCACCCCATCCCGGGGATCAGCCTGAAAAAAGTGAGCTGCAATCTCCGCCTTTAAGAAACTGCAGCCCAGTCTCCCTCCTCAGCACGGAATACAAGATTTTTGCCTGGACAACGTCCACCCGCCGGGGCACCATGCCGTGATGTGATCCACCCCAACCAGTCAAACATGATCCTAGTTCATTCAGGACAACATCCACCTGGTCCAGGACCTGGTTCACCTTTCGCCAGAAACTGGGCCCTCTGTTGCCTTTCCCTCCCCTGACAGAAGGCAGCAGTGCCCAGGGTGGGTCACGAATGTCTTTAAGACCCTGCACCTGTACAGATTTTTGGCCTGGGTCCGACTTCTGCAGGTTGCTGCTGAGTGTCTGGTTAAACTCAACAGGTCCTTGGCGCCCCTTGACCTTGGGAGGCGAGTGCTCCAGGGACGTTCCACCTTTGGTCAATTATATTCCATCTGCGTATTCTTCGGAGCAGGTTACTTGGTTTGACTCTGCATGGATTGAGTTTGTCCTTTTGGCTTACTCAGTGACCCTCTCCTCCTGGTCACAGATCCCAGTATGTACAAGTGACAGTGGCTCTCCTCTTCCTCATCCTCCGCATGCATCAACTGGGAGAAATGTTCCAGACTCCTGGCAGGTCAGTGTGGAATCCCTGCTGGAGATGGGACCATTTGTGTGGAGGGCCACACATCTCCTCTATCTGACGGTCTCCCTGAGCCCTGCTGAGGAAGCCTGGCCGGCAAACCAGCAGGAGCTGGAGGTGTCAATCACTCCCCGGGTAGGGCACTGGCCAGGACCACTGAGAGCTTCCTACAGGGGCTGAGCTTTGGCCATAAACCAACTGGTGACCTCCATACTGTTGGTCATTTTGGTCCCACCCCCTGCTTTTGCTGCTAAGATCAGAAGAAGCTGGTGGGTTCTGGGACTAGAGGGAGCACTGGGTCTCTGTCAGGGTTCCAAGTCTCCCGATTGAGGAGGGCGGTCAGTTACTGGCTTGTGCCCGCACCCATCAGCAGAGATACCTGTACACTGAGCATCCTCCCAGATGGGATGTGCTGGTGGCTGGTGAAGGATTTTCCCACCAGGGTACTGGCTTCAGGGTAAAGATCAGGTCCCATTTACCATCTCAGGGAAGGAGTCCATTCAGCTCATCGAACCTCTGCTGGGTCATGAAAGCAATCCCATCCACCCCTTTCCCAACATATTTCTCTGTAATCGCTTTGGCCTTACATCCCCAACAACTACCCTTTATTCTCCTACCACTCACATACACACTAGCAGCAATTTATAGTGGCCAGTTACCCTACCAACATAGAGACACAGGAGACTGCAAATGCTGGAATCTGGAGCAAAAAACAAGATGCTGGAGGAACTCGGGTCAGGCGGCAGCCGTGGAGGGAAGTGCACAGTCGACGCTTTGGGTTGAAACCGATGTGCCTTTGGGACGTCGGAGGAAACTGGAGCTCTTGGGGGAAATCACGTGGTTACAGAGAGATCGTGCAAACTCCACGTAGCACCTGAAGTCAGATTCGAGCCTGGGTCACTGGAGCTGTGAGGTGGCATCAACTGATTCATCGATCCGCTGCCCCTTTTAGGATGGAAGAGGATGGAATCACAAGGAAGGAGTTGCATGTCTTTTCCTGGGACCTTTTCCAGAGTGTGGGACATCGTCACTACCTGCCACCCAGAAACAGACATGCTGGTGTGTAGGTTAACGCCACTGTAAGGTACCCGCGGATGGGTGAGTGCTGGGAGAATCAGAGCGAGAGCAGATGGGTGTGCGGGGAAAATAAGTGGGGCAACTTGGGATCTCCAGTGGTGTCAGCGTGGAGTCTGCGCGTTCTCCCTCTGACCGTGTGGGTTTCCCCCGGGTGCTCTGGTTTCCTCTCACACGGATGCTGCTTGAGTTATAAGGAGAAACTGGATAGGTTGGCAGTGTTTTCCCTGGAGCGAAGGAAGTTGAGGGGTGACCTTATAGAGGTTTATAAAATCATGAGGGATGTAAACAGTCTTTCCCCAGAGTCTAAAGCCACAGGTCATAGGTTTAAGGAGAGATGGAAAAGATTTAAAGGGGACCTGAGGGGCAGGTTTGTCACACAGAGGGTGGTGGGTCTATGGAACGAGCTGCCAGAGGAAGTGGTAGAGGTGGGTACAATTACATTGTTTAACAGCCATTTGGACAGGTTCATGGATAAGAGATAAGATATCTTTATTAGTTACATGTACATCAAAACACACAGTGAAATGCATCTTCGGCATAGAGTGTTCTGGGGGCAGCCTGCAAGTGTCGCCACGCTTCCGGCACCAACATAGCATGCCCACAACTTCCTAACCCGTACGTCTCTGGAATGTGGGAGGAAACCAGAGCACCCAGAGGAAACCCACGCAGACACGGGGAGAACATACAAACTCCTTACAGACAGCGGCCGGAATTGAACCCAGGTTGCTGGCGCTGTAATAGTGTTATGCTAGAGGGATATGGCTAAGTGTGAATGAAATGGGGGTAGCTCAGGACGGCACCTTCATTGGCATAGACGAGTTAGGCCGAAGGGCCTGTTCCCATGCTGTATGACTCAATAATCACCTCTTGTCAGTGCTCTCCCGCAGGTGCAGGACTGTCCTCCGACACCCGGCCCCGACAGTGGAGGAACGAGCTCATGTCGTCGAGGCTGGGGGTCAACCTCCAGGAGCCCTACCACAGTGAGTGTGGAGGGTGCTCAGGATTGTAGAGCACACCCGAGATGAAGCTGCTCCAACTGATCTGCTCTCTGGACCCAGGCCCCGAAACCACCTCGGCAGCCAGACTCATACATCTGCACTTTCTGCTCCAGTTTCATTGAAGTTTTGAGTTCTGTTCATTGTTGCTTTCAATACAGTTATTTTGAAACAAACACCCATAGAATAAAGTTCCCTCTACACTATCTGATCACACACTCCCAGGGTCAGACACAGAGTGAAGCTCCCTCTACACCGTCCCATCACCCACTCCCGGGGTCAGACACAGAGTGAGCTTCTACCGGTGTGCGGTGGAGAGCATCCTGACATACAGCATTCCTGCTTGGTATGTCAGCTGCACTAGGAAGGAGCAGAAGGCTCTGCAGAGGGTCATCAAGATGGCCCAAAACATCATTGGGACTCAGTTACCAGCGATGGAGGACATCTATCAGGCTCGATGTCGGAGCAGGGCTTTAAACATCATTCGAGAACCAGCTCACCCTGCTCACTACCTTTTTAAATTACTCCCCTCTGGTAGGCGATACAGGACAATACATGCACACACTACAAGACTGAAACACAGCTTTTTTCCCCAAAGCTGTTAAATTGTTGAACATGGACTGACACCTCCTATACATACATACACACACTATGTCTCCCCCCTTTACCGGCTGGACTCATCACTGTGTTATTTAATATAGTGACATTGATCTGCTGCTGATTATCACGGTTCATTTGCACACTGCCTTTTTATACTTTTTTATACCTTATATTTGGGTAAGTATGTTTGTTTTATTTTATAGTTATAATTGCTTTTATTAATTTACTGTTTTGGTTTTATTAGGCAAGGGAGTGCCATCGTAATCTCGTTGTGTCGTTGTTGCAACAGTACAATGACAAATAAAGAAATAATCAATAATAATCAATCTCTAGACCATCCCATTACCCACTCCCAGGGTCAGATACAGAGTGAAGCTCCCTCTACACCGTCCCATCACACATTCCCGGGATCAGACACAGAGTGAAGCTCCCTCTACACCGCCCCATCACACACTCCCGGGGTCAGACAGAGTTGAGCTGTTCTGATCGAGCTGTGAGAAACCGAAAGAAAACTGTTGGATAAAGTTTGTCCTGAAACATCAGAGGAGGTGCAGCAGGACTCCTGAGCACCTTAGTGAGTGGTTGTTCCAGTGTGGGGGCCTCTTTTGAAGTTTTTCACTGGTTGGACTGTTGGTGGTTGCCGACTGCACAGTTTTCTCGCCGCAGTGACTGTCAGTTTGCCAGGAAGCTGTTTTACTCCTACGGAAGGGAGGAAATCATCATCTGTTTCCCACTAACATTGGAGGAAACCCCCTCGCTCCTGCCTCATTGTGTGCCTCCATCAGTGTGGGTGTTGGAGTATTCTTTGGACGTCTTGACCTTTCTCAGCCTTGGAATTTTTCGGGACCAGTAGAGCCCTTCCTGGCATTGGAAGTAGCTGGCATTGGAAGTAGCTGGCATCTTGCCAAAAAAGGCCGTTGAGTGTGGGATGTTTTCTAATACCACAACAACTGAAGATTCCTTTCCAGCTCGCTGTCTAATTAAAAAGGCTAATATGGGGCTGTCAGCAATATTATCCAGCTTTTTGTGGGGCCCCACAACCTCGAGGCAGCCGTACCAATGGGATCTACTGACGCAGTACGACTAAGGGGAACGGCGAGAAGTTCTGAACTGTTCCGTCTTGGAACACCACTCGCTTTCTGTGACTTTAGCAGCGTTTATTCTATTGTTTTCATTCCGTTTCAGACAGTAGTGCCACCATGCCGGATCTGTCACCTGGGAGTTGCGGATTTCCGAGGGACTATGCAAAGGCAGCTACCTCTACACCCTGGGTCAGCACCCTGTTTTGGACAGTGGAGCTTAAACTCGGGGTGCAATGCATTTTGCCCCCTTGGACTAACCCTAGAAACGTGTTCAGAGGCCATGGAGGACTCGGTTGGTGTGGATGGTATGCCAGCCTCTGAAAAGGAGTTCGGAAAGGTGGTGTTTTACCTGGGGACCAATGAACTGGTGCATCGGGTCCTCAGTAGGAGGCTCATGGTGGACAAGACTTTCCCGCAGCTGGAGCTGGTGACCGCTCCTACACAGCAGATTGTCCTCGGGCACGTCAAGCCCTTCATTCCCAATGAGGCCCTCCTTCCCCATCTTGCCCTCTTTGGACAAGTAAGATTCGAGATCATCGCCATCAGGCACAAATTCAAGCATCACACCCACCATAATGTTATCTCCTTTCCGCACCAGCTGTTTACGCAGTTGGCCCAGGAGGACACTGAGGGTTGATTTACTGTGCGGTACGAAGGTGGAAACTAGTTCTGAGTGTCCTTGGCGCCACGCGTGCGGGGAAGTGGGGCATTTTCGGAGGGACTGTCCCAACTCCTGCCCCAAGGTCTCCACGTCTGGCGCCACTATCCCCCCCTCCGCAAGGATCAGGAGGGAGACCCTGACGCTGCGTGTAGCATGGGCACGGGGAGGAGCTGATGTGGAGCAAGTAGGTGAGGAAGAAGAGCAAGTACTTTGGAAAGTGAATCCCTAGGGCCGCAGAGCTCACACCTGTGCCTCGTACTGGGGATCCCACTTGCCCTGAAGGTCAGCGGGGGTCTGTGGAGAGTGCGCAGGTGGATGGGGAGTGCGCCGGTGGTCCCAACATCGGTGTGTTCCTCCAGCCTGAAGAGGAGGAGGAGTCTTTCTCTTGGTGGGCCGGAGAGCGCAGACGTGCGGGAGTCATCGGAGGGGGCAGGACCCACTGTGGAGGTTAGCCCCCAGCCTAAATCCCCAGCTGTGGCCTCGTGCCCTGGTGATCCCCCTGTGGTGAGTGGGGAAGGGTGCTACCCCAGTGATATCGTGCGGGAGGATGTCTCCACTGCCGGTGGTGGCGTTGCCCCGAGCTTGGCGGCTGAGACAGCCCCGGAACTCCCCCACCCAGGACTTAGTAGTTACCGCCTCCTTAGGGGTGGGAGTAACTGGAGAGGTGGAGACCAGCCCCTCCCTCTCTCAGGATCTGGCTCCAGGTGGACCCCTAGAACTCGAGTCATCAGGGTCCTCCTCGAGCCCGGCTCCTGAGGCGAGGGATGTCCCCAGCGTGCCGGCCCTATTGAACCTTGGTTCCCTGGATATTTTGGGGGACAGCCCCTCTGCGGCTGTTCCTAGCTATAGGACTGAGGCGGAGGTGGAGTCGGCAGGTGGGGCTGAGGTTCCTGCTGCGCAGTGTGGGACAGGTGAGCTGGCGTTTGCTGGTTCACATGGGGAGGATATGGAGGACTCTGCATGAAGTGAGGGGGTGGAAGGGGATAGTGAGACAATGGACATCCTCAACCCTCCTCACAGGTCCCCATTAATATCTGTAGAAGAGACCTCCAAGGGCACGAAGCATCAGCCTAGGCTAGCCTCCTTATGCTGGAATAGCATGGCGAGGCTGGTAAGGTCGCTGTGTGCCGCTCTCGGACGGAGGGAGAAAGGGAAGGCTGTGACCGGGAATAATAGGCGACAGCTTAACACCTTCCTGGATGACCTGGTGAGGGACATCAGGGTAAGTAGTAGCCTCACTCCTTCGGAGGGCAAGGGGTCACCAGGTGGCTCTGGCACCACTCAAGCCTGCAGGGCAAAGAGCAGCCGCGCTCTTTCTGGGGGTTGCAGGGTGGAGAGCGGCTCCACTCTGACCAGGAAGGGTAAGGATGTTGAGGCCTAGTGTGCTCCTGACATGAAATTCACCATAGCTAGTCTTAATGTGAATGGCAACAGGGGTTCTCTCTGTAGGTTCCATACTCTGTCAGTCCTCAGGGAAGGGAGATATGCAATGAGTCTCCTGCAGGAAACCCACAGCATCCCAGGAGATGAGTCCACCTGGCTCCTGAAGTGGCAGGGAGGGGTCTACATGAGTCACCTCAACTCCCTTCTAGTGGGGTGGCGATTCTGTTGGCCCTGTTTTCCAGCCGGAAATTGTGAAAGTTCAGGATGTTGTTCCCAGCCGCCTGCTCCACCTCGCCGTGCGCTTGGACGGCGTGCCGCTGCACATTGTCAACGTGTACACCCCCAGGTGCGGGGTGATGCAAACGGGCCTGTTCCATCAGGTGTCCACCTTGCTCAGCTCCATTGACCTCAGGGACTGTGTCATCCTTGGTGGGTGGGTGGTTGGGGGTGGGTGGGGGAGGACCACTTTGGCCTCCAGTGAGACCTGGCATTGAAGACCTTGAAGGAGATAGTGGGCTCCTTTGACTTGGTGGACACCTGGCAGAACCTTCACCCTGACTCTAGTGCCTTCAGGGAGGTCTAGAGGGGGGGGGGGGGCTCCTGCATAGACCGAGTGTAAAGTGGCATGCAAAAGTTTGGGCACTCCTGGTCAAAATTTGTTACTGTGAAGAGTTAAGTGAGTAGATGATGAACTGATCTCCGAAAGTCATCAAGTTAAAGGCGAAACGTTCTTTTCAACATTTTAAGCAAGATTAGTGTATTATTTTTGTTTTGTACAATTTTAGAATGAAAAAAGGAAAAGAGTACTATGCAAATGTTTGGGCACCCCAAGAGATTTGAGCTCTCAGATAACCTTTACCAAGGTCTCAGACCTTCACTAGCTTGTTAGGGCTATGGCTTGTTCACAGTCATCGTTAGGAAAGGCCTGGTGATGCAAATTTCAAAGCTTTATAAATACCCCGACTCCTCAAACCTTGTCTTAACAATCAGCAGCCATGGGCTCCTCTAAGCAGCTGCCTAGCACTCTGAAAATTAAAATAAATGATGCCCACAAAGCAGAAGGCTATAAGAAGATAGCAAAGCGTTTTCAGGTAGCCGTTTCCTCAGTTCGTAATGTAATTAAGGAATGGCAGTTAACAGGAACAGTGGAGGTCAAGTTGAGGTCTGGAAGACCAAGTAAACTTTCCGAGAGAACTGCTCATAGGATTGCTAGAAAGGCAAATCAAAACCCCTGTTTGACTGCAAAAGACCTTCAGGAAGATTTAGCAGACTCTGGAGTGGTGGTGCACTGTTCTACTGTGCAGCGACACCTGCACAAATATGACCTTCATGGAAGAGTCATCAGAAGAAAACCTCTCCTGTGTCCTCACCACAAAATTCAGCATCTAAATAAGCCTGATGCATTTTGGAAACAAGTCCTGTGAACTGATGAAGTTAAAATAGAACTTTATGACAGCAATGAGCAAAGGTATGTTTGGAGATAAAAGGGTGCAGAATTTCATGAAAAGAACACCTCTCCAACTGTTAAGCACGGGGGTGGATCGATCATGCTTGGGGCTTGTGTTGCAGCCAGTGGCACGGGGAACATTTCACTGGTAGAGGGAAGAATGAATTCAATTAAATACCAGAAAGTTCTGGAAGCAAACATCACATCATCTGTAAAAAAGCTGAAGATGAAAAGAGGATGGCTTCTACAGCAGGATAACAATCCTAAACACACCTCAAAATCCACAACAGACTGCCTCAAGAGGCACAAGCTGAAGGTTTTGCCATGGCCCTCACAGTCCCCCGACCTAAACATCATTGAAAATCTGTGGATAGACCTCAAAAGAGCAGTGCATGCAGGACGGCCCAAGAATCTCACAGAACTAGAAGCCTTTTGCAAGGAAGAATGGGCAAAAATCCCCCAAACAAGAATTGAAAGACTCTTAGCCGGCTACAGAAATCATTTACAAGCTGTGATACTTGCCAAAGGGGGCGTTACTAAGTACTGACCATGCAGGGTGCCCAAACCTTTGCTTCAGGCCCTTTTCCTTTTTTGTTATTTTGAAACTGTAAAAGGTGGAAATAAAAAAGTAATCTTGCTTAAAATATTAAAGAAATGTGTCATCTTTAACTTTATGCCTTTTGGAAATCAGGTCATCTTTTACTTGCTTAGCTATTCACAGTAACAGAAATTTTGACCGGGGTGCCCAAATTTTGCATGCCACTGTACATTTCCCGGGGGTACGTCTCCCGTGTCTCGGCAGTCTCCACGTGGCCATGGCAGTGCTTGGACCACCACCTCGTGTGGATGGAGTTCACTCCACTGTGCACGCGGGTGGGGTCCATGTACTGGCAGGCCAATTACAGGATTCATTCAGAGCTTTCCGGATTGCCTGGAGGGAGAATCAGGAGGACTTCTGCTCCCTAAGGCTATGGTGGGATGTGGGCAAAGCCCACATCCGGTTTTCTATGTCAGGAGTACACTAGGGGGTTGACCAAGGGGCAGGACTCTGAGATCAGGCGATTTGAGAGAGAGAGCTGCTGGACTTGGGGTCTGAACGCTGGGGACCCGAGCCTATGGCAGGACTACCAGGAGAAACTACTAGGAGAAGGACGCGCTGAGGGTACTGCAGCTTGAGCAGTCCTAAGGCGTGTATGTGAGGGCACGGATCCAAATGCTGCACGATTTGGACCATGGCTCACCCTTCTACTCGTTGGAGAAGCGGCGGGGAATCCGCAAGTAGTTGGTAGAATTACTGGCTGCTGACAGCTCCTCCGTCACTGAACCTGCCGTGTTCACCAGGGAAATCTGTTCCTTTTACGGGGACTTGTTCTCACCGGACCCGTCCAGTGTGGACGTGTGCGGTGTGGTTTGGGAGGAGTTGCCAACGGTCAGGCTGGAGGAAGCAGAGTGGCTGGATGCTCCCCTGACTTGGGCCGAGCTGTCTGTGGCTCTTCAGCAGCTCCAGATGGGCAAGTTCCCTGGCCTAGATGGCTTGACCGTCGAGTTCCTTCAGGCATTCTGGGATCTCCTGGGGGACAATTACATCCTTGTCCTGGGGAAGAGCTTGGCCATCAGGGAGATGCTCCTTTCGTGGCGGAGAGCTGTCATGGTCCCGTTGCCCAAGAAGGGAGACCTCCGCCTGTTGAAGAACTGGTGGCCAGTCTCTTTCGTGCATGGACTACAAGGTCTTTGCCCAGGCAAGGGCCAACTGTCTCTGGTCTGTGCCGCGACAGATCGTACATCCGGACCAGTCTTACATGGTCCCGGGCTGGTCCATTCAGGACAATGTCCACCTGGTCCTGGACTTGATCTCGGAGACTGGGTCCCTGGCAGCGTTTCTATCCCTTGATCAGAAGGTGTTTGACCAGGTAGATCGTGGTTTGGCGGCAAACGAAGGGGCAAGCTACCAGGTGTACTGGAGCTCCAAGCAGCCACGGTGCCACGCGTGCGGGGAGGTGGGGCACTTTCGGACGGACTGTCCCAATTCCTGGCCTAAGGTTTCCACCTCTGGCACAACTGTTCCCCCTCTGGCACAACTGTTCCCCCTCCCCCTGTGGATCAGGTGGGAGAGCCTGAGACCGCGTGTAGCGCGGGCATGGGGCAGGGTGGGGAGGAGCCGACGCTGACCAGGAAGGTGCGGAAGAAGAGCAAGCACCTCCAGAAGCAAACTCCTGGGGACGCAGAGCTCACGCCTACCCCTGCGCCTCGTGCCGGGGATCCCACTTGCCCAGAGGGTCAGAGGGGGTCTGTGGGGAGTGCGCAGGTGGTTGGGGTGGTGGAAATTGGGGCTGCTGGAGAACTGGTGGTCCCTACGTCCATGTGTTCCTCCAGCCTAAAGAGGAGGAGTCTCTCTCCTGGTGGGGTGGAGGCCGTACATGAGCAGGAGTCATCGGAGGGGGCAGGACCCAACATAGAGGTTAGCCCCCAACCTGATTCCCCAGCTGTAGCCTCGTGCCCTGGTGATCCCCCTGTGGTGGGTGGGGAAGGGAACGGCCCAGTACCACAGTGCAGGTGGAAGTCTCCACTGCCAGTGGCGGCGTTCCTCCGTGCACGGCGGCTGAGACAGCCCTGGAACCCCCCACCCAGGGTTTAATGGGTAGTGTCTCCTTAGGGGTTGGAATTAATGAAGAGAGTCGTGCGGCGGAGACCAGCCCCTCCCTCTCTCAGGATCTGGCTCTGGGTGGACCCCTAGCACTCGAGTCATCGGGGTCCTCCTCGAGCCCAGCTCCTGGGGCAAGGGATGTCCCCATCGTACCGGCATTGTGCCACGGTTCCCCGGATGTTTTGGGGGAAAGCCCCTCTGCAGCTGTTCCTAGTGATAGGACTGAGGCGGAGGTGCAGTCGGTGGGTGGGGCTGAGGTTCCCGCTGCACGGTGAGACAGGTGAGCTGGCAATTGCTGGTTCACACGGGGAGGACACTGAGGACTCTGCATGCAGTGAGGGGTTGGAAGGGGATTCGTTTGAAAGTGACCTCATGGATATCCTCGCCCCTCATGATCCCCGTAGAGGAGATCCAAGAGTTTATTCAGACTTCCAAAGGTGTGAAGCATTGCCCTAAATTAGCCTCCCTATGCTGGGACAGCCTACTGAGGCTGGTTAGGTCACTGCATGTCCCCCTTCAACAGAAGGGAAGGGGGAAGCGGGTGACCGGGAACAATAGGCGCCAGCTTAATACCTTCCTGGATGACCTAATGAGAGGGCTTTAGGTCTAGAGGTGGTCACACTCCTTCGGAGGGTGGGGGGGTCACCAGGTGGCTCTGGCACTCCTCGTGCCTGCAAGGCAAAGAGCGGTTGCGTTCTTTCTGGGGCTTGCAGGGTGAAGAGCGGCTCTGCTCCCACCAGGAAGGGGAAGGGTGCCAAGGCCTAGTGTACTCCTGACATGAAATACACCATAGCTAACCTTAATGTGAACGGCAGCAGGGGTTCTCTCCTTAGATTCCATACTCTCTCTGTCCTCAAGGAAGGGAGATATGCAGTGAGTCTCCTGCAGGAAACCCACACTATCGCAGGAGGTGAGTCCACCTGGCTCCTGGAGTGGCAGGAAGGGGTCTACATGAGTCACCTCAACTCTACCTCTAGTGGGGTGGCGATTCTGTTGGCCCCTGGTTTCCAACTGGAAATAGTAACAGTTCAGGATGTTGTTCCTGGCCACCTGCTCCACCCCACCACGTGCCTGGTCAACGTGTACGCCCCCAGGTGTGGGGTGCTGCAGACAGGCCTGTACCATCAGGTGTCCACCTTGCTTGGCTCCATCGACCCCGGGGACTGTGTCATCCTCCGGGGGTGGGGGGGTGGTGTGATTTCAACTGCACCCTCGAGGAGGAGGACTGCTCTGGCTTCCAGCACAACCCGGCATTGGCGAAGACCTTGAAGGAGCTCGTAGGCTCCTTTGACTTGGTGGACACCTGGCGGAACCTTCACCCTGACTCTTGTGCCTTCTCGAGGAGGTCTGGGGGGAGTGTACATTTCTTGGGCATACATCTCCCATGTCTCGACAGCCTCCATGCGGCCGGTGCCGTGCTCAGACCACCACCTCATGTGGGCAGAGCTCGCTCTGCTGCGCACACTGGTGGGGTCTGCGTACTGGCACTTTAACAACCAGCTGTTGGAGGACAGCCGGTTCCGGGATTCATTCAGAGCTTTCTGGATTGCCTGGAGGGAGAAATGGGAGGACTTCTGCTCCCTAAGGCTATGGTGGGATGTGGACAAAGCCCACATCTGGTTTCTATATCAGGAGTACACTAGGGGGTCGACCAAAGGGCAGGACTCAGATCGGGTGACTTGAGAGAGAGCTGCTCAACTTGGAATCCCGTCTCGGTCTGACCGCTGGGGACCAGCGCCTGTGGCAGGACTGCCAGGAGAGAAGGACGTGCTGAGGGCACTGCAGCTTGAGCGGTCCCGAGGCACGTACACGAAGGCACGGATCCAAATGCTGCACGATTTGGACCGTGGCTCACCCTTCTTCTCGTTGGAGAAGCGGCGGGAAGTCCGCAAGCAGTTGGTAGAATTGCTGGTTGCTGACGGCTCCTCCGTCACTGATCCTGCCGGGATCGCCGAGGAGATCTGTTCCTTTTACGGGGACTTGTTCTCGCCAGACCCGTCCAGTGCAGACACTTGAGGTGTGGTTTGGGAGGGGTTGCCGACAGTCGGGCCAGAGGCAGCGGAGCGGCTGGATGCTCCCAACTCAGGCCGAACTGTTTGCAGCTCTTCAGCAGCTCCGGACGGGAAAGTCCCCTAGCCTAGAGGCTTGACCGTCGAGTTCCTTCAGATATTCTGGGATGTCCTGGGGGACAATTACGTCCTTGTCCTGGGGGAGGGCTTGGCCACCAGGGAGATGCCCCTTTCGTGGCGGAGAGCTGTTGTGGTCCCGTTGCCCAAGGGAGACCTCCACCTGTTGAAGAACTGGCGGCCGGTCTCTCTCGTGCACGGACTACAAGGTCTTCGCCCGGGCAATGGCCAACCATCTCGGCTCTGTGCTGCGACAGATCATACATCTGGACCATTCCTACAGTCCCAGGCCAGTCCATTCAGGACAATGTCCACCTGGTCTGGGACCTGATCCACCTGATCTAGGAGACTGGATCCCCAGCAGCATTTCTCTCCCTTGACCAGGAGAAGGCGTTTGACCGGGTGGATCACGGGTTCCTGGAGGGCACTCTGCGGGCATTCGGGCTCGGACCGCACTTTGTGGCTCGGGTCCGGCTCTTGTACTCTGCTGCAGAGTGTCTGGTCAAGGCCAACAGTTCGTTGACAGCACCTATTCCCTTTCGGAGAGGAGTACGTCAGGGATGCCCCATGTCCGGCCAGTTGTGAGCCATCTGTGTTGAACCATTCCTGTCTCCGTGGCTCGTGGAGCTGCTGGCGGCGGACGGATCCTCCGTCATGGATCAGGCGGGTATCATCCGGGAGGTCCGTGCTTTTTACGTGGTCTTGTTCTCGCCTGATCCATCCAGTGGGGATGTGTGCGCGACTTTGTGGGAGGGTCTGCTGCAAGTCAGCCTCCAGGCTCTCGAGCGGTTGGAGGCTCCCGAGTCTGGAGGAGCTGACCGGAGCCCTGGACCAGCTCCGGCGGGGCAAGGCTCCGGGGCTAGACGGGCTGGCAGCCAAGTTCCTCCGTGCTTTTTGGGACATCCTGGGGGAGGACTACGCAAGGGTGCTGGGGGAAGAGCCTGGTGACGGGTGAGATGCCCCTCTCTTGGTGCAGGGCCGTCGTGGTCCTGCTGCCCAAGAAGAGGGATCTCTGCAGTCTGCGGAACTGGCACCCGGTGTCTCTCCTCTGCGCCGAGTACAAGGAGTTTGCCCGGGTGATAGCCAATCGTCTGGGCTCCATGCTGGCCCAGGTGATCCACCCTGACCAGTCGTACACGGTCCCGGGCCGGTCCATCCAGGACAACATCCACCTTTGTCCTGGACCTGCAGTACCTGTGCCGGGAGGCCGGAGTGTCGGCCGTCTTTCTCTCCCTCGATCAGAAGGCGGTTGACAGCCTGGATCACAGGTACCTGTTCGGGACTCCGCATGTTCGGGCTCGGGCAAATGGCTGCTGTACACCGCTGCGGAGAGCCTCGTCAAGGTCAACGGGTCCTTGACAGCGCCCTTTCGCTTTGGGAGGTGGGGGGGGGTGCGTCAGGGGTGCCCCATGTCAGGGCAGTTGTACTCGGTCTGCATCGAGCCGTTCCTGTGCCTCCTTCGGAAGCAGCTGCGCGAGCCGGCAACAGAGGTCGTCCTCTCGGCTTATGCCGACGACATCCTCCTCGTGGTCACCGACCCGGCGGACCTGCGGAGGATGCACGAGTGCCAGTGGGTCTACTCGGCTGCGTCCTCCGCCAGGATCAACTGGACAAAGTGTTCGGGTCTGCTTGTGGGTCCGTTGCGGGCGGACTCCCTGCCGGAGGGGTTGCCGCCCTTCAAGTGGAGCACCTCGCACCTCCTCTACCTGGGGGTCTACCTGTCCCCGGCCGAGGGGTCCTGGCCGGCGAACTGGCAGGAGTTGAGGGCAGAAGTCTCCGCCTGGCTGGGGAGCTGTACGGGGCTGCTCCGGGCAATCTCGTACCGGGGCAGGGCGCTGGTCATCAACCAGCTGGTGGCCTCCATGCTGTGGTACCGGCTGGCCACGCTGGCGCCGCCCAACGTCTTCGTCGCCACCACCCAGAGGAGGTTGACGGACTTCTTCTGGGGCAGCCGGAGGCACTGGGTCTCTGCGGAGGTCCTGAGTCTGCTGTTGGTTGGGGGGGGGGGGGGGGGGGGGTGGGGTGTCAGTCGCTGGTGTGCGTGCGTACCCAGCTGGCGGCCCTCCGCCTCCGGGCGCTGCAGAGATACCTGTATACAGAGCACCCCCCACGGTGGCAAGCGCCTGGCCACCTATTTCCTCCGTCGAGGACGCTGCCTCCGGGAAGGGGCACGTCTCCCGGCAGCGCCGCTCTGTGCGGGCTGCCCGGGTTCTACTGGGATCTGATGCAGGTGTGGGGTGCGGTGTCATGCGGTAAGCATGTGGCCGCTCCCCCTCCAGTTGCGGAGGCGCCGGGGGGTCACAGCCGCGCTAGCCCCCACCTTGCTGGAGTTGCTGGTCAGGCCCAGAGCCCGGCGTCTCTCGTGGGAGGCGGCTCAGCACAACCTGAGCCACCTGGAGGACACGCCGTCAGTGCCATTCCGCGAGGCGCCGAGGCGGTTCTTGTACGGGCTGCTCCTGCACACCTTTCACTTCCTCGCCCTGGTCTGCCGGCAGAAATGCCGTGGCGGTCTGTCTTGCCAGTGGGTGGCGGGGAGGGTCCCCGGTGGAGGTCTTTCTACGCGGTAGTCCTCCCGCTGTACATCAGGGACCTGGGGTGGAGGGTGTTGCACCAGGCTGTGCCGTGCAACTGTTTTCTGAGCCAGTTCACTGACACCCCGGCCGCCTGTCACTTCTGCAGCCGGGAGGAGATGGTGTACCACGTGTACGCAGAGTGCGAGAGGTTGCAGCCCCTCTTCGAGTATCTGCGGGGGCTGCTGCTTAAGTTCTGGCTGCACTTCAGTCCGGCGCTGTTGGTTTACGGGCAGCCGGTGCGGCGTGGGGCACGGCGCGCCGAGGATCTCCTGGTGGGTCTGTTGCTGGGCCTGGCCAAGCTGGCCATCCACGGGACGCGGCGGCGGGCGGCTGAGGGTACTGGCTGGTCGGCCTGCCTGTCTTCCGCGCTTACGTGCACGCATGGGTGTCTTTGGAACAGGAGCACGCGGTCTCCATGGGCGCCCTGGCTGAGTTCCGCGCTCGGTGGGCCCCTCAGGATCGCGTGTGTCGTGGATGACGTCAATGTGATTTTGACATAAAGTATTGCGTGTTGCAGTGGGGGTCGTAGTGTTGAGCGGGTATTAGTTTTGCCTAGTTTCTTTCTGTATTTGATGTGCTGTATTTGATGTTGGGTGTTTTTTGTAGTGATTTTAGTGAATAAACGTTTTGGTAAAAAAAAACATTCCTGTCTCCCTGGAGGAAGTTGACGGGTTTGGTTCTGCACGAGCTGGACATGGAGGTCGTCCTTTTGGCCTACCCCTGATGATGACAGACCCTGTCGACCTGCAGAGGACACGCGAGTGCCAGGAGGTTTTCTCAGCAGTGTCCTCTGCCAGGATCAACTGGGTGAAATGTTCCGGACTCTTAGTGGGTCAGTGGCAGGTGGACTCCCCGCCGGAGCAGATGACTCCGTATGTGTGGAGTACCACACATCTCCTCCAGCTGGGAGTCTACCCGAGTCCCTCTGGGGAGACCTGGCTGGCAAATTGGCAGGACCTGGAGATGAAAGCCATGGCCCGGCTGGGGCGCTGGTCAGGCCTCCTCAGGATGCTTTCTTATCGAGGCAGGGTGATGGTCATAAACCAACTGGTGGCCTCCATGTTGTGGTACCAGATGGTTACCTTGACCCCGCCCGCAGCCTTTGCCACGAGAATGCAGGGAAGTTAGTGAACTTCTTCTGGAGCAATAGGAAACACTGGGTCTCTGCTGCGGTCCTGAGTCTCCCGTTGGAAGAGGGCAGACAGTCGCTGGTGTGTGTACGTGCACGGCTGGCGGCTCTCTGCCTCAGGACCCTGCAGAGATTCCTGTACACTGAGCACCCTCCCAGGTGGCACGTGCTGGCGACGTACTTTCTCCGGCAGGGCCGTTGCCTTCATGAGGTGAATCGGCTACCGCCGGCGAGTGTCAGCCGTGCTGCTCTGCGGAGGCTGCCCAGCTTCTATCAGGACCTGCTAAGAGCCTGGAACATGGTTGCCTCTGGCCAGGAGCCCCCTCCACTGGTGAAGGGTGGTGCCCCGGCTGAGAGCTCAGATCACTCCTACCCTACTTCATCGGGTGTCGGTGAGGCTCGGATGTGTGGAGCGACTCCGGCTACTCAGCTGGAGCTGCTTGTCGGGCCCAGACCCCGGAATCTTATCCGGGAGCCGGCCCCACACAACATGAGGCGCCTTTCATCAGCACCCATTGCACCCTTCCGGGATGCAGGTAGGTGGTACCTGTATGGGCTGCTGCTCCGCACCCTCCACTTCCTAGCCCTTGTCCACTGTCCTGACACACTGTGGCGGGCGGTTTTTCCACCTGGGAGCAATGGGGGTCCTCAGTGGAAGTCCCTTTATGGGGGTGTCCTTCCCACGTACATCGGGGACCTGGGGTGGAGGCTGCTGCACAGGGCGGTGCCCTGTAGTAAGTTTCTCAGTTTGTGCACTGATCTCCCAGCCGTGTCACTTCTGTGGGCTGGAGGAGACCGTGTACCACATGTACATGGAGTGTGCAAGGTTGCAGCCCCTTTTTGCATATCTGCGGGGGCTGCTCCTCACCTTCTGACTGCACTTTAGCCCCCACCTGTTCATCTGTGGTCATCCAGTAAGAAGGCGGGCAAGGAGGTCTGAGGATATCCTGGTAAACTCGCTCCTGGGGCTAGCTAAGGTGGCTAACCGTGGGTCCTGGAAGCAGGTAGTGGAAGGTGCTGCCCAGGCGGACTGCCTCGAGATGTTCCAGGGTTATGTCCGTGCCTGGGTAGCTGTGGAGAGGGAATATATTGTGTCCACGGGTACCATGGAGGTGTTCCAGGATTGTTGGGCACCAGGGGGATAAATGCCATCCTTGGTAGAGATAGGGATATTTTAATTTAGTTTACTTGTGTTAGTGATTGTGTTTAGTCACTGTTATTGTCTCTATGTTTGCAGTTTTGTAGTATTGTAAATTGTGTTTTGTAATAAAGGAATTAAAAAAGGGTCAGACACAGAGTGGAGCTCCCTCTACATTGTCCTGTCACACACTCCCAGTGTCAAATATGGAATAATGCTCCTGCATTCTACCTTGGCCCCATTTCCAAGAGAGATTTCTCAGCTCCACCAATGTGACAGGTGACTGCTTAAAAGGCCCCCACAAGTCACTTGTTTAACGTTCACGGAAGCCACGAGCTGTGACAGTCCAATCTCATTTCACGTGGCCAGATCTTCAGGACGTTTACATGCCAGTCTACAACTCAACCCATTTAGTGCCAGGGCACTGACTGGGCCACATCTCCCCACCGTTAGGTACCGCAAGGGCGCCAAGTTTGAAGATCCAGGAACGTTTTTGGTTCTTTCTCACCTGAAGGTGGTTTCTTCTCCTTGAATTTCTTCTCAAACTTGTTCCTCATCAGCTCGATGTTGTCCACAGAGGAAGCCCTCCTGATGCTGGGACAACTCTCCCCGGACTGGAGCTGCATCAGGTTGGTGTTGGTACATCGCAGCTCTGGATCCGGATCACGCCCCCGTCCCGGCGAGGGATCACTCCTGGGTCCGCGCACTGCTGATTTGTCGATGAGGTCTGTCAGAGATTCCCACTCAGCTGCCTCAGGCTTGACACAGTTGTCGCTACGAAACCCCCGCAGGTCCTGCATGGCCAACGAGTCTCTGTCCGACTGCAGCTGCTCATCGGCCACCGCGTCGAAGCCCTCCTTGGCCAGGGACTGCTGGCTCAGGGTCATTGTCCGCAGAGAGGGCAGCTTCAGTTTAAAGACCTTCCCTCGACCTGGAGAGAAAGGGGAAACAGGTTCAGACATCTGCACATGGGCATGGAGGGGGCGGGGGTAGAGGAGGAGAGGGGTTAGACGTGAGGGGCAGCAGCATCGGGAGAGAGGGGTTAGAGGGGGAGGGTGGGCAGTGACGGTGGCACCAAAGGATGAGAGAGTGGGGGTGTGAGGTTAGAGGGGGCAGGGCAGGAGTGAGGGGAGGAAGCAGAGGGGAGGGGATCTAGTGACTCTGGTGTGGCTCAACATGTCCACAGGATGGAGTGCAGATCGACAGGCTGGGGAGTGGGGATTCACGTCGATGGTCGGTGGGGATTTCGATACAAAGCAGCACCCAGCGCTAACACCAGAACAGCTCCCATGTGCCTCAAGCGTCTCCCGTTCCTGCCTCCCTATCTTCCCGAGCCGAGCCACTTGACTCTCCACAGAACTGGGTGCCTCAGTGAGTTCAACTTGTCTTGCTCAGCCGGTTGTGGCTCTGAGCTCAAGTCCAGAGAACAGAACACTTCGTCTGGGTCAATGCTCCAGGGACGGCGCGGGGGTGGGGGGGGGGTTCCGATGATGCGGGGACAATGTGAAAGGTGCTGTCCTACAGGTGAGACATTTTATTGACACTCCATCTCTCTCCTCTGCAGCTACTTTGAGGATCTTTCTGAATCTCCTTCCGTAGAGGGTGGCAGGGGACCCTTAGTATCGAGCAGCCCACAGCCTCATTTCTGCCCAAGCTTGTGCTTACATTCTTCCTCCATCACCAGCCTGGGACGCCTCCAGAGAGCCTGTGGACCCCACGTGCTCTCTCTCCAGGGGACACATCCTTGGAAGCAGGCCAGGCAGTCAGCTCAGATGGAAACCTGTACAGCCCGCTGCCTGGACCCGTGAGTGACCACCTGGGCCAGGTTCGGGAGCAGACTGATGAGGAGATCCCTCACCACTCGCCCCACCAGAGATCAGGGGAGTGGGGCTGAAATGCAACCAGAACTTGAGCAGCCCCTTCACACACTCAAACAGGGGGTGCAGCCTCTCACACTCAGTACGTACATGGAACAGACTCCTCCAGGCTGCGGAAAAGGCAGGCGCCTGGGAGCCCGTGAACCAACTTACAAACCTGTTGCACGGCACTGCTCTGTGGTACACCCTTCACCCCTGGACCCCGGCGTAAAAGGGAGAGGACTCCTGCGTAGAGATCTCCCCACTGCAGTGCAGACCGGCACGGTGTGTCCTGGTGGCAGACGAGGGCATGGATGTGAAAAGGGTGCAGAAGCAGCACGTTCAGGAAGCCTCTCTGTGCACTGTGGAACGGCCCGGAGGGCAGTTCTGAGAGTCGGGCTGTATGGAACTGAACCCGAGGAAGGTTTCAGGAGCCAGGGTCTGATGAGCAACCCCTGATCAGGGTCAGGTTGGTCAGATTCACTCCAGATCCTGGGGGGAATTGGTGAGAATGTGGGGAGAACATAAAATGGGATTGGTGTAAACGGGCAAGTGATGGTTGGCATGGACTCGATGGGCAGAAAGGCCCATTTCCGTGTGGTATTTTATGTATTCCTGTTTCCATGACTCTATTGTTGAACCCTCGACACCCATTATAGGCAGCTAACTCCATCACCTAGCTCACCACCCCACCCAGCCAATCGGAGAGCTGCAGTGTCGCTCTCTACCAGCGGGGAGCACTCTAACTGCAGGTGACCACATCCCGAATTCTGTAAAGGTCCTAGCAATAGACGGGCACTTCGCGCAGAGCAGCATGGCTGATGCCCACACCGATGGGAGCTGCACACCCTCCTGAAGGCAGTGCCCCCAGCAGAAAAAAATACATCGTCAGTGCACCCAGTCTGGGAGGACGCTCAGCGTATCAGTATCCCTGCAGGGTCTGAAGGTGGTCAATCACCACCTGGGTCCAGATGTGCACCTCCTCCATCAGGAGACACAGAACCACAGCAGACACTCAGTGCTCACTCTTACCCCAGAAGAAATCCAGCGGCTGCTTCTCGATCTCGGTGGCAAAGGCAGGTGGTACCAAGAGAGACCCACCGCACATGGAGGTCACCAGTTGGTTTGTGACCAGCGCTTTGGCCCCTGTAGGTAACTCGGGACAGTTCTGTCTAGCACCCTACCTGGGTGTGACTCTCACTTCCACCTCCTGCCAGTTTATCAGCCAGGGCTCCTCAGTGGGGCTCAGGGCGACTCCCAGGTTGAGGTGCGCAGTGCTCCACACAAATGGTCCCACCCCCAGCAGGGAGTCCACCAACCACTGACCTACTGGGAGTCCAGAATGTTCCTCCCAGTTGATCCGAGCAGAGGACATGTCAGAGACTACTCCTGCGCCCTCACTGTGGCCGTGAGGAGCATGTTCTCGGTGTAAGCTGAGAGGACGACCTCCAGGCCCAGCCCTTGTACAGCCAACCTGTCCTGGCCCCCCGTTGGGGGGGGGGGTGTCGATGGTGCACCACCTGCATTATGCCCATTACCAGGTGTAGTGCTTTGCCCAGACATCACTGACTACCACACAGCTCAGATCCCGACACCCAACCCCACCAAACTTGTGAACGATGTGACTGACCCTTCCCCACACTTCCTGCGGGTCACACCCACTGACAGCTCCATGGATTTTGAGACAGCGTCTCCAATGATTACATGAGGCACCCTGAACCCGTGCTGCTGGCAGCGAGACGCGTGTGCTGCCGTTACTGTGGTCAGGGACTCGGACCGGTCACCCCAGGCTGTCGATGTGCCGACTCTGCCACCGTGTGGTACCTACTGGAAGTGCAGCAGTCTGTGGGCAGCCGGTGATTCCTCCCTCTGGCCGGCTTGTGTGAGGTGCCCCTCAGCTCCTCGAAGTTCATGATGAACATGGCAACCGCCCCCTCCTCGTTCTTGACCGGGACCACGTCCACCAGGCAAGGCAAGCACGAGCCTGAAAAAAAAACAGAAGCACAGTGAGGCTCGGTCAGCTCTGGGGGATGCTCCCCACCTTTCCTGTCCCGTTCAACCCAGGCACGGACCTTACGTGCACCTCCTCCTGCACAGCCCCGCACCTTCCTGTCTGTCTGTGACGCAGGGATGGCTGGGCTCCTCTGCCTCTCCAGGGATTCCGTCCCAACCTCCCCTGGCCGAGACGTCCCTCTACCCCAGCTCACAGCCCCGCACTCTCAGACCTGGTTGAGGCATCCCCGGTGATGTCACCAGTTCCTGCACCAATCACAGTGGTCATTGAGCTCTACCCAATCATGGGCCCCCAATCTGACATCACAGGAGGCCATTCCCACGACTTTCCATTTCCACTCCCTTTTTTTTTGTATAAAACGTTTATTAGCTAAAAGCACTACAGAAGACTACAAATACCAAATATATACATCCAAATCAGAAAGGACCAGCTAATCAACGACAGAACTTCAGAGTACCATAAACTAACACCCGCGAAAACACACATACGTCATTACGCGCACTACCACAACACTCAATACTTCATATCAAAATCGTATTGGAGTCATCCACGACACACGCGATCCCGTGGGGCCCACCGAGCGCGGAACTCGGCGAGGGCGCCCGCAAAGACCGCGTGCTCCCGTTCTAAAGACACCCACGCACGCACGGAAGACAGGCAGCCCACTAGGAGATCCTCTGTGCGCCCCGCCCCGCGCTGCACCGGGTTCCCGCAAACCAACAGCGCCGGGCTGAAGTGCAGCCAGAACTTAAGCAGCAGCCCCCGCAGATACTCGAAGAGGGGCTGCAACCTCTTGCACTCCACGTACACGTGGTACACCGTCTCCTCCTGGCCGCAGAAGTGATAGGTGGCCGGAGTGTCGGTGAACCGGCTCAGGAAATGGTTGCACGGCACTGGCCAGTGCACCACCTTCCACCCCAGGTCCCTGATGTACAGCGGGAGGACTCCCGCTTAGAGAGACCTCCACCGGGGATCCATTTCCGCTCCCTCCACACCTTCACCCACAGTGCAGCACGGCTGGTCCCCACCTCTGGATTGGTCGCTCTTCATAACAACTGAAGGAGAGCTATTCAGCTATGAGGGCATCACAACCACGTGATGTACATGATAGTGAGCACAGTGAGTCACTGCCAGCCCAGAAGCAACCAACACAGTAACCTCTGGCACAGCAGCCTCCAACCCAGTGACTACTGGCACAGCGACCTCCAGGCTGAACAATCACTGCTGGGCCCCAGGATTGAACCAACGGACCAGAGCCATGAATATCATTTGACTGGTTTGAGTGTTCCTGGATTACTGATCAGAGAGCAGGGATCACAGAGCCAGACAGCCCGAGCAACAGGCCTTTCAGCCCACACTGACCAGAGTCCCCATCCATGCCGGTTCCATTTCCCAACACTTGGTCTGTACCTCCCCTGCCCTAGTGATCCAAGTGCTCATCCAGATATTGCCTCCACCCCCCCCCCCCCCCCCCCCCCCCCCCCCCCCCCCCCCCCCCCCCCCCCCCCTCAGGTAGTGCATTCCAGATTACAACCACCTTCTGGGGAAACAGGTCTCCCTGACATGCTCTCCTAGCCCCGACATTAACCTGTGATTCTGGTTTCACACGTGTTACTGAGAAAAGTTTCTCAAGCCACCCTCTGCTTTTCATGATTTTGTACACCTCTCAACCCCTGCCCCCCTCCCCACCCTGAACCCAGCCTCTTCCACCCCAGGGAACACAAACCCAGCCTATCCAGTCTCTCCTTAATGCTGAAACATTCCAACCCATGCAAATGTCCTGGCGATCCCTCTGCAGATGTCAGTTGGGTGGGGGTTGTGGGGGGGGGGGGGGGGGGGGGAAGGCGGAGAAAACGGGATGTTTAATGAGGACAGGCGAGATTGGTGGTGATGGCCTTGCTAGCAGAGTATCCTGCTGAGAGATTGGCTGGTGGCAGGGGGCAGTGGGAAAGATTCTCCGAGGCAGCAGGGCTGGGGACATCTGTTCTCTCTGAACTGGACTCACTTGGAGGGATGGACATGCCTCAAAGGCTGGAATGAGGTTCTGACCTGGAAGCCAGTGGTGGGACTTTAACTCCCTACAGAACGATGACAGGCCACTGGACCAGAAGAACCAAAGTTTGCAGAGTTCTGGGGGAAAGCTGGACTGTGGGGTGGAACTGTATAAGCTTTTTGTGTAGGCTAGCACAGAGACAAATAGATGAATGGCCTCCTACAGAGTTGGACAGTGGTGTTCTCAGGGTGACAGTGGGAGGAGGGGCAGATTGAGAGCCCAGCTCTCTCCCCGGTGAGCAGGAGCATCCCATCACTCCATTTGACAAGGAGCGGGTCCACCAGCTCCCAGTCCCAACCAGCAGGGCTCTACAGGTCACCTGTGCAGCCTCACGGTGGGGCTGGGACCTGCTCCCCTGCAGCAGAAAGCACATCCTGGCACCGAAGTGTTCCGTGTCACTCAGGGCCATGGAAGGCACTATACAAGTGCAAGTTTTTCCCAGGAGGAGGAAGGAGGCAGGTAGGTAAGGAGACCAGATTTTGGGGGGGGTGGGGGGGTGGAGGCAGTTGCTGAAATACACACAGTGGATGGAGTCACACAGCAGGGAAACAGGCCCTTCGCCCCACCGATTCTGTGCTGACCAAACACCCACTTACACTAATTCTACACTGATCCCATTTTATTCCCCCCACATTACCATCAACTTCCCCCCCTCTCCCCCACCAAGATTCTACCCCTTACTTACACACTCAGAGTAATTTAAAGCAGGCAATTCATCTGTTAACGTGCACGTTTGGGAATTGGAGGAAACTGGAGCACCTGTGTCATAGGGAGAACATGCAAACTCCACACAGACAGCACCAGTGGTCAGGATTGAACCCGGGTCTCTGGCAGTGTGAGACAGAGGCTCTACCTGCTGTGCCACCCCATGTTGATGAGCTGTGGAGGGGTTGCCCCCATTCGCCACTGCACCCCAATTGGTGACCACCTCCTCCCCCCCCGCCCCCCCGAGCCCCTTCCCGTGCTGCAGGCGGGGAACTTTGGCTGCCTCACTGATCTGGCTGCGTCCGACAGAATGAGGACGCCATCACCCCTCGTCGGGTGTCCCCCCAACTCCGGGCACGGGTCACCCGCGACACTGAAGAAAATGACCCACACTTCTGCTCCTCAGTCCTGGGGACTTTCCACGGTGTCCCTGGTGCATCGTGGAGCTGCAGGTCACACCGATACCGTTAGCGCCAGTCACACAGCGCTGCCTCCCTCAGAGGGTGGACCAGGTAACCTGGAAATTCTGTCACGGATCCAGGCTGACACGGTGGATCAGGCTAACCACACAACAGGGACTGGGTACCTTACACCTTCAGGAGCTGTCTCTCCTCGGCTGGGTTTTATTCTCTCATGTTTTTAAACAGCATAAAGTTCCTCAAATTACGAAAGGAGGGCAGCAGTTAACACTCACCCAGAGAGAGACCGTCACCCTCACTGGTCTGACAAACGAGGGCATCTTTCACTTGCATTGGAATTGGTTTATTATTGTCACATGTACCAAGGTACAGAGAAAAACTTGTCTTGCATACCATCCATAGAGATCAATTCATTACACAGTGCGTTGAGGTAGTACAGGGTAGAAACAATAACAGAATACAGAGTAAAGTGTCACACAGTAAAGGGACGTGCATTGCATGTAGACAATAAGGTGCAAGGTCAAACAAGGTAGATTGTGAGGTCAAGAGTCCATCTCATCATACAAGGGAACCGTTCGATAATCTTATCACCATGGGATAGAAGGTGTCATTGAGCCTGGTGGTATGTGCTCTCAGGCTCCTGTATCATCTGCCTGATGAGAGAGGGGAGAAGAGAGAATGACCCGGGTGGGTGGGGTCTTTGATTATACTGGCTGCTTCACCAAGGCAGCGAGAGGTATACCCATCCCCTGAAGGTGTTTAAAGGGCCAACATTCACCCACACACGCCACACCCACCGGCATCTCCGACCCTCCCTCACCTCGAACACCAGCTCGTGTGCCTGGACCATGGATCAGGGTTTGGGTCTGGGTTGGGATCAGGCTCCCAGCTCCAGGATCGCTCTGTGCTGCTGCTGATCTCTGGCTCGACCTGTTGCTCCTTCGCAGTAGGGAGGTCAAGCAGACTCCACACTCAGGGACGGGAGACTTCATTTACTTTCTGTTCACAGGCAGGGTGGGCACAGGATTCACTGTACTGCAGGCTTCTCCTGACTGCGGGCATCGAGAGAGACCACAGGGCCTCAGAGACCTCCCTGGCAATCCGGCAGAATCTCAGTCTCCTTCTGTAACTGAAGCATCCATTCAGTGAGGAGCCACCCCCACCCCTGGAACTGGAACCCTGCTGTGGTTTGTCCCTTTAAGAGTGGCTCCAGAGATCAGACACATTGGGCTGCATTCCAAGAACTGCGGGTACTGCAACACATTAGCACAGGGCAGGAGACAGAGTCCAACCGCGTCACTTTCAGAGCCTTGTCTGTAGCTGAACCCGCAGCAGGAACACATCGAACTAACCCGACACCAGAGGGGTCAGGGACCGCTCCAGAACAACAGTCTGTAGCCTTTACACATACAAACTGACCAAGAACTATTCCAGCATGCTGAGTGACAGATGTTGCAGTGAACTTGTAGGCAGGACAGAGCTGAAAGAAATGCTGGGGGAGTTTTCATGCAGGCGCCCATAGTATGGGGTTAGAATTTAACCCTTGGCGTTCTTCTGTAACCCTCCGTGCTGTGGCTGCCAACACAAGATTAAAGCTGAAACTACAGCAATGACGACCATGGTTCCAAGTCTGGATTTGTAAACTGCAGATGCCCCCCACTCCCCTCCACCTCCCCAAGAAAACATTTCGTCAGAGCAATATTTCCTCAATGACCACGAATGGGTTCACTAAACCGACACATTGGTGGGCAAGTTAAGCACGGAGGGGAGAGATGGCCGTGTGCAGAGACACACACAGTTACCCGATGCATTCTGTAACATGAAGTGCAACTTAATTGTTGGTCTGTGATCTATTGCGCGTGATGCTAATGCACTAACAAGATAATACAGTTCCAGTTAAATTCCTGGGAACAAGGCCAGGGGGTCTGGAGCACTGACAAGCAAGATTTGCAATATATGGCACAAGTGGGGAGGGATAGTGTGAATCTCAGCAAGAAAACAGAAAGGGGTTGGAGGAAGAGGCAGAGAGGGAGATAAGGTAAAAGAGAGGAGAGGGAGAGAGAGAGAGAGAGGGAGCAGAGGAACAGAGAAAGAGGAGGGGGGGGAAGAGAGAGAGAAAGTAAGAGAAGAGAGAAAGAGGTCATGGAGCATGGCCTTAAAACTATGGTCTCTCAGCTACAAGGGTGTTCTGGTCAGTCAGTACTACAGGCATCACCATGTGGTGTGCAGCTCCTCACCCAGGGGTGCTGCGGGCATGGTATCACCCATTACATTGTCACTGTAATCTCTCTCTCCTGTCCAGGGAGATCTTCACAGGGCAGGGATATCATACACTGAATCCCGGATCAGACTCAGATACACTCACAGCAGCCCTGTCCCTGCTCCCTGCTCGCTGTAGACAGATGGAGGCTCAGGGATGTGTCAGACCCACTACACAGGGAAGCCCCCCTCTCACTCTTCTGTACTCACTCTTTCACTTCTACCTGGTTCTCACCAGGAGTAGTTACAGATTCCGACAAGAGAGTGACAGATAATCATCGATCAGAGGGACAGACACACACAGTTTGAGGTACGAGAAGGGTACAATCCCCTGACATGGTCCCTCTGCTTCCCCCCCCGTGATGACTCCTACACTTTGACAGACCATTGGTGAAGCTCCAAGTATAACACTGACTCCGTTTCCCTCCCCACAGCCGCTGCAGGACCTTGTATTTCCCTTTCACTTCAGACTGCAGCCTCAGTTCCAGCACTGGCCCATTCTCTCTCTCCTCCTCTCATACATCTCCCATTTCTATCTCCAGTAACACAATTCAGCAGCGTTTGATGACCCATCACCACTCTCTCTGCCAGTGCCAGCACCCTGTCACCCAGTCTCTCCCGCTCCCGAGAACATTGGCAGCCACTCACTGAATTGTGGAGCCAGAACTGTTCCTCTTCGATCCCTGCAGGAACTCTGGAACAAAAAGCAATGGAAGTACTGCAGACGAACCCACACTCCCATCGCACATCGAGCCAAAGAGTCATACAGCACAGAAACAGGCCCTTCCGCCCACCAACTTGGTGCTGGCCATTAACCACCCATTTTAGTCTCCCCACATTTGCATCAACTCTCCCCAGATTCTACCCCTCACCTTCACACTAGAGGCAAGTTTAAAATGGCCAATTAATTTACCAACCCACATCTGCTGTGGTCTCTGGACTTCCCAGACAATGCGGCTTCGAGGTGCGGTCACTGCGGTGGAGGAGGAACAATTTCCACTTGAGTGGCATCACACCTTGATCCATTCTTTCTGCACGGTGCCACCCACGGTCAGCTTCCAGCAGAGACCACCGAATCATTGTCAGGAGCCGGAAATATGGCCCCTTTCACACCTTGTAGTATGAAAGGCCAGGGGTCAGATGACCGTGACAACACTACTGACCCCCATGGTCGGATGATAGCATTACCTATCAGGTCAGAAGCTGCACCACTGTCAATCAAGGGTCTGGATCCGCCCCACCCATTAAAGAGCACACCTGAGGATTGGCTCATAACTCACCTTTGTTCTTGACCCTGAATCATTGGCTTGTTTCACCTGAGTGGGCTCCACCCCGCTACAGCCCTATAAGATGGTACACGTGGGCTGCCTTCCTCTTTTCCGATTGCTGCTGGGGTCGAGACCACAGGTTAGAGGGTGCACTTCCACAGGGGTCTAGGAGTGTCCTGAGTAGATTCCCAGTAGCATAGAGCCGTCGTTTGTCCCGATTCAGGGGGGTCCAGACAACGTATTTGTTCGTTCCCTGATTGTTTGTACTAGTTCATTGTGAGCATGTGCACTTCACCCATTGCGACTTCCCCCATGTTTTGCGATCACCCTAGAGTGAGTGTACGAGGGTGCATTTGTCCCTTCACATTCTGTTCCCGTGTCGGTCTTTGTAAATAAAATCCTCCTTTTAAAGTACAAAGACTGTGTCCAGATACCTTTATCTTTAAGATACCAAAAGAACCTTTCTCATAACACACCTCACCTGCTGCTCGCGGGTCAAGTCTGTGTTGCATTCATTTTTACAGGATCTGGGCACTGAGGCAAGGCCAACATGTTGCATTCGTCAATGAACATCTCTTCTTCTGATCTTCTGATGGATGAAGCAGTTGGAGATTGTCGTGCTCGAGACATTGTCCTCCTACAGTGATGTCATGGGGCTTGAGTGATTGACCTCCAACAACCACAACCATCTTTCTTGTGCAAGGAGTGACCCCAAAAATTGGGATGTTCTCCTCTTGATGCCCATAGAGTTGTGGCTCCTTGATGCCACACTCAGTCAAGAAACCGAAACTGGACATGGGCAAGTAGGACATTGGTGAGTAGGTGCACTTAGTAGCATTGTCAATGACACCTTCCAACACTGTGCTGATGATTAAGAGCAGACAGATTTGGTGTTAATTAGCCAGACTGGAGTTATCCTACTTTCTGCAGGCATACCTGAACAATTGTCCACATCGTTGGGTAGATGCTCGTGCTGTCACTGTACACTGTAGCTTGGCCAGATGTCACGTCTTCAGTACAACAGTTGGGACAGTACCTATCTGTAACCTTTGCTGCATCCAATGGCCTCAGCCAGCTTTTGATATCATGTGGAGTGAATCAGATTGACTGGCATCTGAGGGTGGGGATCTCAGGAGGTCGAGACTGACCATCCACTTGCCACCTCTGGTGGGCAGGGCTGTGAATACTTCAGCCTCATCTCTAACACTCACCTGCTGGGCCCAACCATCGCTGAGGATGGGGATGCTCTTGGAACCTCTTCCTGTTAGCTGTTTAATTGCCTCCCACCGTTCCTGCACAGATGTGGCAGGACTGCTCCTGCAGCCCCACATTGTAGCTTAGGTGCATTTTAGACACATCTTAAATACACCTGCTGCGGCTTCTGATGTGCTCTTCTGCACTTCCTATTGATCCAGGGTTGATCCCTGGGCTTGACAGTAATGGCGGAGAGAGGGAGATGCTGGGTCACGTGGGGGCACACATTCTCTGCTGCTGCTTTTGGTCCACAGAACTTCATGGATGCCCAGGTTTGAGCTGCCAGGTCTGTACAGAGTCCATCCTGTTTAACGCAGCTCTAGTGCCACACCACATGGAAGGAGTTCTCATGGTGAAGACAGGTCTATGCGGTGGTGAGTTCCACCAATCTCATGGACAGACCAGTTTGCCACAGGTGGAGAATGAGGTCTGGTCGGTTTACCCCTGGTGTTGGTCACTCTCTTCCTGCTGCAGACCCAGCCCTGTCCTTCAGCACTCAGCAGCTTGGTCATTGGTGGTGCTGGACATCTGAACTACTGACTCTCTACTGTTAACCAGCCTCTGGGATACTCGTCCAGTAATCCAACTACAACACCTCCACTGTACCCACCGAATGTTTTGAGATTAGCTGTTTGGAAATCAAGTCTGTCCTCAACAACTACTTATCATGGATTAAAGGAACACTTTCATTTATAAAGTGCTGTCTGTGCTAGCCTTCCTTTATTGATTCTGATCTCCAAATGGAGATTTTTCCCCTGATTGTAACCTCAGTGGCTTTTGGAAACAATGACTCTCCTACAGTTATATGGCAGGTTGTACACCTCTTCCCCAACAAGGGAGCCCTGCTCAGGGCTCTGGCACCTCTCCTCTATCTCACTAGGGTGAAATTAGATCTACCCATTCTGCAATCTCAGTCTTCACATCTCAGCAACCAGGGGAGCATCCCACCCAGACAGGTGCCTTTGAGCACTGCAACCTTTCTCACAACTTCTCATCAGTTTTCATCCAGTCCATTACCTCCCCTCCGTCCGCTTTTACTGACTTTGGTAACCACCACTTCCTCAGTACAGGCCAGTAAAAAGTACTCATTAAGTATCCTATTTGCCCACCTGCATAGACCACCATTTGGTCTCCTAATTGGCCCCACAGTTCCTCCAAGTGCTTACTTATCATATGTGCCTGGAGGAAACTCTTGTCTTCACTATTATTGTATATGCCACTCTATTCCCATTTGCCCATATTTCCCTCTTCACCTCTTTCAGCATCCTGCCCACTTCTCTCTTATATTCTCCACCTAATGCCCCCAATTTCTCTTCACCTTCTCCCTATCCCTTGTGTCACCTGGAGATCTCTGGCTTTCTCCTTCCAATTAACCCTGGGCAGAACCTCCCTCGTCCCACTAAAGTTGGCCCTCTTCCAATTCTACATGGGTTGCTCTTTGCCCTTTCAACACATGATTACTGTTCATCCATTGCTATTTGGTCAGCCTCCAGAACCAGATTCAGCATTGCTTCCTTCCTTGATGCTTCAAACGTACCTCATTGATGTAACATTCTGAAAATGCAACAGGCATTATTAATGAATAGAAATTCCTTCTCTCCCTGTTCAGCTCTGGACAGGGTTGTGTGGTCGGTACCAGATCTGGCCTTACATGGTCAGAGACAGATGCTTCTTATTATGGATGCACTGGTTCTCCTGACATTCCCCTGGATCTGACCCCATGTGAGGTCAGCCTAATCTAACAGATTAGCAGACAGGCTGAGGTCTGGAAGGCCCTCTCTTCTGCTTGTGGTCAGTCTTCAGTCTCTGCACGTTCTGTAAAATAATTTACCTCTCACACTCCCTTTAAAACTCCTTCCTCTCACTTAAAACCCATGCCCTCTTGTTTTTAATAAAGATTAGTCAGAAAAAGATTCTATGTCTTTGCCATTTATCTCACTATGCCATTTATAATTCTATATTCCTCTATCAGGTCACCCCTCAGCCTCCTTCGCTCCAGGGAAAACAAGTCCAGCCTCTCCAATCTCTCCCCATAACTAAAGTCCTGCAATCCAGGCACCATCCTGGTGAATCTCCTCTGCACCCTGTCCAGTGCAATCATTACCTTACTGCAGTGTGGCCACCAGAACTGCACACAATACGGCGGTCTAACCAGTGTCTTGTAAAATTGCAACATGACATCCTAACTTTGGAATTGGTTAATGTCACTTGTACCAAGGTACAGTGAAAAACTTGTCTTGCATACCGTTCATACAGATCAGTTCAGTACACAGTACATCGAGATAGTACAAGGTAAAATGATACAGAATGCAGAGTAAAATGCAGTGCAGGTAGACAATAAGGTGCAAGGTCATAACAAGGTAGATTGTCAGGTCAGGAGTATCTTATTGTACTGGGAAACTTGTATATTCCCTGCCATGATCCATGATGGCAAACATACCAAATGTCTTCTTCACCACCCTGTCCATCTTCCACTCTCAGGAAACTGTGGACTTGAACCCAAAGGTCCCTTTGTTCATCAATGTTCCTTGGTGCCCTACCTTTTACTGTATACGTCTTACCCCTATTTGACTTCCCAAATGTATCATCCCACACTTGTTGCAATTAAATTCCACCTACCAACACCGCACAGCTTTCAAATGTCTTACTAAAGTCCACAGACAACACCAACCACCCAGCCTTCAATCATCTTAGTCACTTCTTCAAAAAACCTAATCAAATTAATGAGACAGGATTTCCCCTTCACGCGCCGACTCTCCCTGCCTCTGCAAAATGTACGTAAACCCTATCCCTTAGGATTCCCTCCAGTAATCTCATTACCAATGCAGCAGGGCTCACCAGTTGGTAGTTACCTGACTCATCCCTACTGCCCTTCTTACATAAAGGAAGAAGGTCAGCCATCCTCCAGTCTTCTGGCACCTCACCCGTGGCTAATGAAGATACACAAAACTCCATCAGGGTCCCAGCACTCTCCTTCCTTGCTTCCCACAACAACCTGGAATAAATCTCACCCAGCCCCAAGGATTTAATCGGCCTTTTTGCACCCCATGACGTCTAACACCTCCTCCTTCTCGATACCGACATGATCCAGATCATCCATATTCCCTCTCCTTGAGCTCAGTTTTCCCACATGGGATCTTTCTCCCAAGATGCAACCACATTAAAATGCTGGTCAGCAAACATTTCTGCTGCACCCAGACTCTGCTGGCCCTGTCCTGTGGTGGGAGAGGGCAGAGGGTGACGTACCCTGCACCCATGCCCACAAGGAGCTGCCCTGCCAGAGCTCACAGGCAGTGCAGAGGGTGACGTACCCTGCACCCAACCCCACAGGGAGCTGCCCTGACAGAGCTCACAGGCAGTGCAGAGGGTAACGTACCCTGCACCCATGCCCACATGGAGCTGCCCTGACAGAGCTCACAGGCAGTGCAGAGGGTGACGTACCCTGCACCCATGCCCACATGGAGCTGCCCTGCCAGAGCTCACAGCCAGTGCAGAGGGTGACGTACCCTGCACCCATGCCCACATGGAGCTGCCCTGCCAGAGCTCACAGGCAGTGCAGAGGGTGACGTACCCTGCACCCATGCCCCACATGGAGCTGCCCTGCCAGAGCTCACAGCCAGTGCAGAGGGTGACGTACCCTGCACCCATGCCCACAGGGAGCTGCCCTGCCAGAGCTCACAGGCAGTGCAGAGGGTGACGTACCCTGCACCCATGCCCACAGGGAGCTGCCCTGCCAGAGCTCACAGGCAGTGCAGAGGGTGACGTACCCTGCACCCATGCCCACATGGAGCTGCCCTGCCAGAGCTCACAGCCAGTGCAGAGTGTGTAAAAAAAAATTAAGAAATAGCAAGAGTAGGCTATTCACCCCTTCATGCCTGCTCTGCCATTCAATGAAACATGGCTAATCTTTCACCTTAGTGCCCCTTTCCTGCACCCCTTGATATCCAACAGATTATTCCTCTGCCTCGACTGGGTCCCCACAGCTCAATGATTCACCTTCCTCTGGAATGGAGAGATTTCTCCACATCCAAACCCTGTATGACCTGGGTCCAGAGCCCTGCCATTGACCTGTCAAGGCCTGTGAGAAATTTTTTTAATCTTCCAATGAAAACACTTCTTATTCTTCCGAACTCGAGAGAGTGCAGGCCCAGTCTGCCTAATCTCTCCTCGTACAACAAATCTGCCACACCAGGGATCACTCTGGTGAACCTTCACTGCACTCCCCGTCAAAAGTATATCCTAGCTTATGTAGGGGAGACCAGACTTGTACAGAATGTTTCAGGTGGAATTGCACCAGGGGCTCTACACGCCTCCACTCTTTTAGTCGCATTTCAGCCATCACACTGCTTGCCTTCCTAATTGCTTGCTGTACTCACACTAACTTCCAGTGGCTCACCTACAGGATATCCAGCTCTTTCTGAACACCAACTTCACTATTTAAAAAGTATACTTTTCTCCCAAGGTATTCGACTGCACATTGCCCACATATCACTGTCTGTCGTGTTCTGCCCATCCACTTGTCTTTGTGCCACTGAAACCTCACTATCACCTGGCCTTCAATCAGCAGCAGATTTGGATATATCCCACTTGATGCCCTCTGCCAAATTGTTGATGTCGTGAAGGGCAGAGAGGCTGTGGTCAATGAAGCATGATCCCTGTCGTACTCTGCGGGACACAGCTTCCCAATCTGAAAGTGTCCCACTTATTCCACCTTTCTGTCCTTTGAAAGGATCCTGTGTTGTCCTTGCCCTGGGAGTGTGCGAAAGGACAGAGAGAAAGCTGCACTGTGTGAGGGGAGGTTTATGTTCACTCTGAGCTCCTTAAATGGAAACATTCCTTTTGCCAGCAGTAATATTCCTCAATGTGATAAGACAAGATTCACAGCCCACCACTAGTTGTTTGGGGAATTAACAGGAACTGGTTATGAAATATATTTTTGTTGTAATCTGAGCATCTCATTGCAACTCAGCTAATTAATAGGCACTAGGTTGATGGGATTTGGTAAGCAGCTGTCAAATGCGGCAGGCAGGCTGAGCAGGATTGGCGTAGCTCTGGTTCACAGACACCCTGCAGTGACCGTACACAGTGGGGTGGTTCACAGACACTCTGCAGTGACCGTACACAGTGGGGTGGTTCACACAGACTCCCTGCAGTGACCATCCACAGTGGGGCGGTTCACACACACAGGGACGGCAGTGACCATACACAGTGGGGTGGTTCACACAGACTCCCTGCAGTGACCATACACAGTGGGGCGGTTCACACACACAGGGACGGCAGTGACCATACACAGTGGGGTGGTTCACACAGACTCCCTGCAGTGACCATACACAGTGGGGCAGTTCACACACACAGGGACGGCAGTAACCATACAGTGAGCCGATCCACAAATCCACTGACTGCTTCCACAGTAGGGGACAATCCCAGGTGCAGCCAGCCCAGACCCTAGCCCACCTCATCACACCACACCAGGCATCCCACCTGTGAAAACAAGTACCAACACCCACCGTATAGCAGGACACAAGCTTGCAATGGAACTTTTACTCAACATCAAGCTGACTCTCCAAGCGCGACAGGACCCAAGTGTGTGTTGGGCATGGGTTAGGTTGGGCACCAAACTGATTACATGTTCTCTGCTTTAGGTAAATGGGGCCCTTTGTAAATAAACCCTCCTGCATTGTCAGTGTGACAATGGGGTCTACACCTGTCAGCACATTACCATCTGCTTGGAGTGGACAATTCCTTCAGGAAGTTGCCAATGGTGATCTGTTGCTGGGGCTCAACTGCATGTTCAAGCCCAGCCCAGCAATGGGTCAGTACAGTTGAGCCCCAGGACGTGGAGCTAACAGAACCATTCTGAAAGGGCGAATGGGAATGGGAAGTTTGTCTGTGGGAGCAGAGAAAATGTGAAGTATTTGTTAAATCATGAGAGATGGGGTAGTGTTGATGCTGGAACAGGGGGTCATTAAGGCCAACTTGCAGGGGCAGCAAGCAACAACAGGGTAATTGGTATGTTGGCCTTTATTATTGGTTGAATACAGGTGGGACGTTTTATTGCAGTTGTATATAGGGCCGTGGTGAACCCACACCTGGAGTACTGGGTACAGTATTAGTCTCCTTATTAAAGGAATGTTATAATTACCATAGAGGGAGAGCAGTAAAGAGACAATGGACTGGTTACAGGTTTGCCTTATAGGCCAGATCAAGTTGGCTTCTGGTCACTGGGTCAGGTCCGGCTTGGGAAAGGTTCTCACTTACAATGCAAGTGGATTCCAGTCAACATTCATTTGGAGAACAGGAGAACTATCAAAGCTCTTGAACATGAATGGCTGCCAATACTTCCTCTCAGAGGACAGCTACATGTTCCAGGATCTGCCCTCTTGCTGGCATTAGCTCTGGGCTCCCCACCTCACAACACTAGCCTGTGGCTTTCCCTCCTCCAGAACAACAGCCTTCTCCCCAACACCCACGAAAAGGACAAGCAGCAACCTCTGGTCTTTCAACAACATCGCCCAACAAAAACTGGATTCAACAGCGTAGTGGTGAGGTTACCGGACCAGGAATTTCACCACTTGGTCTAATGGTTTGGAGGCAAGGTTCAAAATCTGCATCTGGGCAGCTTAAATCTAGTGATCAATTTGATAAAAAATGTCCAGAATAAAATTGCATCATGTGTGGTGATGAACATGAAACTACCAAACTGTCATAAAGCTCATGTGTTGGGGAATGAAGCCTACTGTTCATACCTGGCCTGTTCAATACCTGAATACAGATCTACAGCCTCTTCCCTGCATTGGCCCAGCAAGTCAGCACAGTATGTTGACCGTGCTCTTCCAAATGTGGTCAAATTTAAGTACCACAAATGTTTCATGAGCTGCTCAGTTTTAGGGTGATTAAGGACAGGAAATGAATGCCAGCCATGCACTTGTCTCATGAACAAACACATCGAGCCTAGCACTTCAGAACTTCCCTTCCCATTGACCCCCTGCTCCTGAATGTCACTCCAATCTGCTCCACCCATGATGCACAGGGAAGGAGAATTCCCAGTCCTGCAAGAATTCCCTCCAGGAATACTGTGGCATTCACCTAGTTTCGTAACTGGGAGACAGAAATTGGAGTCTGCATTGAGCAGGCATTGGGAGAGAGCCTATTAGACACTGCTCGAAGTCCTGTTCTTGTACTATCAAGGGGAACTGGTCCAGATACTCTGAGTAAGCTGAATACTGACACAAGCCCACAGCACATTTTACATTCACAAGATTCCACTGGTATCTGCCTCCTCCAGTCACAGAGAGCCCCGAGACAGGCAGGCATCACCTGCACTGCACTCACTGATTTAACTATTTTAAGTCACATGGCTTTATTTTTAAGCAAGCTCAGGCAGTGTACAACGAACACAGTCAGAACATTTATTAATCTGTCTTTCCTTGTTTGCATGCTGTTTAAGCTGCTCTGCATTTCAACCTGTTTCTGTTTTTTTTAAACCTTTAAAAATCAGGTTGAGATTTCCAGACGTTTAATAACAAACAAAGCTGCCATTGGTCGTTCAGTAGACAACAGGCAGGCATGCTCCAGGACAGATTTTTTTTAAGGAAGAGTTTTTAAATGACATCTTCTAGCACCTCATTGTAATAGATAATTCATTTATGCCAAAGACTAAGTAGGTATGTTTGTAACGGTGACTCTCGAAGCCATCTGCTCATCTTGGAATCTTGCATCTCTAAACTGGTGAGCGAGCAACAGGAGAATGTAACACAACAATTGGCCCCGGCTGTCTGCAGCTGATGGGATCGATAACCTTCAAATCCAGTGCTAACAGCTGCCAGAACAGGGTAGGGCAGTGTAGGGCTCCGCTGCTGACTTGTAGTCCCAGTCCCAAAACACGGCAGGGCATTAAAGTCACGTGGTTAGGTGGACAATTTGTGGCCACACACCCACAAGAGCTCGAACAGTCGCTGTCTGGTTTCAACCTACTCCGGCGATGGTAGCCTGCAATCATTTCCGCCTGATACTCCTTGCGATCGCTCAGTGGCATACACTGCAAGCTCTGGCTACAAGACTTGACTGCTGTGGTTCAAGAGGCTTAGGGGGAGGGGATGGGAGCAGTTCTGGCTTCTCAGCCCTTAGCCCTGCATTAGCAGGTGATGATGCTAAAGTCTGGGAATGGGTTGGAGCACAGAGCAAAAGTGGCAGCAGCTGGGAGGTGCATCCACATGGCTGGTCGTCACTCTAATCAACTTGTCCCTGCAGAGCATCCAGAATGAAGAGCAATTACCCCACCCCGGAGCAAATGGTCCAGCTTCCCTGGTCACCAAGGAGAGTGGGAAAACTTGACCATTTCATTGAAAATTTCAAAAAGTCGGTAGCCTTTAGCTGGGGAGCAGTATGGAGGGAGCAATGGAGTTTGGATGTAGCCCAACCACAGTCCCACTGGTTGACGGCATGAATGGCCTCTTTATGTTCTTTGATTTGAACAAAGGCAAAAGGGTCAACTCTTGGCCACCCGTGGAGCTACTGTCACCCTGGGACAAGAGAAGCCCAACTCTAGCACTCATGTGGACACCATCACCTCCTCAGGAAAGCAGTGATGAGCAATAAGTGCTGCTCTCACCACACAGCCTGGAGAAACTGTGAAGTCCTCGCTGTGGCTGCCCCGTGGGGTGGGACGAGTGAGAGACAAAGTCACTCTCTCACCCACTCCTGCACCCCCCACAATGATCTGCATCCATCCTCAATGTGTTCTTTTTTCCCCATCTTCATATTCCTTAAAGGATCCACATTACGTGTGGTGGAAACATTTGAACTGGCTAACAAACATCAATTAGTCAGTGTGAATGTGCTTCACATATCCTGCTGCTGCTTATTTCTCACCTTGGTGAGTACAACAGGGCTGGGGTAGGTGAATTGGGCAGGACGCTAAGCTCAGTCTTCCCCAGAAGCACTGGAGACACCAATCGCCAGAGCAGCTGCTCCAACACTGGCGCAGATCCATCAATAGGTGCAAGCCTCGGAACTGAGAACACCCACAGCTCTGGGAACTGATCCTCATCAGTCCACAGTAAGCAACAGCCAGCTACTGTCAACACCCTCAATACCCTGAGCCTGCAGTGGGGAAAAGTGGGTGGGCAAGAATGAGAGGGGAATTAGAGAGCAAGAAGGAGCAAGGGGGTGAAAGGGGGAGTGAGAGGGAGCACAGGAAAGGGAGAGCAATGGGGAGTCAGGGGAAAGAAAGGAGCGTGAAAGAGCCGGCAGGAACTACTACTAGACATCAGGCCATGGGATCTCAAACAGTCCCTAATCTCAATTCCTCTGGGGATCTCCTCTCCACAGCCTCAGACCCAAACCCAGCACAAGCAGCATCCACCTCCTCCAAGATCTGCAGGTGGGACTAACCTTGCAGACACACTTGTTTCAGCCTGTTCTCTCCCCCCACCATCAAATTTTGTTCTTCTTGCCTTGACTTTCTGCCCAGTCCATTCCTTCCCACTTCCATCCGGGACACCTCTAATGCCCAACCACCACTTTGGCAGTTTCTTGTTTCCTGTTCCCAACTGGCTCCTCTTCACTGTGGACCCCCAATCTCTGTACCCCTCCATCCACACCAGGGTGGTCCAAAGACCCTTCACTATTCCTTTGGACAGAAGCCCAACCAGTTCCCCTCCACCAACACACCCATTTGCCTGGCTGAACTTGTTCTTGCACTAAACACCTTCAGCTCCACTCACTTTCTCCAGATCAGAGACATAGCCAATGCTTCCAAGGTACACCTGTGTTTTTGTGGGTTACATGGAACAGTCTTTGTTTCAGTCCTGCTTCAGACTCCTACCTTAACTCTCTCTCTGGTACATCGACAACTGCACTGTTTCCTCCACTCAGAGGACCTGAAGATATCACCTTTACTGCAAATTTTTACCTTCTCATTTTCACATGGTCCACCTCCAAGTATTCCCACCCCTTTCTTGACATCTGCATTGCATACGATAGGTTAGCAACCAATATCCATTGTCAGCTGACAGAATCCCACAGCTATCTCATCTACACCTCGTCTCGCCTTGCTTCCTACAAGGACTCCATTCCCAGTTTTCCTGTCTTTGTTGCATCTGCTCCAACGACAAGACTTTCTAACACCGGTGCTTCCGATGTGTTCTCATTCCTTAACCATGGCTTCTGTTCCTCAGTGTAGGGCTCCCAACCAGATCTCCTTATTTCCTGCACATCTGCTTCTCCTCCCAGAGCAGATTAGGGTTCCCTTCTCCTCACATCCCAGATCACAATCAACCATTCAAAATGATTCCCACCAGACATCTTCCTTCCCCTCCTTCCAACATTCTGAAGAAACCATTCCCTTGCACCTCCCTGGTTCACACTGTTTCCCAACATCCAGGGATCCAGTCTTTCCAGGTGATGCAACAAGTCACTTCCACTTCTTCCAATCGAGTATACTGCACTTGCAGCTCAGAATGTGGCCACTTCTACACTGGAGCAACCAAAGGCAGATCAGGCGATTGCCTCGCAGAACACCTCTCTTCTTTGTCAGAGTTTCCAGTCACTGCACTTTAACTCTCCATCCCGCACAGGCCTCTGTCCTTGGCCTCCTGAAGTACTCCAATAAAGCCCAATGCAGGCTCAAGGAACTGCACTGCATTGCCCAAATGGGCATGTTACAGACCTGAGGGACTCGATATTGAATTTAATAATTTCTGAAAAGCAGCTTTTTCTCTGCACACACCTGAATGTACTTATGTTTGTTGCAAAACAATTAAACAATCGGCTGGAGGAACTCAGTGGGTTGAGCAACATCTGTGGGAGGAAAGGAATTGTCGATGTTTTGCATCAAAGCCCTGCATCAGAAATGATGTACGAGAGAAACAAAGGACTGCAGATGCTGGAATCTAGATGAAAAACACGATGACGCTGGAGGAACTCAGCAGGCCAGGCAGCATCAGTGGAGAAAAGCAGGCGGTCAACGTTTCGGGTCAGGACCCTTCTTCACGACTAAAGACTGGAAAAGGGGAAGCCCAATATACAGGAGGGAAAAGCAGAGCACTGATAGGTGGACAAAAGAGGGGAGGTGGGGGGTTGAACAGAGGGCGGTGATAGGTAGATGCAGGTAAGAGATAGTGATGGGCAGGTGTGGGGGAGGAGGGGAGGGCAGATCCACCGGGGGATGGGTCAAAGGTAAGGAGAGAAAGGAAAGTGGGGTAGAAAAAAGGATAGGCTAGGAAAGGCATGGTTGGTGTGGGGGTGGGGGGTGAGGGGTGTGGGGATGACTTAAAGTGGGAGAATTCAATGTTCATGCCGTTAGGTTGCAAGGTTCCAAGACAGAAAATGAGGTGCTGTTCCTCCAGTTTGTGCTTGGAATTCTCCTGGCAGTGGAGGCCAAGGACTGACATCTCAGTGATAGTGCGGGAGGGGGAGCTGAAGAGACTGGCAACAGGGAGATGCAGATCGTGGTTACGGACGGAGCGCAGGTGTTCTGCGAAACGGTCACCTAGTCTGCGTTTGGTCTCACCAATGTAGAGGAGGCCACACCTGGAGCACAGAATTTGGTAGATAATATTAAGGGAGGTGCAGGTGAATCTGTCTCACCTGAAAGGATTGTTTGGGTCCCTGGATGGAGGTGGTGTAGGGGCAGGTATTGCACCTATGGCGGGGGCGGCAGAAATTTTCTGGGGTGGGAATGGGATGGATGGATGGGGAAAAAGAGGGTACTAGGGAGTTGCAAAGAGTGCAGTCCCTGCAAAAGGCAGAAAGGGGTGGGGAGGGGAAGATATGCTTGGTGGTGGGGTCCCGTTGGAGATGGCAGAAGCGGCAGAGAATGATGTGCTGGATACGTAGGCTGGTGGGATGAAATGTGAGGACAAGGGGGACCCCTTTCCCTTTTGGGTCTGGGAGGGGTAGGGGTGAGAGCAGAGGTGCAGGAAATGGCAGAGATACGGGTGTGAGCTCTCTCGACCACAGTCGGGGAGAAGCCCCGGTTAGAAAAGAAGTTGGACATCTCGGATGTCCCGGAGTGGAAAGCCTCATCGTGGAACCAGATGCGGCGGAGGTGGAGAAATTGAGAAAACAGGATCGTGTCCTTGCAAGAAACAGGGTGGGGGGGAGCTGTAATCGAGGTCGCTGTGGGCGTCAGTGGGTTTGCCAGAGATGTCGGTGAATAAGGAATCTCCTGAGATGGAGATGGAAAGATCAAGGAAGGAGAGAGAGGTGTCAGAGATCATCCAAGTGAATTGGAGAGCAGGGTGAAAATTAGTGGTGAAATGTATGAAACTGTCGAGTTCCGCACGGGTACAAGAGGCGGCACCAATGCAGTCGTCGATATAGTGGAGAAAGATTTGAGGAATGGGACTGGAGTAGGTTTGGAACAGAGACTGTTCAACATAGCCAACGAAGAGGCAGGCGTAGCTGGGGCCCATGGCTACGCCCTTGGTCTGTAGAAAGTGAGAAGAATCGAAAGTGAAGTTGTTAAGGGTGAGGACAAGTTCAGCCAGGCGGAGGAGGGTGTTGGTGGAAGGGGACTGGTTCTGTCTCTGGTCAAGAAAGAAGCGGAGGGCGGTGAGGCCATCACGACACAAGAGTCCTGATGCAGGGTTTCGACCTGAAACATCGACAATTCCTTTCCTCCCACAGATGCTGCTCGAATTGCTGAGTTCCTCCAGCAGGTTATTTGTTGCTTCAGATTCCAGCATCTGCAGTCTCATGTCTGTGTTTAAATTTGTCACTTTTTCTTCCTCATCTCTAATTGCTGTTTCTTAAAGTAATTGTTATAAAAGTTTATACAGCACGGTAACAGGCCCCTCCAGCCCAACAAGCTCGCACCACACAATTACACCCATGTTAACCTACTAACCAGAATGTTTTTGGAATGTGGGAGGAAACCAGAGCACCCGGAGGAAACCCACACAGACATGGGGAGAACGTACAAACTCCTTACAGACTGCAGCGGGAATTGAACCCCGATCGCTGGCGCTGTAATAGAGATATGCTAACCGCTACACTACTATCTTGACAATTTTGGCCTGCAGACATTCCTTCTGTTCTCTCCACCCTCTTCCTCTTGTTGTCTCAGTTTTCCAGATCTGAGGAAGGGTCCTTAGTCCACAAAGTGATCATTTTCCTTCCCAGTCACTGCCCGAACTACCGGCACCTCTCTACCTTCCCTGCTTGTTTGGAGAATCCCAGATTCTATGGTCTATCAACTGAACTGATGCCCCTCATTTGACACATTCACATCCTTCCTCTACAGCAGTGACTAGAGCTGGGTGCCAAGCTCCGACCGAAGTATTCACCAAGGTACAAGATAACCTTCGAGCACTTGTAGTCAATGCTACTGTTTGCAAAGTCCTGGATCCTCCATTTGAAACAAAATCACTTGCTCAATCTGACTTGCCATCTGCAAGGATCTGTGCAGATTTCCACAGGTTACTGTTCCCATAGATCCTTTGAGCTGCACCCCTTCAATGACCTCTTTCACCCAAAATGCCATCACTTTGTACTCCCTGCTTTATACTTCATTTGCCAGTGTGTCTACTCATTCCACCAGTCGGTCTACACTTAGGTCAATTACAACCCTCCGCACTCTTTGCCACACTTCTAAATTCCACCTATTTTTCCCCAAAGAATTCATGTTATGGATCGGATACCAGGTTTCTGGAACAGGGAGGGCAAGCCTGCATCTCACAGTTGCTGTAAGATCTGCTGCATTCTTCCTGCAGTGTAGGAGTGGTGAGCAAGTGAACTAGCTGGGGCCCCGTGGGGTTGGGTTATGTAGACACTAGTGCAGGACCTAAAGATATTGGCAGTGACAGTGAGGGAGGAGTGCAGGCAAACACCACGTACCTAAAATAGACCCACAGCAAGAAAACTAAGGCTGGTGTGGAAAGAGTTAACTTTGGTCATGTAACTAATACCTCAGCTCCCCGGCTGAGAGCAGCTGGTGTGAGAACAGCCTGCACAGGAGAATTCTCTGCGGGTGTGCTGAGCATCAGCTGAGATTATTGTGCCTGGCAGCCTCTGTGCGCGGGAGCATTGCTCACACACAGGAGTTGGAACACTACAGAAATAACACCAACCAGACTACCAGTCTTCAGCAATTGGATTCAAGGTAAAACTCATTTATGCTGCCCGCAGAGACATTGCATCATGGGAAAGAATTTCTAGCCCGAGTCTTTTAAAAGGGAGGGGTGCGAGGCAGCAAGGAAACCAGAAGAGAACAGGCAAATGTTTTGTTTAAGCCTAGTCAAATCACTCACTAATGAAGGGGAAGTAAAATACGCTGGTCACTCAACAAGTCATGTTGCAGTTCTCCCCAGGGGTGCTGACAGAACTATCCATCAGGTTTCATTCACTGTGAAGCCAGGGAGAGCAGTACTCCTCATCAATCTTTGTCAGAAGATGTAAAAGCTCCAACATTGCCATTTACAAAGTTCTCCAGCTCCAAAATCCATGACTTAATTTGCCTCCATTAAAAAGCATTTTCCACATCCTTCCAAAGCTGCCTCCGTGTGTCACTGGGAACGTGTACATTGCTCCCTACTCAACAGTCGTGCACATCCCTGCAGGGCTGCCAATTACAATGACTGCCCATTATTCCAATCTCCATCCTGCTGCTGAGTCAATTTCCTCACCAGGCTAATATTTTAGTTTTTAAGCCACAGTCCCTTGAGAGAAACTTCTGGAAATCCATGAACACCCACTGACCTTACCCTTGTCCTTTAATCAAACCTCCAAATAATTCAATGCACTTTGCCAGACATGACCTCTCCTTTGACCTGGCTCTATCTGATCAGCCCAAGCTTTATAGGGTGCCCTGTCACTCTGCCTTATCATAGACTGGAGGAAACTGCCCTATAGTTACCTGATCAAATAGCAGAGTAGCATCTGGAATTTTCCAGTCTAAAAGAATGGTACTAATTTGAGATTATGGGTGTGGCTCCTGCACTACCTAAAACCACATCGTAGAAACCATCTGGTTCCAGGAATTTGTTGCTAAATGCTCTAATTTTCTTACTCACCATAATTTTACAAGACCCGGATTCAATAACACTTCACTTGAAGTGTCTGGCACACTATTCTTTTCCCCAACTGTAAATATTCCACAAGATATAGCAGAATTAGGCCATTCAGCCCATTGAGTCTGCTCCACTATTCAATCATGGCCGATTTTCTCCTCCCCACTCTCCTGCCTTCTCCCCATAACCCTTAACCCCCTTACCGATCAAGAACCTATCAATCTCTGCCTTAAATACACACAAAGATTTGGCCTCCACAGCCCTCTGTGGCAACAAATTCCACAGATTCACCACCCACTGAATTTTAAAAGGGACATTCCTTTATCCTGAGGCTCAGATCCTAGTCTCTCCTACTACTGGAAACATCCTCTCCACATCCACTCTATCCAGGCCTTTCAGTATCCAGTAGGTTTCAATGAGATCCCCGCCCCCCCCCCCCCCCCCATCCTTCTGAACTCCAAGTACAGGCTCACAGACATCAAGTGGATATTAAACATGGATAGCTCAATTTTCAGTTAAAACTATTAAAGGGCTCAAGTCATTGCTGACCATCCTCATCATATATGGTCAAAGGGCAGAGAGGGCAAGAGCATTGATGTCACTTGATTTCGGCTGGAGACCAAGAGTAGGCCATAGATGAAGGGTCAGGCTAGGATAAAGAGTCAGACTCTGAGGGGTGGGAATCCAGGGCTGGGCTCAACAAACATAGGTGGCAAGGACTGAGCTCGGCATTTGAGGTGGAGGCAATCAGGAGTGGGATTTAGAGCAAGGGTCAGGTTTGAGATTGGGTTGATGGATTCACATTGAGGGTCCCAGGGTGGGCTGGGAAGCCATCAAGGTGCAACAATTAAACATAAGTTCCCATCCATGAACCATTCGGACAGCTCCACTTTGATTGCTGCCCTCGCAGGCTGCTCTGGCTGTCCAAGGGCCAACCACAACATGGGAAATCCCAGAAGTGGTGCTTAGGCATGCATGCATTACCATTGATCTCTGTGCTCAAGGTCAAAGCCAGGGATCTGCTGTTGGAGCAGATAACATCTTTGAACATCAAGAAGAAACTGAGATTTCTACATGGAGCAACACAGTAATCACCATCCCCACCACAGTCAGGCCCTTACAGGTTCGGGCATGGCCCGAGGTAATAGGTTGAGGTCTTCACCCAGTGAAAGGACATGCCCGGACACTGCATCCAGAGCAAATGTCTGTCAGACCACTGCCGTCCTGTCCCCTCCTGCTGTAAGTAGGACAGTTGTCAGCTTGAGGAGCATGTGGCCTCTGGTGAACACTGCAGGACTCGAGTCCCACCACCCAGTGCCACCTTGTCTGATGGCACTTTCTACTAAGCTCTGGTTATTATGGTGATCTGCACCGTGACCACAGATGGGACTGAAGTGTGCCACACACAGGAGGAATACTTGTTCCCAATAGCCAGGCCTCTCCTATACAGTGACTGCCATGTAACAAGGACAGTGATTGCCTCAGAACGAACACAAGTGTCCCAGATCGTCAGGGTGACCATGAGGCCCTTTGCTGCCAATTCCCCACAACATGAACACAGTGTGCTGGTTTCAGACTACATGAGCAGTTCTGGGTTCACATGTGGAGCCCACACACAGAACAAGGAACAGGACGCCACTGGGCTCTCCATCACAGTAAGATAGTGGACGATCTGAATACTTTCTTCTTCTGTGATCCTGTGGGATTGAGGCCAATTTACTGCCACTCTGGTTTGTTGGGTTCTGTGGCAGCCGAGGCCAATGTGGGAACCATGGACTCTTCCAAAGATGGGACAGGTGCTGCCTGATGGGATGGGCGGTGGGTCCTTTGCAAGGGGGTGTGCTCCTATCTGAATGCATCACAGCTTGCTCTGCCCGAGACTGCAAGAAACTGCAGAGTTGTGGACTCAGCACATCACAGAAACCAGCCTCCCCTCCATGAACTCTGTCTGCACTTCTCGCTGCCTCAGTAAAACAGCCAACACTCCCTGGTCCTACACTCAGCTCTGGAGCATCTGGACAGTAAAGACACCTACGCTAGACTTTTGTTTATTGACTACAGCTCTGCCTTCAATACAATAATCCCAAGCAAGCTTGTCACCAAACTCCGAGACCTAGGACTCAACACCTCTCTTTGTAACTGGCTCCTTGACTTTCTAACCAACAGACCGCAAATCAGTGAGGATAGGCAGCAATACCTCCGGCACGATTATTCTCAACACTGGTGCCCCACAAGGCTACATCCTCAGCCCCCTGCTCTACGCCCTATACACTCATGACTGTGTGGCCAGATTCTGCTCTAACTCCATCTACAAGTTTGCAGATGATACCACCGTTGTAGGCCGTATCTCAAACAGCGATGAGGCAGAGTACAGGAAGGAGATAGAGCTTAGTGGAATGGTGTCATGACAACAACCTTTCCCTCAATGTCAACAAAACAAAAGAGCTGGTCATTGACTTCAAGAAAGGGGGCAGTGCACATGCACCTGTCTACATCAATGGTGCTGAAGTCGAGAGGGTTGAGAGCTTCAGGTTTCTGGGAGTGAACATCACCAACAGCCTGTCCTGGTCAAATCACGTAGATGCCATGGCCAAGAAAGTTCACCAGCGCCTCTACTTCCTCAGGAGGCTAAAGAAATTTGGTTTGTCCCCTTTGACTCTCACCAACTTTTACCGATGCACCATAGAAAGCATCTTATCTGGATGTATCATGGCTTGATATGGCAACTGCTCTGCCCAGGACCGCAAGAAGCTGCAGAGTTGTGGACACAGCCCAGTGCATCACGGACACCATCCTCCCCTCCTTGGACTCTGTCTTTACCTCTCATTGTCTTGGCGAAGCAGCCAGCATAATCAAAGACCCCACCCACTCGGGACATTCTCCCTTCTCTCCTCTTCCATCGGGTAGAAGATACAGGAGCCTGAGGGCACGTACCACCAGACTTAAAGACAGCTTCTACCCCACTGTGATAAGACCATTGAACGGGTCCCTTATAGAATGAGATGGACTATGACTTCACGATCTACCTTGTTGTGACCTTGCACTTTATTGCACTGCACTTTCTCTGTAGCTGTGACATTTTACTCTGTACTGTTTTTACCTGTACTACATCAATGCACTCTGTACTGACTCAATGTAATTGCACTGTGTAATGAATTGATCTGTACGATCAGTATGCAAGGCAAGTTTTCCACTGTACCTCAGTACAAGTGATAATAATAAACCAATACCAAAGACCCCTCCTATCCCAGACATTGTCTCTTCTTCCCACCCCCCCCCCCCCCATGGGGCAGAAGATACAAAAGCCTGAAAGCACACACCACCAGGCTTAAGGACACCTTCTATCCCGCTGTTATAAGACTATTGAACAGTCCCTTAGTACAATAAGATGGACTCTTGACCTCACAACCTACCTCATCAGGGCTTTGCACCTTGTCTGCTTGTACTGCACTCTCTGTAACTGTAGCACTGTTCTGCATTGTTATTATTTTCCCTTATGCTACCTCAATGCACTGATGTGATGAAATGATCTGTATGGATGGCATGCAAAATAGTTTTTCACTATCTCGGTACATGTGACAACCATAAACCAATTTACCTTCTGCCATGTATGCTGGGCCTCTCCGTGCTCCCATTGCATGGCGTGGCAGTGCTCAATGTTGAATGTTCCTTCTTCACTTTGAGCAGTCACAGGCCAGAGGTTCTCAGGAGTCGGAGGCTGCTTTGGACACATCCGTGAATATTTTCCTCAACCCACCTGGTAATCCCTTCCCAGGACAGGGATCAGTTCCAATGACCTCACAGAAAAATACTCCACACATCTGGCTTAAATGGGCAACCATTTTTAACCATGACCCCTAGTTCCAGATTTCCCCACCAGAGGAAACATCCTCACTGCCTCAATCAAGTTCCCACCATCTTGTGAACTGCTGCAGATACCAGCCCAGCCTGTCCACCCTTTCTTGATAAGTAACCTACCTGTTCCACGTATTAGTTTAGTAAACCTTCTCTGAACAGTATTTGCAACCTTCCGTACACAAGAACAGTACACCATACTCCAGATGTGGTCTCACCAACACAGACGCATGAGACTGCAGATGCTGGGATCTGGAGCAACAAACAAACTGCTGGAGGAACTCAGTGGGTCGAGCAGCATCTGTGGGAGGAAAGGAATTGTTGACGTTTCGGGTCAAAACCCCACATCAGGACTGAGTTCCTCCAGCAGATTGTTTGTTGGTCTTACCAAAGCCCTGTACAACTGAAGCACAACCTCTCTACTTTTATTCCATTCATCTCACAATAAACAATAACATTCTGTCAGCTTCAGGCTGCAGATTCAGCCAAGTTGCCAACACTTGTCTAATAATTAACAATAATAATTTGTATTTATACAACTCAAACAAAAACATTGCAAGCTGCTTAACACCGTAATGTTAACAGGCTTACTCTTGGCACTGTGCCAAAGAAGAGATATTTGGGCAGATGACCAAGAGTTTGGTCAAAGTGACAGGTATTATGATGCATCTCATCAGGAGGCTGGGTGAGAGGGAGGGAGGGAGGGAGGGAGAATGGAACAGAGATTTAGAGAATTTGACAGTTTAGGGACAGATGAAGCACTACGTTGTGTCCTGCCTGTTCAGCTTTAGACACATGAGCAAAAATGAATCTCCTAGACTCCACTGCCAGCAAACCCTGGAGAGAAGGTTTTTAAAAACAGTTTAAATCTTCTCCAAAAGAAAATTTGTTGAGCTGAGAAAATGGTGTTGACTGGGCGAGATGATGAATGTCAAGGCGACCTGAGCCCTGGGTAAAAGTCGCCGAGTGTGTCGGCCAACAGGGTAGGGGCGGTCTGATCTCGCTTCAATCCACAGCACAAGCCTGCAAAAACTCAAGTGCACAAACCCCTCCCCACAGCATTCCTTGGGAGCCTGGAGAAGTGTTTACCTACTTTGTCAAGGATCCTGTGTGTAGACAGACATCATCAGCTAGGGCAATACACTCCCCCACTCAACACGGCCATGCTTAACTCTTTGTTCACCAGTCCTCAGAGGAGCACATTCCTGGCTACACGCCAGTCAGCCCAAAGAATGGGGAGAGCAAGAGAATTAATTCAAACGCTTAAACTTACCCACCACTGTGCAGAGGCTCCAGAGTGAATTCCTGCCACATGAAGTAACCGAGGACCAGGATGGAAACTAGTTTCATGCACTAAGTCATTCAACAGCAATGAGATAGAAGAATTTCTGTTTGGCAGTATTAGATGCGGCAAGAATGCAGTCTGACACTGGCTCTTCACAACTCGAAGCACGAGATCTTTAGCTGAACCACAGACCAAATCTTGGTTTAAGACTTCAGACAACAGCCAGCAATACTGACCAGACACCACGCTTTTGTTTTGCAAGTGTGGCAGTCTAAATGTGCACCAAAATGGGGCTCAAACCCACCCACCATATGGGAAAATCCTATCAGCATTAGGATGAGGCCAATCCTTGACCTGGCACACATCACTGTGGGATACATAGTGTCACCAGACTCAGAAGCCAATTAATAATTGCACTGGGAGACAATTCACACTGAACATGGGGGAAACAGTATTTGTAAACAGAGGAACTGGGGAAGTTGAGATCCAAGTGCACCAGTCGCTGGAAGTCAGTGGACAGGAAGAAAGCTCAGGCAGCTACTGGAATGTTGGTCTTCACCCCAGTGCCAGACCCAAAGGGGTAGAGGTTACGCTGCTAGAGAAAGCTCAGGTTAGACTCTGCACAGATTCCTGCATTTGCTAAGGGCTCCCAACTCAAGGGAGGTGCAGCATATCCCTTGTGGCCCAGTTCAGATTCACCCAAACAACAGGACTGCAAGGGTTAAATTATGATAACATGCAAAGATGAGGGACATATTTTCTTGTGTTCAAGAGACAAGTGAAATCTACTTGGTATGTTAGACCATAAAAACAGGAACAGAATTAGGCCATTCGGCCCATTGAGTCTGTTCCACCATTCAATCATGGCTGATTTTTCGCAACCCCATTCCTCCACCTTCTCCCCATAAACCCCCTTACCAATCAAGAACCTATCAATCTCTGCCTTAAATATACCCAATGACTTGGCCTCCACAGCCACCTGTGACAACGATTTCCACAGATTCGCCACCCTCTGGCTGAAGAAGTTCCTCCCTATCTGTTTTAAAGGGACATCCTTTTATTCAGAGGCCCAGTCCTCAGATCCTAGACCCTCCTACTAATGGAAGCATCCTCTCCACCCAGGCCTTTCAGTAGTTGGTAGGTTTCAATGCAATCCCCCTCCCCCCACCCCACCCTTCTGAACACCATTGAGTACAGGCCCAGAGACATCAAGTATTCTTCATTCGTCAAGCCTTTTGTTCCTGGGATCATTCTTGCAAACCTCCTCTGCAGCCTCTCCAGGGCCAGATGATTAAAATATTTGATAGGGTAAAAAGACACCATTTCCCTGATGCGATGCCCTAACCAATTGGATTTATTGGACCCAGGCCATTTCTGGGTAGAACAAAAGCTTCCTCATACAATCGCAGTGGATTTTTGGACCAATTGAAGGTGGAAGGCAGAGGATTTTATAACTGAAACTGGTAAACTTTGCCAGGAAGCGAATCCAGCCTTGCCAAAGGCAGCGAGATGTAATCAACCGTAGTCTGAACAGCAGAACTGACATAAATGGATGATGGCCCTTTCCTGCTGCCGTGTTCCTATTTTCCTAAATTTGTCTTCATGATATCAACCCTCCTGCAAATAGAAAATTCTTCTGTTTCATTCTATCAAATTATGCCATAATTTTGAAATCACTCCATTAAATCTCCTCTGCTGTGGGGGGTGGCGGGTTGTAGAGGAAGGGATATGGCTCAGCTTTTCCAGTCTCTTTGGAATGTGATTGTTTGAACAACCCAGGTGGACAGAAAGTGACAATAAATCAAGCTGATACAAGCAGGAACACATTCTGCCCAACCTGACGCCCCAGCACTTTGATTTTACTTCACATTTCCAGCACCTGCAGTTCTTTTAACTTTCACTCATGGGAGGCTTGTGGTAACACTGTCCTAGTCTGGACTCTTAACGTCACTCTTCAGATTAAGTGACTGCCCAGCAATTATCTAACACTTTTGTTTTACAGACGATTTGTATAATTGATCTGTGAAAACTGCCTGCAATGCTGTTACACACCTGTCAAAGTGAGAACTTCAGTTCCAGAGGAATTGAGCAATGCAGTGCATTGGTCTAACCCAAGGACAGGGTCCACCCTGGCTCTTTAGCAGCCCTGTCCAATTAATCCCATCCTGCTCTTTCCCCATTGCCCAGTATCTTTTCAAAAAAATCAATTTGGTTTTGAAAGCCACCACCAAATTCACTCCACCACATTTTTACCCACCAAGAGCTTTCTAATTATAATATTTGGGAACACTGACCATTTTCAGAAAAGTCACTTTATGCAAGAACACTGAGGAGCAATTGGGGAATGTGGACAACTTTCACCATTCTGAAGTGTGATTTGACCTTTGAGGCTCCATCTTATAATTTTGTGTTTCACCAAACGTGCAGATCAAGCATGAATTGTCGCAACTGAAAAACCTTGCTCAATTTATTTAACTTAGTTAACTTGGTGCTTTTCATTAATAAAGGAGCTTTCCCTAAAAAAATTAGCATCTTAAAAATCAGTGTTAATCCACTCCCTGGGAATGACACATACAGAACCATTCCCAGTTACAATAATCAGTTATGCAGTTAATTGAAAAATATTGCAATCAAAAGCTTCTAAAACAACCATGTTAATATCCTTGTGCACTAAAGAATCTGCTTATCGTTTGGAGCCACCTCATAGCCCTGCAAATGTGTAGTTAACAGAAACTCCACTGGTGACAACATCATGAGAAGTGGGCGTGTGTGTAGCCAGGGCTTGCTTCAGGCCCAGCTTGTAGAATGAGCACAAAGCCTGGTGCAACCTGAACTTCACCCAGAGAAATCTGTGATCTTCTGCACCAACTACAGCAATTCCAGTCACTTTGTGTCAAGGAAACAGGTCAACTGAGTGGAAACTTGGGAGAGGATTCCTAATCAGTACAACCATCGATTTCATCTTGCCACAAAGACTATCTGATAACGGCAAAAAAACACAATTGAACCATTTATTGAGAGAAGGTAGACCTGGGATGGCTGTCGACTCATTGGTTGCATTCACCTCCCACTAGAGTCAGAAGTAGCTGTTGGAGAGCCAGTGACTGAAGATGGGAGCTCTGATCACTGATAAGTCCCAGGGCCAGATGACAGCTATCCCAGACTGCTAAAGAATATTGCTAGGGCCCTGGTGCAGATTTTTATATCTTCATTAATGAGGTACCAGAAGACTAGAGGATAGTTAATGTTGTTCCTTTCTTTAAGGGCAGCAGGGATAAGCCAGGTAACTACAGGCCAGGAGCCTCACATCAATGGTAGGGAAATCATTGGAGAAAATTCTAAAGGGAACAGATTTATGTACATTTGGAAAGGCAGGAACTGATTGGGGATAGTCAGCATGGCTTTGAGGAGGAAATCTTGTTTCACTAATGATTGAGATTTTTGAGGAATTAAAAAAGTAGATCAATGAAGGCAGGGCAGTAGCTGTTAATCTTATGGAATTTAGTGAGACCTTTGCTGTTTGATACATGTTAACAACTTGAATGTGAACGTAGGAGTATATCTATGGATGACAAAAATTGGTGGTATTGTAGATGGTGTGGAAGGTTGTCCAAGGCTACAGCAGTATGTAGATCAGTTGGAGCATTGGCAGATGGAATTTAATCCTCACAGGTGCGAGGTAATGCATTTTGGAAAGTCAAATAGGCATTTATGGTGCACTAAGGAATGTTGATGAACTGAGAGACCTTGGGGTTGAAGTCTATAGTTCCTTGAAAGTGGCACCTCAGGTCGATAGGGTGGTAAGGAAGGGTTACGCCATGTCTGTCTTCATAGGTTGGGACACAGAATGTCAGAGCCAAGACAATATGTTGCAATTTACAAAACACTGGTTAGACCACATTTGGAGCACTTGTGTGCAATTCTGGTCACCACACCATAGGAAGGATGCCATTGTGCTGGAGAGAGTGCAGAGGAGCTTCACCAGGATGTTGCCTGGGCTGGATAACTTCAGTCATGGGGAGAGCTTGGATAGGCTGGACAGGTTTTCCCTGGGGTTGGGGGGCTGAGGGATGACATGATAGAAGTATACAAGGTTATGAGGGGCATTGATGGGGTAGAAAGTCAAAATCTTTTTCCCATGGTAGGGCTATCAAAAACATGAGGGTCTAGTTTTAGGGTGGGGGGAGGAGGGGGGAGATTTTAAAAAGGGATCTGAGGGATGAGTTTTCTTAAAAAAAAATTACACCAAGAGAATGGTTGATGACTGAACACAGCCAGAGGAGGTGGTGGTATCAGATACAATCACTATGTTCAAGAGGCATTTAGACAGATCCTCCTATGCCTTGCCTATTGAAGTGCAAGTCTTAATGTGGGCAAATGGGATTGGTGTAGATGGGCAAAATGTACTGTATGATTTTATGACTATACAAAGCCATGAAGTCTTAGGAGCAGAGTGAAAACCCTCCCCTTGGAACCCAGCCCATCCCTTCCAGTCAACCCAATAAAATGGGGTTAGTGTAGGACTGGTGTAAATGAGGAGAGTCCATACCAACCATCAGTGGGTTGAAGGGCTGTTTCTGTGCTGTACAATATGTCAGGAGAGGCCATCATGTAGCTATCTTCTGCCCAACACTATCCAGAATGGACATTCCCCGAAACTGAAACACAACCATTTCTGGGTCAGCTTATTTCTCTTGAAGCATGGCTTGGTGGTTCCACACCTCTGACACAATGCCCTGCCACACCTTTCCTTGTGAGACAGTTCTCTCAAAGTACTGCTAGGGAATTAGACCACACTGTGGCAGGAATAACAGTTCATTCACTCTCAACAGTGCAAATGGGCACAACTGAAGGTTGGCACAGCCCACCCACGAGGGCAGTTGTGCACCTTAATGTGACATCTCTTCTAGGCCAAAGCTTGTCAAAAAAACAGGTGGAAATTTAATCTCACACAAACCAATGCACTAGGGCTTGTTGGAAGGTCTGATTTCTAAATCTTGCAGATTAATGGACTGTGAAGTCTGCAGTAACCTCCTGCGCATAGATTCAATATTTATTCAGCATTGTTAGTAACACTGCATTTCACAATGGCTTCTGTATAAATACCTTTGGGATAAGAATTTAATGAAATTTGGGAAGAGGAATTTCTTGTGCAATGCATTGAACAGGAGAATGTGTAGATGAGCTATGAGAGAACTCTGTCCACAAAGCCCAGGATTAACAAGGGAGGGTACTGTCAGCTCCCACATTCATGCCCACAGAACCAATTGTTCAAGCCAGGAGCACCTAGTAGTTCCCAATAGGGTAAACGTCTCCCCACCTAGTCCTGAACTGCAGCAGTCTGCCAGCATCCACAGCCCCCCATATCATGAATGCACCAGCTATTCTGCTTCCCCACAACAATTTGTTCTTCAAAAGTGGGGCTGAATTTCACATTGTGCCACTTGATTGTTGCCTCTTGTGGCAAATCTCCATCATTTTAAAGGCTTTGCCTAGGTCACTCCATCTTCTTAAAGCTGAGGGGATAAATACCTTCTCTACATGCCTGCCAGGTGTGCATGACCTACCTTCATCTTTCAATCCTATCAGCCTCTTCATTCTGGAGAAAGTCCCCTGCAGGAGGCAGCTACTTGAGGTGGGGTCAGACCAAATCTGCAGAGCAGGTGTACAATGCATTGCCTTGCAGACTCACCAAGAGCAGTCCTGATGGGCTAGCACTATTTTGTTTTAAATTCATGTTTTTAGGATCTGGGTGGTGCTAGAAAGGCCAGCATCAAGACAAGTATTTCCACTGTACCTCAGTGCAAGTGACAATAATAAACCAATCTATTGCTCATCCCTAATTGCCCTGGAGAGGGCAGGCTGTTACTGAGGGGCTGCAGTCCTTCTGGTAAAGTTTCTCCAACAGTGCTGTTGGAGAAGTTCCAGGATTTGGGCACAGTACTGATGAAGGGTTGGTGACTCATTTCCAAGTGAAGATGACATGTCACTTGCTGGGGAACCTGCAGAGGGTGGAATTGCCATACACCTTCTGTCCTTAACCTTCCCCTTGATGGAGTTCATGGGTTTAAGTGCTGCTGGAGTAGCCTGGATGAGTAACTACAGCAGCATTTTGTAGATGGTAACCACAGCGTCCTTGTGGTGGGAGTGAGTGTTTAGGGTATTGGATAGGGTGCAGAGCTCAGAACTGTCGGTGCTGCACTCATCCTAGTGGACAGCATCCCATTGTGGCTTGTCGATGACGGAAAGGCTTTAGGATATTGGGTGGAACACATGCCACAGGATACCCAGCCTTTCATCTGCTTTTGTTGCCACAGTACTTGTGGTTCATTCCCTTGAATTTCTGCTCAAGGGTAACACCCAGGATGTCAATAGCGGGGGAAACTGCAAGGATGATGCCACTGTACATCAAGGCCAAGAGGTTAGACTCTCTTGTTGGAGATGGTCATTCCTCGCACTTGTGGTATGAATGTTACAAGCCCATGCCCAAACGTGGTTTGGGCTTGCTGTATACAGGCACGGGTTTCTTCATTTGCTGAGCTGAGAGTGTAAACAGAAACATTACACAATCTTCAGTGAACATCCCCACTTCTGACCGAGGGAAGGAAGCTCATTGGAGAAGCAGTTGAAGACTGCTGGGCCGAGAACACTGCCCAAAGGCACTCCTGCAGCACGTACTGGGGCTGGAGTGATTGACCACCAACAACCCCAAACATCTTCTATTGTGTGAAGCATGAGTGTTTCCCTTTAATGCCCATCGACTTCAGTTTTACCAGTGCTCCCTTATGTCACACTCACTCAAGTGCTGCCTTGACATCAATGGAAGTCAGTCTCACTTCAACTTTGGAATGCATGTTTGAACCAAGGCTGCAATAAGGTCTTGAGCCAAGTGGCCCTGGTGACACTCAAATGGGAATGGACTGACTGGACACTAATTACCCAGACTGAATTACACTAATTACCTTGCTTTTTGTGAACAGGACATGCCTGGGCAATTTTCCACATTGTTGGGTAGATGCTGGTGTTGTAACTGTACTGGAACAGCTTGGCTGGAGGCACAGCCAGTTCTGAGGTGTAGATCTTCACTTACTGTGGTATTGCAATGCTGCCACAGGCATTCTGTTTTAGCACAGCGTGAACTTCCTATGCTCTACTTTAGGATCCATCATAACTGTCTATCAACAAGACTACCCTAATACACCAAATTCAATCTCTCCTCAGTCCTACTCCAGGCATACAAAAATGCAGGCCCTTGCTGGGCAGACTGTCCTGAGAACCAGAGGTCAAATGGATTTGAATTCAGCTTTAAAATAATCTTGAAATAACTGTTGTAAGTAAAATGCAAGTCTCCAATGGTTCACACGGTGACTGGGGCCGGGTGGGGAGAGGCGGATTGTCTGTGAGCAGCAAGGGCTTTGCCACAGGACGGGTCTCCAGCTTCAACACCTGCCGTGTAACATTAGTAGTTTGATAGAGTGTTAAGGCCTCAACAAATATCCTATTTTCTTCAGTTCTGAATAAAGAACTGTAGTTTTATCTTTTGACTGAACATTGTGCTTGGAACAGGTTTTCCTCGATTTCAGACTGAGCTGGAGCGGAAGGGATCCAGTGCGCCAATGCATGCTGTCAGTGAGGGAAGCTGCGCTGTGACTGGGTCTGGTGCAGTCATACTGCTGCATCTTCAACTCAGCACCCATGCCAAACCAGCTCCCTCTGCTAGGAGGCCATTCAAGGCAACAGCTTACACCACCTGATCTCACACAGCAGACAGTCGAACAGCAGCCATCTGTGCCATGCCCACATCCCAAGGAGAAAGGTTTAAGGACCAGTAGCACTGGTTGAAAACAATCCTGTGGCCCTGGCCTAAATCATGAGCAGTGTATCCTTCTGTAGGTGACACCACAGCTCAATCCCACCACTGTTACTCCTGTGCCAGAAGCATCTCCCCACCTCCCCCTGTGCAAACTCCATACCCGACAGAATCCCAAAGTACACCCCACGTCTGATAAGACAGCAGCCCAGAACCAAAGTGTCACCTGACCCAATGTTACTTGTACAACCTTCTTGATTGATGCACGATTTAGCTTGGCTACCGTCTACAGAAGAGGGGCAGGAAATACCATCAGAAAATCATACTAGAGATTACAGTACTCTACACATTTCACCAACCTTCCAGTCCTGCAGATAGAAATAAACCAGTGAAAGTCAAACCAACTGTAACATGAATTAGTGAACCGACCTCGGTCTCCCACTAAAGACAGGTCTGGGACTATTCATCAATCCTCTATGGAACTCCCATCCAAGATAACCAAGCTGAATTTCATGCCTCAACTCCCACAGCAAAGGAGAATCATCATTTGCACAAACTGGAAATTAAAAAAAATATACTGTGAACTTCAAGGATTCTTCTACATGTAGCAGGCAAAAAAAAAACAACAAATGACAAGCAGGTGGAAGCAATTCAGGAGCAGGATTATTTCAAAAGCTAAAAATTGCAGGTGGGAAATCTTAAAGAAATCAGAAAATGCTGGATATACTGAGCAGGTCATTGGGACATCTGCAGAGAAAACCAGGTAATCAGATACTCATTTTAACTTCTCTGAACCATGGGCAGACCATTGGAATAAAGAACCAAAGTTTCTAAAGGAGTCTACATTCATTGCAGTCAGCAGTCACTGGTGGAGCCTGTGCACCGTCAGGGAGGGGGGACTGGAACTCGGCTGTTTTAAGTGCTTAGGTGACAGTGATAAGGGTGGCTAAACAGGAGAGGGACAAAATATTGATGGGGGAGTCTGGTCTGGGTTGCAGATCCAGTGTGGGGCATCCAGAAGGACAGACTTGGCAGATGTTCTAGTCTAGTGCTATGGCAATGAAGGCTGGCCATCATGACATGGCCAGGACAATGTGGTCCAAGTGTTCTATGATGCTTCAGAACAAAGTTCAGGAGGAGCAGCTTCACCCTATCCATCTGACATGGCAACAGCTAGAAATACCCAAGCAAGTTTCCAAACTGCGACAGAACCACCCAGATATGGTTGTTACCACACACAAAATAGCCATACAACACAGAAACAGGTCCTACAGACCAGAGTCCAGGCCAACCACCAACCCTACATTGATCTCATTTTATTCTCCCCACGTTCCCATCAACTCCCCTCAGATTCAACCACTCACCTACTTACAAGGGGCAAAATTACAGTAGCCAATTAACCCACACGTTTTTGGGATGTGGGAGAAAACCAGAACACCTGGAGGAAACCCACACGGTCACAGGGAGAACGTGCAAACTCCACAGAGTGACAGAGGCCAGGATTGAACCCAAGTCACACTGGAGCTGGGAGGCAGTAGCTCTACCAGTCCTCGAGAGATGTACTGTTCTATAACACTGAAAAACAGGGCTAAACAATTAAACTTCTGCAATCACTTTCCCAAAACTCTTCACAAGGTTATTGGTCCTGAAAATACTGGTTAACAATAATGATTTAATAGTCTTGTATTATAGCCTTTTCTACATTACTGCAGAATTGCTTTTCCAAGACAAGAATGAAGTATCCCAATTGTATTGGAAAATCAATATCAAACAGTATCATCCTTGTTACAATTTCCTGATTACTCTGTACAACTTGGCTGCAGTGGCCACACCCCTGCTTATGCTGTGCTCTCTTGTGCTGAGAGCCAGGCATGAACCCCAGGTCTACACTGGCACTCCTGCAACAGCGAGATGGTGATCTCATCATCAAGATATAACAGGAGCCATTAGGGCAACACAGAGTGCCTGCAAGGGCTGGTGTGAGCAGTGCGACCACTCAGGGCTGGGACTAGACAGCACAGCGAGTGCAGGCATTGCTGGGACCGATAGCACCTATGGCGTGTGAACTGACAGCCCAGATCTTACAGTCTCTATCATCACCTGTTATGTGTGATGGAAGCTCTTATCTCAACAAAGCTGTGCAGTCAAAGTTCAAGAGACAGCAGCTTCCATCACAGGAGATGTTGGCAGAGACCAATGATCTGAGCAACACGGTGCCAAGTGCCACCCTGGCCCACTGTCACTGTGCCAACCAGGGTGAAGCCCTGACCCCCACGTCAGTGTGGAGCAGCCACAATGCTCACACCACTTGCTTCCATGCAGGTTTTGGGGGCTCTCAGGTGACTCAACACGGGAATCTCAGTTCTTCCACAGGTGGGTGGGTAGTTTGTAAGTTGGTCCGCTCCCTTGCCACTTATGAAGGGCTTCTGCATGCTCCAGATGCACGGACTCAAGGTTCTCAACCCCATCCTGAATGCTCCTTCACTTTAAGTGGCCATGGGCCAGAGGTTCCCAGGAGTTGAACTCAGAGCCAAGGAGCACAAACAGGCCTTTCAACCCACATCAGTGCTGATCACTGACCTATCTATACTAACCCCATTTACCAGCACTTGGTCTGTAGCCTTTTATGCCTGATTTAAGGGCTCGTTCAGATGTTTCTCAAATACTGAGAGAGTATCCATCTCCACCACCCACTCAGACAGCGTAGGGTACTATGTATCAAGTTCCCCCTCAGCCTTCCTCTGTTCCAAGGAAAATAAACCCAGCCTATACAGTTTGTCCTCGTAATGGAGACCACCATCCCAGAAAACGTCCTGGTGAATCTCCTCTGCACTCTCTCCAATGCAATCACATCCTAACTATAATGTGGTGACCAGAACAGCACACAATACTCCAGCTGTAACCTAACACTTTATAAAGTTGTAACACAACCTTCTAAGCAGTGTTCCCTTAGGGCCATGAGGAATAACCACTAAGGTTAGGGGTCAATTGCTTTTGAGTAAATTATCAAGTTAAAGAGGTTAGGCAACTCCCATTCTCCAATTCCCTTTAATTCTCCATCCCACCCTGACCTGTCTCTTGCCTCCTGTCCTGCTAATAACAGGGCCCAATACAAGTTTGAGGAAGAGAACCTCACCACCTGTCTGGGCACATTGCAGATTCCACACTCCCTTCCAAATCTAACAAGTTCAGCTAACTTGCTTTACTTGTTTGTATTCCCCCCCCCCCCACCCAAGAGTAGGAGTGTCTAAAACTGGAGGGCACAGGCTTAAGGTGAGAGGGGGAAAAGATTTAAAGGGGACCTGTGGGGCATGTTCTCCTCTCCACCCCCCATAGAGGGTGGTGGGTATATGGAATGAGCCGCAGAGGTGGGTACAGTTACAACAGTTAAAGGACATTTAAACAGGTTCAGGGGAAGGAAAGGTTTGGATAAACATCTTGGTTGGCATGAATTGGGCTAAAGGGCCTATATATCCCCATGACTGACTGGCCAGTTCTGTAGATCATTTATCTATAATACTGACAGGTTTTTCTTTCTCCATTCACACAGCTTGTTCCACTGGGCATTTGCTATAGCTCTACATTTCACGGCTTTTACATTCCATTGTTTTCATACCAACTGTCCCTATCAACCGCATGACTCGTCCAGAGCTGATTAACGCAGCAATCCTGGCCTACCTTGGACATATTCCCCTGGTCCTATCCATCCCTCCCAACTAACTTTTCTCAATTTCCCAGTTCTGATGAAGGGTATTTGACCTGAAACATTAACTCTGCTCCCCTTTCAATAGATGCAGACTGACCTGCTGGATGTTTCCAGTAGTTTCTGTTTTTACTTCAAAGAAACTGCAGATGCTGGGAATCTGATTTTCATCAACTTAGATACAAAAGCTTGAATGCACATACCACCAGACTAAATGACAGCTTCTATCCCGCTGTTATCTGACTCTTGAACAGACCTCGTACTCTAAAGATGAACTCTTGATTTCCCAGTCCGCATCATTGTGGCCCTTGCACTGTTTACCTGCACTACACTCTCTGTAGCTGCAACACTATATTCTGCACTGTTTTCTTTTTACTACCTCAATGTACTTGCGTATGGCATGATTTGCCTGGACGGCACACAAGATTTTCCACTCTCAGTATGTGTGACAATAATAAACCACTTTCACTGTGTATGTGAGGGCACAATTCAGAGAGACATACCAATACTGTAGCCCCAAGCCTGATGGTGAACAAGGAGCTGACCACTCAGTCACTAACACCCAGCTCATGCAAGCCCACATCCTAGGTCCTTACCATCTTTCCTGTAGTACAGCAGTTCTACTTTCACCTCTTCCGACCCGAGCAGAGCTTGTGCCAGCTGTGCCACAGCATTCTCCGGGGTGGCTGGCCCAGTCAGGAAATCACAAGTGCCAGGTTTCTGCATGATCTCCACCCTGGAGTAGCCGAACATTTCGCAAAAGCCATCGTTGCAGAAGATAATGGCGCAGTTTTTCATCCGAACATTGGTAATGAGAAACTTCCGATCTAGGAGAGAAAGAGCAAGAATTAGACAGAGCAGGAATCAAAGTAATCAACTCCTTCAGCATTCCAAGATGGGATTACTAGTCCCCCAGGACTGCCCTGCAGTTTCCAGCAACCGAACATTAATCCCTGGATTAAACTACAAACAAAATGGGAGAACATTCAAAGGGGCATTAAAGGAGATATTTTCTTTAAACTTACTTCATACACTCTCATTTAGTCAGATCAATTCTGAAACTGAAAAAGGCTCCAAATGACTGGGTCCATTAGAAGTAAAGGTTTGAAGGTATATTTGGGGACATGCCTAACCAGAGTCATGAACCCTTGTCCATACCACGGTTATTATAATCCCACACTCCAAATCTGGAATGATTGCTTCCAGGGAGCAGTCATGTGTTCTTACGTCTGTTATATAATCAGCATTAATGGAGTTTGCCCATCCTAACTGATTCTCTCCGAGATAAAGCAAACAGGTAAATCAAAGGTCCACGCAAAGTTTCCACGTTTGAATTGGTGTGTTGACTTGTCCCTGATCAGGTATTATTCTGAAACCATGGATAACCAGGAGATCCACTCCTTACTAAAGTCCTGGACTGTGGTGTTCAAATCAGGTGACCTGACCTATACAAGAAAGCGAGATGCAACCTCCGTAAAGCTCTCAGGGATGCCAAGAGATAATGAGTCCAAAATAGAGTCCCAGACCAGCCGCCAGTTGTGGCAGGGCTTACGTGCTATAATGGGCTACAAAATGAAGTCAGGCTGCATCGCTGACAACAGTGCATCCCTTCCCAATGAGCTTAACGCATTCTCTGCGCATTTTGAACAGAAGGGGAATGGAATATTGAACCCACCCCAACAGCCTCCAATGCACCTGAACCCACAGTCACCATTGTAGATGTTAGTTCAGCCTTCCCAAGAGTGAACCTGCAGAAAGCATTTGGCCCAGACGGCGTCCCTGGCTGTGTTCTTAGATCCTGTGCAGATCAGCTGACAGGGGTATTTGCAGATATTTTTACCCTCTACTTCAATCTGAGGTTCCCACCTGCTTTAAGACCACTATCATCCTGGTACCAAAGAAAATAAGGTAACATGCCTTAATGACTACTACCCGGTGGCTCTGATATCCACCATCATGAAGTGCATTGAGAGGCTGGTCATGGCACACATTAACTCCAACCTCCTAGACAACCTCACCCACTGCAAATTTGCCAACCAACGAAACAAGTTCACGGTGGACACCATCTCCCTGGCCCTACACTCATCTCTGGAGCATCTGGACAGTAAAGACACCCATGAAAGACTACTGATTGACTGCAGCTTTGTCTTCAATACCATAGTTCCAAGCAAACTCGTCTCCAAACTCCTAGACCTGGGAGTCAACACCTCCCTTTGCAACTGGATCCTCGACTTCCTGACCAACAGACCGCAGTGAGGACAGGCAGCAACACCTCTGCCACAATTATTCTCAACACTGGTGCCCCACAAGGTTGCGTCCTCAACCCCCTACTCTACTCCCTATACACTCACAACCGTGGGGCCAGATTCTGCTCCAACTCATCTACAAGTTTGCAGATGACACCACCATAAGTGGGCTGAATCTCAAATAACAATGAGTTGGAGTACAGGAAGGAGAAAGAACCTAGCAGCATGGTGTCATGACAACAACCTTTCCCTCAATGTCAGCAAAACCAAAGAGCTGGTCATTAACTTCAGGAAGGGGGTCAGTGCACACGCTCCTGTTTACATCAATGGTGCTGAGATTGAGAGGGTTGAAAGCTTCAAGTTCCCAGGAGTGAACATAATATCCTGAACTGGTCCAACCACAGATGTTACAGCCAAGAAAGCTCACCAGCACCTCCACTTGCTCTGGATGCTAAGGAAATTTGGCATGTCCCCCTTTGACACTCAATTTTTATTGATGCACCATAGAAAACATCCTATCCAGATGCATCACAGCTTGATAATGGCAACTGCTCTACCCATGACAAGAAATTGCAGAGAGTTGTGGACACAACTCACATTGTTGGAAACAGCCTTCGCTCCATGGACTGTCTACACATCCTACTGCCTCTGTAAAGCAGCCAAAATAATCAAAGACCCCACCTACACTAAACATTCTCTTCTCCCCCCTCCCATCAAGCAGAAGGTACAAAAGACTGAAAGTGCATACCACCAGGCTCAAGGACAGCTTCTGTCTCACTGTAATTAGACTATTGAACCGGTCCCCTAGTACGATAAGATGAACTTGACCTCACAATCTACTTCGTTATGACCTTGCACCCTATTGTCTGCCTGCATTGGACTTTCTGTAACTAACACTTTACTCTACTTTGTTGTTTTCCCTCGTGATGAAGTGATCTGCATGGATAGCATACAAAATAGTTTTTCCACTGTACCTTGGTACATGTGACAATAATAAACCAATTTACCAATTTCTGTGCACCCTATCCCACGTGTAGAAGGTCAAGAAAATCAGCCTGAGGAGATTCTCAAGGGCGAGACCACCAGAGGATTCTAGTCATCAGGAGAGGGACAGGATGGGCACTTTGCCAGGAAGGACGAGATCAAAGGAGTGACTGCGCACAAATTTTAAAAGATTTGATGCTGATGTGGAAGCAGGTTTGCTGTTCTGGGAAGTACAGAACTAATGCACAGAAGTACCACACGACTACAAAGTCCAGCAGGGAACTGGGCAGAAACATTCCTTCCATTTTTTCCAGTAATAAGTCACAACATTGAGCAGTTGAGACAAGTGATGAAACAGGAAGGTACCTGGAAGGCAGAATTTAACAGACACAAATGCAAAATCATGCAGCTTAGTCTGAAGCCCAAGCAATATACCAAGTACCACAACTTTGACAGGGGTGCACAAAAAATATTTGAAGATGGCTTTATAAGCAGAGGCCTAAGACTATGAAGTTAGGCTAACACTTACTGGCCCCAGCTGGAGAACTGTGCTCAACCTCCGGTACCAAACTCTAGGAATGATGCGAGGCCTGGAGAAGATGCAGAGGGATTCATGGGAATAGCAACAGGGATGGAGAATGTGTCCGTACTAAAATCTGGAAGTTAATTCTTCTTAAAAGGCTCACAGGGGATTTAATAGAAAGGACCTTGATTGAATAAGGTTACATTTCTGGTACCAGAAAGTTTCGATAACCAGAGGGTAGGGTTTAGGACAACAGGACCAGGGGTGACAGGAGGGAAACACCAGGCTGGAAGTGTTTCCTGTCCAGATTAGTTCAGTCAGGGTTTGCAGCCTGCATACCCAATGCCTGGATATACCACTCCGCAGCCAAGTGCTTCCAGCCCAAGTGTACCAGTGGCACAAAACCCAGTCTTGTTTGGAGGAGGACCTTGGTCCAAGGACTGATTAACAGTTATAACACTAGCACCTACCCAGCTCGGTGAAAAATTGCCCAGGTACGTCCTATTGACGAACAGCAGGACCAACCCAGACTGGCTAGTTACCTCAGTCAGTCTACACTCCTTCAGCATGGAAGCCATCATCCACCGTGCTCTCAAGTGGTACTTACCGGTAACTGCTCACTGGTGTGCAGTAACACCAGGACCACTTGGCTCCCACTCTGATCAGAGTCTTGGTCCAAGCACAGACCAAAGAGCTGAATTCCAGAGAGTGACCTCCCTTGACATAAAGGCAGCAATTGACTGACTGTGGCATCAAGGAGCCCTGGTGAAGCTGAAGTCAATGGGTATCAACAGGAAAACATTCCAATGTTTGGGGTCTTACCTCACAAAAGACAATGTTTGCCAGAGATCGAACACTGTCATGTAAAACTTGCCTTTGGAGCAGAGACTCCAGTGAAGCAGTGGCAACTGCACTACATCAGGAGAGCTTCTTTTGGAGATGATTAATGCATCTTTGGATGGAGACCATGCTAACAGTTGCTCACTTGTTTGGAACCTATAACATAGTTTTTTTTGGAGGGCTGGGGGACTAGATTTGCCACTGGCATTAATGCAACAATGTCCTAGCAAACAGAAAACTGAAATCCAGTTTCTGTGCAAGAGGTTTTATTCCTTCTGTTGGTTTGTTGACTCACCAACTGCAGTCATAGTCTGGAAGCTGCATCCTTCAGGACTGGGCAAGTGCTGGGATTACTAAGGCACACTGAGTGATAGACACTGAAGTCCCCAAGTGTACGTTCTGTGCTCTTGCTACTCAGAGTATCGGTGCCCAAGGATTTGAGTACAGGAGTAAAGCTATCAGATTGCAAAGGGCCCTGGAGAGACCACACCTGGAGGAATGTATGCAATTTTGGGCTCCATACCAAATGGAAGAACGAACAACATCGAGGGAGTGCAGAGAAAATTCACGAGACTGGTCCTGTTGGAGGAGAACTGGCGGCAGCTAGCTATAAAACTCCAGCTGAAGGTGGAGAGTGGGTTTGCCCCAAGAAGTGATTGAGTAGACTGGGCTGTACTGTTTAGAATTTTAAGGGAAGGTTTCATTGGAACAAAATTCTTACAGGGCTCGATAGCTGGATGCAGGGAGGATGTTTCCCTGCTGAGGATTCTAGACCTGGGGGTCAGGATCTCAGAATAACAGGCCGTTTAGGACTAAGATGCAGAAAAATGTCTTCATTCAGTGTGGCGAATCCTTGGAGTACTCAAACCCAGGGGGATGTGCAGGCTCAGTGTTCAGTTTCATTCAGAAGGGAGATGGATAGATTTCTGGATATTAAAGGAAGGGATATGGAAACAATGCAGGAAAATGGAGCAGAGGCAGATGATCAGTAATGAGCTTGATGAATGACAAACCAAGTTCGAGGTGGTTGGCCAACTCCTGCTCCTTAGGATATCAACCATTTGGTACATGGAGCACAATGAAGGCATTGGGCCAACGCTGGACTTTAGATTTAGCCAATTAATGGGAGTGCTTTTTGAAAATGGTCCTTCAACATATTTAAAACTGCACCTATAAACTAGATAGTGCATCTCTGCACCAGTGGAGAACAAGCACCTTCAACTGGAGAAACAAAGGACTGCAGATGCTGGAATCTGGATGTAAAACACAATGATGCTGGAGGAACTCAGCAGGCCAGGCAGCATCTGTGGAGAAAAGCAGGTGGTCAGTGTTTCGGGTCAGGACCCTTCCTCAGGACAGCTGGAGGTTTGGAACAATTCCCACAGCAGCCACACGCTGAGTTGTGTAGCCGAGTGCTGCAAACTCTCCTCTGGATTCCTCAAAACCAGCATGTCATTATAACTTCCTTCATTAGTGAGACAGCTTGCCCCCATGTTTCTCGACATAGCTTCATATTTAATTAGTTAAATGTGTGGGATATTTAGTAAGACGGCATCAAATGTGTTCCATGGCGTTTGATGTCACCTCTATGAAGCACCATTGTATTTTCCAGCATTCACAAACTGCACTATAAACTACCAGCTGCAGACCATTCCGTCCAGTTGAGTCCCACAGCACAAAGCCTGCACCCTACATCTGAATTTCTGAGGGAATGTGTTGCTTCTTAGAAAGCTTTGAATTAGGATCATGGACTATGGGTCACTTGGCTTTCACATCCTACTACTACAAATCAATTTACTTGTAATTTTTCATTTTAATTCACTGTAGACCTTCCTTACAAAAAGATCCCTTGCAGTCTGGTGACTACTGTGGGAGTCATCTGTTTAGCCACCTATGAACATGAGCCCAAGCTTCTCCCTGCCACTTAATTCTCCATTCTACCTCCTACTCTGTTCAAACAATGCAAGCTCAAAAGAACAGCATCTCATCTTTCAGCTAAGCACTTTATGCTGAGTTGTCAGTGCAGAAATCTGTAACGATTCCATAGTTCTCTACATACACTCGTCTAGATCCTATTTTTATCTTTTGCCCTTCATTAAATATCTCCCCAAGTTCCACCCAATCACGGAAACTCTTTATCTCCCCACACCTCTATATCTGCTTACAATGTCTTGCAGCAATGTTTTCTTGTTTTGAAGAAAGGTTGTTCACCTGTCACACGGCTGCTAGTGGGACATGCCAAATATCCCCAGCATCTTCCAGCCATGCGCACTGCAGCTTCAGAACTTATGGCAACCAGGCAGCAAGTACTCCCACAGAATTAGGAATCACCACAAGCTGCTGGACGTTTAACATTAGCTTCACAGTTCATTGTCAACTCTCATTATGTTTAGTTTGAAAAAAATCAATAAAACTGGAGATGCTGGAAATTTGAAATAAAAACAATGCTGGAAAAACTCAGGTCAGGCTAAATGAAGTTCTGATGAAGGTTTGCAGACAAATCATTGACTGGTTTTCTTTCCATAGATGCTGCCTGACCTGAGTTTTTCCCCAGCACTTCTTATCTCATTTCTATTTTTATATTTCTTATGACATAGGAGCCATTCAACCCATTAATGCAATGCTGTTCTGTGCAACTATTTCCTGTCACGTGACCATCAATTCCCAACTGTCCTACCGCAAGGGTCAATTTACAGCAGCCAATTAATCCATCAACCAGCGTCTTTGGGGCACAAGAGGAAACCAAAGCATCCGGTGGAAACCCACATGGTCACAGGAAGACTGAACTCCATGCAGAGAGCACCGGAGCTCAGGATAGAACCCAGGCTTCCAGAGCTACGAGGCAACAGCTCTACCAGTTATACCATTGTGCCACCACCCACACTTTCCCAGAATTAATTGTCAAAAAATTGCTGCAGAAACTTAGGGCACTTAATGGTTGAAGTACCTTTTTAAAATAGATGACTGTTCTTGCAAAGCCACTGAATTTATACTGTTCCCTTCAAGCCGAAAAATCTCAATCCTGCAGTTAGCAAATTTGACTAAATTTAGAACAAGTTTCCTTCATTCAGTCTGCCTCATTCAATTTTAAATCCATTATTTCTCCCCCACTAGGTTTGATTATAGTTGTGTTTCTTTCATTAAAACTAGTTCAGGAAAAAGAACATGTTATGACTGTTGAGACTGATAACTGCGTGGGAGGGGGTCAGCCATTGAACCCAAGCAATCCCATTATGTTCTATTCCCACCACTCTATTCCTCAAGTACCAATCTAATTTCCTTTTTGAAATCATAGTCCTCCTTTCTCCTAGTCTCAGACAGCATAGTTCCAGGTCTTCACCACTTGTATAAAAAAAGTCCTTCACATCCCTCTCTGACCCTAAACATAAAATCCTTCTCCCCTGATCCAAACCAGTCAGTCTACACTTCTGTAGAATCTGTCCTCAACCCTTTTTTCTTCCTCCTCTCCTCTCCAAGGAGAACAACCCAACTTCTCTAACCCAAGCTTGGAGCTGAAATGCCACATCTCTAGAACCATTCTGGTAGATCTCTGCCACCCTCTCAATGACCATCCTAAGACGTGATAACCAGAGTTTTGTAAGAGTTTTGCAACTTTGCTTTTGTACTCTGTACCACATACTTTGCCAACTATTCACTCAATATATCCACTACCTTCAGACTGATACACGATCTCTTGTCACTGTTCCTGCACAAGTCTGTTATTCTTTCCCCCATTCCCCTGCTCACAGACCCTCTCCCCACATTAAATTCTACTTATCTGCCCATCCTGCTATCTATCAATGTCCTATTAAAGTTAATTAGTATCATCCTCCCAGTTTGACACATCTTTAAGTTTGAGGTCTTAACAAATTGAAATTTCACTGTATTCCATATTTATTCATTTACTGGTTCCTTGGGGATGGAGAGACCATTTCTGCCCTGGATCATGCCCTCATCTGCTGGACAACAGTGTCTGCTGTGAGTACGGAGTCCTACACAGGAATGGCAGTCTGCAGCTTCTGCTCTACTTGAGAGTGGATGCAGCCATGTCTGTGCTTGGTTTGCTCTTCCCTTGGGCTCTTTACTCTGGCCCTTGTGGACTTTGTTTTTCCACTGACTGATCCTGAGCAGCTGCTTCCCTTTGTCCACATGGAGGTGCAGCACCTTTGTACAGCCGTCTCTGAAGCGCAGGTGTGGGTGACCAGTTGAGGCTGGTTCCCTGTAGTGAACACCCTTGGGACTTCTCCCAATTGTTCATCAAGTGAATGGGCCCCAAGCCAAACATGTCATGGGCCAGAGAAATTACACAAGCCAGGGGCTCTCGCAACAGAGGGCAGCAGAATTCATGACAGCCCACCCATGGTCAGAATGCATTGGAGGCAGCACATATGAAAGCTGGATTGTGCCCTCTTGATCGGAGTCCATACAGCAGAGGGCTGATGACAGCTTTGTATGCACTGAGGGGAATGTTTAAGCAGCTTGTTATTTAACCACAACCTTTTTGCAAGCCTAGAAAGTTGTAGCAGTTTCCTGATGCACCCAGTTGATGCCAACATCCTGCAAGAGCTTGTCAGCAATGGTGGATCCTAAGTAAACTTGGATCCATTCCAGTTTACATCATTTATATATAAATCAAGCAGCAGCAGTCCAGAGCTCACTGTGGAATACTAACTACATCGTCCAGTCCAAGAAAACAATTATTTACCACAGCTCACTGCTTTGTCCTCAATTCTTGCTGACACTGACCCCCCCCCCCATTCCAAATCTGTTAACCAGCCTCACGTGATTCTTTGTTAAACACTTTAAAATCCAGTTAGACAGTATCCACTGCATTCCCTTCAATCTTCTGTTACTTCAAAACAAGTCAAACACAGTCGTCCTTTAAAAATCTGAGCTGGTGCTCCCGAACTCAAAAGGCTCTAAATGCCTGTTAATTTTTTCCCTCCATTACTGTTTCTGAAATATGATCCACAATCCTCATTAAATGACTCGTCCACAGTTACAGGAATGCTATTACACCATCTCTTGAACAAGGCCATCACATTTGCCACTTTCCAACCCTCTGGCACCTCCCCTGTAGTGAGGAGATTGGAAGACGTAGGAAAGTCTTCTACCAACTCCATTCCTGCTTGCCTCAGCAATGCGAGATGCAAACTAGACCAGGCAAATTACCTATCCCAAGCACAGCCAGCCTCTCCAGCACTTCCTGCCTAACCACTTTCACCTCTCCCATTTCCACTGCTGCTATTTTGTCAGGATCCCCTTCCTAGGTAAACATACAAAGCACTTGTTAATTATTAAAGTCTTGCCCTGCACCTTTAAGCATACACTACCTTGTCCCTATTAGGTTCTGCTCTGTGCTGTACTACCTGTGTACTAATTACATCCCAGCAGAAGATCTCTGGGCTTACTTTTATATTGCCATTTTCTCACTTTATCAGCCTCATTTCCCTTCACTTCCCTGGTTCTGGGTTTAGAGATTCACCTCATGTATCATATCCACTGTTTCATCATATTCCTGTTCTATCAAACAAGCCCTGGCTTTGATCCCCCACCCTACCCTCTGGGAATGTTGCTGCCTGCACATCTGCTTCAGAATTACCCATTATTTCTAGTGTTTACTATGAGCTTTTGGTTCCATTCACCACACTGTGCATTACAATATGTGTCAACCCCATCTTCGTATGCCCTAGTCCTTCATCTGCTCCTCTCTAATGTGGCACATCTTCCTTTCCCAGTACACCCGAGAAACAGGCCTTATGGTCCACGTCCATGCCAACCATCAAGTACCTGTGTTCTAAACCCATTTACAGCACCTGGCCTATATTCATCCATGTGTTGGCAAATCAAGCACTCATCCAGACACTTGTTAAATGTTGAGAGTGTACCAATCTCAAACATATTCCAACCACCCTCTGGGTGAAATGTTCTTCCTCAGATCCCCAGTAAATCACTAACCCCCGACTCTAAACCTATACCCTCTGGTTTTAGACACCTCTGCCTTGGGCAAATGTTCCCTACCATCTACACCCCTCAATTTTGTACACCTGTCAGGATCCCCCCCTGCCTCCCCCCGCCCATCTCCTCTACTCCAAGGAAAACAAACACTGCTAATCCAGTTTCTCCTCCTAAGTGATACAGCACAGAAACAAGCCCTCAGTTCCTCAACTCCACACTCACCATCAAGTACCTATCTTTACACAAATCCAAGCCTGATCCACCCATCTCCCCAGATTCTACCACTCATTTACACACTAGGTGCAACCTATAGCAGAGAATTAACTACTGACCAGCAAGTCTTTGGGATGTGGGAGGAAACCCAGTCACAAGGAGAACACAGCCTCAGAAGGGGTTAATGAAGTTTTTAATAACATAAATACAGAACCTTTGACATGCTTGATATGTTATCAGATTCTGTCACAGGATTCAGCACATGCTGAGTGAAGATCAGCTCATGTCTGGCACTTCCACAAGCAGCAGAGAACACACTTATAATCTGCTCAATTTTCACAGGTCAGGTTACAAAGAACTTCAGCCAGGCTTCAGTCAGCAAGACTTCACCGCTGCCATTGTGCTCAGAATGGAGATTGCCCAGGCAAGGACCCTGACCGAGTCAAAACATTTCACCTCAAATATCCAGGGTGGCTGGAATTCTCTGGGTGGGGGCTTTTGTAACCACTGAGTTTGTTGGAATGTCCAAGGTTAAGGGTGGTTCAGGTCACAAGATAATGGCAGCCTTAATTCCCTTAGATGGGCATGTCCGTGATCCAAGTTCTCACAGTCTCTGCTCAGCTTCGCTATCACTTGCGTCTTGTTCCCTTCAACAAGGAGCTGTCGTGTTTAGGTGCTGTTGCAGGGGAGGCAGCCTTGAAATGCACCCCTTCAGCTTGATCTGAATACTTACCCATTTGCTATTGCACAGACTGTCCATTGATTCATTGCCCATATGGGTGTCGGGTATGGCTCTGTACCTCATTTGCCCCATTAAGTATCCCATGGGATCCTTCTGAAGGTGACTGAGGGAGTTGTCTGTGTCCAGGGCAACATTAACTCCTCAACCAACACCATGATAAACAGACCACCTGCTCATTACTGTCCACGGAAGCCAGTTCCAAGTGAAATGGCTGCCATATTTCCAACAGTGACTACAATTCAGGTAGTCAATGGCTGTAAAGTATTTTGTGACACGCTAACTTCATGAGAGGCAATGCAAATACAAACCCAGTGTTTATCAAGAACAAAGAAACAATGCCGACAGGTGGAGCAGAATGAAGGGAGGGAGAGGGTGCAGAGGATATTTACCAGGATGTTGCCTGGATTGGAGAGCATGTCTTATGAGGATAGGTTGAGCGAGCTAGGGCTTTTCTCTTTAGAGGGGAGGATGAGAGGTGACTTGATAGGCAAGATAAGAGGCACAGATCGAGTGGACAGTCAGAGACTTTTTCCCAGGGCGACAATGGCTAACACGAGGGGACATAATTTTAAAGGTGACTGGAACAAAGGTATAAGGGGGATGTCAGGAGTAAGTTTTTTTTTCAAAAACACAATGGTGGGTGCGTGGAACGCACTGCCAGCAGAGGTCGTGGGGGCAGATACATCAGGGACAGTTAAGAGACTCTTAGACACATGAATGATAGAAAAATAGGGGGCTATGTGGGAGGGAAGGGTTAGATAGATCTTAGAGCAGGATAAAATGTCAGCACAACATTGTGGGCCAAAGGGCCTGTACTGTGCTATGGTGTTCTATATTGACATTGGGATGGGGAGGTCACAGAGGCAGGCCCTTCAGCCCATCTGACTGTTGTGCCAATGCATACCATCCCATTTACCCACACTAGGTCCCCAGAGATTTCTCCTGCATCAGTAGTGATGTATAGTCCATGACTTTCAATAGAATGAGCTGCAGATGCAGAGTACAACATGCTGTAGTGGAGTGTTAGTGCTACCAATGGTGAATCACTGAACCCACTTGGCTACTTATCCAGCAGCCAGATGTTAAGCAAGTGAGGGACACACAACTGAACCCTGGAGAATGATCCAGCAGAAAACCCCAATGTGTGCTGAGTAATGGAGTTATCAGTGGGTTTACAATTCCAGTAAAGCAAGGTCTTAAGGAATTCATTCCTTCTCAACCCCTCAGGCCAGTCTGCCCACACTGGCAACCTCAACACTTCCAAATATTTGTTAAATGCTCAGATGTTGCAGACCTTGAACTGTGGCTCAGACAGCTTCTGCATCTATACACAGGGCACATTCGCAGCTTAGTGACTCAAATCAAAACAACTATATATAGGATGCATCCTGCTGTACTATCTGAATTTTAATGTTAGTTGTGGTGGTCAGGAGGCAGAAAAGTAAAACTTACCTTAGACAGCAGTGAAACCACCAAACCTCAGCTCAACTGAATGGAGCCCTACCCAAGATCCTACAAGCAAGAACCTCACCAATCAGGATTACAGCTCACTACTGCTGTGCTGGGATTTAACCCCCTACTTCAGCCTAAAAACATTCTGTTCCTACTGTGGATATGGGGTGGCAGTGACACCCAGAGGAAAATTCCTCAATTCACTCTTAAACTTGACATAATTTTGTATATCTATCAAATTCCCCCTTATTATTCTCCGCTGAGAACTCCTCCAACATCATTGCTGCTTCCATATTATGGAAGTTGGCAACTATTCTGGGGCATGCCCACAGTAGTGAGCCAGAATGGGAAGTTCCTCCAGCAGACACCCTGTTTGCAGAAGTCTCTGACTGGCCCATTAAACACAGACCTACACAAAGGTATCAAATCCAGCCAGTTCCTCCAAGGCAAAGCTAGTGCAAGTTAAACAGGAACCTTCTCTCCCCAACAGCACTGAGAGGAGGGAGCAACGCTGGTGGCACTGCCAATCTCACAGGGTGTGCGTGGCATTGAGAACACCCAGTGCAGCCTGCTACTGCGTGTGCCAAGAAACAAGTATTAAACTAAAAACAGCAGCTGCCAACGAAACCCCTGGGAATGGTATTGTTGCCAGAATTTTGGCATCAATGTGTCCAGCATCTCGCCACTGATGTCCCACCATCAAACCACACAACCTCAGCATCAACCACCCACCACTCTGACAGTCACACTCCTCCAAGTTACTAGCATGTTTTTTGGTTCCCAACACCTAACTGAATAACACCTTTTAATGTAAAGCAAAACGTAGGGGCAGTACAGGAAGACTATCAAATGCTTTGACAGAATCACAAAAGGAGACAAAATGTGGTGAAAGGAGCATGGTGAATGAGGTGGCAGCTCAGGACTGAGTTCAGAGCACAGCCACTGACAGTGGAATTATTTAATTCAGGTTTGAGTACAGTTTTCTTAGAGGTTGGAGAGATTGTAAAGACAGTGTGGCTGGAAAAAGCCATAAAGTGATTTTAAATCAATGATTTTTTTTAAAAAGGCATTGTTTTACCAGAAGGCAATGCTGATAGGTAAAGGGGTGACGGGGAATAAGAGATGGGCAAGGTCACAGGCAGTAGAGTTTTGGATGACAGCCAGAATTCAGTTACAATAGTCACAACTCGAATAGCTCAAGAGCTTCAGCAGCAGGCAAGCTGGGTCAGGGGCGGGGTCAGTCTGGTTACCAGGTGAACGTAGGCAGGTGTATTAGTGACATTGATGAGCCTGAAGCTCAACTAGAAGTCAAACATGATGGCACGGCTGTGAATGAAGTTCCAGGGCCATCAGGGAGAGGGATCAAGTTGGTGGATAGAGATCAGAGGCAAATTCTGAGGGTACTGATCCCTTAACTGGACAGTTATCACAGAATGCCAAACACTGTCCAATACCTCACCTCCATGGCCCATCTCTCCCAAACTCTCATCCCCTCCAGCTCCAGAATTTTTACTCCCCTCCAATTCTGGCTTCTTGGACATTCCAGCTGTCTTAAGTTCAAAGCAGAATTCCTTCCCATTCTGCCTTCAAGGCCTCAACCCAAAACGTCAACCTGCACCTTTTGCCTCCTCAGATGCTGCTTGACTGGCCAAGTTCTTCCAGCATTGTTTTTGTCCTTAAAACTTGGTCAAATGGATAGAGTTTTGGTTTTCTAGGATAATATCTACATGGCTTTGTGCCATATTTTATTTGTGAATGCCCCTGTAAAGTTTATTACACTGACAAGGCTATAAATGTTTGTGTTGGCCCAAGTAGTGCATATTTGTGAACTATTCAAACTCAGGGTGATCTCTGCTCACCCTAGCCCTGTGCTCATGATGCCACATCAATGTGCTCAGGGATGAGATTCCCTTAAAGTTGCTCCAGTTCTCAAGGACAGGGCTCACTGGATCAGCATCAGGAGGTGGGGCTGACCTCTTCCTCAGCCCCAAAGGCCACAGCGCAGAACCTTCACATCTGCCCCATTTAATCCCACTTCACTTAGCACAGACAGCTCTGGAGTTTATCTCCAATCACTGACTCCAGCGGGACATGAACAGATGTGGCGAGGGAAAGAATTGCAGCATCTTCCTGTCCTTCAATGCAGAAATCAAAGACCGTACCTATTTTAGGTGTGAATTTTGCCACATCAGCTGACTTGATTATTTAGTTCAAGTGCTGTCAAGCTGCCAACTACAGGTGATCACTCCCTGCAGAGATCACAGCAACAAAATGCACTGCAGCTACTCACCCAGGTGACGCCTGTCAGCCACGTGACCGCCGCCACAGACAAGGGCAGGGGAGCACCATCACCTGCAGGTTCCCCTTCATTGTTGCTGGGTCTAAAAACCTCCCTCCCCGGCAGCAGTGGGAATACCTTCATCAGCAGGACTGAAGCAGTTCGAGGAAGTGACTCACCCCCACCTTCGAGGACAATCGATGACAACCTTGTCAGCAATGGTTGCGTCTCATGAATGAATAACAAAAGAAACAGTTCTTGAGTTAGCAAGCAGCACTTGAGTCAGGAGGTCACAAGTCCAAGGCTCACTCCAGAGACTGTGGCATGGAACCTCATTCTGCAGTGCGGGGGACACAGTGAGCAGTGCACTCTGCACATCAACTCCAATTTCTATTTCAGAACAATTATGCTACTAAGTATTAGCTGGCTCCAACATGCTTGTGTTATCAGGAGATTGCAAAAGGTGCTATAGAAATGTGATATTATATCCCTGGAGACTAATTTGATGCACAGAACAAGCCTCAGATGGGATAAGGGTTAGCAGCAAAACCACCTGAATTTGAATAGCACACTGCACAAAACCCTCTACAGCAGAGCCAAGGCCTTTCCAGGTAACCTTTTACTACCTTAATTTCATGAGCAGAGGAAAACAAAGGCAGCTTGGTAAATACAGTGAACTACTGGGGGTTACTGATGTCACCAGCTGTGCATAGCAAATGGTTTTAACCCAACTCCCTTCTTAAAGCATTGCCTCTTACCAGCAACAGCTCACATCACTCCTTTATGTGGGAGCAAGTCAGTGTGGCAGTCACCCACGTGGGGTGTGGCATGGAGGGAATCATTGTGGGATTTCACCCCATCCTCACTGAACACTCACTCAATAATTCAGGAGCAGTAGCTGTGTTCCAGTTCCTTGCTCCATCATTGACTTGCTGGCTAACCCAAATCTGCTCTGTACAAATCACTACAGAGAGTTAGTTTTAATGCAAATCTATGTGGATTATTTGTTACCTGAAGGGGAAGTGTGAGGTGATGCATTTTGGAAAGTCATAGGACTTATACTGAGAATGGTAGGGGTCTAGGGAGTGTAATGGAACAGAGGGACCTAGGAATACAAGTGCATAGTTTGTTGAAAGCAATGTCACAGGTAGACAGGGTGGTGAAGGTGGCGTTTAGCACGCTGGCCTTCATCAGTCAGGGCACCGAGTATAGGAGTTGGGACATTATGTTGCAGTTGTACAAGTCGTTGGTGAGGCCACACTTGGCAGTACTGTGTGGCCAAAACTGTACACCATTATAGGAAGGATGTGGTTAAATTGGAAAGAGTGCAGGAAAGATTTAGGAGCATGTTGCCAGGACTTGAGGGCCTGAGTGATAGGGAGAGGTTGGCCAGGCCTGGTCTTTATCCCTAGGAGAATGAGGGGTGACCTTATAGAAATGTTTAAAATTATGAGAGGTATAGATAGGGTGGACGGTAACAGTCTTTTCCCCAGGGTAGGGGAGTCCAAAACAAGGGGGCGTAGGCTTAGGGTGAGAGAGGAAAGATTTAAAAAGGACCTGAGGGGCAACTTTTCACAGAAGATGGTGAGTACAGGGAACGAGCTGCCAGAGGAAGTGGTTGAAGCAGGTACAATAGTATCATTTAAGCAGCACTTGGATATATTTATGAAGGGGTGGGGCTTGGAGAGATGGGCTGAAACCAGGAAACTGGGACTAGCAAGGTGGATGCAGACTGGTTGGGCCAAAGGGCCTGTATCCATGTTATATCGCTTTACCACTCCAAGGGATGGGCCCAGCACCTTTCCCCAGACAGAGCTGCTCAGTAGTGTTTCAGCAGGGCAGATCAGAAGAAAGTCGCACCCCTCCCACACCAGTGAACCTCTCTGCCACACCTTGAATAATTGCAACCTTACATTTAAAATGTTTTTTCCTTCAAATCAGTTATCATTTAAGCTGAATGAAGTGCTTTATCATCCCAGATAGCAATAATTAGGCCATAAATATTCCAGTGACCTCAGCCCCAGCTGATACCTTGAGAGGTTGCTGTGCAATGATGAGTAAGAGGTCACGATATGGTGGGTAAAAGTCTGATGTGCATAACACTGCAGCACAGTGCTGGTGGACACAGCTGAAGATAGGGCTCTGTCACAAATAACAGTGGGGTACTGATTGCTTACTGGGGAGGACAGACTGACAGGAGGCATGTCTGACAATAAAAAACACTAATTCAGTACTAATGGGTACTGTGTTACCATAGTATAACATGGGAGTGAAACTAGTGGGCACAGCTTTGTCATTATATATTATGGTACCAGTGGGTGCCAACACTTACTGTGGTCCCACACTGTGATACAGAACCACAACTGCAGAGCAATAGTTTGTCTTGGTACAATAACAGCTGTGTTATAAGTGAGCATAGAAGTGTATGACAATGGCGCAAAGGAGTGGTGGTTACAGGTTTGTCATTGAATTATACGGAGAAGCAGAACTAGTGAGCAAAGCTCTGTATAATCCCCTGCTGGACTCGAGGAGAATGTCATTGCCTTAGCATCAACACACCTTTGACCAAATGTGTTCCATCAGGAAACCCTAGTAACTGAAACTAAAGGGAGAAGTTCTCCACATGCTCGAATCTTGTCCAGAAGATGTATTTGATTGTTGAAAGCCAAACTTCTCAGCCCTTGAACACAACTGCTCCCCAGGCAGTGCTCCAGGTTCAACCATCACCTCCTTCAAAGGCAAGTGGGGAGAAATCACCTTATGTTCACAATGTTCAGTTCCATTTTAACTCATCAGCTAATGAAACAGACCATCTCACATGCAGCAAAATCTAAACACTCAGGCATGGGCCGGTAAATGGCAGGGGACTTCTGCACCAAAGTGTCTGTCAATGTCCATCTCCAAGAAGAGTCATTCAATAGCATTACCATCACTAAATACCTTACTCAAGGTCCAGAAAAATTAATTGCGCTAGTCTCTACCTATCACAGCCACAAGAGCAGGTCATATGCTGGGCATCCTTCAGCAAGTGACTTGCCTTCCAATACCACAAGGCCATCCTACTACCTACAAGGCACAAGTCAGATGTGCATCGGGATAACATTGACTTGCCAGAATGAATGTAACACTGAACAGCTCAACACTATCCAGGACAAAATAGTTCACTTGATCAGCAGCTGGAACACTGACACCCCCCTCCCCTGCCCCCACCAGTAACTATGACTGCAGTGTGTACCATCAGTAACTGCTGGACTACTAAACTGTATCACTTGGAAGGCCATGGAATCATCACTTACATTTTCCCTTGCCATATACCACTCTCACATTTTCACTCCCCGACCTTTCATGGGAAAACTACTGGAATTTATGTACCTGAGCTCAGAACAAACTTCACAACCTGCACTGCAGCAGTTCAAGATGGAGCCTACGGGTACCTCAGAGTTGGGAGGAAAGGTGTTTAAATCATGGCAATGCCAATAATTCCACATCCCATGGATGACAGTATTTGGCAGTGGGATTAGGTGTGACTGTACAACACTGGATTCCATCCTGTTGACATACAACATTGATGGATGCTCAGCATCTCTGATACTGACTTGTTGCTGTATAACAGGTGTGCAGGCCTGGTGGGTACAGGTCTGAAACAGTATACCACTAAGTTATAAATAACTATTAAAATAAAAACTATTTTAAATAAGAGTTTGTAACTATTATATGGTTAGGTAGAATCAATGGTTTTATGAAAGGCATTTTCTGTTTGATATGGCTGGCAAGACCCAAAATACTGTGTTCAGTTTGCTTGCAAAGAAATACTTGACTCAGATGCAGTGCAGCACAAGTCAACTGATTTACAGATTAAGATTGTCCAGAAGAGAAATTAAGGTTGGTCTATACACACAAACTCAGCATTAAGGGGAAATATAGGTGGGTACAGGTGTATCACTAAATACTGCAATGCAGAACTGGCTGCAGGCCATCAGTGGATCACACTGGGGATCCGGTACTGGTGGGTAGAAGTCTGTCACTGCAAAACACTGAAATACTGCCTGGATTGCAGACATCACAGTAACAATGAAGAGGCAGATGCGGGGAAATGACTGTCACATTGTTATAGAGAAATTACACAGCACCGGTGGGCTCCAATTTGACACTGCATAATATTGGGTAAAACTCCACTGAGTATATGCAGTGATGGATCAGAACCCATCAGTACTGTGCGAATATCTCTAACAATGAGAATATAACGTGAGAAATGTTGCACTTTCCACAGGTACTGACCTACAGGTACTGACCTACTGAATGTGTCCAGCATTGTGTTTTTATCCACTGGGTATGGGTATCAGTCTATAGTGAAGTTACAACTGATCCAGCACTACAATGTTCTAATCTCTCAGACATGATACACGAAAGTTAAAATCTAAGTTACCATTGTACTTGAGGATGAGTTAGGAGAAATTATAAATGAGAAAATGAAATGCACAGATTAAAAAATATTTTATCATCTTAAAGACACTGTACTGTAAATACTGGAGAATCAATGGTCTAGTGGGAGCAAGGAATTTAAATTAGTGAAAGTACTGGTGAAATTAATGGGACTGAAAGTCCACTTGGTTTATGCCCCCAGGTTCTAAAACAGGTTGCTACATATAGTAGATAGCAAATGGTCTTGCAAAGTTCACTAGATTCTGGAATGGCCAATACCGGTAGTTAAGAAAGGAGAAATTGAACTTCTGCTCAGTTAGCTAGACATTAGCATCAGGAAAGAGGGCACTTACAACATAATTAGACAGACTCAAATGTATGAAAGGAAAATTCTGAAATATCAAAGTCTTTTTCAATGATGCTAGATGCAAGAAGCAGTGGATGAGAATCAGGATTTCCAAGGGCATCCAATAAAAGTCCACAAAGGGATTTTAGGGTGGGGGTGGGAGAAGAGAGATACAACAAAAGGGGTAATTGGGTATAGGACAGGATTTGGGGCATCCTTGGACATAAAGCACAGCCAAAGGCCACGCTGAACTTGATATCAGAGAACAATTCCACGGGGACTTTGGTCTCCGCCACCAAGGAAAGACAGATCACTCTTCAGACAGATCAAGCAGAATGGTGCTGTACTTGCTGGAGTTTAGAAGAATGAGGTGTCAGCTGATTGGAACAAGAGAAGCCTACTGACAGGCTAGTTCAAAGACAGGTTTCTTTTCCCCCCTTCTCTTATTGGAGTCTGGAAGGGTGGGCATGGGCTCACACAAGATGATCCTTGGAACTTCACATTCCAAGGTCCATGCCTGCTCAGCTGTTGCAGTTGATCAACTTTTGGAATAAAAATATAGACGTTATGAAGATAGGCCTGTTAATTGTATCTTATCAAGTTCCTGATTAAAACACTTTCCAATTGCACAGTTGCTGATAAAGGGCCTATGCGCTATTTTGAGCTGTTCAATTGCTCCAACCATAACAATTTGAATTGCTAATCTTTGAGCTAAGAACTTTCCTTACTCCTTGCTTTAAATTATGAGTTATTCCTAGGGGCCTCACTGGCAGGTAGAAGCATGTTACTGTACAACAACTTCATCCCTAGAGGCTACACATCTTAGAGTATACCACTAAATTCACTGGTAGCTACAGGGCTGTTATATTGTAGCAGTGGAGTTCTTCACTGGTGGGTACAGGCCAGCTATTGTACAACTTAGGGGGACTGTTTGGTTAGCTATAGACCTGACACTATACAACACTGATATCTGGTAGGTACAGGTCTATCACTGAACAACACTGGGATCAAACTGGATGGCCGTTTCTGATAGTGGAAGCAATGCAAGGTAATTATTTGAATACAATTATGCATAGTTTCCTGTGTCCAACACATGAATAGACACATTTTAAGTCATGAAAATAATACCATTCAAATACCAATATTGTAAACGGAGCTCTTATTTTAAACCCCCATGACCACTTGGAAGTGCCGTGATACTACCCAAGCCTGGGAGAATCCAGACTGCATTATCCGTTTTGCACACAGCAGCCAGTTTATATCTGGGGCTTCAGACCCACTGAGTTAGTGCAGGAAAAGGAAAAGCAGAAAAATATCAGCTTGATTCTCCGTCACAACCACCATTCAGTCTGTCGCTGATATGCTATGTGACTGGTCTCCAGTATCCTGAAGGCCAGCTCAGCTTCCACCACCTCGTATCAAATGATGTTTGGCTAGTGTCCCAGAGGGAGCCCCTGTATCCTAGGATCCATCAGTACCTCTGGGACTAATCAGCGAGGCTGCAGCTGGTGACTGTAGTAGAACCCTTCAGCACAATGCTGCTCCCTTTATACCATGTTCCTGGGCATCAACATCTGAGGATCTATCCTGAGCCCAACACAGATGCAATCACAAAGGCAGTACACCAGTGGCTCTACATCACTGGGAGTTTGAGATTTGGTACGTCACCAAAGACTTTCAAATTTCTATAGATGTACGGTGGAGAGCATTCTGACTGGTTGCATTACAGCCTGGTAATGGAGGCTCCAATGCACAGGATCGCAAAAGGCTGCAGAGGGTTGTAGACTCAGCCAGCTCCGTCACGGGCACAACCCTCCCCACCGTCAAGGACATCAAGAGGCAGTGCCTCAAGAAGGCAGCATCCATCACCAAGGACTCATCATCTGGGACATGCCCTCTTCTCATTACTACCATCAAGGTGGTGGTACAGGAACCTGAAGACCCACACTCAACGATTCAGGAACAGCTTCTTCCCCTCTGCCATCAGATTTCTGAACGATCCATGAACACTACCTCATTATTCCTTTTTCTCGTGCACTATTTATTTATCTTTGCAATAATTTATAGTAATTTTATGTCTTTGCACTTGTACTGCTGCCGCAAAACGACAAATTTCACGTCATAAGTCAGTGATAATAAATCTGATTCTAACCATCTGAAATGTGGAAATACCCACAGCCCTTTACTCCAGGACCCAGAGCTCCAGTGACAACTTCTACAGTGCAGGCATTTGCCGAAGCTCAGTGACAACACAGTCCCATGTCAGGAGGGTGTGGGTACAAACCCCACTTCAGAGATTTGACTTCACTTTTTTAAAAAATCTCACTCACAGGCTGTGGATGTCATTGGAAGGTAATATATTGGCACAGAGAATAAATGGGACATTTTCAGATCTTAATCTATAATAAGTGGTATGCTATAAAGATCTCTGCTAGACCCTCAAGTATATGCATTCAATACGATGATTCAAAAGGACCGTGTATTGTGGCCAAATTTGCTGATGATATAAAGATGGGTGGGCTAACAAGTTGAGAGTTCAGAAAGAGACCACAAAGCTCTATGGATGGACACATTAAGTGAGTGGGCAAGAAGCTGGCACAGACAGCTATAATGTTTGAAAATGAGAAGTGACCCAGTTTTGAAGGAAGAGTTAAAAGCACATTATTTAAATGGAGTGAGGCTACAAAGTGTCACAATACAAAGGGGATCATCGTGCATGAAATAAAAAAGGTTAGCAAGCAAACGTTGGGAAGGCTCTTGGAACGTTGGCCTTTATTGTAAGGGGTATGAAATACAAAAGTGGGTAAGTTTTGATTCAACTTTAGAGAGTGCTGGTGAGGCTGCATCTGGAGCAGTTTTGGTTTCCATATTTGAGATATTCTTGCATTGGAGGCAGTGCAGAGAAGGTTCACCAGGTTGATTCTAGGATGAAGGGATTGATGTGCAAGAGTTGAGTTTATCGGAGCATGGAAAGAAGGGGGTAATCTGACTGAAACACAAGGTAATGGGGGATGGTCCATGGATGTTCCCCTAGTGGGGGTAAGCATTTTGTTTTACCTACATTCCCATCAACCACCCCCCCCCCCCCCCCGATTCTACCACTCAGCCATACACTAGAGATGATTTACAGCAACCAGTTAACCCACCAACCGTCACAACTTTAGGACATGGAAGGAAACCATAGATCCCCGAGGAAACCCACACAGTCACGGGGAGAATGTGTAAACTCCACACAGACGACGCTGAAGGTCAGGACTGAACCCAGCAGCAACTCTGCTCACAGCATCACTGTGCAGCCCATTTGTTATTCAGTGCCACCACTGCAGAAACCAGCTGGTTTGTAATTCCACATTTTGTCACCTGAATTTAAATTGTCACCTGCTATTGTTCTTTTACTCATCATCTGGGTATCACTGCCCCCCAATTTTGGACCCACCACTGCAGTGTTTAACTTGAGATATTAAACCAAGGCCTCAAATTGACATGACAAATACCATGCACTATTTCAAAGCACAGGGAACTCTTCCCACACATCCTCAGCCAAATAGTTCTCTCTCAATCAACAACACTAAAACTAATTATCTGTCCATTAACACAGTGGTTGTGAAATGTTACCATGTTCACTGACTGCATTTCTTGCATTATTAAGTGTTCGCTGTCTATCCTGTACTTCCTGATGCTCCGGGTGAGAGGGGTGCTCTACAGAGACTCGTTCATAAAACCCAAACAGGTACCAACACCCCGAACACTGAACCCCACCTGTGACTGTGGAGACAGACTCCTCGTATCCACTGTGATACGGTATCAGTCGGTTGTTGACAAAATGCACCGAGTTTCGGAGGCCGTGTGTGTGGGTGCGGATTCAATGCCCGCCTTCCCACCCAACCAAGTGTACCTTCACTGCGGTGTGAGGGAGGAAGAGTAGGGAGGGTTCGATTCCCCGCCGCGACACTGAGCGGAACAATAGAGAGTGTGGGGCAGCTCCCGCCGCGGCTCCGCGCACTGTAGCCGCTCTCGCCGGCGCTGGGACCGGCGGGATACACCCCACCCTCCACACCTCCCCCCCCCCCCCGACACACACTCTCCATTCCCGGACCACTGACCAACAGTAACCCCCCCCCCCTCCACCCCCACACCACAGTACCGGGCGATTTGTTGCACCGCTCTGTCCACCCCCTCTCCCGGAGCTGAACCCCCCCCCCCACCCAATCCCCGAACCTACCCCTCGGCAGGAACCCCCTACCCCTGGAGATCACCATCCCCCTCTCCCACCCTCAGGCTGAACAACTCGCCACCCCCGGGTGGACCGTCGCCCTCTCCCAACCCCCCAGGTGGATCCTCTCCCCTCTCCCCCCCCCCACCCCACCCCCGGGAGGAATCACCCACTCCCCGGGCGGACCCTCCCCTCTTCCCCCACCCCCCGGGCGGACCCTCCCCTCTTCCCCCACCCCCCGGGAGGAATCACCCACTCCCCGGGCGGACCCTCCCCTCTTCTCCCACCCCCCGGGAGGAATCACCCACCCCCCGGGCGGACCCTCCCCTCTCCACTCACTCTGGACCTCGAACTTGCGGATGATGGTGTCCAGGTAGGTGTTCTGAGGCGCGACGTGGCCCCGGCGGACCGGCATGGTGTCGGCGAGCCGGCCTCTGCTGCCGCCGCCGCCGCTTCAGCCCAGGAAGCCGGCCTCCTCCCGCAGCTCCATCGCCGCCGCCCACGGCACACACACTCCCTCCCTCCCTCCGGCTCCGTCAGCACGGCACCCGGCTCCCGGGAAAACCCAGCACCATCCGCCGCCGCCCGGTGCCGGGAGCTGGTCCGCACGCACTGGCCGCTCCGCAGACGGTGCCGGAGATGCTGCGGCTCCCACTCCCCGCCCGCACCGCAGCAGGACTGGGCTGCGCTCCCACATCGGCTGCCTGGATCCGCCTCTCTCCCCCCCCCCGCCCGCCTGCTGTCGCGGGTGCGATTGATCGGCCGGGGAGGAAGTTCCGTGACGAATGCAAATAGATTACTTGTGAAACTCGTGCTGAATTCCGAGTCCATGATCTCCACAGAATGCTGGATGAGGGTCAGATGGAGGTCGCACCAACTCCTTGGATGAGCTTAAAGGGGGGCAGCCCACCCGGAGAGCAGTGTGTCATCCCCTGTGCAAGTTTGCAGACATATGGCGAGGTGTAGGGATGGTTTTTAAATGGACATTACCCTGTGTCCACAGCGTGAAATCCCCGCTCACACCCTCAAGAAGACAATCCTTCACCCAGGACTGTTGATGAAAACAGCTCCACTTTAATTTTTTCCAAACGAGGGGGAGCTTGGAACGTGTCTAAATTTACACATGTTTAAAAATAAATTGCTCCACTGCACATTGTGCGCTTGAGGTAGGGATACTGAGGATTGGAATGTTTCCCGGCTCATCTGTAGTGACAGCATCAAACGCGAGCTACAACAGGCCGGTTGCGGTGTAAAATCCCCCAACAATGCCGAGTCAAACAGCGAGGACAGGTACAGAAAGGTTCACGTAGTGCTCAGTTCCCTTGGCACCGCCACATCAAACACTCAGAGCATCAAAAAGGATTAAAAATCAGTAAAGACCCTTTCTTATCAAACGCTCCCCAGAGGTGTTAACACAAGGTAGATGCTGAATCAAGTTCCATTCTGTTGTGTCTTCGAACACTCCCGGGAGCAGCACGGAATGAGTTAGATGCAGAATAAAACAAGTTATTTCGGCAAACACAAACACACTCTCGCAAAGGGGAAATCGTATGGATTGGATATAGATAGTAAAATGTTGTTATAAAACTCCAAGTAAATCTGGACGAGGGTTCTTTCAGAGTAAAAATCTACATCAAATTATCCATGTATACCACAGCTTGGGTAAATAGAAGCATCTTTCACACAACCCCTCAATGTTTTGGTACTTGCTTTAAAGTGCCCTGGTCCCTTGTGAAATACTCCAGTTGTGGTCTGAACGATGGGAACCCACAGCAGATCAGGCAGCATCTGTGGAAAGAAGATGATGTTTCAGATCAAAGACCTTTCATCAGAACAAATTAGCGTTAAGTTGCAGAGAAAGTGGGAGAAGGTTAGACCGGACATAGGGAATATCTAGTAGGGTGACCGTGGAGGTAAACTGTCGAAGTATTTGGTTGATGGGTTAGTGAGAGCAGTCCGAGGAAGCAGCACCAATGACAGGTGGCAGTGTCCTTTAAGGATCAAGTCCTACAAAGGTCTAAACTTGAATAGATATTTTGCTGCGATTGTCAGCTCTGGCTCCACTGGTGGCATTCCAATTCAAGAGAAGATAGTGCATTCAAGCCTCCCTCCAAAGACTTGACCATGACATTGCAGTGTTTGCCTGTGCCTTTTCCTTGAGCCATGCACCTGTCGGACAAGGTGTTGAACCAAAGCCCATGAGCTTCCTGCAGAGACGGTTGTCAGTACTTGGGTGTGTGATGGTTGGCTCAGATTTGGTGAGACAAAGGGCAGGTTTCCATGTTGTGTGACCTACAACTAAGGAATGTAACAGCTGTGGAGTGCAGAGCTGTAGGGAATGCCCAGGCAAGGCCATGGGAGGGAAAAGCCAGCCGATGTCACGGATGGATGACCTACAGCAGCACCGACCAGTTCTGACATCGACAGAAAGCGAGTTACCTGAATCTGTGGAATTCAACATATCCAAAAGGCTGCAACATGCCCTTTGGTACTGGTATTGGTATTGGTTTATTATTGCCACTTATACCGAGGTACAGTGAAAAATTTGTCTTGCATACTGATTGTACAGGTCAATTCATTACACAGTGAAGTTATATTGAGTTAGGACAGAGTGCATTGAGGTAGTACAGGTAAAAACAATAACAGTACAGAATGAAGTGTCACAGCTACAGAGAAAGTGCAGTGCAATAAGGTGCAAGGTCACAACAAGGTAGATCATGAGGTCAGAATCCATCTCATCGAACCATTCAATAGTCTTATCACAGTGGGATAGAAGCCATCCTTAAGCCTGGTGGTATGTGCCCTCAGGCTCATGTGCCCTTTGGATTTGTATCATATTTCACAGCTTCAGGTCAGGTTCTGTTCCTCATGGCTACACTGGGCCTCATTATTGCAGGGCACAAGGCCACAGACGGAGGGCAGAGTGGGAGTAGAATGGCCAGTTAAAGTGGCAGGAAACTAGAAACTTGGGTGTCCAGTGGAGAGAACACTGGTGCTCCGCAGTGGCTGTGAAGTGTTTGGTTTCTCCAGGGTAGAGGAGGCCACATTGTGGACACTGAATGTGGTGCACTAGCTTGGAAGTGCAGGTGAATCACCACTTCACCTGTAATACCAGAGGGTGGACAGTGATGTTCCTTCATCCTATCCAATCCTCCCCATTCTCTCTGCAACATAAAACTAACTCATTTTCTTTCCCAGATCTGACAAAGGATGATCAATCTGAATCAAATTGTTTCTCTTTCCACAAATGCTGCCTGACCTGAGTATTTTCAGCATTTTCTGATTTTTATTTTATCTTTGCATGGTCTAAATAATGTTTTGTGCAAGTTTGGCAGAATATCTCCATTTTTGTAGTCCAAGTCTCTTTTCATGTAGCTGCATTGACTGCCCTCTCACAGTGCGCCACTTTCCAAGTTTCAAGGTCCATCTCCTCCTCCATATCCTTTTGGACTGTATTAACATTTGGTCCATCTAATTCACGGATAGAAAACGTTGAGGGATATGGGCCAAACACAGGCAAATGGGACTAGCTTAGATGGGAATCTTGGTCAGTATGGACCAGTTGGGCTGAAGGGCCTGTTTCTGTGCTGTATGACTATCTAGTTTCTCCTTATTCCTTAAGCTGAAGTATATCACTTCACACATCCATTAAGATTCATTCATTTGTTCTTCTAAAATATTTATAAACCCATTATAATCTATTGCAATATTATCCCACTTCCAAGTTGTGTGGTTTGCAAATTTTAACATTTAACCCTCTTCCTCCCCACCCTCCCACCTCTCTCTACCTCAAATACACATATCCACCAACAAAGACAAAGGTGCAGGAGAACATCACCCCTTGAGGCTCTCTTCCCCCTACCCCACATCACATGCCAGCTAACTTGGCAATACATCTCTGTTCCTTCATCACTGCTGGATCCAAATCCCAGATCTCCCTCCCCAACAGCACTGTGGCAGTACCTTCACCAGAGGGACTGCAGCCATTCAAGGCAGTCATTCACTACCACCTTTATGGCAGTTAGCAACAGGCAATAGATCAGTGTCAGCGACCTCCAGATCCTGAAAAAAATAATCCAAGTCATTAACATCAAAAACAATGGTCCCAGCACAGAGTCCCCTGGAGCCCCACTGCTGACCCTCCTCCAGTACAAGTATCTGTTTACTATATCTCTGCTCTGTCAATGAGCCAATATTTTTTTCAAAAATCCATGCTGACGCTGGCTCCTTTATTCCAAGGTCCTCAATTTTGCCAACCAGCTTTGTGTGGGACTTTATTAAAAACCTAATGAAAATTCATATAGACAATATCTACCACAATCCTTTCATTAACCTTCTGTTACCTCAATATATGGAACTGGTTCAGTTAAACATGATGATTTTTCTTTTATAACTAGTTGCTTATGCTGATTCTTTAACTCAAGTTTCTCCACATTTTTCCTCTCAATTACCATTTCTAAAAACTACCCCAGAAACTTGCACCCTTTTCGGACAAGGGGGCACATTTGCCATGTTCCAGTCCTCTGGCACCTCTCCTGTATCTGGGGAGGACTGGGACATTACGACAAGCGTTTTTGCAACCTCCAACCTCCATCCCACCCCCCTCAGCAACAGGTCTACCTGTGACTTCTGGTACCTTCTCCCCATCCATTCTTTGCAGACTCCCTTTCTGCTGAGGTGTTTGCAGCATCCGCTCCCAAGATACTAATCAAGTATTCCAGCAAGGTCCTCTAATCATAGATTATCCCATTTCCCCCATCACTTCTACCCCAACTCCTGCTATCCAATAAACTATACTGATACCTTTTGGATTCCTCTTTAGACTGACCACATTGTTCTCATGTTCTGTCTTTGCAAGGCTTATCTCCCCTTTCACCTACCCTCTTAATCTACTATGTTCAGCCTGGTTCACCTCAGCTGCACCATATACCCTGTATTTCATTATAATCTCCACACCCTACAGCACACCACTCAGTTGCCTCAAATGCCACATTGAAAGAGAAGACAGGCCATTTGGCACAATATTCAGACCCAGCAAAGTTGCTCTCAGACCCGTTTACCTTAAAGCCCTCTTCAAAAATACATAGGAACCATTGTCTGGATTGGGAGAGCTATCCCACAGACTAGATGTCCTCACAGAATTATATCTCACAGAAAGTGTGCCACATTCCTGCATCACAGTCGCTGAGTAAGTCTGGTCCCAGTGGCAGGACACCCACCAGACAGGGTGACACACAGGCTGGAGGGTGCAGCCCTGGGAGTCCTCAATATCGACTGCAGACCCCATGAAGTCTCAAAGCATCAGGGGAAACCTCCTCCTGATTACTGTCAGCTGAGAAATCGGTGCTCTTCCACATTGAACAACACTTAGAAGCAGTGAGAATTGCAAGGGCACAGAAGGTACCTGGTGGAGACTTCATTGTCCATCACCAAAGGGTGGCTTGGTAACACCCACAGACCAGTCCCTGCAGGATGTGGTTGTCAAACTAGGTCTGTAGCAGACAGACAGTGAACCAACATGAGGGGTAAACCTATTTACTCTCATCCTCGCCAATCTACCTGTGGCAGCTGCATCCAGCTATGCCGGCATTTGTAGGATTGGCCACTGTGGAGACAGTCTTCACATTGAGAACATGTCATCAGTTGGCACAACTGTTGTGTTAATGACAAGGATGAAGCATTTACACCCATGGTATGTGGTGTTGAGCACATTGCTTGTTTTTTGATTTATATAAATGACCTAAACCTTGGGGGTGCAGGCCATAATTTCTAGCTTTGTGGATGATAAAACTTGCAAACTGAGGATAGCAATAGATTTCAGCAGCATGAAACCAGGTTGGTGGAGAAGGCAGTCACATGACAGATGAGGTTTAATGCAGAGAAACGCGAGATGATGCATTTTGAAAGGAAGGATGAGGGGCAGTGTAAAACAAGGATGCAGTTCTAAAGGGGTGCAGCAGCAGAGAGACCTGGGGTAAGGGTGTACATTGCATCGACAGGGGCAGGGCAGTTGGAGGAAGCGGTTAATAAGAATTGTGTACACCTTTTCAATAGCGGCATGAAGTATAAAAGCAGGGAAGACATACTAAACCTTTATAAAAGCTCTGGTCCGGCCTCAACTTGTATATTGTATCCAAATTCTGATTACATAACAGGAAGGATGCAGGGACATTAGAGATGGTGTGGGAAAGATTGAGGAGGATAATTCCTGGGATGAGGGACCACAGTTACAAGGATAGACTGGGGAACTCGAGACTGTTTCCTTTAATGAGAAGGGGCATAAGTAGGGTAAATGCACTCAGTCTTCTTTCCAGGATTGGGGTCTCAAGAACTCGAGGGCATTGGTTTAAGGCAAGAGGGGAAAAGTTTAATAGGAACTTGAAGTGCAACTTTTTTTAAACATATACACACAAAGAGTGGTATGTATGTGGGATGAGCTGCCAGAGGAAGTAGGTACAGTACCAACATTTAAAAGATAGTTGGACAGGTATAGAGATTGGAAAGGTTTAGAAGTATATGGACCAAATGTTGGCAAATGGGACTTGCTTGGATGGGGCATCTTTGTTAGTATGGACAAATTGGGCCGAAGGGCCTGTTTCCATGCTGAGGGGAGATTTGATAGAAGCATATAAAATAACTAGGGGTCTGGACAGAGGATAGTGGGAGGCTGTTCCCATCAGCAGAGGGAACTAGGACTACAGGTCTCAGATAGAAAATAAAGAGGAAGGGAGTTCAGAGTGATACAAGGAGTTTTATTTTAAAAAAAAGAATGCAGTTGGAATCTGGAGCACGTGTCTGCAGATGGGGTGGAGGCAGGTTCTGTTGTGGCCTTTAAGAGGGAACTGGATAAATATATTGTGAGGAAAAACGTACAAGGCTAAGAGAAGGGACAGGGCTGGAACTAGCGAGTTGCTCTGGTAGAGAGCCAGCATGGACACAATGGGCCAAATGGCCTCCACCCATGCTGTGACCATTATGACAGAATGGGCAAGTGTGCGTGCTGCTACAAAAGCTAACGTATAAACTTCTGTGTGACGTATAACCAGCATCTGCAGAATTTCTTGTGTCTCTGTGTAAACTTCTGTGTCACCCTGGCATGATTATATTATCAACGTGACCCAGTGCACATACTCTATTCCAGTGGGTCAGCATGGCATGCCTTTCCACTCAGTGGCTCAATTTGCTCAGGGGCTGTGGGTCAATCTCATGGATGCCCATTAACTACACTTGGTTCAAAGCTGTCTTGATGTCAGGACCAGTCACTCTCACCTCTGGCATTCAGCTCTTTGACCCAATTTTGGACCACACTTTTGAGGTCTGGAACCAAGTGGCCCTGGTGAAACCCAAACCATACATCAGTGAACAGATTATGATTAAGTGCTGCTTGATGGCACTATTGATGGCAGCTTCCATCATTGTGCCGCTGACTGAGAGCAAACTGATTGGGCGGTAATGAGCTGGATTGATTTGTCCTGCCTTTTGTGAACAGGATATACTTGGGCCATTTTCTACATTGTGAGGTAGATGCCAATGTTGTTACAGTACGTTCCACAGAGCTCAGTACTTGGTCCATTGTCTTTTGTGATGCACACTAGTGATTTGGGCTGAAATAGAAGGCACTGTAACAAAGTTTGCAGATTGTGGGAAAAATTGACATTGGTTGACACAGAGGAAGAATCTGAAGAAATGTGGTCATGAATTTGGGGAGGTGCAACAAGGCAAAGAAATGTAAGTAATTGACAGAGCCTTTGACCGCCAACTCCCACACCTCTGGTCTCAACCCCCGTCCTCCCAGAGCAAGGATAGAAATCCCCCGGTCCTCCCTCCCTATTGTCTCTGCGTTCAGTGGATCATTCCTGCACAATTTCTGCCACCACTGAGATTCATCCACCAGACTCACATTTCCTCTGCCCACAATTCCAAAGAGGCCATGCCCTCCACAGTCTTCCATCTCCATCAACCATTACCTTCCCATGCAGACGTAAGAAATGGACCTCCTGCCTTTCTAGCTCCAGAGGCTTGGTCCTTCCAGGAGCAACAGTGCTGGAGGTGGGATTAGGCTGGGTCTCTTTCGATCAGCACAGATATAATGGGCTTCCTTCTGCAGTATAAATAGTGTTTGATTCCATGATATCTGCTTGCCTCAATTCTCAATCTGCTTACATAAAACAAGATGCTAGAGGAATTCAACAGTTCAGGCCACAGATGCTGCCTGACCCACTCAGTTCCTCCAGCATCTTGGTTTTTTTTAAGATTCCAGCATCTGTAGTCTCTTCTGTCTCAATCTGCTTGGCCTGTCCCATGCCTGCAGGCAAGGAGAAGAATCTAGGTGAATCCTCCTGTGCATTACCAAGGAGTTCTATACTTTTTGTTTTGCAGTGTTCAGATCAAATGATAATTCAAGATTCCACCTTCCCGATCAGCTAAACATTAAGTGGTGCAAGGGCCCATTAGGGAACACACCAGAAATATCCTCCTTCACACAACAGCAGGAAAGTCAGAGCTGGAGCAGTGTTACAACAGTTCTTGGAATCTTTCTGGGTACAATGTCAGTGGCCACCGATCAGGTGTTTGAATTGATGTCCAATGAAACCTTATGAGGAGAGATCTGGATTCTCATACACAAAGCCCAGGATGGAACCCCCTTGTCCATGAACTGTGGATATTGCTTAAATCAAGTAGCTACTTTGGACAAACATTCTCATAATGCATTAGGATCACGCAGGAGAATAGATCATAACGGTAGTGACATGGTGGTTAAGTTACCAGACTAGTGATCTACCAACAATACAGAGGGAACAGCTGAGTGAGATTCCACAGTGTTCCCAGACATGAATGCAAAACCAGGAAGGTCAAGCAGAAAGCCTCCAAGTATTTTGAACTTTAATTTCTAGGCTGGAAACAGCATTTAGCTGAATGCTGGTACAGCAAACTGGACAACTGGTAAGTTAACAAGATCCAGTGGTTAGAATAGATGCAGTCTCATGCTGTTACAAGCTGGCAGTTAAATTAGCTATGGCCTTAGACTGTAACCTGACCAGCAGTTAGAATGACTGTAGTCAGAGAGATATACAGCATGGAAATAGGCACTTCAGCCCACTGAGTCCGTGCTGAACATTAATCACCCATTTCTACTAATCCTACAGTAATCTCACATTTGGTTCTCCCCACATTCTCATCAACTCCCCCCCAGATTCTACCCCTCACCTCCACACTTGGGACAATTTACAGCAGCAGTTAACCTACCAAAGTGTTTTCAGATTAGGCTCTGAAGCTACATAGTCAGCAGAAACCATGGAGAAACAATACCATTGCTCACTCATAGAAATAGGATCAGCCATAGTGTGCTTGGGTAGGGCTTGGAACCTAACTGTTTCCTTACCCGGATGGGAGCACAGTCAGAGCAGCAGGGAAGGGTGAACAGGATATCTCCAGGTTAAGTGAAGAAGTCAACTGGTTATCTTTTACCTTCTGCTCACCAGTGGCAGTGAGTCATACTTTTTAGAGTCAATTAGCCTTATGCCTGAAATAATTGAGGAACAGCATCCCAAGAGCTCAACAATGCCTTCAGGAGCAAGCTGAAGTATTTAACATTCTGAATCATATAAGACAAAGAATCTGAAGTCAATGAAACATTATTGAATCGGGGGGTTAGACAGCATTTCCTTATTTTCTGGCAAAAAATATTTCCTGGTGTCAACTCCAAGACAGTCAGCCACATTAAACCCATGTCCTTCAGAATACAAAATCTTCAAACTGCTCTCATTTTGAAATCCTTTTGCCTTCTCCTTAATGGACAACAGCCCCAGCATCCACAATACCACCAGCCTGCTCCACAGCCAGGAAGTCCTTCCCAGAACCTTGTACAACATGGTAAAAGCTTCTCACTAACTCATATCAAGAAATCCCTCTCACACTGACTGGAACACTCTGAACTAAAGGTTAATCTTCAAAACCCCTCTGTGAGCAACACAGAGAGTTTAAAAAAAAGCAAGGACTTGCATTATTTAGCACCTTTCATGACCTTCAACTGTGAATTAAATACTTTTGAAGCATTTTTTCACTTAAGAGCACCAAGTGCATTTAGCAGAAATCTAGCACCACAGACAAAGCATCATTTCACTGTGTGTTTCAATGTCCATGTGACTAACGAAGAAATCTTATATTTTCTTATCTTATTTCCTCAACACTGCACCAAGTGCACCAGGCAGGATATTCTGCTCACACTACTGTTGTAGCCTTGAACCCAAAACCTTCCAATTTGGAGCCAAAATTTCACCTATTGAACCAGAACTAACACCTTGTAATTGTATGGAGACACTTCTATTTCTCACTTTGCTTCCAGCAGTCTCAATGTACCCAGAAAAAACGTGGCTTCAAGTACTCCAGCCCCTAGAAATCAGACAATAGATACAGCAGTTTCTGGAGCACAGGGGGACTGTGAATATTGTAGCTGTCATTATCAATCGGTGAGGTAGACTATCAGGAAGCAATGGTTGTAGCTTGGACGTGGATAGTCAGCGGGAGACCAATGACAAGACACTAACCAGTACCACCTCTACACAACACAGGATAGCTTCTCCGGACCCACTGCTGACAGCCTATCCTTCACTCTGTGACCCTTTCGTTGCAAGTCATGTATAGTACTAATAAACCCTTATGCCAAGTGACTCAATATAGCCTGCTAATATGTAAAACCAAAACAGAAGTGTCAATTTTGTAAAGCTGTGATGTTTTTCAATGTATTAATAAAACAGTAAAAAGGCCTCGTTGACAAAATCCAAGCTGTGTTTAACAGTGAAACATTCAATTTATGTGCATTCAGTGCACGTAGGCTCTCAGAGTGACAGGATCCATCATCAACGATGCTATCAAGCAGCACTCACTCACCAATGCTCAGTTTGGGTTTCACCAGGCCCAGTTAACCCCAGACCTTTGGAATCGGTGTTCCCACAGTTGAGTTGACCTATAAAAGTGAATACCTGACTATCTAACTCACTCACTCACTCAGGGGCTGAGAACGCAAGCTTGTGGGGCACCAGTGTTGAGGATAATTGTAGTAGACGTATTGTCAAGGATCCAGTTGCAAAGGGAGGTGTTGAGTCCCGGGTCTAGGAGTTTGGAGATGAGTTTGCTTGGAATTATGGCATTGAAGGTGGAGCTGTAACCAATAAATAGGAGTCTGAGATAGGTGCCTTTGTTATCCAAATGTTCCAGAGATGAGCGCAGGGCCAGGGAGGTGACATCCGCTGTGGACCTATTTCAGTGGTAGGCAAATTGCAGTGGGTCAAGGTTGTCTGGGAGGCTGGAGTTGATGCATGCCTCTCGAAGCACTTCATGATGGTGGATGTCAGAGTCACTGGGTGGTAGTCAATCAGGCACATTATCTTATTTTTCTTTGCCACTGGAATGACAGTGGTCTTCTTAAAGCAGGTGGGAACCTCAGATTGAAATAAGGAGAGGTTAAAGATGTCTGCAAATACCCCCACCAGCTGATACCTGCAGGATCTGAGGACACAGCCAGGGACTCCATCCAGGCCAGTCACATTCCATGGGTTCACTCTCAGGAAGGCTGGTCTGATGTCTGCAACAGTGACTGTGGGTACAGATGTGTCGGAGGCTGTCAGGGCAGGTAGTGTCATTTCATTGCCCTTCATTGTTCAAAACATGCATAGAATGCACTAACTGTAACAGGTACTCGTTTAGATAGGATAAACTTAATGAAATAATATACATTCGCCCCTCACTCACTGAAGCCTGCACTGAGACTGCTGCACTCAGCTCTGTTGTGATAAATCACTGGTGTGGACGACTACACCTGCAGGAGGTGTGTCAGGTTGGGCCAGCTTTAGGAGCTTGAACATTGGCTGGAAGTACCAAGGTGCATCCCCAGCTGAAAGTCATGTGGATAGCATGTTTTTAAGAGGTGGTCACCCAACAGCTTACGTTGTTCAGAGAAGGAATGGGTGACAACTAGGCAGAGGAAAGGAGGTGGGCAGGGAGTCAAAGAAACCTCAGGGGGCATCTCGTTTCAAAACAGTTTTTGCCGTGTTGGAAAACGGTGGGGTAAATGTATCTCTGAAACCAGCCACAGCCAAGGAGTGGCTCAGCTGTACAAGGTACAAGTGACAATAATAAACCTATCCTGATACCAATACTTGCCCAGTTACATTCCTTAAGGTGGGGTCCAGTACTTTCTCTGTGCTGGCTCAAGAAGTTCTCAAGGATGTACTTTAAAAGTACAGTCAGTCTAATTCTTTCATGCTAAGGTGATCTCAGTTAATTTTGGGGAAATTGAAATCCCCTCCCACTGTAATTATTCCTCAGTGATCTGTCTACATATGTGCTCCTCTGTCTCCCACTGCCGTAGGTCTGTAGTATACCCTCAACAAAGTGATCACCTTTTTATTCCTCTACCCATGCAAGTGTCATTTGTAGAGTCTTCTAGGGAATCCTCCTTCATTACTGCACTGATGGTCTCCTAAATCAATATTGCAATGCCCCCTCTTTTACAACCGCCCTCCCCCTCACAGCACAAGGAGTGGCTCAGCTGTACAAGGGGGTAATAGCAACAGTCCAAGGGCGGGAGACTCAGTATTGGGGGGAACATACAGGCATTTCTGCCCCCGTAGGTGTGAATCCAAGATGGTGTGTTCCCTCCCTGGTGTCAGGGTCAAGAATGTCACAGAACGGTTGCAGGAAATTCTAAACAGAAGGGGTAACCAGCCAGAGGTTGTGTTTCACATTGGTGTTAACAACATAAGTAAAAAGAGAACAAGGTCCTGCTCCGTAGGTTTAGGGAGCAAGGTAGCAGATGAAAGATGAAGGACCTCAAGGTTGTAATCTCTGGATTACTTCCAGTGCCATGTGCTACTGTCTATGGGAATAGGAGGATCTGTCAGATGAATGTGTGGCTCATGGAATGGAGTAGGAGGGAGGTCTTCAGACTTCTGGATCACTGGACCAATTTCTGGGGAAGGTAGGACCTGTGCAATCTGCATGGTTTGCACCTGAACTGAAACAGGTCCAATATCCTTGCCAGAAAGTTTGCCTGTGCTGTTAGGAGAGTTTGAACTAATTTGGGAGGGGATGAGACACAGTAGATGTACAGTTGGGGGAAAGGCGCAGTCAGATAGAGAAGGAAAACTAAGCCAGTCCAGTAGGCAGAGCAGATATGGGCATGATTAGCACACAGGAGAAATGCAAGGCTAAAATGCATCTATTTTAATGAAAAGGAATCTGACAAATAAGTCAGAAGAACTTAAGAGTTCACATCAGCACGTGGGAAGATGATATTGTTGCAATCAGAGGGATGATTGCATAGTTAAGGAAGGGCAGGGCTGACAACTCAACATTCCATGGTATAAAATATTCAGCCATGATGGGGGAGGGTGGTTGTAAAAGAGGGGGCATTGCAATATTGATTTAGGAGACCATCAGTGCAGTAATGAAGGAGGATTCCCTAGAAGACTCTACAAATGACACTTGCATGGATAGAGGAATAAAAAGGTGATCACTTTGTTGAGGGTATACTACAGACCTACGGCAGTGGGAGACAGAGGAGCACATATGTAGACAGATCACTGAGGAATAATTACAGTGGGAGGGGATTTCAACTTCCCCAAAATTAACTGAGATCACCTTAGCATGAAAGAATTAGACTGATTGAATTTTTAAAGTACATCCTTGAGAACTTCTTGAGCCAGCACAGAGAAAGTACTGGACCCCACCTTAAGGAATGTAACTGGGCAAGTATTGGTATCGGGATTGGTTTATTATTTTCACTTGTACCAAGGTACAGTGAAAAACTTGTCTTGCATACCGATCGTAAAGATCAATTCATTACACAGCGCATTGAGGTAGTACAGTGTAAAAACAATAACAGAATACAGAGTAAAGTGTCACAGCTACAGGCAAGGGCATTGCAGGTAGACAATAAGGTGCAAGGTCAAACAAGGTAGATTGAGGTCAAGAGTCCATCTCATCGTATAAAGGAACTGTTCAATTGTCTTATCACTGTGGGATAGAAGCTGTCCTTGAGCCTGGTGGTATGTGCCTTGAGGCTCCTGTATCTTCTGCCTGATGGGAGAGGAGGGAAGAGAGAAAGACCCAGGTGGTGGGGTCTTTGATTATGCTGGCTGCTTCACCAAGACAACGAGAGGTATAGACAGAGTCCATGGAGGGAAGGCTGGTTTCTGCGATGCGCTGGGCTGTGTCCACAACTCTCTGCAGTTTCTTGTGGTCCTGGCCAGAGCAGTTGCTGTACCAAGCCGTGATGCATCCAGATAGGATGCTTCCTATGGTGCATCGATAAAAGTTGGTGAGTGTCAAAGGGGACATGCCGAATTTCTTTAGCCTCCTGAGGAAGAAGAGGCACTGGTAAGCTTTTTTGGCTGTGGCATCTATATGTCAGTGGGTGAAGATTTTGTCGATATTGACCATAAATCTAAGTTTCAAGGTAGTTAAGGAAAGGGATAAGGATGATCTAGAAAATAAGGCCCTGAATTGGTGTTTTGGGGTTGGGGAGTCAGGGGGAAAGAGGAGGCCAATGTCAAAATATCACAAGACAGGAATTGGGAAGAGTAAACTGGGAGCAGTGACTTGCAGGTAAATCTACACCTGGCAAGTGGGAGTCATTTAAAAGCGAAATGATCAGAGTTCAGGCCAAGTGTTCCTCCAAGGGTGAAATGTAGGGATGTTCACAAGATTACAGAAAATCCCAAAGCATTCTATAAGTACATTAGGGGCAAGAGTGTAACCAGGGGAAGGGTAGGGTTCATTAGGGAACAGAAGGACAATCTGAGTGTGAGGTCAGAGGATGTAAGTGGACGACTTAAAATAAATACTTCTCAAATGCAGTCACTAATGAAGGCATTGTTCTTGGAGAATTCGGAGGTGGGGGAATGGAGAAGACAGTGAAATTCTAGAATATAATTAAATTACATGTCACATGAGGTTTAAAGATGGATAAATCCCCAGGACCTGATGAAATCTATTCCAGGCTGTTATGGGAGGGAGGGAAGCGAAGAGATTGCTGGGGCACTGATGGAGATTTTTTAAATATTTGCTGGCCGCAAACGTGGTGCAGATAACTGGAAGACAACCAATGTGGCAACATTATTCAAGGAAGGGCAGTAGAGATGAACCGGGTAATTACAGGCTGGCTGAGTCTAATGTCGGTGGAAGGGAAAATGGGAAAAAAATCTGAAGGACAGGATTAACCTACACTTGGAAAGGTGGCTTGGACAAAGATAGTCCGCACAGATTTGCAAAGTTTGCGGGGGGGAGGGGAGGGGGAGGGTGGGAAAGAAGGTCCTGCCTGACCAATCCGAATTTTTCAAAGGAGTAACAAAATATATTGAAGACGGCAGTGTGGTAATGTAGTCTATACGGACATAATGCCTTTGAAAGGTCTCATTTGGGAGAAATGTTAGATCCCATGGGATCCAAAGCACATTGGAGAATAGGATGGTATTGGTGATACAGAGGACAGTGGTAGATTACAGCATAATATTGATCAGCTGGTGAGAAGGCAGAGCAATGGCAGATGGAATGTAATCCTGACAAGTGAAAGGCTTGGGAGGACGAACAAGGGTAGGGCATAGACAGTAAATGGCAGGGCCTTGGGGAATATTGAGGAGCAGAGGGGCCTAAGTGTGTCTCTGAGATCCCTGAAGGTGGCAGCACAGGTTGATGAGCTGGTGAAAGCAGGATATGGGATACTTCTATGCACTGGATAATGAAGGCAAGGGCTGGGAGGTTGTAGTACAATTCTACAAAACATTGGTTAGACCACAGTTTTAATACTGGTTTCTAACAAAGCTAATTTTCAATGTCCTCATTCACTCTAAAACTGAAGTGCTTCACTGTATCCTGAAGACTTTCAGAGTCTTAACGTGCTTAACCCACTGCTCTACTCTCTCTACACTCGTGACTGTGTGGCTAGGCACAGCTCAAACACCATCTATAAATTTGCCGATGACACCACTGTTGTTGGCAGAATCTCAGATGGCGATGAGGAGGCGTACAGCAGTGAGATAGATCGGCTGGTTGAGTGGTGTCGCAACAACAACCTCGCACTCAACGTCAGCAAGACCAGGGAATTGATTGTGGACTTCAGGAAGGGGAAGTCAGGAGAGCACACAACAGTCCTCATTGAGGGGTCAGCGGTGGAAAGGGTGAGCAGCTTCAAGTTCCTGGGCGTCAACATCTCAGAGGATCTATCCTGGGCCCAACACATTGATGCAATCAGAAAGAAGGCATGCCAGTTAGAAGTTTGAGGAAATCATCAAAGTATGTCATCAAATACTCTTACAAATTTCTATAAATGTACAGTGGAGAGCATTCTGACTGGTTGCATCAGCGCCTGGTATGGAGGTTCCAAGGTACAGGATCACAAGAGGCTGCAGAGGGTTGTAGACTCAGCCAGCTCATGGGCACAACCCTCCCCTCCATTGAATACATCTTCAAGAGGTGGTGCCTCAAGAAGGCGGCATCCGTCACTAAGGACCTTCCCCATCTGGGACGTGCCCTCTTCTCATTACTAGCATCGGGGAGGAGGTACAGGAGCCTGAAGACCCACACTTAACAATTTAGGAACACCTTTTTCCCCTCCACCATCAGATTTCTGAACGGTCCATGAACACTACTTTGTTATTCCTTTTTTTGCTCTAGTTATCTATTTATTTTGTAATTTATAGTAACTTCATGTATTTGTACTGTACTGCTGCTGCAAAACAACAGATTTCACGTCATATAAGTCAGTGATAATAAACCTGATTGAATAAACAGAGACAGACACAGAATGTTTAATTTCTTTGCCATTTTCCATTTTCCCTCAATTTCTCAGCCTCAATCTAAGGAATCCTCATTAACTCTCGCTAACCCTTCCGCAGCTAAAGAAACTCTTTTAATCTGTTTTTGTTTCTTGCTAGCCTGCTCTCATTCTATTTTTCATTCCTTTATCAATATTTTGGTCCTCCTTTGCTGAATTGTGAAATCTTCCAATTTGCAGGCCTACTGCTTTTTTTGGCAACTTTTCCTTTGATCTAACATTGTTTAGCTTCTCTTAAATAGCCATGGGTGATTCATTCCCTTTCAGTTTTGCCTTAAATGGGATATATTACTTGGAAACTGAGTCTTTCAAAATTAGCCATTGCTTGTTTGCTTTGTGCCTTTCGAAGTGGTTCCCTAATCTACCATAGGCTGCTTTAATTAGATTCAAGAAGCTGGTTTAAGAGTGAACAAAGTAATTTTAAATCTTATTAAAATTCCATCATATTCTGATCACTGGTTGCTATAGGCCCCTTGACTACTAGATCTTTAATTAACTCTTTCTCATTACACAATAATGAATCATACCTCACACAAAGGAATGTAGCTGTGGATGTTGGAGATCAGTTATCCCAGCTCCAGGACATTACTGCAGGAATTCCTCAGGACAACTGCCCTCAGCTGCTTCCTTCCATCATCCACTCAGAGGTGGGTATGATTGCACAATACTCAATCCATGAGCAAAGAAGGCACCTATTCCTGCACACAGCAAGACTGACAACAGTTAGACAAGGAGACACAAGAGACTGCAGATGCTGGAATCTGGAGCAACATTTAGACATGGGCTGGTCTGTGGTGCATATGTTAAACACACAGGCAATGAACATCACTAACAGAGGATCTAACCATCCAGCCTTTATATTCCAATAGCATTACCACCACAGTCCCCCACCATCAACATCTGAAGGGGTCATGATTGGTCAAAAGCTCAACTGGCCACATAAATTCTGTCAAAGGCTGGGTATTCTGCAGTGAGTGACTCACCACCTGACACCTCAAAGCCTTTCTACTATCCACAAAGTGTAAACACTGGAGACACAAGAGACGAAAGATGCTGGAAGCTGAAGCAACACACAGTCTGCTGGAGGAACTCAGCGGGTTGAGCAGCATCTGTGAGAGGAAAGGAATTGTTGAGATTTCAGGATGAAACCCTGCATCAGGACTCAAATAAAAAACATGCAGGTGAACCTTTGCCTGACCTGGAAGGGCTGTTTAGGTCCCTGGATGGTGGGGAGGGAGGAGGTGTAAGGACAAGTGTTACACCTACTGTGAGGGCAGGGGAAAGTGCCAGGGGTCAGGGAGGGGTGGGTGGGGAGGGATGAGCGGTCCAGGGAGTCACGGAGGGAGTGGTCCCTGTGGAAGGCAGAAGGGGGTGGGGAGGAAAAGGTGTGGCTGGTGGTGGGATCACGTTGCAGCTGGCGGAAGTTACGAAGGATGATGTGCTTGGTGTGGAGGCTCAGAGGGTGAAAGGTGATGACCAGGGGAACTCGATCTCTGTTCTGTCTGGGGGGAGGCAGGGTGAGAGCAGAAGTACGAGAAACAGAGGAGATGGGAGACCGGCTCCATCAACCACAGCAGAAGCGAAGCCACGCTCCCTGACAAAAGAGGACACTTCAGATGTCCTGGAAGGGAAGGCCTCATCTTGAGATTAGATGTGACAGAGACGGAGAAACTAGGAGAAAGGAACGGCATCCTTACAGGACACAGGGTGGGAAGAGGTGTGGTTTAAGTAGCTGTGGGAGTCGGTGGATTCATAGTAAATATCAGTGGATAGTTTGTCTCTTGAAATGGAGATGGAGAGATCAAGAGAAGGGAGAGAAGTGTCGGAAATGGTTGCCGTGAATTTGAGAGCAGGGTGGGAGTTGGTGACGAAGGTGATAAAATTGATGAGTCCTGCACAGTGCAGGAAGCAGCACCAATGCAGTCATCAGTGTCACGGAGTAACAGTTGGAGAGTAGTACGGAGAAGGTTTGGAACAGGGACTGTTCCACGTAGCCAACGAGGAGACAAACATAGCTGGGGCCCACGTGGGTGCTCATGGCAACAACTTGGATTTGTAAGAAGTAAGAGGACTCAAGAGAGAAGTTGTTCAGGGTAGGAACAAGTTCAACCAAAGTTGACCTGATGCAGGGTTCCGACCCGAAACGCTGACAATTCCTTTCCTCCCACAGATGCTGCTCGACCAGCTGAGTTCCTCCAGCAGAAGCCTAAACACTCATTCCCTTCCGCATCCTCACAGTGACTGGAGTGTGCGCTGCCTACAAAATTCACTGCAGTTATTCACCCAAACTGTTGTGACACCACCCCCTAAACCCATGACCAAAACCACCAAGAAGGTGCAAGGGGACAACACCTCCACTTCACACATCATCCTCACTTGGAAATATTACCAGTGCTGGGTTTAGGTATTGGAGCACTGGAACTGCCTGCTCACCAGCGTTGTGGGAACACCTTCACCAGGGGGACGGCACCAGCACTGGCACTGGCACCTCAGAGGTAGGCAATAAACACCGGGCTGGCCAGTGAGGCTTAGATCCCAAGAGTAAATAAGCAGTGGGACATGGATCGTCTTTTCCAACTTCCCTAGAATGAAAAGCACGTCCTCTAGTCACCACCTGCGAGCTTGGATCCAGGAGGCAGGGGTTTGGGGTGGGAGGAAGATGGAGACATGAGATGCTGTCACCTATCCTCGTCTGACGGAGACCCCCAGCTGGTGCCTGGCACAGCCCAGAGGGAACTGACCACTAGCTCTTGGTCACGGGCAGCTGGTGACCCGAGGGAACTGTGGAGGTTTGGGGAGGGGGGGCAGGGTCCTGCTGGGACTACAGGCAGCGACTGGTGACCCTGCTGGCTTCTCGGGCACCCCGGCAAGACCCACAGTTGGTCTGGGTGGTGTACAGGAGGGTCTGAATGTGACTGGTGAGGGCAGCGGCTGTATAGGAGACCAAGATTGGACCCCTCCGCAAACCCCCTCCCCCCTGACACCTCCCCCATCACCCAACAACTCCCCACCTCACCTGACCCCTCCCCAAACCCCTCCCCTGACACCTCCCCCCTCGGCCAACAACTCCCCACCTCACCTGACCCCTCCCCACACCCCCTCCCCTCCCCTGACACCTCCCCCCTCGCCCAACAACTCCCCACCTCACCTGACCCCTCCCCAAACCCCCTCCCCTCCCCTGACACCTCCCCCCTCGCCCAACAACTCCCCACCTCACCTGACCCCTCCCCACACCCCCTCCCCTCCCCTGACACCTCCCCCCTCGCCCAACAACTCCCCACCTCACCTGACCCCTCCCCAAACCCCCTCCCCTCCCCTGACACCTCCCCCCTCGCCCAACAACTCCCCACCTCACCTGACCCCTCCCCAAACCCCCTCCCCTCCCCTGACACCTCCCCCCTCGCCCAACAACTCCCCACCTCACCTGACCCCTCCCCAAACCCCCTCCCCTCCCCTGACACCTCCCCCTCGCCCAATAACTCCCCACCTCACCTGATCCCTCCCCCAAAAAACCACCTCACCCGCCCCCTCCCCCAAACCCCCCCCAAATCCCCTGCCCACTCCCCCAACCACCCTCCCCCAAACTGCCTCCTCCCCTAAAACCCCCCTCACCTGACCCCTCCCCCTCCCCCTCCCCATACACTCCCTCCTGCCCTCTACCTCAAACAACCCCTCCCCCAAACACCCCCCTCCCCCAACCCCTCCTTGCCCAATCCCTCCTCCAACCTCCCCCCCCCCACAGATGGACCCTGGGAGTTGGGTCTTTGACCAGTCACTCCGTCTCCCCCGGGTATGAGGAGGAGCCCCGTGAATGTTGCTCCGTGTTCCGGGGAGTGAAGCTGCCGCCCCAGCAGCTCCCAGACGGCACCGGCCCACTGCTGGACGTGCAGCCCTGCCGCGGGACACACCCAGCGGTGTGGCTCCATCGTATTGTTGGGTGGAAAACAGAACGGCTTCAGGGGGAGAGAACCGCCCACACACCCACCACCCGGGGCCCCTCAGCAATGGGGACCGGTGGATGGCCCCCAGACCCAGCCTCCCCTCTGGGAGGGTAAATGGGTCTCAGTCCATCAACGTGTCAGACAGCTCATTAGTTCAACAGCCTGTCACATACCTCCCACTCAGTCAATGTATCGATCAGCTCAGCCGCACGGACACTCTACAATTCATCGCTCCATTTAATTCATTAATCCGATCACAACATTAATGAATATATCAATCCCCAAGCTGGCCACTAATGGACCAATCAATGAGTTGGTTAGAACGCGGGACGGTACAGCACAGGAACAGGCCCTTCAGCCCATCGTGTCTGTGCCGAGCATGAGGCCAATCTGCCTGCACGTGGTCTATATCCCTCTATATCCCTGCCTGTTCGTGTGTAGGTCTAAATGCCTTAAACATAGATAGTTTATCATTAAAGTCCAATAATCTATCCATCATTCTATCAATTCAGCAACCTATTAACCAATCCAGCCTATCAATAAATGAAGGAATCACTGACATTGGTGCTGTAGTGTATATTTCAAAGGGGTATCTCTGAACAGCAGTTATTTCTCTATTAGTCTGATGTCGTAAGTTGGAGTAAATTTAGTTGACTTTCTCTTTGTGTGTTTCTTTGCACAGTTAGTAACTGCACGGTTGCTCTACTCTGACCTTGTGGTATGCTCCAGTGTAGCCGTTATTATCATAAAGAGATACCCTTGGTAATATCTCCCTTTCCTCACCCAGCTTAGTGAAAAGATAAACAACTTTCAGTGTGGAAGATTCTGCCTCATCATTGAAGTGGAGGTCGAGGTCAATAGCAGAGCAGGGATTATTTATGAGCATACTGGTAGGAGCCAGTGGGGAGAGTGCAGATTAATCCTGCAGAGGGTAAAAGAGCAGCAAACTGATCAGAATTAAATAGAGTCATAGAGCGAAACAGCATGGAAACAGGCCCTTTGGCCCAACTTATCCATGCTGACCAAGTTGCCGAACTGAGCGAGTGCCATTTGCCAGGGACATTGTGTTGTGCGACTGAATACAACACCAGGGTATCTTTGGACTGGTCAGGCTAATGTCTGTATTTGTGGTCTATAGCCGAGGTGACTAATGAGTATTTTGAAATGTAGGGGTGAACTTGGAATAGCCAATGTGAATGGTTAAAACTCAGTTAACTATTACGGTACATTGAGATATTTGGAGGGAGCTCAATATGATGCTTTACATGTTGCTTACTTAAAAACAGAGTAAATGACACAAGAATGTAGTGGGATGTGCAGAATGTTGGACAATGGACAGGAAACAGTTGGGGGCAAGTGGGGACTACTCAGACTATTGAATGCTTGAGTCTGATGGCACTCTGGTTCAATGTTTGGTTTAGTTTTATTCTCTGTGTAGAGAGATCATTTAAATTTTGGTATCAGAAACGCACTCTCAATATTTGTTGTTGACTGAAATGTAGAAAGGGTTGAAAAATAGCAGGGCCAGAAGATGGACTACTTATTGGAATGAGCTGATAGTGGCAGGTAACCTTCGGCATTTAATAGGTGTGGAAAACTTTGAGGCTAAAGAAGTGGCTGCACAGGTCTGTGTGTCCCCACACATGAAGCATGTGAAGCTCGGAACAAGTAATTAGAAAGACAAATGGGACCATTGTAATCAGGGTGCAGTACAAAGATCAGGAAATCAGGGCACTGGTGAAACCCACCCCTGGATTACCGTGTACAGTTCTGGTCTTGTTTCAGTGGGGCATACTTGCATTGGAAGTAGTGCAGGGAAATGATCCAGTGAATAGGAAACCAGAACTCTTTCAATGGTGAGATATAAATAAAGTGCAAAGTAAATGAATGCAGAGGGATTTGGGTGTTGGAGGCAAACCAGAGAAAGTTAATGTGCAGGAAGGTGTGGCATGGCAAAGAGATGCAATAAGGAAGTCTGCGATTAAGTTGGGCTTTGGAGGACTCATCTGGAGTATGTACAATAACTATCTCCATACCCAAAGAAAGGTGCACTCTCCTCAGAGGGAGTGTCGTAGACGTTCACTGAACTAATTTCCGAGATGAGGGAAAGCTCATTGAGAAGCGATCGAGAAGAATATCTCTATACTGGAGTGTCCTAATTGAGAAATATAAAATTCCTAGAAAGGTTTGACAGGGTTAATACGAGGTTTCTTTTAAGAGAGCCTAAGTATGTTGAGTCTTGCCTGCCTTCAGTAAAGGACGTTTGATTAGAGACTCAGTCCTTGTTACCTACCTAACTGAACAGCAATGTGTGGTGGCTATTTTGACAATAAGGATAGGGTGTTGATGGTGAGGAATAATAAGCAGTAACCATGGGTGAGAGAATAGACTTCCCCAGGCAGGTATGGTGGTACTTGCTGGGCATGTTGCCCAGCTGGAGAAGTATGAGAGCTCAACAGCTATTTGCTCTGTGGAAGGAACAGCTGGAGATGTTCCTGAGGAAAAAACAACATTGTTGAGATCTCAGAGGAGGACAGAACTGAACAACATGGACAGAAATGAAAAGAGGAAGGTGATACCTCAACTAGCAGTTGATCTGGAGATGTACAAAATGCTAGTGGGCTTATTAGTACTACAGACCATGAATAAAGACTTGTGAGGACATTATAAAAAGTTTGAAAGGACTTTTTAATCCTGTACCTTCAGAGATATTCAGTTCATGCCTTTGGTATGTGCAGAAGCTGAAGACCCTGGCGAAGAGGGGCAATTTCAAGACTTTCATTGACTGGGTGCTGTGGAATTGATTTGTGTGTGGGGGGTCATTGATGAGGAATCCAGGTGGAGCAAATTGACGTGGAATCCTCATGTTTGAGAGAGCATGGAGGATGGTCTCCATTGTGGAAGTGCTGTGCAAAAGTGTGAGGCAGCTTTGCTCGGGGTGTAATTCTGGAGGGCATGTGTTGGCCTTGGTCCACCATGGCCGACACCTGCCCTCCAGGAGAATCTGGTACAACCGTGGTGGGCAATGCCCAAGGAAGGAGTTCCACCAAAGCACACAAGTCAGTCTCCAAAATGAATGGTACCTTCCCAGAAGTAGATGCCGGACCAGGATTAGACATTTAGTTAAAATAAGTGATGGTTTTCATGGCTGCAGATGCCTTAAGGATGGGTTATGGTTGTTCATAAAGGTAGGCAGGAGAAAAGGGGAACTATAGACCTGTTAATCTGACATCAACGATAGGGGAAATGCTGGAATCTATAAATCAGGAAGTTTGAACTGGGCACTTGGAAAACGGGATTGTCCTGAGTGAACATGGATTTCTGAAAGGGAGATCATGTTTGACAAATCTGTTGGAGTTTGAGGCTGTGACCATCAGAACGCTCTTTTGATACTGGGGCGATGCCAGAGGACTGCAGGGTGGGAGTTGTTGTTTCCTTGCTCAAAAATGGAAATAAGGACAAGCCCAGTGGCCACAATTTCACCTTGGTGGTGGGAAAGCTTTCGGAAACACTGATCTGAGACAGGATTAACGGTCGCCTGGAGGAAAATGGGTTAATTAAGGCAAGCCAGGGAGGGCAAGGGCAAATCATGTTCAGCCAACTTGGAATTCTTTGATGAAGTAACCAAGGAAATGAGGGTAATGTGGTTGATGTGGACTTACTGAAGGCTTTTGATAAGGTGCCATGTAACAGGCTTACAAGTTACAACAGGATTCCGTTCCTGATCACTGTTCATATCCCGAACTGTTTGTAAGTCAGAAATGAACAAACATCTGTGACGGGAGAGCAAGCAGGCGGGGGGAAGAGCGGCCGCCAGCTGGTCTCACTGACTCAGTGAGTGAGCCCACAGATCCATCCCTGTCCATCCCGCCCCCCCCCCCCCCCCCGTTCTCCCAAACGCTGGTCTGTAGGTACGGACTGTCCAAAAGTCGGGCGTTCGTAACCCGGGGAGGACCAGTATTAAAGTTCAAACATATGGGGGTAACACAGTGATGCAGCAGGTAGTGTTGCTGTCTCATAGCTCCAGCAGCCTGGGTTCAGTCCCAACCTCCAGTGCTATCTCTATGGAGTTTGCACGTTTTCCCCATGACTGTTTAAGTTTCCTCCAAATGTTCAGGTTTCCTCCCACATCTCAAATGTACACAGGCTGACAGGTTTCAGTGGCCACTGTAAATTGTCCCTAGTGTGTAGTTGAGTGTGGAATGATGCCTAGTTGATGGGCACGTGAGAAAGAATAGATTACAATGGGATTGATGAGATTTCTATAAGAACCGGCATAGCCTTAAGGGGCCAAATGGACCCTTTCTGTGTCATGAGAAAACCTGATTATAAAGGGGACATTGATGGCATGGTTCAGTAACAGGCAGCAGAGGGTGTTTCCTGACTGGAGAAGGTGAGGAGTGGCGTTCCCTAGGGGTCAGTGTTGGGGCTGTTGCTACTTTGATCTGTGTTAATGACCCAGCTTTGGGATGCGAAGCATAATTTCTAGATTTGTGAATGACACAAAACCCGACAGTATCGTGAGCTGAATGGAGGGTGGAAATGGATTGGAATAGGATATAAACAGGCTGGCGGCAGACCTGTGGCAGATGAAGCTTCACACGGAGAAATGTGAGGTGACGCATTCGGCTGGAGGGGATGAGGAGAGGCAATGTACGATGAAGGCTACTGCTCTAAAATGGATGCAGGAGCAGGAGGACCAGGGTTAGGGTGTACAAGTCATCGATAGGGGCAGGACAAGTGGAGGAAGTTCTGTCTCACCTGCTGCCCACTCCCACTTTTTATTTCCGATTTCCAGCCCCTGTGTCACTTCCTCCTGAGCTCTTCCATCTGCATTTAAATCTCAGCGGACCTTATAGCCACTTGGTCAGCGCCAGGGCAGCACAGTGGCTGCTGCCTCCTAGCTCCGGGGATCTGTGTTTGTGCCTGACCTCCAGCCAGCGCTGTCTGTGTGGAGTTTGCACATTCTCCCCATGATGTGTGGGTCTCTGGTTTTCTTCTACATCCCAAGCTGTGCTGGTAGGTTAACTGGCCCCTATAAGTTACCCGCCAGGGTAGATAGGCGGCCAAAAAAATCAAAAGTGAAGTCGCTGGGCGTGCAAGAGAAGTTGCAGGAGTACAGGGAATTTAGAGGGGGATAGGGATGATGGGATTGGGTGAGTGTGTACTGGCATGGAATTGATGGACGAAATGGCCACCATGTCATGGCAAGTACCCCGGAGACTTGGGAAGGGAGCTCCTAACTCATTCCAGCCAGGAGCTGATGGTGATGGGTTGCAGGCCACTAATCTGACTGGTTTCACATGTGATTTGGAAGGCTAATTCTAGTGTCTGGCAGGTTCTGACAGAGCCCCACATGTAGGAAATGTTTAGAGGAAGATGTGCCAAACACAGGCAATTGGAACTAGCTCAGGTAGGCACTTTGTTCAGCATGCATGAGTTGGGCCAAAGGGCCTGTTTCCATGCTGTATTTGTCTCTGGGGCATCGAGTATAAGGGTCAGGAAGTCACGTTGTAGTTGTGTAAAACTTTGGTTATGCCGCACTTGGAGCATTGTGTGAAGTTCTATCTTCCCACTACAGGAAGGATGTGGAGGCTTTGGAGAGGGTGCAGAAGAGGTTCACCAGGATGTTGCCTGGTTTAGAGACTATTAGCTATGAGGAGAGGTTGGACAAACTTATTTCCTCTGGAGCCCCAGAGGCTGAGAGGAGACCTGATAGAAGTTTATAAGATGACGAGAGGCATAGATAAGGTAGATGGTCAGAGTCTTTCTCCAAGGGTAGAAATGTCAAATACTGGAGGGCATAGGTTTAAAGTGAGAAGGGGAAAGTTTAAAGGAGATGTGTGGTGCAAATTTTTTAACACACAGAGTGGTGGGTGCCTGGAACGTGCTGCCAGGGGAGATGGTGGAGGCAGACACAATGGTGGTGTTTAAGAGGCATTGAGACAAGCACATGAACAAGCAGGGAGTGGAGGGATATGGACCATGTGCAGGCAGATGGGATTAATTTTAGTATCATGGTCAGCACAGACACTGTGGGCTGAAGAGCCTGTTCCTGCGCTGCACTGTTCTATATTCAATATGAATCAAAGGGGAAGTGATTCAAAACAAATGTTGGAGAAATTCCTGGAGCGAAGCGGAATAGAATGAGCACATCATGCTGGCATCTCTGTCCCCGCCTCACGGATTGCTCCAAGACCCTTAACCTCAGCGATGCAACTTAGTCCATTAATGGAAGCATTTATTGCTTTACTGATGAGTTAAATGATCTATACTGTTCCACGTCTGCATAATGAGCTGAGAGACCATCACAAGGACAAGAGGTGCCAGACACAACTTTTGCAACACACCCAATTGCTGTGTGTTGCGTTCCAAGTGTTGCTTATTCAGTCTTCAATAGAGAAGATCCATTTTTTTTAAATATAGGGATGCATGGAGTGGCTTCAGGCAGGGTAGTAGGACATTCACCTGAGGGATAAATTACTGGATGTAATCCAGAGATGTGGGGCTAATCCCACCAATTTGTTCAACCCCTACCACATTGGACTGGGAACTTTAGATGAGAAGGCCTGCTGTCAGTGAAGGTGCCCTGGAGTTGGACGGAAGCCCATTTGTCCTTGTGCAGTCAGGTTTAAGTGTAATGGCTCCTACTTGCTGGCTGCCCTCTGACTAATTTAACAAACCACTCAAAACTGCTGTTGATTGTTAAGTGGTGCTGCAACAATAACCTTGCACTCAGCATCAGCAAGACCAAGGAACTGATTGTGGACTTCAGGAAGGGGAAGTCGGGAGGACACACACCAGTCCTCATTGAGGGGTTAGCGGTGGAAAGGGTGAGCAGCTTCACATTCCTGGGCATCAACATCTCAGAGAATCTATCTTGGGCCCAACACATTAATGCAATCACAAAGAAGGCACGCCAGTGGCTCTACTTCATTAGGAGTTAGAGAATATTTGGTATGTCACCAAAGACCCTTGCAAATTTCTGCAGATGTACAGTGGAGAGCTTTCTGACTGGTTGTATTACAGCCTGGTATGGAGGCTCCAATGTGCAGGATCGAAAGAGGCTGCAGAGGGTTGTAGACTCAGCCAGCTCCATCACGGGCACAACCCTCCCCACCATTGAAGACATCTTCAAGAGGCAGTGCCTCAAGGCAATGGCATCCATCATTAAGGACCCTCACCACCTGGGACATGCCCTCTTCTCATTACTACCAGGAGCCTGAAGACCCACACTTAACGTTTCAGGAACAGCTTCTTCCCCTCTGCCATCAGATTTCTGAACGGTCCATGAACCCACGAACACTACCTCATTATTCCTCGTTTGCACTATTTATGTATTTTTGTAACTTATAATAATTTTTATGTCTTTATGTCTTGCACTGTACTGCTGCTGCAAAACAACAAATTTCACAACATATGTCAGTGATAATAAACCTGATTCTGATAGCCCAAGACCCACATCCCCATCCTGGGTCACGGTGAAGCTTGGGTTTGCCGGTGACACCGAGAACGTGGGTCAATGGAAATAATTGTTTCATTTAATCTCACAGTTAAAATGATCACACAACCTTAAATCTACACACACATTCCACTGATCTCACCTCATTTTATTGTTACATTTGCATTAGAAAAGCAATCAGACTTTTAGGCAGAGATGATGTACATAAAGAACAGTAACAAGGAGTTAATACCAGAAGTTGTTAGAATGTTTGGAGACACAAAAAAGTTCAAGAATTCTTCCACTGTTATAGTTAAAACAGGTGCTGCCACATTCAGAGATCAATTAATCTGAACAGCATTTGCTTTTTTTTGCATCAGCACTCTTCTGTTCCTTCTTCTGTACCTGGAGATGACGGTGTGTCAGCGGCACTGGATGCTGTGGGATTCTGGCTGCTTTAATCCCACCAGTGAAAAGTAGTAATCTGGCATCTGGGGTTTGGAGGCAGACTGTAGTGTCTACAATGGCAGCGATGGGATGTCTCGCTGTGTGTACAGGGATGCAGCACATTGGTTGCCTTATTCCCCATGTACAGGATTTTGCCTCAGGCTCCATCTGAAGATTGTAGCAAGGACATTGCCCTTGTAGGGAGTATAGGAAGGACATTAATGAAGTAAAAACACTGCAGAAACTGGAAATCCAATATTAAAACAAAACGTGCTGTAAGTGCACAGCAGGTCAGGACACTGTGTTGGAGAAAGTTGGGGTTTCAGGTCAGTGATGTTCACCAAGGCCATGAAGGTCATGGCTCTCCACAAAAACCTAAACTCTCCACAAACACAAACCAACATGCTGAGGATTCCCAGCAGTATCAATGGGACACAGCCCCTGACCGCAGATATGGGTGCAGGAGGGAAGCTGCCCCTACCTGTGTACACGGGGACCAGGGGGATGAAGCCCCTGCCTGTGTACACAGGAACCAGAGGTACAAACCCCCTGCTTGTGCACACATACTGTATGTGCCGATGTGTCACACAACCCCAGGATTCCACTTCCTTTTTCTCCCATCCTACTCCAATGGCGGCTACAAAGGGCTACTCTAGATCTGCGAGCGAACTACAGTGGGGTTTCCACACTAATCTGTTCCACTGAGCTGGAACACTCAGTTACGCCACTTCCTTGTGTTCTGCACTGGACTCATTAATTATCTGTGGGCAGAGAAGCGAAACAAGAGTTAGACTAAGCGTGCAGGACGAGCTTGCTGAAATCCGATGAGGTGTGGTGTCGGGGGCTGAAAGATGTATTTTAATTTTTGTAAAACTTCAACAAGGTGTCCAACATAATGTCATAATGTCCAACAAAACAGGCATGATCTAACCACCCGATGAGATTGGTGACTGGCTGTTAAGCACAAGGCCACGTCACCACAGCTTCGAGAGCCACGGCCACCTCGCTCCTGGGGGAGTGCAGCTATACCTTAGGTGCCATCTTTCAGGTGAGGTACCAAGGCCTCAGTGGCTCTCTTGGTGGTGTGCCATAGGTCCCGTGGGCAGGATTAGGGTATGTGCTGGCGTGATGCTAATATTTAATCCACAACTAACATCAATCGAAAACCTGTTAACTCATCAGATGGGAATATTTGCACAGAACAAAACTGTGAAAGTACTTCATTGTCTGTGCAGAATGTTGGAACATTCAGGTTGATGAAAGACACTCCTTCCTTTTCATGTAATCCAGGGGAGACTTGCTGTACTTAACAAAAATGAGCTATGCCTATTTTCCTCAGTTTAACACAGCCCCAGAACAAAAACCACAGCAGTGTTGGAGTCCTTGCTGGTGAGATTGGGGCCAAGTAACGTCAGGACTGAAGACAGCCCTGGGCATGGGTGGGGAGACGGGGGGCAGCACAGTGACACCTCGCAGGGCAGCTACAGATTGCAGCAGGTCCTTACTTCAGCTGGTGTCACTCGGTTTGTCCACTCACCTGCCCATCGCGGGTCTCCACCGTTTTTATCAGAATATTCCTTCTTGCTTGAACGTCAGTGGAACCTTTAGATTCCAGGCTTGTCTCTACGGTAACAAAGCATGGATCACTTAACGTCGATACCCAAGCCCAGGGAGAGAGAACAAACATACACCAGGGGTCTGCCCCACGGCAAGAGTGGAAGACAATCCAATCTTCGGAAGGACTTGGGAGAAGGGATAAAGGAGTTTTACTCCGAATCCAACCTGCGCTCTTCCTGCTTTGGGAACTGGTCCAGTGTAGAGACTGTCAGTGTCCTACAGCACAGAAACAGGCCCTTCGGCCCACCACATCCATGCCAACCTCTTTGTTCATCTTCACTAATCCCATTTGCCTGCATTAGGACCATATCCTTCTCTGCATTGCCTATTTAAGTGTCTGTCTAAATGCCTCTTAAATGCAGTGACTGAATCTGATTGTACCACTTCCTCTGACAGAGTTCCAGTCACTAGCCACTGTGTAAAAAACCTACCCTCAGGTCCCCCTTAACGTGCTTTCACCTTAAACCTTTTCCCCCCTTCGGACCCCTACCATGGTAGAAAGATTTTGATTATCTACCTCTCTCTTATCTCTGCCTCTCATAATCTTACGTACTTCTGTCAGTTCACCCCTCAGCCTCCTTCACTTCAGGGGAAAAACAGGCCCAGTCTATCCAGCCTCTTAACATAGCTAAAGTCGCCTCATCCAGCCAACATGCACTCTGCACTCTCTCCAGAGCAATCACATCCTTCCCATATTGCACACAATACTCTAAGCCAGGCCTAACCAGTGTTTTGTAAAGTTACAACATACCATCCCAGCTCTTATATTCTATGTCCTTACCTCTGAAGGCAAGCGTGTCATATGCCTTCTTCACCAGCCTATCAGGGAACTATAGACTAGGTCCTTCTGTTCACCAACATTCCTTAGTGCTCTACCATTTACTGTAAAGGCCCTACCCCTATTTGACTTCCCAAAATGCATCACCTCACATTGGTGAGAATTAAATTCCATCTGCCAACATTCTGCCCAACTTTCCGACTGATCTATATTCTGCTGTAGCCTTAGACAATGTTCCTTGCTGTCAGCAAAATGACACCACCAATTTTTGTGTCATCTGCAAACATACTAAATCATACCTCTTGCATTCACTTCCAAGTCATGAATGTATATTGTAAACAGTAAATTCTGACCTGAAGTTTGTGGCTAGTGGTGTGTCACTGCACCAATCCCTGTGATACACCACCAGTCACAGACTTCAAATCAGAAAAACATCCTTCCACGACTGCCCTCTGCCCCCTATCACCAAGCCAATTTTGGATCTAATTAGCCAGATCACCATGTACCTTAACCTTCTGGACCAGCCTGCCATGTGGACCCCTGTCAAAGTTAGCAATCGAGAGAGTACAGAAAAGATTCACCAGGAGGCTGAGGGGTGACCATATAGAGGTTTACAAAACTATGAGGGACATAGATAGGATAGATAATCAGGCTTTTTCCTAGTTTATGGGAGTCTAAAACAAGACAGCACAGGTTTAAGGACAGAGGGGGAGAAATTTAAACAAAGGGGACCTGTGGGGGAAATTTTCACAGTGAGGAGTGGTGAATATTTGGAATGAGCTGCCAGAGCATGTGGTAGAGGAAGATATTATTACAACGTTTGAAGGGCATTTGGACAGGTACTTGGATAGGAAAGGAGTACATAGAACATAAAGCTGTACAGCACAGGACCAGGCACTTTGGCTCACGATATCTGTGCATTTGTCTATATTACCTTCAATTCCCTGCCTGTTCATGTGCTTGTCTAAATGCCTTTTAAATGTTGTTATCATACCTGCTTCCATCACCTGATCTGGCCGCACTTACCACACTCCATGTAAAAAAAACTTGCCTCGTAAATCTCTCCTTTAAACTTTCTCCCTCTCACCTTAAAACTACGCCCTCTAGTATTTGACATTTCCACCCTGGGAAAAAGATTGACCATCTACCCTGTCTCTGCCTCTCATCGTTTTATACACTTCTATTAACTCACCCTTCAGCTTCTGACGCTCCAGAGAAAACAATCCAAGTTTGTCCAACCTCTCCTTCAAGCTCATACCCTCCAATCCAGGCAACAATCTGCTGAACCTCTTCTGCACCCTCTCCAAAGCCTCCACACCCTTCCTATAGTGCAGTGACCAGAACTGCACACAGTACTCCAGATGTGGCCTAACCAAAGTTTTATACAGCTGCAACGTGACTTTCTGACTTTTATACTCAATGCCCCGACCAATGAAGGCAAGCAGGCAGTACGCATTCATCGCCACTCTATCTACTTGTGTTGCCAGTTTCAGGGAGCTATGGACCTGCACCCCAAGACCCCTGTATATATCAATCCTAAGGGTCCTCCCATTTACTGTGTACTTTCCTCTTACACTTGACCTCCCAAAGTGCAACATCTTACACTGTCTGGATTAAACTCCATCGGCCATTTCTCTACCCATATTTCAAACCAGTCTGTGCCCTGCTGTATCTTTTGGACAACCTTCCTCACTATCCACAACTCTGATAACTTTTGTGTCACTGGTATACTTATTCATTAGCCCAGGTATATTTTCATCCAAATCATTTGTATATATCAAAAACAATAGAGGTCCCAGCACTGATCCCTGCAGAACACCACCAGTCACAGGCCTCCTGTCAGAATGACACTACCTATGGCCAAGCCAATTTTGACTCCAATCTGCCAACTCACTGTGGATCCCATGTGCCTTAATCTTTTGGATCTGCCTAGGGACCTTGTCAAATGCTCTACTAAAGACAACATCCACTGCCCAATCCTCATCAATCATCTTTGTCACCGCCTCAAAAAACTCAATGTTTGTGAGACGTGACCTCCCCTGCACAAAGCCATGCTAACAATCCCTAGCAAGTCCATGCTTTTCCACATGTGAGTAGAATCCATCCCAAAGAATCTTCTTCAGTGATGTCCCTACCACTGACATAAGGCTCACCGGCCGATAATTTCCAGAGGGTAGAGGGACACAGGCCCAATGGGATCAGCACAGATAGGCATTGCAGTCAGTATGGGCATGGTGGACCACAAGGGCCTGTTTCTGTGCCGAAGGGTTCTAGGATTCTATGAAATGCCTTACTCAAGTCCATACAGACAACATCCACCACTGTACCTTCAACAGTTTCCTTTTCAACACCTCAGAAAGCACAAGCAAATTTGTGAGGCTGGATTTTTCCAGACACAAAGCCATGCTGACTATCCTTAATCAGTCCCTGCCTTTCCAAATGTACACTAATCTTGTCCCTTAGAATTTTCTCCAATAATTTTCCTACCACTGATGGAAGGCTCACCAGCCTGTCGTTACTTGGCATATCCCTGCTGTCCTTTATTTAATAAAGGAACTACATTAGTTACCCTTCAGTCTTCTAGCACTCTGCCTGTGGCTAATGGAGACAAAAATCTCCATCGGGGCCCTAGTTTCCCATGGCATCCTGGGACAGATCTCATCTGGCCCTGGGGATTTATCCACCCTTATGCATTCCAAGACGTCTAACACCTAATACTGACATGCTCCAGTTTATGAACATATCCCTCCTGGAACTCGCTCTCCTCCACCTTGGTGAATACAGATGAGCAGCTTTTATTTAGGACCTCGCCCACATCCCCTGGCTCCACATATCCCCACTCTTACCCTGGCTGCCCTCTTGCTCCTGTGTTTCCCCCAGCACCCCTTGCCGACCTATCAAAGAACCTGACAGCCTCTGGGTTCCCGACTCAAAGTGCCCCCCTTCTTGCAACGTGGGGAAAGCAGCAGCCTGTCCATGCACAGCAGGATCCCACAGTGATGATCAGCCTGACCTCGCTCTGTTGACTCAGAATTAAAACCCCAACCCTGGTCACCCCCTGCCCCTCTCTCAATACCAGCCATGGGACCTTGAACATCCACCTGACAGGACAGGGTTACTGGAAGTGAGGAGGGACCTACCCTCTGTGTTTAACCGATGCTGTTCCTGTCCTGGGAAGGTGTGATAGTTGAGCGCAGAGGTAGATTTACTGTGTTTAACCCATGTGTTACCTGCCGTGGGTGGAAAACTGCAGAGTGTCTCTAGTATCAAATCCCCTGATGCCACTGAACGGTACAAATACAAGCTGTTGTTGTGCACGCTTACCTCGTATGTGGAGAGTGGAGAAACTCTGGATTGGCATTGAAATTCTGCAAACAGAGAAACATTGAGCTTTCAGACTGAATGACTCCTCCGTCACATCAGAGCTCCTTCACACTGAGGGGGTATACGTCGGGGCTTGCAGGGCTGTGGTAGTGAGGAGATACTGAGCTGAGTGAGGCAGCGCCTGTGCCAGTGACAGCAGAGGGCAGTTATGGGACCAACAGCCCAGGAACACGTGTGCCAATCCCCTGCCTTGGACGTCTGGTGATCACACTGGGCTGGGTCATGCTCAGAGTTCCACCCAGAACCACCGGCTTGCTCCAGTAGGTGGATAAACAAAGGACTGCAGATGCTGGAATCCAGATACACAATGATGCTGGAGGAACTCAGCAGGCCAGGCAGCATCAGTGGAGAAAAGCAGGCGGTCAACGTTTCGGGTCAGGACCCTTCTTCAGGACTGAAGATAGGAAAAGGGGAAGCCCGATATATAGGAGGGAAAAGCAGAGCAGTGATAGGTGGACAAAAGAGGGGAGGCGGGGTGGGCACAGGGTGGTGATAGGTAGATGCAGGTAAGAGATAGTGATGGGCAGGTGTGGGGGAGGAGGGGAGAGCAGATCCACCGGGGGATGGGTCAAAGGGAAGGAGAGAAAGTAAAACAAAAAGATGGAGAATCAAAGAGGCTGGGTAAAGGAAGAAGAGAAGCAGCGTGGGGGTGGGGGGGGGGGTTTGTGGGGATTACTTAAAGTGGGACAATTCAACTGACCCATCCCCCGGTGGATCTGCCCTCCCCTTCTCCCCCGCACCTGCCCATCACTATCTCTTACCTGCATCTACCTATCACCATCTTGTTCCCACCCACCTCCCCTCTTCTGTCCACCTATCACTGCTCTGCTTTTCCCTCCTATATATCGGGCTTCCCCTTTTCCCATCTTCAGTCCTGAAGAAGGGTCCTGACCCGCAACGTTGACCGCCTGCTTTTCTCCATAGATGCTGCCTGGCCTGATGAGTTCCTCCAGCATCATAATGTTTATCATCCGGTAGGCGGATCACTTGTCCTGAGGTGCCTGTACACTGTGGCACAGAATGCGGGCTAGATCAATGCGCGTGTCTCGCTCTGCCCCCCAAGGTAACAGTGGATCCAGTGGGGATCCTGGATGGTACTGAACTGAGGAGGTGGATACAACTGGTCCAACCTTAACACCAGCCACAGCATGCAGTGAACTGGGCAGCCACCCTCAATGGAGAGGGCAACGGCTTGCTATTTTAAAAGTAAATTACGTTAATTCATGTTTTTAATTAATTTGTTATATTTAATGTTTTCAATTAATTTCTTTTTAATTAATGCTTTAAAAATTATAGATGTTTTCACTGTTATTTGTCTCTGATCTCGAACTGGTGGACAGGACAGGCTCTGACTGCACAAGCTGTGTGTAGGATCGTCACGTCAAGGTAGAGGCCCAGCTGGTCACACACACCCCCAGCTTCTGATCAGAAACCAGAAACATTCCCGGCCCAGCTGTCTCTGTGGCTGGAACAGAAACAGCCCCGCAGTATCTCCCCTTTGCCCTTCCCACCTGTGTAAAACAGCAAGTCTGGGCAGTGGGGGGAGGGGGACTGGTAGGTGGTGGTGATAATCTGGGCCTGGGGTCAGCCACACAGAACCAGGCCCCACATTGGCACGTTGCTTTTGTGCAGTGAATGGTTTTCATTTTATTTGATTCCAAGATATCCTGTGAGAGAGAGAGAGCGAGAGAGAGAGAGACAAGACAATAGGTGCAGGAGTAGGCCACTCAGCCCCTCAGACCTGCCCTGCTATTCAATGTGACCATGGCTGATCTGCCCCAGGCCTCAACTCCTCTGCCAGTTCCCCAGAACCCCCAATCCCTCGATCTTTCAAATATTCATCTATCACCACCTTAAATATATCCAATGATCTGGCCTCCACCACCCTCAGGGGCAGAGAATTCCACAGATTCACTATTCTCTGAGAGAACATTTCCACGTACCTCAGTTTTAAATGACTGGCCCCTTATTCTGGAGTTATGTCCCCTTGTTTGTGACTCTCCCACTAGTGGTAACATCTCGAAGTCCACCCTGTCAACCCCCCTTAGGAGAGAGAGAGGGAGAGAGAGGGAGAGACAGAGAGAGGGAGAGACAGAGAGAGGGAGAGACAGAGAGAGGGAGATTGTTTGCAATAGCAATTTGTTTTTTCTCAAAAATGGTAAACGTGATGTTTCAGTGACCATAGTCAACAATGAAGTGCTGGTTAGATCAGCAACACAGAGCAGTGCGACATGGGATGGATGAGGGTTGAGGACGATGAGAATTTGTCTGGGGGGGTTCAATACTCGTAAACAAGAGTGGACGAGCAAACCAAAATTCGTCTCTTAAAATTATCCATAGTTCAAGAATCAGAAAATTTGTGACCGTATATGCAGAAGAATAGTAGACAAAAAGGAAAAAAGTACAGGAGCTGGAGGCCTGACAATGATAGCAGGTGGATTAGAGGGAGGAGGTATGGAAGTGCTTGTGGGATGAACGGGAAGTGTTGGAATGTGCCTCTCCCGCAGCCTTACCGGCTCTCCTCGCCCTCCAGCAGCTTCCTGTAGGTGGCGATCTCGACGTCCAGGGCCAGCTTGACGTTGAGCAGGTCCTGATACGCCTGCAGGTGACGTGCCATCTCCTCCTTCAGGTTCTGGATGTCAGCCTCCATGTGGCTAACGGTGTCCTGGTAATTATTTGTCTCGTAATTGAAGCGCTCCTCCATCTCACGCAACTGGCGTTCTAATGACTCGTTCTGTCAGAAACCAAAACCAGGACCAAGAATCACATCCAGATCCCAGCAACGTGCTCTGGATCCCAGCTCCCAGTGTTGGATTTACTAAAGTGTTATGACTTTAGCCACCACACCCCAATCCTTTCCCCGTCTCTCCATAAATATCAGGCATGTGCTGCGGCAAAGACATTGGACAGGCCGTTATTCTGTAACTGTTAACCTGAGATGCAATTATTGGCGTTTAGTCAAGATAGACATTGGACACAAGCTTAATCCCACATCTGTCCATGTCCACACTTGTAAATCCCAGGAGCAGGAGTGCTCCCGATCCTGACCTTGAGTTTTCTATGGTCCTGTTCAGAGGGTTTACTCAGCTTAATCTGTGATAGGCAGAAGCTTTGTGAACTCAGCCAAAAGGACAGGAATAAGGGCAGCTGCCTGCCCAGATCATCCAGAGATCTCTACAATCCTCAAATTTCAGATATTCCAAGGTTAATCCTGGAATTCTGGAGGCACTGTGGAACTTGTGAATGAAAGGCATGTTGTTCTGTATTCCTCACTCGTGGTATTTACATTCAAAAGGAATCAAGGGACCAGTGTGCATTGTGCATAAATCTTTGAAGTGGTAGGCTAGACCACAGCAAATCATACATCAGGCTGCTGTTTATTGATTACAGCTCGGCGTTCAACACCATCATCCCCTCAAGCTTCAAAACCTGGGCCTCTGTACCTCCCTCTGCAACTGGATCCTCGACTTCCTTATAGGGAGACCACAGTCAGTGCGAGTTGGTAGTAACATCTCCTCCTCACTGACAATCAACACAGGCGCACCTCAAGGATGTGTGCTTAGCCCACTGCTCTACTCTGTCTGTACTCGTGACTGTGTGGCTAGGCACAGCTCAAACACCATCTATAAATTCACCGATGACACCACTGTTGTTGGCAGAATCTCAGATGGCGATGCGGTGGCGTACAGGAGTGAGATAGATCGGCTGGTTGAGTGGTGTCGCAACAACAACCTCACACTCAACGTCAGCAAGACCAGGGAATTGATCGTGGACTTCAGGAAGGGGAAGTCGGGAGAGCACATATCAGTCCTCATTGAGGGGTCAGCGGTGGAAAGGGTGAGCAGCTTCAAGTTCCTGGGTGTCAACATCTCAGAGGATCTATCCTGGGTCCAACACATTGATGCAGTCATGAAGAAGGGACCCCAGCGGCTCTACTTCATTAGGAGTTTGAGGAGATTTGGTATGTCACCAAAGACTCTTGTATATTTCTACAGATGTGCGGTGGAGAGCATTCTGACTGGTTGCATCACCACCTGGTCTGGAGGCTCCAATGTGCAGGATCGCAAGAGGCTGCAGAGGGTTGTAGACTCAGCCAGCTCCATCACGGGCACAACCCTCCCCGCCATCAAGGGCATCTTCAAGAGGCAGTGCCTCAAGAAGGCGGCATCCATCACTAAGGACCCTCACCACCTGGGACATGCCCTCTTCTCATTACTACCATCAGGGAGGAGGTACAGGAGCCTGAAGACCCACACTCAACATTTCAGGAACAGCTTCTTCCCCTCCGCCGTCAGATCTCTGAACGGTCCATGAACCCATGAGCATGACCTCATTATTCCTTTTGTTTGCACTATGTATTTATTTTGTAATTTATATTAATTTGTATGTCCTTGCACTGTACTGCTGCCACAAAACATCAAATTTCATGTCATACAAGTCAGTGGTAAGAAACCTGACTGATGTTGGCAGAGCAGTTAGTAAAGCAGGTGGGATCCTGGCATCCACAATTAGAGGCATGGACAACATGAGCATGAAGGTTCTGTTGAACTTGTACCAAACACTGGTTAAGCCACTTCTGGATTAATGCAATTCTGCCCAGCATATTAGAAAGGCCATGAAGACTGTAGACAGGGCGCAGAGGAGATTTACTAAAAAGCGGTTCCAGGGAAGTTAAGATTGTGGCCACAGTTGGAGCAACGGATATTGGGAGATTTGATGGATATGTCCAAGAGAGGGATGTTGCTCTCATGAAAGATGCTTCAAGGGCCAGAAGGTAGGAAGCGAATGGCAAAATATACAGATGTGATGCCAAGAAAACATTTAATTAAAGAAAAAAAAACCTGAATAAGCTCTGGAACTCACTGGCTGCAACAGAGTCACACAGGAAAAAGAGACATCCAGGAATTGGAAAGGTATTTGAGGGAAATAATTTGTAGGTCTCTGGGGAAAGAGCTGGCAATGAGGCCAAATAGGTTGATCTTCAAAGTGTTGGCAGCCTCCTGTGTTTTAATGATTACATTTCATACACATTCCAAACTGATTGACTCTGAAATATTGATTAAACATTAAGTCTGTTTCTTACAGTTCTCTCCCATGCCCTTAATTTTTGCAACACAAAATGAAGCAAGATGTCGGGTACAGAGTAAAACTCCCCCTACACCCGTCACGTCCAAACTTCCCTGAGCTGGTGCTGTGAGGTTAGGTACAGAGTGATGCTCTCTCAGTTTGGCACCAAATCCCCACCATCTAAAGACCTTTTACACCATGTCAAGTCTGTGCTATGCTTTAATTAGGAGTGTTTGAAAGTGACAATGGGTACTCAAGGGAAATGGGGAAAAAAATTAGGCTCTGGTTGGCAGAGCTAATTACAGGAGAGAATAATTGTCTGCAAGTTGTCCTTGTCTCTGTACGCTCTACTGTGGAACTAAACATGTAGAGGCAAGTGAACTGGCAAATAATACTGACAGATATGTGAGGTACCAATTTAATTGCTCAGTGGTGTTGTTCTCTCCGATGAGAAGAGAAATTCCCTTTTCAACCCAAAGTACATGTTCAATGTTTTGGATTTCCCCAGAATTGACCTGGTCAGCTGGAGAGGTTGCCCCTGTCCAGTTTCCAGGGAGAACTCACCGTGCCCCTCAGACCCTCCAGGTCACACGTCAGGGACTGGATCTGCCTGCGATAATCGTTCATCTCCTGCTTGGCCTGACGCAGTGCTTCAGACTGGCGAGTAGCAGCATCGTTCAGATCGGAGAACTGCGCACAGAACGTCAAGGTTAGGGCTTAACAGCACATTGGGCACCAGCGGGTGCGGACAGGGGTCCAGGCTGTTTCTATCAGCCGGCACGGGACAATAGCCCACCCTCCCAGCAAGCCCAGCACCTCTGCTTCCTCAGAAGGCTAAAGAAATTTGGCATGTCCCCTTTGACACTCACCAACTTTTATTGATGCACCATAGAAAGCATCCTATCTGGATGTATCACGGCTTGGTACGGCAACTGCTCTGCCCAGGACTGCAAGAAACTGCAGAGAGTTGTGGACCCAGCACAGCGCATCACAGACACCAGCCTCCCCTCTTTGGACTCTGTCTTTACCTCTCGTTGTCTTGGTGAAGCAGCCGGCATAATCAAAGACCCCACCCACCCGGGTCATTCTCTCTTCTCTCCTCTTCCATCAGGTAGAAGATACAGGAGCCTGAGGGCACGTACCACCAGACTTAAGGACAGCTTCTACCCCACTGTGATAAGACCATTGAATTGTTCCTTTATACCATGAGGTGGACTCTGACCTCACGATCTGCCTTGTTGTGACCTTGCACCTTATTGCACTGCACTTTCTCTGTAGCTGTGACACTTTACTCTGTACTGTTATTGTTTTTACATGTACTACATCAATGCACTCTGTACTAACTCAATGTAACTGCACTGTGTAATGAATTGACCTGTACAATTGGAATGCAAGACAAGTTTTTCCACTGTACCTCGGTACGAGTGACAATAATAAACCAATACACATCACATAAAGGAATATTAACAAGTTAGTGAGCAGAGGGGTTACAGACATTGAATGTATTCAACACTGCACTAAATCTTTGGACTGCAGGGGACTTGAGCATTATGGGGCACAGGCAGAAAAGTGGAGCAGAGGGCAAGATCAAACCCGCCCTGATCTAATGATGTAGTGAAGCAGGACGGAGGTAAAATGGGCAGTTCCTGCTCCTGTGCAATACTCACCCTACTCCAAACAAACCTGAAAATTATTCCCAGTTTAACATCTGTTTGATTTTGGAAAGTTGATTCCCAAAGTGAACCTTGCATAAAAGAGTTGTTGTCGAGTTATCATTTGGCTTCCTGGTGTTTGGAATTCAGCCGGTGTGCGGTAAAGTTGATGACAGTGGAAAGCCAATTCGCATTCAGAACTGGAGTCTCTGATACCTGTCTGACAAGCAGTGGCCCCGTGGGAACAGATTAAAGGTCACATTCCCTAGCTGTACTGGATGCGGAGGTTTAAGCTTCCACCTGCCCCGCAGTCAGAATAAAATGATGATCTTAAAAATAAAAGCAACTATTCTAGAAGATTCACTACCCTGATAGTGAAGGAAGTTTTCCTCCCCTCAGTCTAAACAGCCTACCCCTTGACTTCAAACTGTGGCTCTGATCCTAGACTCCTCAGTCAGCACTGTGCACGGTTTCAGTCTTATTTTGGAAAGGATGTATTTGCCAATGGGAGTGCAGTGAAGGTTCGTCAGACTGGTTCCAGGAATAGTGAGTTTGCCGTATGAGTGGATCCTTCCTGCATCCAGACTGTCAGCCCTCTTAAGAACTTTGTACATTTTGATAAAATCTCTCATTCTTTTAAACGCCAAAGAAAACAGTCCATGCCTACAAAATCTCTGCTCATACGGCAAACTCACTATTCCTGGAACCAGTCTGACGATCCTTCACTGCACTCCCATTGGCAAATACATCCTTTCTAAAATAAGCCTGAAACTGTGCACAGGGCGGCAGGTACAGCCTTACCAAGGTCCCGTACAGTTGCAGAAAGACTATCGTAATCCTGTCAAACTTACCCATAATAAAAGCTAACATACCATTTGCCCTTTTAACAGCTTCCTCTCCCTGCACGTTGGCCTTCAGTGATGTGTGTACAAGGATATCCAGGTCCCTTTGAACATCAACACCACCCAATCTCTCACCATTTAACAGATTCTGTCTTTTTGTTTGGTGCACCAAAGTGACTGAAGCACTACCTGTATTCCATCTGCCATGTTCTCTCCCACTCACTCAGCTTGTCCATCATCCCCCTCTGTACTCACCTAGTTTAGTATCAACAGCAAACTTGGAACCATGATGTTGGTCCCTCAGTGGAGATGGTGGGGGATTCTTCTGGTGTGCTGTTTGTGTGGGATTTCCAGGCAGTCATCCATTTACCCACACCGGAAGCTTTGGAGACTGCTTCCATTGTGGTTTGGCATGGGGCTGCTTCAGTGTGTGAAGGATTTGGTGGCGTTTATTTGTGCATTTGCTCATTGCTGCAGGATTCTGACTCAGCCGTAGTTGTGTGTTAAAACTCTCTGGGAAGAACCGTGGTTGCGAAAAGCTCTTTATAAGTGCTGTCCTCTCCTTTTCAGAGGGAAGCTTGTGTGTGACCACCGAGTGCAGAACGCGCTCACCTTGGCCTTGTACCACTCTTCAGCTTCCTGCATGTTCTTGCTGGCAACGGATTCATACTGAGTGCGAATGTCCTTGAGGGCAGTGGTGAGGTCAGGCTTGGAGACATCCACCTCAACGTGGACCTGCTGCACCTGCAGCTGTTCCTGCAGCTCCTGAATTTCCTGAAGGATCAAGAAGAGGAAATGGATCAGACAGACCATGTCTCTGATAAACCAGTCTATCCTGATCACGGTTCCGGTCACTCGAGGCCCATCCCTGGCCACAGTGGGGCAAGTCTCCTCACCTCATCATGGATTTTCTTCAGGAAGTCAATCTCGTCCTGCAAGGAATCGATTTTCCGCTCCAGATCAACCCGAACCAAAGCAGCATCATCAATATCCTGGGGACATGAGGGTGGAGAAGACAGGATTAGGTACACCGCAAGAGATATCAGTAAAGGTGCCCACCAGGAATTGCCACCTGCAGGATGCCTGGTCCCAGAAGTTTCAGGGTGAGAGAGAATCCTGAAATGGACAAGAGGACATCAGAGAGTATTGTGAAGGGAGGGTTTCCATTTCTCACCAGTTATTTGCTGACTAACACCAGTCAGGTTCTACACTCCCCAGCCTCAGTAGGTGGGGGGGGGGGGGGGGGGGGTGGTTCTGGGCCAATCTGCTATGATGAAGGTATTCGCACTGCACGAGAGAACGGTCACAGAACGATAAGATTTCTTTATTAGTCACATGTACATCGAAACACACAGTGAAATGCATCTTTTGCGTAGAGTGCTCTGGAGTCTGACCAGGGTCTCCAGGTCAGAGCAGGAACCCAGAGCTTCGTCCCACGGCAGCAGCGAGGGAGAACACCAGCTCCATTTACCGCCTGCACTACCCTGAGCCAAGGTCTTCTCCAGACGCCTTGGTTGCTGCTGATAACCCTGTCACCGTTCCCCTCGTGAATGGGGGAAGGGGAGGACATCGATTCAGACTCTGTAGAAGCTAGTACTGTCTAATCCAGGCGACGTCCCGCTGCTGCACCCTCTCCAACAGAGGGGGTTCATTTTGTTCCATGCGGTCAGTCACATTCTCAGCACTCACGCCACCCTTGGGTGGACTGGATGGGGAGAGGGGAGGGCTTGGTCCTTCAGATCACTAACCTGCTGCCTATTGCCAGCTTTGGCAAACAAGTAGAGGTGATGTGAGGTTCTCCTTACACTCTTTAGAGATATATGGGACCTAAGTTAAATTAAGTTACACATTTGGCCATACGGCCCATCAAATTGTCCTAACAGTTCTGAGGCCAATCCAAAGCTAAGCCAGGTGTCAATCTCAGTCTAACCCTCCTTTGTTCACCCTTTCTCGGCGGTCCCTCAGGATCAAACATAGAACACAGAACAGTACAGCACAGGAATAGGCCCTTCGGTCCACCATGTCTGCACTGACCAGGATGCCAATGTGGACTAATCCCATCTGTCTGCACGTGGTCCATATCCCTCTATTCCCTGCCTTCATATGCCTGTCTAAATGTCCCTTAAACATCACTTTTGTATCTGCTTCTACCACCTCCCCTAGCAGTGTTTTCCAGCCGCCTACCACTCTCAGTGTGAAAAAAAATGCCTCACAAATCTCCTTAAACTCTCACCTTAAACCCATGTCCTCTAGTTCTCTAAAATTTCCACTCCGGAAAAAAGACTCTGTCTACCCTATTTATGCCACTCATAACTTTATATCCTTCACCCCTCAGCCTCAGACACTCCAGAGAAAACTATCCAAGTTTGTCCATCCTCTCCTTATAGCTAGTACTCTCTAATCCAGGCAGCAGCCTGGTGGACCTCCTCTGCACCCTCTCCAAAGACTCCGCATCCTTCCTGTAATGCAGCGACCAGAGCTACACACAATACTCCAAATGTGGCCCACCCAATGTTTTATACAGCTGCATCGTGACGTCCCAGCTTTTATACTCAGTACCCCAATCGACGAAGGCAAGCCTTCTTTACCATCTTATCCACCTGTGTTGCCACTTTCTGGGAACTATGGACTTGACCCCAAAGGATGACTTGCTTCAACTCAGATTTTGTGGATCCGAGGTGTCCGATGTGGAACCACAGACTCTTCCAAAGATGGTGCAGGAGATGTCTGACAGGGCAGGTGGTTTGTGAGGTGGTGCACTCCTTCCACTGCTTATTCATGGTTTCTGTGTGCTTCTGATGCATGGCCTTGAAGTTCTCAGTACCATTGTGGTTGTCGGTCAAAGACTCCTGGGAGTTGGTGGGGATGTTGAACTTCAAGGCAGATTTCGGCACATTCTTGAATCTTTCCTTCTGTCGGCCTGGTAATTCCTTACCAGGCAGACTTACCAGTAAGACTGCCTGCCTTACAAGAGGATGTGGAATACAGTGACTGCTTTGGGAGCCCAGTGTTGAGCAGGTGAAGGGAGTAGCTGACTGAGAGATAGCAGGACCACTACACGAGGAGTGCTGGCCTACCAGAGGAGTCTGATGTTAATTTGCTCTTCCTTCCATTGAATTTGGATGAATCTTCAGAGACAGTGTTAGGGGCGTTTTTCAGTGCCGTGAGATGCCCACTGTAGGTAGTCCAGCTCTCAGAAGCACACAGGTGGGCAGCAGTCATGGCTGCCCAGTGGATCACGAGATTGGTGCCAGGTCTGAGGCCACCACCTTCAAACATCCTTTCCCTCAATTGACCCAAGGCTGTGCTGGCACATTGAAGCTGAAGGTAATTTTCATCTTCACTGGGAAGTGGCTCCCAAGAATGGTCCACATTTTCCAGGGTGTGAACCTTTATTGTCGGAGAGCAGTGTGGTGCATGGGTGTAGAGGGCATTCGCCTTATGAATGTAGAGTTTTAGGCTCATCCTATCATCTGCTTCGGTGAACAAGAGCATCGTCTGCAACCTGCAGATCCACCACCGAGGTCCAGGCAACCTTGGTTCTGGAGCGTAGCCACCAAAGGGCAAACAGTTTCCCATTAGTTCTGAAGCTTAGCACAACTCCCCTGGGAAGTTGGAGTGAGGTGCAACATTGCAGCAAGAAAGATTGAGGCAATGACCCAACTATGGTTGATGCCGGTCTGTACCGAGAGTGCTTTAGTTGTGGACCCTTTGGGATCAGGGTTTGCATATCATTGTGAAGCAAGCACAAGAGGGAAGTGAACTTCTGTGGGCTGTGGAATTCGAGGAGGATGTTGCACAGTCCCTCCTGACTGATGGAGTCCAATGACCAGGTGTTCAGTCCCTGCACCTTTCTTGGAGTTGTCACATGGTGAAAACCATGCCCAACGGTGCCCCTGGATGGATGGATGGATCACACTGATTCAGGGAGCACCTCTTTGACGACCGCGAGAAGGTAGTTGATGAGGACTCTGGCATTGATTTTCCCTCTGGAAAACAACAGGGAGACCCTCTATAGGAAAATTTTGTCACTATCTACCTCATCTCTGTCTCTCATAATTTTGTACACCTCTCTCAGTTTCCCATTCAGTCTCTTCTGCTTCAAGGAAAAGAGACCCAGCCTCTCCTCATAACTGAACCACTCCATCCCGGGCAACCTCCTGGTGAGTCATCTCTGCACCCTCTCCAGTGTAATCATGTCCCTTCTACAGTGTGGCAACCAGAACTGCACACAATATTCTAGCTGTGGCCTAACCAATGTTTTATAAAGTTGTACCAAGACTCCCTGCTCTTCTGTTCTATGCCTCAGTTAATCAAGGAAAGCATGCCATATGCCTTCTTCACCACCTGTGCTGCCACCTTCAGGGATCTTTGGACTTGTATGCCAAGGTCCCTGTAGTGTGAAAGTTCATGGCTGTCATGTGACTGTGACAACACCAACCCCTCTGGCTGGGATGACACCATTGAGCACATAGCCAAAAGCAACACCACTGTCAATCAAAGTCTGGCTCCACGCACCCATTAGTACACACCTTGACCATCGGGACTGGGTAAATACCCTTTGTACCTGGCCATGGCCCATTGGACATTTTTGAATCACCTAGGCTGGCTCCACCCAGCTCTCCGGCACTACAAAAAGTGCTGCATGTGCTGGTTCGTTCTCTCTCTCTCTGAGGATGTTGAGGTAAGCTGTGCACTACTTCAGGGTAGATAGTTAAAGATCCTGGGGAGCATTAGAGCCAATGTTTGTCCAGATTGAAGGTGTTCAGCCATTGTATTGTTTATCCCTTGATCGTTTGTAACCAGTTGTGTGTGTGTGTGTACGCATCTCACCCCTGTTGCAATTTCCCCCACATCTCGCAATCACCCGTGTGTATGTGTGCGTGAGTGTGCATCTGTTCCCATCCATTCTGTCCCTGCGTTTGTCTTTGTAAATAAATTTTCCCTCTTTAAACTATAAAGACTTGTGTCTGAAGCCCTCTGCCTTTAAGACCTGAAAGAACCTTTTCTCTCAACATTTGGCGCCGCGAGCAGGTTCTTAAAGGTCTTGGCTGGACACAGATGTGGGGAGGATGTTTTGGAACAGGGATAAGAAGGCTAGCGTAGGCACTGAGGAGAGAATTCCTGGTTGGACTGATGAGAGTGAGGGATTTGGGAGCTTGGCCAGTATGCTGGCAGACCACAGTAAGCCAGTGGACTGGGCCGAGCAGTTAGATCCACGTGGTGAGAAACTGGGGCACCATGTGTTTGCCCTCCTCCAGAAGTCGGGGTTCCCCAGGGCCAAAGGGGTGCCTTCTAGCTGCTTGCGTCCCTCCTGAGATGCCAAGCTGGGATTACTAGCCAGATGCAGAATACATGTCTCCAGAAATACATGGAGATAAAGGAGCTCCAGCAGCACTGCTGTGTTCTGCAGCAGGCAGTCCAGACTGCTCAGACCTGAGCCAGTGACCGAGGCCAGAGGGACTGAGGTCACCTGCAGGCTGATTCAGCTACAGCAGGCACAGGCAGCCTGCCAGTCTGGCTGGCAGCTAGACCCATTAAAAATTTGAGCCCTGGTCCAGCGCGGCAACAAGCTGGACACGTGGCTGGGGGATGGGGATATATGGATGGATACTGACGAGGAAGGGGTGCCAGAAGAGCCTGGATCCCATCACACCCGCCCTCCCCCCTACCCACCCAAACCCCTGCATGCTAGACCCGTCACCACGCTGTCCCGGGTCCGCCAGAGGGGAGGGGAGTCAGGATGAGGACCCTGTTGGGGGGGGGGTTGGGGGTGGGAGAGAGTGCCCATGGTCCCTCCAAGACTACGGAGACCTGGGATTTCTCCGTCAAGAAGCTCACCCAGCTGGCGGATCAGTACCACCAGCAGCCGGGCAAGTACCTGGCTACGTGGCTGCTCCGGCTGTGGGATGAGGGGGGCCCCTCAAACTTGAGCCTCTCATCAGGAAGCGAGCACCCTAGGGAGCTTGTCTGAACAACAGAGCATTAACAATGCCCTGTGGGCACCACTGGGAGGGGCTGGGAATGTCACTACCCTGTGGGATTGGGTAGTGACTGCAGTGAGGGTCTGGGACCCTACCCTCCTCGAATGGGACTTACACAGGCAACTGCAGTGGAGCACGGTCAGTGAGGGCACCAGGGTTGTCAGGGAATGGGTGCTGGTGACTGGCATCTGAGAGGCCCAGCAGTCACAAGCTGTTAGAAAACACCAGGGTGACCAGCGCGCAAACGGGATACCTGGTCACCACTGTGTGCCCCGATTTTAAGGCCAGTGGTCCTACCCCTCATGGGACCGGCTAATGGGAAGACAGTGTGGGATGCCATCACCCTCCTGGAAGGGCTAGAGTTCTTGCAGCAGGGGAAGCCCACCCAGGTCCGTAGGACAAAGATGAGGGCTGGAGACACAACCCCCCGTTTTACACACAAATGGCTATTCTTTGACCTGCTGCGCGCAGGGGTGGACCGTGCCAGCATAGATGGGATCCCAACCCCCACCATTTACACAGTTTGGAAAGAGCGTTGCGGGGGGACATCTGGCCAGGGGAAAACCCACAATCCCCCTGGGATCAAGCCTGACAACACTGCCCCTGTCCCTCCCCCACTCAAAACAATCTCTCCTGCCCCCAAGGCTGAGCTCCAGGACCTGCTGAGACAGGAAATAGCCCATCTCTGCCAGCAGGAACCTTCACCCACGGGGTGGCAGACCCCCACCCCCCCTCCCACAGGAAGGCGGCCAGGGGTCCCGGCACATTTGTTCCACTGCCCTCTCCTGCCTGGGAGACCTGAGGCCACATATACCCGTCGCTGTACATTGGGGAAGGGGGAACATACAGAGGTGGATGGCACTCATCGACATGGGTCCCCAACACACCATCATCCCGGGTAACCCTGCTGTGTGAATGGGGGCACAGATGCAGATAGAGGGGTTAGGGGGTTCCCTTTTGCCCGCGAAGGAGGTCACAGTCCACGTGGCCATCGGGAACCAAGCCCCTCGACCCATAACAGTGCTGATAGAAAACTTGCCCGAGTGCATCCTAGGGATCAATGTCTTAAAGGGACAGTCCCTCCATACTAACTGGGGCATGTTTACATTTGGGGTCACGCGGGCTACAGTCATGGTTGGGGCAGCCAAATGTGAACCAGTTGTTCCCCCTCCCTCCAAAGTTGGCTATAGCCGACAGTACAGAGTGCCAGGGAGATGCAGAGATATCACTGAGGCCATTGCAGGGGGCCTGGACAAGCCTTGGCAGGCAGTGGTAGATTTAGATATTCATAGCCCCACTATCTGCCATGGCTTAATCTCTTGTAAAAAAAAAGTCACATTCTTATGGGGACCTGAACAACAGGCCGCTTTTGAAGCAGCAAAGCAAGCTGTGGGACAAGCACTGCCACTTACTCCCCACCAGGCAGGTGTCCCTTTTGAATTGCAGGTCTCGGCCAGTGAGACGGTCACCGAATGGAGCCTCTGGCGGAAGATCCAAGGGCGCAGAGCTGCTTATGAATTCTCCAGCACCTCCAATCAATCAGACTGTGGGACTTGTGCCCAAACCCCAGCACACGCCGGTGAAGCTCTACCACTAACAGATCCCCCTGGATGATCTTCAAATGTACTGTTTACACAGACTTTTTGCCTGTCAGGTTTGGTATATTGGTTTTGGGGGGGTGGGTGGGGTTTGCCAGATGGCAGTTCCTCACCACTCCCCTCACCACTACAGCACATTCCTTCCAGTGATTCCCGATGGGGTGGGTGTTTCAGGAGCTGGTATTTCCCTTCTTACAATTTGACCTCAACCAGAGTCCCGACCCTCAGAGTCATCCAGTCAGCCGAGAGAATATTGCTGCAGACTCCAAAACAACCACACTTCCACCTTTCCAGTCAGCTACAGTGACTGCGAGAGCAACTGGTACCCAGGGGCCACAGCCAGCGGTGCCACTAAGCTGGAAACTCCCTGGACTTAGAATGGCATCCACTGGGTCTGCAGGCACCATGCCTACCTGTGGCTCCCCACGAGCTGGTACAGTTGCTGCTTCCCAGCGTTTGTGGTACCCTATATCAACGCACTCGATGACCTCTGGGAGCACCCAGCATATATCGACCATTGGAACAAAAGAGCCATCAATGAGACAGAGGTTCTGGATGATTGCCTTCCCCACATATGGTACAGCCCAACTGTCCCGTGAAGTCATCAAGATGACCAGTGTGCTCCAGACAATGGCTGATGAACAGAAACTGTCACTGCAGCATACCAAGTATGCCCTGACGCAGACAGCAGTGGAGCTGGCTGCCATCAGGCTGATGGCCCTTCAGAACTGGATGGTCCTGGACTACCTACTCACTGCAGAAGGTGGAACCTGAGCAGTGGTTGGGAAGGAGTGCTGTACCTTTATCCCAGATGCGTCCAGCAACATCATGGACCTGGCTGCTCACATTAGGGACTCGGTGGCCAAAATCCAAAAAGCAAGAGACCAGCTCCTCCAGCATGACAGCTCATGGGGAAGCTGGTGGCCATTTGGGTCTCTGGGGGGGTGGGGGGTGGATGGTGGGCAACTGTCATCCACTGGGCCACTACCCTCATTTTAATTGTTATGGCTATCTGTATTTTGTGCTGTGCTTGTCAAGTTATTAAAGCCACTTCTGCCTTCCATTAGTACTGCACCCTGACATACGTTTCTTAGTTTGGTTCTAGTTATTCCCTTGATTGGCATGTGATGTAGCTTTCGAGGGGTGGAATGTAGTGTGAAAGGTCATGGCTGTCACATGACTGTGACAACACTGACCCCTCTGGCTAGGATGACACCATTGAGCACATGGCCGAAAGTAACACCACTGTCAATCAAGGTCTGGCTCCACGCACCCATTAGTACACACCTTGACCATCAGGTGTATGTAAATACCTGTTGTACCTGGCCATGGCCCATTGGACATTTTTGAATCACCTAGGCTGGCTCCACCCAGCTCTCCGGCACTACAAAAAGTGCTGCATGTGCTGGTTTGTTCTCTCTCTCTCTGAGGATGTTGAGGTAAGCTGTGCACTACTTCAGGGTAGATAAAGATCCCGGGGAGTGTTAGAGCCAATGCTTGATGCTTGTCCAGATTGAAGGTGTTCAGCCATTGTATTGTTTATCCCTTGATCGTTTGTAACCAGTTGTGTGTGTGTGTGTGTGCGCGCGCACGCACATCTCACCTGTTGCGAGTTCCCCCACATCTCGCGATCACCGTGTGCGAGTGTGCATCTGTTCCCATCCATTCTGTCCCCGGTTTGTCTTTGTAAATAAATTTTCCCTTTTTAAAATACAAAGAATTGTGTCTGAAGCCCTCTGCCTTTAAGACCTGAAAGAACCTATTCTCACAGCAGTCCCCTTGTTCCTCAATACTCGAAGTACCTACTGTTCATTGTGTACGTCCTACACTTATTAGAACCCCCTCAAATGCATCACGTATCAGGATTAAAATTCCATCTGTAATTGCTTTGCCCAGTGTGCCAGGCTCTACCTCATTGTCCAGCCAGACTACCAACTGTCCCTCAAAAGATGCAATGAGGAGTTTCATCAACCCATAGAGCACGGAAAGTGACCAGCAGGCCCCAACTGTATTAATCCCATCTTCCAGCACTTGGCCCTTAGCCCTTAGCCTTCTATATCTAGGTGAAGAAGTCTCAACCATTTCTCGTGATAAAGCATCCAGTATTCAAATCTTTTTGACCACTTAATCACAGCTATGGACAAGTGGGATGGAGTAGCATACATCTCTGGGCATCACTAGGGTAGGATGTCAGTAACAGGCCAGTTCCAGCCAATTCATTCTCCTGCCCAAGCGCCCAAAATCTGGCCCTGGACATTACCTCCATTGTTGACCTGCACACTGGATTAACCAGCACGGATTCGGATTCTACTCCGCCACCTGTCCAACCCATTCTCAGTCAATCCTCCGCAGCGCATGGTTTTATCCTTGTAGAGTCCTGTCAGAGCCTGGATTTCTTACACCGTTTCTCACCTGTCTGTACGTGGCCAAGTTGTTCTCGGTTTCTGTACGCAGATTGATCTCGTCCTGTAACCTGCGGAACAGAATTTAGGGGAGTGACTCTGCTCAGTCAGATAAAGAGCGAGGAGTTCAGCGATAACTGCAACAGTTCAGGCTTTCAAAGTTGACAGCTCAAACTCACGAGGTATGCAGCAGACCCCACATGATTCCCAACAGGTGTCAATCTCTTATCTATAAGCTTCCTTCTAAGGGCTACTGACCCAGAATCAGTCAGCAATTACCCGTGAGTGATCAGTTCTCAAATTCTCTCTTAAATCCACCTCCTACCCAAGCATTGATCCCATGGAACATGTAAATTAGATAATGAGAGCCAATCAGATTACACCTTCATAAGTGCAGACATTTTTGTTGCTCATTCTGATCACCGGTACTGCCCACTCACTGGGACATCACTGCTGTGTCCCTCCTGAAGGAAGGAGCAGACTACAGAGTCAATGGGAAGTCAGCACTGACCCAGAGCTCTCGGTTTCCACATTGGGTGTGATTCCAGTCTGAGTGTCGTGTGACATCAGACAAGCAGTGTGGTCAATGGGTCAGGTCCTTCTTACCTCTGATGGTTCAGCCCAGACTGACGTGTGGAAGGAGTCTGGTCTTTGACCTCCATACCACAGGATGGCAGTGGGAAATGGGCAACAATGTCCAGTCGGAAAGAGAGGCTTTCAATTTTGTGTACCTTCCAGACTATGATTCCCTATCTGTTCACAGGCAAGAGATGAAGTAGTGATTGGAGATGCTGGTTGGAACTCCTGACTGTTAACTCCGGCTTGGTCAATGTAATACTCTTCCTCCAAACAGGAAGAGCTCAGTGCTGAAAGCTCTCCTAATGATGGCATGCAAGGCCTTCTGGCCTGAGATGTCCCAATTTCTACTGTGGTATGAAGATATGCTACCCAATTTTATTCCACAACCAGATATAATCTCATTTTAAGGTCTTTCCCAGTGTAGGTTTCTAACACACTATCAGATCTTTGGTTCATTCCAAACACCTCAGTTAGATCAACCCTCAGTGTTTGAAACCCAAGGAAATACAAGCCTGGTTCATGCAAACCGGCCTTCATTTAACAGGCAAATCTGTGCCCTGCAAGAGTCTGCTGCAAACTACCCACCCACTGCTCACTGGGACACACGGCAGGAAGGTAGCTGGAAGCAAGAGGCAAGAAAATGGCTGGGCTGGAGGTTGGTTAGTACAGAACCAATAGGATAGTTATTTCAAAGAGATGGGCCAAATGGCCTCTTTGTGTATGAGTCTAAGAATGGTGGATGTGGCAGAGTTCATCAAATTTGGAGTGCCCACTTGAGTAGACTGATCCTCAGCCCTTCCTGGGGGGAATGCACTCTCCCACAGCTGGGAGACTGAAGGTGGGCAGCTCCCTCCCAGAATATGTGGGGCCCGTACCTTTGTTTCAGGTTGTGGTGGTCCTCCAGCAGGTTGTCCCTCTCGATCTCCAGGCGAGCCTTGGCACTGTTCAGCTGGTCCATCTGCTGCCGCAGTTCCCGGATCTCGTCCAGGTACATCTCCCCCAGCCGGCTGGGCTCCTTCCCCTTGATCTGGTTGAGCTCGGTGGCCAGGACCTTATTCTGGTTCTCCAGGAAGCGCACCTTCTCAATGTAACTGGCAAAACGATCGTTTAGCTCCATCATTTCAAACTTCTCATTGGTTCGAGTTTCCTTGAACTCTGCGTTGAGGGCATCTGACAGGGTGAAGTTGACCTTCTCCTGGTACATCCCTGTGACTTTCGTTGGGTAGTTAATATGTTTCATCCGAACTACAGAGCTTCTGGAGGAGACTGGCAAAACAGGCCTGTGTAGGAAGGTAAAAATCGCCAAACAATAAAGTTTTAATTAGGACACACGAGACTGCAGGTGCTGGACTCTGGACCAAAAACTGCAGGAGGAACTCAGCAGGTCAGGCAGCATTGTGGAGACAAGGGAATAGTTGATTCTTTGGGTCGAGACCTGATTCATTTTAACTGCTTCACCCTACTACTTACCCCACCCCTGAGCTTTCCCAGTTAAGATACTTTATTCTTGTCTCATTTTCTCAAGCATTCTAGAGGTCTGAGACTGTAAATAACTTTGCCCTGTGGCCTCTCTGCCTGCAGTACATGGTTTGATAATGGGGTGAATCACAGCCAAAATCTGTGATTTCTCCTTGTTATCAACTGAACCACTGTCCTTGCAAATTAAATAACTAAGGGGCTGAGGAGAAGGTTTTAACTTAAGCAGCAGTGGTGGAGGAGGGAGTGGGTTCAGATGAGGGAAAGTGGTTTCAGGTGAATTTCCCAGTTCCAGTGAAGTGACTTCAACCCAAAATGTTAAATGCATCTTTCCACAGATTCTGCCTGACCTGCTGCATTTTTCCAGCATTTTGCTTTATTACTGATGAGGGGAAATTTAGCGAGAAGGGACAAGACAATGGTGTAGAGTAGCCCAATGAATAATGATAACTTGAGCTGATCAGGAAGGGAGAAAGTGTAGAACTTTAGGGATATATATCACTGACTGGGGTCAAACTGGGGAAAGTGGTGTAAAGAGGCAATACTAAAGGGTCTTTATTTGAATGCATGCAGCACACAATGGATGAATTAATGGCACAAATGATAAGGAGTAGCTACACAAGAAAACAGCAGCAGGAATAGGCCACTTGGCCGCCCCAAGCCTACCCCACCATTCAACACAACCAGACTGTTCCAGGAGTGACAGCTTTGTACATTTCCCAGACAACCAGTCCCTTCCAGGGGCACACTGGTCTGGGACTCCCAACAGGCAAGTCCTTTACAACCAACATCCCCTGCAAAGCAGTGATCCCAACACTTGACGACTCTCCCAGGTTCCCAAATCCTCTTCACCACATCCTGAGGCCCAGGCCCCAACCCGCTGGTCAGGTGCCTCAAGTCTCCGGCCTCCATCAATCACCTAATCGCTGGTCCCCATGTGGCTCAATCCCTTCCCCCCCCCCCCACACCCTCACCAACCACCACCACCCCCCCCACCCCCCAACTCCTCAGGCTGAGCACTTGCCTCTGACCCCTCTCCCACTGCCCCACTCCTGACCTAAGGTACTGCCCAAACAAAAATGTTCTCCAGCCACCCCAGTCCATTCACCGGGTCCTGGGCTCTGACCCAGGTGACAGATTGCACCCTGGACCTTCTAAAGGGTGGGGTAACAACGGCCAGATTCTCTCGTGCACCTTTTTGGGTGAAGTAGGATTTCAAAGCCAACATATCTGCAAGGTTCCTAATGGGATACGTGGTCATGAAGCTGCCGAAAGTGCCCACAATATAACAAGAAAGTGTAATAAGAGTCAGGCTGGACAGATCATCAGACGTCAGCTTCACGGGATTTGTTTGCAACTAAGGCTCTTGACTGGGAGAGCTGTTCCACACCAACGGGAGGTCAGGCAACTCACTGAATGCCTCTTAACCAAGGTTCCAGACTACTTAATCTCAGTCCTCATGTGTGTTCTGCTTCACTGGCAAGAGGAGACACATTAGAACAACAGTGGAGGTTTGGGAGTGGCCCTGGGAGTCCTCAACATTGACTCAAGACCACGATGTCTCATGGCATCAGGTCAAACGAGGGCAAGGAAACCTCCTGATCACCACCTCCATTCTCTGCTGATGAAGCAACAACCTTCCATGTTGAACAGCATCTCAACAAGGCGCAGGGTACAGAGGCCACAGTACTGAAATAAGCATCACGAAGACTTGGTCAACAGCATTGGTGGTGACTAGCCTGTCTGTGCTGAAGGACAGAGCTGCCGGACAGGATCTGGGCCAGTTAATCAACACAAGGAATTAAACCCACCTGTCCTGCTCCTCACCAACCTACCTGTTGAGTTAAAGTATTAGATGGAGTGCTTGATCAGTCTCAACTTCACATAGAGGACACCCTCCACTGTACTGTGCTAAATGGCAGCTTAGGAACCTGAAACCGGAAACTTCTCCCACGATGAGGGCAATCAGCAGTGTCAGAAGTGTATTCTACCAGAACCCAAAACCGCAGAACAAGGCACAGAGTGATACAGCATAGGAACAGGCCCTTTGGCCCACTGAGTCTGTGCTGTCCATTAACCCATTACGTTCATCCTATTTTATTCTCCCCACATTCCCATCCACTACCCTCAGGTTCTACCACTCATCTATAAACAGGGGACAATTTATAGGTGGCCAATTAAACGACCAACCCACATGTACTTGGGATGTGGGAGGAAACTGGAGCACTCAGGGGAAACCCAGGTAGAATGTGCAAACTCTACACAAACAGCACCAGAGGTCAGGATTGAACCCCATTCACTTGAGCTGTGGGCAGCAGATCCACTAGCTGAGCCATGTGTCTGTTCCTCTACATTTACTGGTGCTTAGGGAGACTTACTGTGAGGTTAAAACTCAATTATACATCACCCAAGAATATGAAATCTTTTCTGTGGTCTTTACAACAAGGATTATTGTCAAGTTCACAGGAGTTCACAGTCGACAGGAGTTCATGAATTGTCACAGTGAGGACTCTGCAGACAGACGGGGGAGGGTTCTGGAGACAGCAGTGCTTCAAGTCTTGCATAAACTCTGCTCCTACAGACACAGTGGCTGCTGCCAGTTTTAGTGCAATCAGTGCTCTCGATATCATATCATAAATCACAACACAATAAATTAGATAGACCTGCAGATGTTGAACTCAGCAGGAGAGCTGGAAACAACTCAGCCACCACAGACATTGTATTACAGAGATTCACTCAGAAAAGGGGGCAATTTCCAATGGGACATACATTCTCTGTCCTGCACCCAGTGCTCCTGGTGAGGTGTGCACTCACTGCCCTGCACCCAGTGCTCCAAGCTGGATGTGTACAGACTGTAATGCAGTAACAGCCCCCAATGGGGTGTACACTGCCTGTAACTTAGTAACTGTCCTCAATGGGGTGTGTTCTCACTATAATACCCCCCGTAGGATATCTACAACCTGTACTCCGATAACTGCTCCACATGGGTGTATATTCACTGTAGTTCATGAAATACCCCAATCAAGTGTACACTCACTTCTGTGCAGTAACAGCCACCAGTGATGATCCGACCAGACAGGAGGCTACACTCGACCTCCTCTCAGGAAGTGAGGCAGGGCAAGTGGCTGAAGTGTCAGTAGGGGAGCACTTTGGGACCAGTGACCATAATTATTTTAGATTCAACATAGTTATGGAAAAGGATAGGACTGGGATACAAGTTAAAGTCCTAAATTGGGGCAAGGCTAATTTTGATGGCATGAGACAGGAACTTGCAAAGGTTAATTGGGAGAGGCTGTCAGCAGGTAAAGGACAGTGGGTAAGTGGGAGGGATTTTAGAAATGAGATAGGGAGAGTTCAGCGTCAGCATGTTCCTGTTAGAGTGAAGGGCAAGGCTGGTCAATGAGAGATATTGTGATGCTGATCATGAAAAAAGGGGGCATGTACACATGCAGTGGTACAGCCACTGCCCCAGTCGTGGGACGTACACCCAGTGTGCTCAGTCACTGCCCCAGTGGTGGGGTGTACCCATTGCAGAGCAGCAACTTCCTGATTTCCAGTCTGTCCTCATGTTAGACACTGCATGTATCTCCCTGAGCCTGTACTGAGTGTTCTGCTGTAAATGCCCTGCTGGAATCTGTACCGACCATTGTGCACAAACAATATCCCCCCTGGCTGCACTCCCACAGAACACCGTAAACTGCCCCATTACCAACAGTGGCAGATCTGGCCCTTCAGCCCTTTATTTCCATTCTGCTGTTGAATAGAGCATGGCTGATCTCCCTCAGCACCACCCTCCTGGCATTGGACCCTTCGCGATTTATTCCCCAGTATCCAGAAACCTATGGGTCTCTGCACTGAATATGGAACACAGAACAGTGCAGCACAGGAAGAGGCCCTTCGGCCCACAACGTCTGTGCCGAACACAATGCCAGATTAAACTCATTCCTTCTGCCTGCACATGATTCATATCCTTCCATTCCCTGCATATTCATCTGTCTATTTAAAAGCCTCTTGTTTGCCAGATAAAACAATCTGCCTCCACCACTACCCCTGGCAGTGCGTCCTAGGCACCCACCACTCTGTATAAAATACTTGCCCCGCACATCTCCTCTCAATTTTTCCCCTCTCACCTTAAAGCCAAAACCTCTAGTATTTGACATTTCTACTTCAGGAGAAAGACTCTCACTGCCTACCCTATCTATGCCTCTCATAATTTTATAAACCTCTATCAGGTCTCCCCTCAGCCTCTGCTGCTCCAGAGAGAACAACCCAAGTTTGTCCAACCTCTGCTTCTTGCTTCCACCTGTCTCCTCTTCATCTGGGTGAAGACATCCTGAATGGTCAGAACTTTATTTTGACACAGTGACCCCTGGTTCCAGACACATCATGCAGGGGAACTGCAACTCTGTATCTGTCCTCCCAAGCTTCAGTAACAAAGATTGTGCATTTCAATGAGTCACCCCTCAATCTTCTAAACTCAGGTGACTACAGGTCCCCTCTGCTTAAACTCCCCTTGTAAGCGAGGCCATCCATCCCGTGAGCCAACCTGCCAAACATTTGGTGCACTGCCTGTCATAAATAAAGCCTTCCCTACTTCAGTAGAACAGACCAGTACATAGTATTCCAGAGGGAAAAAACAGATGACTAGCAGAGCTCTGTGGTTCCTCCAGAAGTAAGTTTGTTGCTCCAGATTCCAACATCTGGAATGTTGTGGACACTCAAAGAATTCCAGATGTGGTCTCACTGGGGTTTCATATAAATGGAGCAAAATGTTTTTAAATCCTCTTTCAATAAAGGTCAACATACTGGGTGTCTTCCTGATTGCTTGCTGAAGCAATGTGCTGACTTTCAGTGATCTGTGTACAAGGACACCCAGGTCCCTCTGAACACCAACACCTTTCAATCTCTTACCACTTCTATTTTTTTCCTACCAATAGTGCCTTGCCGTCAGCCCCCACAGGGATGTGTAACACTGCAAGCAGTACATGTATTCCTTAGTTGTATACTGACCACACCACCCCCCCCCCCCCCCCCCCGCCACAGTAAATGTCCCCAATGGGGCATCAATGCACAATATGTTAGCAAGTGGCCACTCTGGCATTAGAGTCACTGCAATGAAGTAACTTCACCCAGGGACGTGTCTGCTTACTGTTCTGCCGTGAATGCCCCCAGTAGGGTGTGTACTCACTATTCTACAGTATCTGCTGCCAGTGATGTTTATTCACTACACATCAGTAGAAAATCCAGCGTGGACATGTGCTGTACAGTGGTAAATTCCCTCAGTAGTGTACACTTTGAGGAACAGTGATGTGCATACTCTCCTAACAGAAGTAGCTGCCTTGAGTGGGGGCATACATCAACTGTAGTGCCTTACCAAATGCCCCCAGTTGAGGTAACATGGGTGCTCAGGTGAGTGGGACTCGAACTGTCAGGCTCTCTCTGGGAGGGCCAGGTACCATCTGCACAACATTGCCACCTAGTGGGTCCTGACCATCACTCACCCTTATTCCCAATCCAGTCACTCTCCAAGGCTGCTACACACAGCAGCCCATCAAGACAGTCACTAATGAGAAATATCCACCAAGAGTAGTAAAACAGTCACAATGTTTGACATCAAGGAACGCATTTTGGCTACAAATCTATCGAAGAAATCAGAGACTGTGTGATCACAGTGACCTGACAATAAACATCCTTCACAGGCACGTGAACAGCCAAGACCAGCAGGGTAATCGACCGAGGCAGGCATCCTGAACTTGGTTACCATTATCAGGTAGGCATACACAAGGATCCTTGATGATTCCAGGCTTTCCGAGCTGCTGAGATCACATGACTATTGAACTGGTTCTGAACTGGTGTCAGAGTGAAGGTGTTGGTGAGGTGACAACTGGGCATTTCTACCTTTCTCTACTACTTTCATTCATTGAAGTAAAGTAAAGGTTGGACTTTAGATTGTAGAAGGTTGTGCTTAGAGTGGAATTACACCCCCAGGGTAATTGGTTAGTACCTGAATTTACAATGCTCAGGTAATTCAGGAGTCATCTATAGCAGGAGAACTTGGACCCTTGGCATGTTCCTCCTCCAATAGGTGGGAGATCAGGGGGACTTCCAGCAGCCCTGGTGGCCATATATGCAGGAAGGTTGCCTAGCTGCAGCTACTTCCTGACCAGCAGGGGAGGAGAAAGACGAGGAGAGTTATAGTGATAGGGGGCTCGATTGTGAGGGGACTAGGCAAGACTCTAGAATGGTATGCTGCCTCCTTGGTGCCCAGTCAGAGATGTCTCAGAACAGGTGCAGGGCATTCTGGAGGGGGAAGGTGATCAGCAAGAAACTGCGGTGAGTTGTGGACACAGCTCAGCACATCACAGAAACCAGCCTCCCCTTCATGGACTCGGTCTACACTTCTCACTGCCTCAGTAAAGCAGCCAGCAGAATCAAAGACCCCACCCACCCAGGACATTCTCTCTTCTCTCCTCTCCCATCAGGTCAAAGACACAAAAGTCTGAAAGCATGTACCACCAGGAACAAGGACGGCTTCTGTCCTGTTGCTAAGAATATTGAACAGTTCACTAGTACGATAAAATGGACCCTTAACCTCAATCTACCTCGTTATGAACTTCACCTTATTGCCTACCTGCACTGCATATTCTCTGTAGCTGTGACACACTACTCTGCATTCTGTATTGTTTTACCTTGTACTACCTCAATGCACTGTGTCATGAATTGATACAGTCAGACAGGGGCGGCCGGTCCCAGTGTCGGCAGTCAGACATACAGACCACACCCAGAGTTGGCAGTCAGATGGGGCGGCCAGTCCCAGTGTAGGCAGTCAGACAGGGGCGGCCGGTCCCAGAGTCGGCAGTCAGACACACAGACTACACCCAGTGTCGGCTGTCAGACGGGGGCAGCCGGTCCCAGAGCTGGCAGTCAGATGGGGGCAGCCGGTCCCAGAGCCGGCAGTCAGACATACAGACTACACCCAGTGTCAGAGTCAAGCTATAAGGAGAGTTTGGACAGACTTGGGTTGTTTTCTCTGGAGGCTGTGGAGAGAACTGATAGAAGTTTTCTAAGTTTATGAGAGGCAATCAATGGAGTAGACAGCCGGTATCTTTTTCACAGTCGAAATGTCTGATACTAGAGGGCATGTATTCAAGGTGCAAGGTGGTAAGTTGAAAGGAGATGTGTAGGACAGGTTTTTTTTGAAAACAGAGTGGTGGAGGCCTGGAACACACTACCAGGGGTGGTGGTGGAAGCAGATACGATTGCAACAGTTGAACAGCATTTAGACAGACCACAAGCAGGCAGGAAACAGGGGGATATGGACCACGTGCAGTCAATTGGGATTAGTTTAATTTGGCATCATGCTGGCGAAGACAAGGTTGGCCACAGGGCCCCGATGGAGATACTTACATCTTCCCTGGCCACAGGTGAGGTGACAGATGACCAGAGAACAGTGAATGTCATACCTTTATTCAAAGCGAGGTTTCTGTGACTGAAAGCCAGTGACCAGTGGTGTGTACCACAGTGCTTGGTATTGGGACTCTTGCTGTTTGCTATTACATTAGTTGCTCAGGTGAATGGAGGTGGTATGATCAGTAAGTGTTGGTGGTGGTGTAGACAAGTGAGAACAGAGAGGACATTGACCAGCCAGTAAACTGGGCAGAGCAACAGCAGATGCAATGTAATCCTGTTAAGTGTGAGGTGATGCACTTCAGGAGGTCCAATAAGGGAGAACATACATACCAACAGTAGATCCCTGGAGAATACTGAGGGACAAAGGGACATTCGTGTATTAGTTCACAGATCCTAAGGTAACAGCATGGAGAGATAGAGTGGTGAAGAAGGGATACCAGATGCTTGCCTTCATTAGTCAGGGCATAAGAGCAGGGAGGTCTTGGCACAACTTTATCAAACTTTGCTTTGGTAGCAGCTGGAATATTGAATGCAGTTCTGGTTGCTACACTGTTGGAAGGACATGATTGCACTGGAGAGGGTGCAGAGGAGATTCACCAGGACACTGCTTGGGATGGAACATTTCCATTATGAGTAAGAGACTGGATAAGCTGGGTTTGTTTTCGCTGGAACAGAGGAGGCTTGGGGGGACCTTACAGAGGGGTACAAAATTACAAGAGGCATAGGTAGAGTAGATGGTAAGGATCTTTTCCCTGTGGCAGAGGTCTCCAGGACCAGAGGGCATGGGTTTAAGGTGAGGAATAGGAGTTTGAGGGGATCCGAAGAGGAATTTTTTCGCCAAGGAGCCGGTTAAAATCTGGAACACACTGCCCAAGAAGGTGGTGGATGGAGGCACTTTATCAACATTTAAGCAGCATCTGGACAAGCACCTGAATCACTGAGGCATAGAAGGCTACGCACCAAGTGCTGGTGAATGGGATCGGTATAGATGGGTACTCGAGGGTCAGCATGGACATGGTGGGCCAAAGGGCCAGATTCTGAGCTCCATAACGGTCACAAAATCTGTTGATATCAGTTTGCTCAGCACAGGTCAAGAATCACACACCAGAATCAGCTGTTAAATTGTACTGTTAAACCCAAGTCAAAGGTTGAGCAAGGCTGAATTGAAGCACCATCTGTCCGATTAACTTAGCGCTGCCCCCCCTTTTGGTTCCCTCAGTGGATAATCCACAATGCAATTTAGTCCATCTTTCTAATTTAGTTTTCAATCAAAAACCTTGTGAACCAGTGCCTGGGACCATCTGGCCAATCCAATGACTCTCACTGTGTGCAATCATTTCTTAGCGGCCAGACCAGGGTAACTTCGGAAAGTTTGTCCATTTATCTTTTGCCAGATATGAAACTCTATGCCCAGGGAACAAGGCGGCAAAATATCAGCATTTATATAGTGGGTCATCACACAGCATCTTGGGAAGTACCAAAGTACTGTCACTGGAAACTTGGAGCTCAACTTGCACTCAGCAAGCTCCCACAGGTAGCAATGTGACAAGGTCTAGATGATCTGTTACTGTGGTGTGAGTGAAGGGCCAGAACAGCACAAGAACACAAGAACCTGGAGGCAGAGGAGGCCACTCATCCTTCCAGCCTGCTCCACCATTCATCAAGGTCATGAATTATCTTCTACCCCACATTTCACTGCAGTATCCCCAGAAAAGCAATGCAAGATGACACCGGAGCGTGGATCTACTCATTACCCTTACTATAATCGTTCTACACTTTTAAATTTAAACTCTATGTCACTAACTATTACTAAATGTTCTTTTAAATCTTCTCACAGGGCTGGCGATCTTCCAACCTCCAGGAACGACTACGAAGCGGCCCTTATATGATGAGATGGACTATGGCCTCACGATCTACCTTGTGTGACCTTGCCCCTTATTGCACTACACTTTCTCAGTAGCTGTGACACTTTACTCTGTACTGTTATTGTTTTTACCTGTACTACCTCAATGCACTCTGTACTGTGTAATGAATTGATCTGTATGATCGGTATGCAAGATAAGTTTTCACTGTACCTCAGTACAAGTGACAATAGTAAACCAATACCAAGACACCATTGGTCTATTTTGAACCAACTCAGTGATTGCGCCTCCACATCCCTCCAGCACAGAGAGCTCCAAAAATTTACCATCCACTGAGTTGAGAAATTCCTCCTCACCTGATTGGTCTGCTCCTTGTTCTGAAACTGATCTCAGGTCCAACATTCCTCAGGCAGGGAAACATCTCCCTGCATCCAACCTGCCATGCCCTGTGATAACTATGGACATTTCAATGAGAATGTTCTCAACTGTAGAGAGTACAGACTCGTCTCCTCAATCTCTCCTCATATGTTAAACCTGCCGTCACTGGAACCAGACTAGTGAACCTTCCTCTTTGAAGAGTACATCCTTTCCTAGGCATGGAGACCTGAACTGTCCACAATACTCCAGGTGCAGAGTCACCAAGGTGCCATATCATTGCAGTAACACTTCCATAATCGTGTATTCAAACTCTTGAAATAAAAAGGTCAACTTAACCATTTCCTTTCCTAATTGCTTGCAGGACCTAGGAGTTATCATTCTGTACAAGGATGTCTCATCCCTCTGAACTTCAGTATCTCACCATCTAAAATACATTCTCTTCTTTATGCACCAACTTAGATGTCCTCAGACTTTTCCAAATTACAGTCCACCTTCCGTGTTCTCACTCACTCAGCTTGTCCATGTCCTCTCGAGTCTCCTCCCTACTCACAGTGCCGCCTAACTTCCGTACCCTCAGAAAACTTGGAAATGTGACATTTAGTACCTTCAGCCAAATCGTTGGTGCAGACTGAACAGCTGGGTCCTTACACTGATCCCTGCAGAGCCCCTGCCAACCTGAGAAGGATCTGTTTATTTCCAGTGTTTGCCTCCTATCCCTCACCCACTCCCTATCTGTGTCAGTATATTACCCCCGATCCACGTCCTCCAACCTCAGTGACCAATCTCCAGTGTGGGACCTTATCAGCTTCTGAAACTGTATAAATACACCTCATCCAGTCACACCCTCAAACAACTCCAATACAGTCACAGATCCATACTGACTACTTCACCCCGTTATCCTTTGCTCGTTGTTCTGACACTGCATCCTTCATCCTAGATGTGGGAGCTTTCTCAGAAGGGTGGGGCTCCTCTTTGAAATTGTGCCTTGGGATCTTTTATGTCCGAGAGGGCAGCCGGCCATCAGTCTGTCCTCTCATCAATTTAGTTCTAGTCTAGTTTACCCTTGCCACTGGGCTCTTTACACTGTGGGTTTTGAGGCAGGGAACTGTCAGCAGTCGTCAGCATTAACCCAGCATCAGGGAGAGAAGTCAGTGACAATGGTCCCTGTGCAACTGCAGCTCAGCTCCTCCCCCATCCCTCCTCAACACACCCCCCTCCCCCATCCCTCACCACCTCAGCTGACTCTCTCTCTCAGCCTCGCCCTCTCAGCCATTGTCTCCCCTCTGGACTGCCTCTCTCATCCACTCCGCATCTGTTTCCTCTTTCACTCATCGTTTGGACTCCTGCCGCCCCTCTCCCTGACCCCTCTCCCCTATCCCACTGTCTGTGACCCCTTTAATGAGTCCTCCCTTTCTCCTATCTCACTTCCATCTTTATTTTGTCCTCACCTCCCCCCCCCCCCCCATTCAGTGACCAGTACACATTCTGCTTTATTTCACATTATTATTCACAGTGAATTAGTTACGTTGCACCCAGCTGAGAGGTTTCACCGCTCCAGAATTCTCACACCACCGGGATGCGCCACTTGCTCAAAATCACCCTGCGGGCTCTGGGGGTGGTGGGGGGGGGGGGGGGCAGGTGAGGGGAGAGACCCTCCGGGCTCTGGGGGTGGTGGGAGGGGGGGGAGGGGAGAGACCCTCCGGGCTCTGGGGGTGGTGGGAGGGGGGGGGAGGGGAGAGACCCTCCGGGCTCTGGGGGTGGTGGGAGGGGGGGGGGGGGGAGGGGAGAGACCCTCCGGGCTCTGGGGGTGGTGGGAGGGGGGGGGGGAGGGGAGAGACCCTCCGGGCTCTGGGGGTGGTGGGGGGGAACGGGTGAGGGGGGGAGACCCTCCGGGCTCTGGGGGTGGGGGGGGGGAAAACGGGTGAGGGGGGGAGACCCTCCGGGCTCTGGGGGTGGGGGGGGGGGGGAAACGGGTGAGGGGGGGAGACCCTCCGGGCTCTGGGGGTGGTGGGAGGGGGGGGAGGGGAGAGACCCTCCGGGCTCTGGGGGTGGTGGGAGGGGGGGGAGGGGAGAGACCCTCCGGGCTCTGGGGGTGGTGGGAGGGGGGGGAGGGGAGAGACCCTCCGGGCTCTGGGGGTGGTGGGAGGGGGGGGGGAGGGGAGAGACCCTCCGGGCTCTGGGGGTGGTGGGAGGGGGGGGAGGGGAGAGACCCTCCGGGCTCTGGGGGTGGTGGGAGGGGGGGGGAGGGGAGAGACCCTCCGGGCTCTGGGGGTGGTGGGAGGGGGGGGAGGGGAGAGACCCTCCGGGCTCTGGGGGTGGTGGGAGGGGGGGGAGGGGAGAGACCCTCCGGGCTCTGGGGGTGGTGGGAGGGGGGGGAGGGGAGAGACCCTCCGGGCTCTGGGGGTGGTGGGAGGGGGGGGGAGGGGAGAGACCCTCCGGGCTCTGGGGGTGGTGGAGGGGGGGGAGGGGAGAGACCCTCCGGGCTCTGGGGGTGGTGGGAGGGGGGGGAGGGGAGAGACCCTCCGGGCTCTGGGGGTGGTGGGAGGGGGGGGAGGGGAGAGACCCTCCGGGCTCTGGGGGTGGTGGGAGGGGGGGGAGGGGAGAGACCCTCCGGGCTCTGGGGGTGGTGGGAGGGGGGGGAGGGGAGAGACCCTCCGGGCTCTGGGGGTGGTGGGAGGGGGGGGAGGGGAGAGACCCTCCGGGCTCTGGGGGTGGTGGGAGGGGGGGGAGGGGAGAGACCCTCCGGGCTCTGGGGGTGGTGGGAGGGGGGGGAGGGGAGAGACCCTCCGGGCTCTGGGGGTGGTGGGAGGGGGGGGAGGGGAGAGACCCTCCGGGCTCAGGGGAGAGAGAGACCCTCCGGGCTCTGGGGGTGGTGGGAGGGGTGGGGGGGGGAGGGAAGGGGAGAGACCCTCCGGGCTCTGGGGGTGGTGGGAGGGGGGGGGAGGGAAGGGGAGAGACCCTCCGGGCTCTGGGGGTGGTGGGGAGGGGGGGAACGGGTGAGGGGAGAGACCCTCCGGGCTCTGGGGTGGTTGGGAGGGGGGGGAACGGGTGAGGGGAGAGACCCTCTGGGCTCTGGGGTGGTGGGAGGGGGGGGTTGCGGGTGAGGGGAGAGACCCTCCGGGCTCTGGGGGTGGTGGGAGGGGGGGGTTTTGCGGGTGAGGGGAGAGACCCTCCGGGCTCTGGGGGTGGTGGGAGGGGGGGGGAGAGGGAAGGGGAGAGACCCTCGGGCTCTGGGGGTGGTGGGGGGGGAACGGGTGAGGGGGGGGAGACCCTCCGGGCTCTGGGGGTGGTGGGGTCGGGAACGGGTGAGGGGGGGGGAGACCCTCCGGGCTCTGGGGGTGGTGGGGGGGAACGGGTGAGGGGGGGGAGACCCTCCGGGCTCGGGGGGTGGGGGGGGGGAACGGGTGAGGGGGGGGAGACCCTCCGGGCTCTGGGGGTGGTGGGGGGGAAACGGGTGAGGGGGGGAGACCCTCCGGGCTCTGGGGGTGGTGGGGGGGAAACGGGTGAGGGGGGGAGACCCTCCGGGCTCTGGGGGTGGTGGGGGGGGAAACGGGTGAGGGGGGGGACCCTCCGGGCTCTGGGGGTGGGGGGGGGGAAACGGGTGAGGGGGGGAGACCCTCCGGGCTCTGGGGGTGGGGGGGGGAAAACGGGTGAGGGGGGGAGACCCTCCGGGCTCTGGGGGTGGGGGGGGGAAACGGGTGAGGGGGGGAGACCCTCCGGGCTCTGGGGGTGGGGGGGGGAACGGGTGAGGGGGGGAGACCCTCCGGGCTCTGGGGGGGGGGGGGGGAACGGGTGAGGGGGGGAGACCCTCCGGGCTCTGGGGGTGGGGGGGGGAACGGGTGAGGGGGGGAGACCCTCCGGGCTCTGGGGGGGAACGGGTGAGGGGGGAGACCCTCCGGGCTCTGGGGGGGAACGGGTGAGGGGGGAGACCCTCCGGGCTCTGGGGGTGGGGGGGGAACGGGTGAGGGGGGAGACCCTCCGGGCTCTGGGGGTGGGGGGGGGAACGGGTGAGGGGGGAGACCCTCCGGGCTCTGGGGGTGGGGGGGGAACGGGTGAGGGGGGAGACCCTCCGGGCTCTGGGGGTGGGGGGGGAACGGGTGAGGGGGGAGACCCTCCGGGCTCTGGGGGTGGGGGGGGGAACGGGTGAGGGGGGAGACCCTCCGGGCTCTGGGGGTGGGGGGGGGAACGGGTGAGGGGGGAGACCCTCCGGGCTCTGGGGGTGGGGGGGAACGGGTGAGGGGGGAGACCCTCCGGGCTCTGGGGGTGGGGGGGGGAGAACGGGTGAGGGGGGGAGACCCTCTGGCTGGGGACCTTCAGCAGGTCAGCTAAAGGTGAAACAAAATGAGCAATTCGCACTCTCTCACCCACAGTGAGAGCTCCCTCAGTTGCAAGACCCCACCACCATTGCCTCCCCCAGTACCACTCCCAGTCTGTCTCTGTACCAAGACTCCACTCCTCCCAACCCGACTCTCCCTACCATACCAACATCTGTCTCTGCACCGACCACACTCCCTCCCCAATCCCGATCCCGGGTACCAGACCCCTCTCCCCACATCCCTTTCCTTGTTTCTCCTCTGTAGCGACCTCACACTCCACACAACATTAAGAATTCAGTGACCCCTCCCCTGAGACCGCATTCTCTCTCCATACCTGAGCCCCACCGCCTTCTCTCCCTCATTCCCACCCCAATCCCCGGCTGATGTATATCCAGCACTGAGCTAACAGAGACACAGTTGGAATAAACATCCCGAGTTTCAACAGCTCCGCCGCCAGCGAGGTACCGGAGCAGATCTGCCGTGCGGAGCACATGGAGTTTAAACAACGGGGACTGGACGTCTGACCATGGACACAGGCACCGAAAACCCATCAGGACTTCACCCTGTGGGAGAGCCCCTCCAGTGCCGAGGGAAGAGCACATCAGGCCGGGCGGAACCAGACCAAATCCCAGCAGGTCCAGTCCCTGCCTCCGGCCACTGTCCGAGCTGGGGAGGGGGTCACCAACAGCCTGAGGGAGACATGACTTGTACCTCTTGGTGAAGCTGTATCTGCTCGCAGGAGCGGCGCTCAGAGCCCCAAATCTCCTTCTGTAGGACGAGGTCTGCGTGGATTCGAAACTCATACTCATTCTGCAGAGTGTCCGGTGGATCACTGCGGGACAGGCTGACACCTAGCCCGGGGCAGCCGCTTATATACAGGGTCCGGCTGGGACACAGGCTGCAGGGCGGGCGGGCAGCGCCCAGGGTCCTAGCGCCACCTCGGTTCGCGTGGTCACGTGCCCGCCAGAAGCCCCTCATCCACAAAGGATGTTAAAATATTAATATTTAACAATGGCTGCAATCATGGCGATACAAATCGGGGTGAAATAGATTGAGTCTGGTTTGGGTCGGGGACCAACTTGCATGTATCGATTGAGCAAAGGATGCAAGTTTGGCAACAGGTCAGTTCCTCTCTGAGAGATGAACGCCCTGAGATAGGAACCGCCTGATACAGGAACCCCCTGAGAAAGGAACGCCCTGATACAGGAACCCCCGATAAAGGAACGCCCTGATACAGAAACCCCTGATATAGGAACCCCCTGATATAGGAACCCCCGATATAGGAACCCCTGATAGGAACCTCCTGATACAGGAATCCCCTGATAAAGGAACCCCCGATATAGGAACCCCTGATAGGAACCCCCTGATATAGGAACCCCTGATAAAGGAACACCCTGATATAGGAACCTCTGATAGGAACCTCCTGATACAGGAACCCCTGCTAAAGGAACCCCTGATATAGGAACCCGGGATATAGGAACCCCCTGATACAGGAACCCCAGATACAGGATCCCCTGATAAAGTAACCCGCTGATATAGGAACCCCTGATATAGGAACCCCCTGATACAGGAACCCCCTGATATAGGAACCCCTGATATGGGAACCCCTGATAAGAACCTCCTGATACAGGAACCCCCTGATAAAGGAACCCCTGATATAGGAACCCCCTGATATAGGAACCCCTGATATAGGCACCCCCAGATATAGGAACCCCAGATATAGGAAACCCTGATAGGAACCCCCTGATACAGGAACCCCTGATAAAGGAACCCCCTTATATAGGTACCCCTGATAAAGGAACCCCCTGATACAGAAACCCTGATACAGGAACCCACCGATAAAGGAACCCCTGATATAGGAACCCCTTGATATCGGAACCCCTGATATAGGAACCCTTGATAGGAGCCCCCGATACAGGAACCCCCTGATAAAGGAACCCCTGATATGGGAACCCCTGATAAAGGAACCCCTGATACAGGAACCCCCTGATAAAGGAACCCTTGATATAGGAAACGCCAGATATAGGAACCCCTGATATAGGAACCCCTGATAGGAGCCCCCTGATTTAGGAAACCCCCGATATAGGAACCCCCAGATATAGGAACCCCTGATATAGGAACCCCTTCTGATTTAGGGATCTTTCTGATAAAGGATGTCCTCTCTCCGCCTCCCCCCCCCCCCCCCCCCCCCCGATATAGGAACCTTCTGATATAGGAGCCCCCGATATATAAAGCCCCCATGTAAATATCCCTGAGAAGAAGAGGGGTTTAGAGGGACACAGGCAAATGAGACTAGCTTGGTGGGCACTGTGGTCAGCATGGTCGAGTTGGGCCGAAGGGCCTGTTTCCGTGTTGTATTACTCTGATTCTCTCCGATTCTATGATAATGGAATCCCAGATACAGAAATATCCAGCTCAGTATGATTAGGACCTTGATGTTGGGGATGTTGGGCTGGGAGAGTAACCTGATTTTGGTTCACTTATGCTGTCAGTGGATTTGGAGATACGGTGTTGGTGGGATCCCTCCAGTACTTTCAGCTCCTGCTGCAAGTTATTCAGGAGGGCAGGGGTCTCTGCTGCCCTGTAGACCGTGTTGTGTGCCAGGTCTGAGGTGTTGATCTCCAAATCCTTTTTCCTCAGATGTCCAAAGGTGGTTCTAAGTGCACTGCCAGTGATGATGAATTGTTCATCGATGCCCACCTTCGCTGAGGGGTGACTCCCGTTACATAGGGGATAATGCAGACCAAGTCATTCATGAACCCAACACCAGACACCCGAAACAGTCTGTTCTGAACTGTCCATGGACAGAGGAATGGATTCAAGGGAGTTCTCAAAACTTCCTTTTTGAAATGCAACATTTCATCTGCTGGTCCCTGGGAATCTCTGGCCCATGACCATTCAATGTGGAAAAGGAGCATTTGGGATGGGATTGAGAACCTCGAGTCCATACACTGGGTGCACAGAGTTCCTGTGTTAGCAGCAGGAGTGGACCACCTCACAAACTACCCACCCGCCCACCCCACCAAGCAGCTCCTGCACTGACCACATCCAACAGAGAACCAATGAGCAGGACCCAACAGAGGGGGACTGAATCTGTCCGATAAGGTGGAATCTCTAATGAGGGACGTTGACCATATTAGCTATCTCTATCAATGAAGTACTGGCTACATCCAACATAGGGGCATTGACAATATGTAATCAAGAGGAATTTTCAGTATCTAAGAGAGATGAACTGACCATGCCCAATAAAGGGACAGTGACCATACCTAACAATGGGTCACTGACCATAGCGAGGAGAAGAGGGTGAATCCATATCCAGCATGGTGGTTTTAACACTGGGGAGTTTTGTAGAACAGAGGGACCTAGGAGTACAAGTACATGGTTCCCTGAAAATAGAGTCACGGGTAGGCAGGGTGGTGAAGAAGGCTTTCGGCACGCTGGCCTTTATCAATCAGTGCACTGAGTGTAGAAGTTAGGATGTAATGTTGCCGTTGTGCAATATGTTGGTGAGGCTGCATAGAGTCACAGAGTCATACAGGCTCTTCAGCCCAACAGGACCATGCAGACCAAGATTCCCCTCTAAGCCATTCCCATGTGTCTGTGCTTGGCCCATATCCCTCCAAACCTTTCCTATCCATGTACCTGTCCAAGTATCTTTTAAACGTTGTTAATATACCTGCCTCAACCACTTCCTCTGGCAGCTTGTTCCATATACTGACCACCCTCTGGGTGGAAAAAGTTGCCCCTTGGGTTCCTATTGAATCTCTCCCCTCTTCATCTTAAATCTATGCCCTCTAGTTCTTGATTCCCCAACCTTGGGAAAAAGACTGTGCATTGACCCTACCTATGCCCTTCATGATCTTATACACCTCTATAAGATCACCTCTCATTTTCCTATGTTCCAATGAAAAAGGTCCCAGCCTGCTCAATGTCTCCCTATAGCTCAGTCCCCCAGGTCGCGAAAAAATTCTCGTTAATCTCCTCTGCACTCTTTCCAGCTTAATGACATCTATCCTATAGTAAAGCAGCAACCATACCTATAGGAGGGTCTTTCATATATCTACCAGAGGGATAATGATCATGTCTTGGAGATGGTGGCGATATGGGATCATGAACACAGCTCACTGTAAAACTGGCTGCCTTGGACTGCTCTCTCCTTAAATTTAGCCTGTGAATTATTTCCACGGGTTTGGATGTGACGAATACTGTACCAAGGGTGCAGATGATGCCTTTACTCTCAGACCTGGGCTGTAGACTAAAAAATATCTTTTCCCAAATCTCCTGGCAGTGGTACTTGATTTGACCCGTCGCCAGGGCTATCTTAGGAGGTCCCACAACAGTTAGCTACCCAGCAGCCAAGCCTTGGGTGATCCAGTATAGGCAGCCTGCCTTTATCTGTGTGTACTTCTATTCAGTGGCCACTTCATGGGAATGATTTGTGGAAAAGCATACACAAAGCACTGTTGACAGCTGTAATGGGAGCCAATTCCCCCCCATGATACCTGCGTACAAGCCTTGAACATTGGAGTTACTTCTAATCTGGCTGTTGTTTTGTATTCTGGGGACACAAGAAGACGGTTGTAAGCAAACTCTCGCAGAGCTTCTGACTCCAGTGAGTGCAGAGCACTGCACACCTCCATTATCAGGAAGTCTACCTGATCTCTGCTGAGGAACCCTGGCCGGCAAACTGGCAGGAAGTGGAGGTGAGAGTCACCACCCGGGTAGGGTGTTGGACAGGACTGCTCCGAGTTACCTTCAGGGGTCAAACACTGGTCATAAACCAACTGGTGACCTCCATGCTGCGGTACGGTCGGTCACTTTGGTCCCACTCCCTGCCTTTGTTGCCAAGATCCGGAAGAAGCTGATGGGTTTCTTCCAGGACAAGAGGGAGCACTGGGTCTCTGCTGTGGTTCTGAGTCTCCCAGTTGAGGAGGGCGGTCTCTGTCCGGACTCAGGTGGTGACTCTCTGCCTTCAGACCCTGGGTTATTTCTGCCAAGGGTGCTGCCTTGACCCAACTCCAAATGGCAAGAATCAGCCTCACTGCTCTGCAGGAGATGCCTGTCTTTTACTGGAACCTTTTCTGAGTCTGGGACATGGTCGTCTTTGGTCAGGACACTCCCCTGCCGGTGGAGGGAGGTGTCCTGGCTGCCAGAGTGGCCAGGCGAAGGGACGGACTGGACAGTGGACCCAGTCCAGCAGAATATGTTGGAAATGCTCCCCATGCCCTCCTCTGCTGCGAGAAGCACTTCCTGTGCGGGCTGCTCCTGCACACACCCTCCACTTCCTCACCCTCATCTGCTGTCCAGACACGTCATGGCGGTCCGTTCCGTAATCTGGCCGTGGGGGTGGGGGTGGGCATGGGAGGTGGTCCCAGTGAGGTTTCTCCATGTGGGGGCCATTGACAATTTCTCTCCCCCCCAACAGATGCTGCTCGACCCACTGGTGGTGGGGGGTTGGGTGGGTGGAGGGTCTGCATGTCACCTCCGTTCCACTTCCAGGGGGATGACAATCTTGTTGCACTGACTTTTCAGCCAGAGATCATGGGGATCAAGGAGCTTGTGCCGGGCCACTTGCTTCACCTCACCGTGTGATTGGACAGTGTGTCACTGCATTTTGTGATCGTGTACGTCCCCAGACTTGGTGGGACGCAAACAAGCTTGTTTCGAGAAGTTTCCGCTCTCTTGAGCACCATCGATAGCAGTGATTGCATCGTCCTTAGTGGGGATTTCAACTGCACCCTCAAAAAGAGAGATTGCTTTGGGCCCCAGTGCGGCCAATCGTCGGTGGAGAAGTTGAGGGAGCTGTTTGACTTCCTTAGCTTGGTGGACATCTGGTGAACCCTCCATCCTGACTCCAGCACTTTCTCCTGGCGGTCTCTGGGGAGGAGGCTCTCGAATTGACTGTCTGTACATTTGGCAGGCGTACGTCTCCTGTGCCTTGGTGACCTCCGTGCAGCTAGTGCTGTGGTTGGACCCTGCCTGGTGTGCGCAGATGGGCAGGATCTGCGTGCTGGCACTTTAACAACTGCCCGCTGGAGGATGGCCGATTCTGGGATTCATTCTGTCAGTTCTGGGTCACCTGGTGAAGGAAGCTGGAGGGCTTCCCCTCCTTGAGGCTGTGGGCAAGTCTCACACCCGTTTCTTCTGTCAGGAGTATGGGGTCAACCAAGACGGGGTCTGACATCAAGTCCCTTGAGAGGAAAGTGGACAATTTGGAATCCTACCTGGGTCGAGCCGTCGTGGACCCGACCCTGTGGCAGGCGTACAAAGAGAAGAAGGGTGTGCTGAGGGACCTGCAGCTTGCGAGGTCCCAAGGCGTGTACAATTTACTCCCACAGAGCTGGTCTGACAGTTGCCCATTTCTCCCCCAACCAGGACACAAGGGTGGATCACAAATACATTTTCGGGACACTGCATGCATTCAGACGCAAGCCACATTTTGTGGCCGGGTCCAATTTTCGTACATTGCCACAGAGTGCCAGGTGAAAGTCCATGGGTCCGTGATGGCACCCTTTCACGTTTGGAGAGGGATACGTCAGGGATGCCCCCATGTCCAGCCAGCGGTGATCCATCTGCATGGAGCCATTTCTGTATCTTCTGTAGTTGACGGGATCTGGCTATGCATGGGCTGGGTGTGGAGCTGGTCCTCTTGCCTCACACGGACAACGTGCTTCCTAGTGGTCATAGTTCCTGTTGTCCTTCAGAGGATGCGTGAGTACCAGCTGGTAGCTGCTGGCCACATCTTTCCACTGGATCAGTTGGGAGAAATGTTCTGGACTCCCTGGCAGGTCAGTAGTGGGGAGACTCCTTGCTGGAAGAGATGAGACCATTTGTGTGGAACACCACACACCTCCTCTTTCTGGGAGTGTACCTGAGCCCAATTGAGGAAACCCTGGCCAGCAGACTGGCAGGAGGTGGAGGCGAGAGTCACCACCCTGGTAGGGTGCTGGATAGGACTGTTCTAAGTTACCGACAGGAGCCGAGCACTGGTCATAAACCAATTGGTGACCTCCGTGCAGTGAGTGAACCCGGCTGGTCACTTTGATCTTACTTTCTGCCTTTGCTGCTAAGATCAGAAGAAGCTGGTGGATTCCTGGGACTAGAGGGAGCACTGGGTCTCTGTCATGGTTCTGAATGTCCCAGTCGAGGAGGGCAGTCAGTCACTGGTGTGTGTCTGGACCCAGGTGGTGATTCTCCGAGGTACCTGTACCCTGGGCATCCTCCCAGATGGTGCGCACTGGTTCCGCTGGGGCACTGCCTTCAGGACGACACGCCTTCCCGGCAGTGAGCATCCTGCTCTGCAGGAGTTGCCTGTCCTTTACTGGGAGCTCCTCGGAACCTGGAGCGTGTTCGGCTCCAGTCAGAGTGCTCCCCCACCGCTGGAGGGAGGTTTTCTGTCTGACAGGGTGGCCGGATGAAGGGACGGACTGGATGGTGCAACTTGCTAGCGAGGCTCATGGCCCGAGCCTCCAGCCGGCCTGTCACAACGGGTGTCGAGAGGGCAGGTGAGTGCAACATGATTCTGACTGGGCTGATCCCCACCCAGCTGGAATTGTACATTGGACCTGGTCCCCAAAACCCTGCTCGGGAGCTGGACTTGCATAACACGAGCCGTCTCTCAGAAATGCCCTCCCTGTGGCAGTCTGTTCTGCCATTTGGCAGTGAGGGGGGTGCCCAGTGGAGATCTCTGTACGAGGGAGTCCTCCCCCTTTACACTGGGGTCCTGTGGTGGAGAGTGTTGCACAGAAACCTCCAGAAAGAGGAGGTGTGTGGTGCAAACAGGTTTGTAAGTTGGTTCACGGACCCCCAGGCCCCTGCCTTTTCCGCAGCCTGGAGGAGTCCGTGTTCCATGTATGTACTGAGTGTAAGAGGCTGCACCCCCTGTTCAAGTGTGTGAAGGGGCTGTTCCTCAAGCTCTGGTTACACTTCAGCCCCACTCTCCTGATCCTCGGGCACCCAGTGCGGAGGGGGTTGTGTTGGTTAGTGGACCTCCTCGTCGGTCTGAACCCGAGCCTGACCAAGGGGGGTTGTCACAGGTTCGGGCAGCGGGCCATTGGGGGGTACCACCCAAGCCGAATCCCTGCCCCTCTTCCGAGGATACGTCTGTGCCGGGTGTCCTTGGAGATAGAGCCTGGAGTGTCCACTGGCTCTCTGGAGGCCTCCCAGCACCACTGGGCACTGCAGGGGCTGGAGTGCATACAGACAAGGATAGTTGTGTTATAATTTGAATTTTGTATATGTTCTGATGGATATGATGTAGATATTGTGAAATGCAAATAAACATTTAAATCCGGAGGAGATAGGTGATTTGTTAGGCTCCTTTTATGGGGTTCTGTTCTCTCTGGGATACACGCAGTGAGGATGTGTTCAGAGTTTAGTGCAAGGACCTGCCAAAGTTCAGCTCAAGAGGGTATCCACTGACTGGACGTACTGCTGATTTTGACAGAGCTGAACGGTGCCCTCCAAGTCCCCAGGATGGATGGGCTGACTGTGGAGGTCCTCAGGGCTTTCTGTGATATCCTGGAGGTGGGTTTGGGGTGGGTGGGGGGGGGTGTCGACAATATGCGGGTGCTGGGTCAAAGCCTGGTAACTGGGGAGAGATGCTCCTTTCATGGTCAAGGCAGTCAATATCTAAAAGGGGCAATCGCCAACACTTGTGAAACTGGTGCCTGGTCTCCCTCCTCAGAATGGATTACAAGGCCTTTGCCTGGCTCCTGTCCACCAGTCTGGGCTCTGTGCTGGACCGCCTGATCCATCACTACTACAGGGTCCCAGACCGATTCATTTCATCCTTAAAAAGGAAGTGTTGGTGGTCTAGAGGCAGATAAAGGTGGATAAATCCTCGGAACCTGAGTTAATGTATCCTGGATCGTTGTAGGAAACAAGGGAAGATATTGCTGGGGCCCTGGCAGAGATGTCTGTATCTTCCTTAGCCACAGGTGACGTACTGGAAGACTAGCGGTCACTTAATGTCGTACTTCATTTAAGAAGGGCCAAGGACAAGCCAGGGAACTTACAGGCCAGTGAGTCTAATATCAGTGGTGGGAAAATTACCGGAGGCGTTGCTGAGAGACGGGATCTACCTGCATTTGGAAAGGCAAGGATTGATTAGCGATAGTCAACATGGGTTTGTGTGTGGGAAATCTTGTCTGCTGAATTGGATTGAGTTTTTTGAAAAGGTAAGATAAGCTTCCGCTGCCAACATATCATGCCCTCAACTTCCTAACCTGTACGTCTTTGGAATGTGGGAGGAAACCGGAGCACCCGGAGGAAACCCACGCAGACACGGGGAGAACGTACAAACTCCTTACAGGCAGCAGCCGGAATTGAACCCGGGTCGCTGGCGCTGTAATAACGTTATGCTAACCACTACACTACCGTGCCAGCCCCCTCATCAAGAAGATTGATGAGGGTAGGGAGGTAGATGTTGTCTACATGGACTTTAGCAAGGCCTCTGACAAGGTCCTGGATGGTAGGCTGGGCCATAGAGTTAGATCACATGGGATCCAGGGTGAGCTAGCCAATTGGATACAAAATTGGCTTGGTGGAAGGAGTCAGAGGGAGGTAGCTGGAGGGTCATTTTTCAGATTGGAGGTCTGTGACCAGTGGTGTGCCGCAGGGATCAGTTGCTGGGTCCTCTGTTGTCTGCCAGGTATATTCACGATTTGGATGAGAACGTAGGTGGCATGGTTAGTAATATGGACGGCACCAAAACTGGTGATGTAGTGAACAGTGAAGAAAGACATCTAACATTACAACGGTATCTAGATCAACTGGGAAAGTGGGCAAAGATACAGCAGGTGTAATTTAACTCAAGCAAATGTGAAGAGGTACATTTTAGGAAGTTAAACCAGGGAAGGACATATGCAGCGAATGGCAGGGCCCTGGAGAGTGTTGTAGAACACAGAGACCCTAAGGTACAAGTGCATAGTTCCCTGAAAGTAGTAACACAGGCTGATGAAGAAGGCATATGGAACACCTGCCTTCAACAGTCAGGACATTGAATACAAAACTTGGGATGTCATATTACAAGACGTTTAGAGGCTGAGGGGTGACCGTATAGAGGTTTATAAAATCATGAGAGGCATCAATAAGGTGGATAGTGACAGTTTTTTTCTCAAGTCTAAAACCAGAGGCCATAGGTTTAAGGTGAAAGGGGAAGATTTAAAGAGGACCTGAGGGGCAGGTTTTTTCACACAGAGGGTGGTGGGTAAATAAAATAAGAAGAAATGGCAGAGGTGTGTACAATTACAATATTTTAAAGATATCTGGGTAGGTTCATGGATAGGAAAGGTTTAGAGGGATATGGGCCAAATGCAGGCATATGGGGCTAGCTCAGGTAGGCACCTTGATTAGCATGGACGAGTTTGGCGAAGGGCCTTGTTTCCATGCTGTATGACCCGATGACTCTTTGACTCTATGACAACATCCATCTGGACCAGGATCTGGTCCATCTTTCTCTCCCTCAACCAGGAGAAGGCGATCAACAGGGGTGGATCATGAATGCTTTTCAAGACTCTATGTGTGTTTGGACTAGGAGTACAGTTTGTGGCCTGAATGTGACTTTCATACACTGCTGCAGAGTGCCTGGTGAATGGTAATGGGTCTTTGACTGCACTCCTTCACTTGGAGGGAGGACTACCCCGTGTCTGGGCAGTTGTATTCCATCTGCATGGATCTATTCCTGTGTCTTCTTCAGAGGATGTTGTGTTTGCCTCTGAGTGGGCCAGACATGAAAATCGTTCTCTCCGCTCACAATGCCGACGTGCTCTTCATAATCACAGATCCCATTGACCTTGTGAGGTTGAATGAGTGACTACGGGTCTTCTCTGCTGCATCAGGTATGGATCAAGTGGGAGAAACGTTCCAGGCTCTTGGTAGGTCAGTGGCAGGTGGACTCCTCACCAGATGAGATGAGACCATTCTCAAGGAGTATCACCCACCTCCTCTGTCCTGAGCTTCACCAGGGAAGTCTGGCTGGCAAATTGGCAGGAGTTGGAAGTGAAGTCCCCACTCAGCTGGGGTGCTGACCAGGACTGCTCTGAGTGCTTTCTTACAGGGGCTGGGCACTGGTCATGAAATAATTGGCGTGGGACCTTCCTCCTGTTTTTGTTACCAAGATACAGAAGGAACTTGTTGATTTCTTCTGCTCAGAGCAAACATCGTGATTGATTTGGCATGTCCCCGTCGACCTTCACCAATTTTTATCGATGCCCCATAGAAGGCATCCTATCTGGATGCATCACGGCTTGGTACGGCAATTGCTCTGTCCGTGACTGCAAGAAACTGCAGAAAGTTGTGGACACAGCCCAGCACATCACGGAATCCAGCCTCCCCTCCATGGACTCTGTCTACACTTCTCGCTGCCTCAGTAAATCAAAAGACCCCACCCACCCCAGATATTCTCTCTTCTCCCCCAGAAGATACAAAAGCCTGAAAGCACGTACCACCAGGCTCAAGGACAGCTTCTATCCCACTGTCATAAGACTACTGAATGGTTCCCCAGTACGATAAGATGGACTCTTGACCTCACAATCTACCTCGTTATGACCTTGCACCTTACTGTCTGCCTGCACTGTACTTTCTCTGTAGCTGTAACACTTTATTCTGCATTCTGTTATTGTTTTACCTTGTACTACCTCAATGTGCTGTGTAATGAATTGATCAGTATGAATGGTATGCAAGACAAGTTTTTCACTGTACCTCCTCAGTACATGTGACAATAATAAACCAATTCCAATTCCAATAATGTGATACACCAGCAATCCTTTTCTTCAGCTGGGGCACTGCCTTTAGGATGACACTGCAGCTCCCAGTGGCAGACATCAGCTGCACTGTCCTCAGGATGGTGCCTATCTTTTACCAGGACCTTTTCAGAGTCTGGAACATGTGTGTCTCCAGTCAGAGTGCTCTGCCAGAGGCAGAGGAGGGAGCTCTGGCTATCAGGGTGGGCAGACCCACAGACCGACTGGACAGTGGAAGTGGAGGCTGAAACCGCCAATGCCCCATCACTCTGAGTCTCAAAGGGTCTCAGATACGGGGTGCAATCCCAACCAAGCCAGCCCTTGCTTGGCCAGAATTGCTCATCAGACCCAGGCCTTGAGCCGGTCCTCCCATGCAGTTTGAGCCAGCTCTTGAACATGTCTTCTGGTACAAAGAGGTTTCCTGCACAGGCTGCTCCTGCACTCCCTCCATTTCTTCACCCTCATCTGCTGTCCAGACACACTGTAGTGGTCGTCTCTGCCATCGGGCAGTGAGGGGGTTCCTAGTGGAGGGCTCTCTGTATGAAGACATAGGAGACTGCAGATGCTTGGAACCTGCTGGAGGAACTCAACGGGTCGAGCAGCATCTGTGGGGGGGAATGGAGTTGTCCACATTTCAGGATGAGGACTGCTCCTGACCTGATGCAGGGTTTCGACATGAAACGTCGACAGTTCCTTTCCCCCACAGATGCTGCTCGACCTGCTGAGTTCCTCCAGCAGACAGTTTGTGTATTTCTGCATGAACACCTTTACCTTTACCCGAGGGACTGTGGTGGAGAGTGCTGCACAGAGCAGTCTCGTGCAGACAACTTTTTAAACAGGTTTATAGATTCTCAGGCCATCCATAATTTCGTCAGCTTGGATGTGTGGAACATGGGAGGTTACAGCCTCCCGTTGATAATTTAGTCGGAATCAGAGTCAGGTTTACTATCACTGACGTATGTCGTGAATGTGTTGTTTTGCGGCAGCAGTACAGTGCAGGACATAAAGACGTAAAAAATAAACTATGTTACAAAAATAAGTAAATAGTGCAAAAGAGGAATAACGAGGTCGTGTTCATGGGTTCGTGGACCGTTCAGAAATCTGATGGCGGAGGGGAAGAAGCTGTTCTTGAAACATTGAGTGTGGGTCTTCAGGCTCCTGTACCTCCTCCCCGAGCAAGTTCTGGTGTCAGGGTTAAGGACATCTCCTTAGGGCTGTAGAGGAATGGAATGGGAGGGATCCATTTGCAGTAGTCCATATGTGATGTGATGATATAGGTAGCAAAAAGAAGTAGCTAGTGTACTCTGTCTGGGAGGATGCTCCATATACAGGTATCTCTGAAGGGTCTGAAGGTGAAGAATTACAACCTAGGTATGGACAGACAACGGCGATTCCTTATTTGGGAGACTCAGAACTGTGACAGAGACCCAGTGTAGAGATAAAGAGATTCCTGGGGTCTAAATTAGAAAGCAGAGCCATAAGGGTAATAATCTCTGGATTATAACCTGAGCACATGAAAATTGGCATAGGGTTAATTAGATTAAAGAATTTCAGTGGGACAAATCCAATTGATCATTAATCTGCTCACCATGCCCGGGCTGGGATTTGCCAGGACCACCCAGCTCCTGATCTCATCACAGCCTTGGTCCAAACTCAGGCTAAAGAGCTGAATTCCAGAGCTAGGTGAGAGTGACTGCTTGACAACAAGGAAGAAGTTGACAGAGGGTGGCATAATGACACCCTGGTAAAACTAGTCTGTAGACGGCAAAAGGAGAAATCAGATGTTTGAATCCTACTTCATACAAAGGAAGCCAGCTGTGGTTGTTGAAGGTCAGTTATCCCAGCCCCAGTCAATGCAGAAGGTCCCTGACCAACTGTGTCCCTGACCAACTGTCTTCAGCTGCTTCATCAATGACCTTCTTTCCACCATAAGGTCAGAAATGGGGATGTTCATTGATGATTGCACAATGTTCAATTACATTCACAACTCCTCGGTAAATGATGCAGCCCATGCCTGCAGGCAGCAAGACCTGGACAACATTCAGGCATGGGCTGATGAGTGGCAATTAACATTTGCACCACAAAAGTGTCAGGAAAGAGGGTCATTTCATGAAGAGAGGATCTAGCCACCTACCCTTGATAGTCAATGGCACTACTACAGCTGAAATCCCATCATTAAGATTCTGGAGGTCATCACTGGACCAAAAATTCAACTGGACCAGCTACATAAATCCTGTGGCAACAAGAGCAGGCCAGAGGCTGGGTATCCTGTGGTGACTCACCTCAGCTCACTTGATTGGCATCCATTTGCCACCTGAACATTCGCTCCCTCCACCACCGGCGCACGGTGGCAGCAGTGTGTGCCACCTACAAAATATCAAGGCTACTCCAACCACACCTCCCTAACCTGTGACTTCTGCCATCAAAAGGAATAGGGCAGCAGCAGCGGGGTAAATCCATCACCTACAGGTTCCCCGCCTGACTGGGAAATATGTTGCCTGTCCTTCAACGTCGCCATGGTAGCGCTGTCGATGGAGGCTCTCCACCATCTTCTCCAGGGCGATCAGGGATGGGCAATAAATACTGGCCGTACAAGTCCCATCCAGATCCCAGAAATACATCTTAATAAAAGTATAAATCAGGAAACTGTGTTAAGGCAATTGCCATGGATGACTTCAGTCTACACTTAGACTTTCTCAATCAATATTTATTAGTCACATGTACATCGAAACACACAGTGAAATGCATCTTTTGCGTAGAGTGTTCTGGGGGCAGCCCGCAAGTGTCGCCACGCTTCTGGCGCCAACATAGCACGCCCACAACTTCCTAACTCGTACGCCTTTGGAATGTGGGAGGAAACCAGAGCACCCGGAGGAAACCCGCAGACACGGGGAGAACGTACAAACTCCTTACAGACAGCGGTGGGAATTGAACCCGGGTCGCTGGCCCTGTAATAGTGTTATGCTAACCGTTACACAGGACAGGCTATTTTAGTTCCAGTATTGAGAAAGGACAATTAATGATCCAGTGATTAAAGCTCCTTTAGGGACAGTCATAATGTGATAGAATTTTATATCAAGATTGAAAATGATTTACTTTGATGAGAAACTCAAGGCTTTAGCTCAGCTAAAACAATCCAAGAAGCAATGGGACACAGTGAGAGGACAGTGAGTGGTGACCTTGCAGTGAACTTCCTCAGATCCTTACAGGTAGCAGAGCAGGTCAATAAGGTAGCTCAAAGGGCATGTGAGTTATAGAATCACAGAATGGTTACAGTACAGAAGGAGGCCATTTGGTCCATCTTGTCTGTGCTGGCTATCTACTAGACTAACACTTGGCCTCTTCTCTGCAACTTTGCAAATTGGTGAGATGCTTTCCATGATCACAGGAGGTACAGCATATGAAAGGTGTGGGGTTACATTAGAACTGTGTACAATATTAGTTAGGACACAGCCTGACCACTGCCTTTTACCCTGGTCATCACATTAGGGAGGTGACTGTACTGGAGAGAATGCAGAGGGGATTCACCAGGATATTGCCTGGAGTAAGGTTACAGATCTGCGGAAAGATTAGATGGGCTGTGTTTGCTTTCTTTGGAACAGAGCAGGATGAGGGAGATGTAAAATTATGAGGGGCATCGATTGTATAATTAGTACCCCTTAGTAGAGGGGTCAAAAACTGTGGGGCAGAGACTTAAAGTGAGTGGTAGAAGAATTAGAGGGAAGGTTTTTTACCCAGAGCTAGTGGGGGTCTGGGACTCACTGCCCACACCCTCACTACACTTAAGCAGGACTTAAATCCATGACCTGCTGGACTACAGAGCCGGAGCTGGGAGCTGGGGTTAGGTCAGGGATCACTTTCTCAAGTACAGGCATGGTGGGCTGAGTGGCCTCTTTCTGCATCATAAATGTTGAAGGAATCTCTGATTCTATCTCTGACAAATCCTTGCTGATCTGATCTAACTTTGGTGTGGGGGCGAGGTGTCAGATTTTGAAGAGGCTCCCATGAACTGAGCTTGGAGATTTCACTGTGTTAAAAGTGCCTTATAAATGCAAGTCATTGTTCATTTTGTTGTAAGGAGGTGTTAGGTCACTCTCTTCCAGTCTTTCCTAGAAGTGGGAGCAGTGCCAGTGCCCAAGAGGATTAGAAATGTTATATCCCATAATACGATGAGAGATAAACCTGCCAGCCACAGTGTTCAGTCTAAAGCCAGTGGTGGGAAACTTTTCGAGACAATAATCTGAGACAAAATTAATTGGCCGTTACAATTCTTTGGCTTTTAATAAATCTCAGCTCAACTGGATTTGAGAAAAGAGAGTTCATGTTTTACTGACCTGATTGTGCACTTTGATGAAGTCATGAAGAAGCTTGATGGGTGCATTTGGGTAAATGGACTTTCATGAAGGGGCTTGGAAAAGTAATGCATGATAAACTAACAGCAAAAGGGAAGAAACAATGTGGATTTACCATTGGCTGAAGGTTCAAGAGCAGGGTGTGGTGTTGAGCAGTGTGGACTGAAGTACACGACTGTGTTCTCCAGAAATTGGTCTTTGGACATATTTTAATGACTTATACTTACTTCATAAAGGATAATGTTTATATTTAAAATGACTTAAAACTCAGAAGTTTAGTAAAGCTGTGAGGAATTTAGCAACAGAATCTGGGAGACTATAATACAGGCTGGCAAAATGGTCAGATTGATGAGGGTAGGGCAGTGGACATTGTCTACATGGACTTTAGTAAGACATTTGCCAAAATCCCTCATGGCAGGTTGATCAGGAAGATTAAGGTGCCTGGGATCCATTGTGACTTGGTAGATTGAATTCAGGATTGACTTACCCATAGAAAACAGAGGTTAATGGTGGGAGAGTGTTATTCTGGCAGGAGGTCTGCGACCAGTGGTGTTCCACTGGGATCAGTGCTGGGACCTCTGTTGTTTGTGATGTGTGGGTTAGTCAGTTTGCAGATAAGTTTGGTGACAAGAGATGAAATTACTGATTTAAGAATCCTGTTCTGATCCACTTGTTGGTCTTTTCAAAGGCTCAGAATCATTGACTGTATATCGATATGACATTTAGGAGGGAAACAGCCTCTTGACATGATGCCTAAGGTTGGCGGACAGCCACATTGGGGCAGGTGCTTCAGGGCTCTGCCAGCATTCACATTTCACCTGCTGGTGGGGAGGTTGGCAGAGCCCAGTTGAAGCACAAACGTTCCTACTGGATGACAATGCCAGAGCAGCTGCACTGGAATGCTGAACTCTCCAAGAAATGCCAACGTCCCTTCCCTGTGTAGTTCACAGCTTCCTGTGCAGGGCCACAGAAAAGCCAAGCCCAGTTTTAATGCCTCTGTTGTTGTTGCATCTTTCATCAGCTAATTGAACCCAGAAACCTCTGCCCTGAGTGGTTCTGGATGGTGCCCTCTGATTCCCCCCCACATCACAGAACCAGAGACGATGCCCTCTGACCCCATTCCAGAACCAGACGGTGCCCTCTGACCCCACCACAGATCTGGATGATGCCCTCTGACCTCATTACATAACCAGAGGCCCAGGTCACTGGCCCTCACGCATGCTCCGTGTCCACCACTGGCCGCTCAGAAACACTCTGAGAGAAGATGTTAGGTTGAGAGTATTATTTGAATGTCCAACCTCACTCTGCCAACAGTCTCCTCTTGGTGATTGCTGCTCTATTTCTGAATATCTGCTGGATAGTTATTGGAGAGGAATATTGTTGGCCATTGGTTGATGCAGAGCAAGTGTGGCACCAAACGTCTTGTGTGAAGAACATCAGTAGCTGAAGGTGAAATAAACAGAGTGAGCATTTCTGTGCAGTGAGTCCTACCTATGGTGTGGTGACCCACAGCTACTAGCAACCATGTCCATCCTTTCCAATCTGCTGATGTTCTTCTGGAGTGTTAGCTCTCTCTAGATGCTGAGGACGGTAGAAAAAATAATACGCATGTGTGAAAATAAATAGATAAAGTAAATGGACGAGCCCAGTCCAGATGAAGGGTCTCGGCCTGAGACGTCAACTATCCATTTCCCTCCACAGATGCTGCCTGACCCGCTGAGTTCGTCCAGCATCTTGTGTGTTGTGTGTTTGGGTGTGTGCTGAAACTGAATCACTCTTACTCATTTGGCAAGGTAAAGGAATTATCCATTCGTCGTGATGTATCACACCGGATCAGGTGGGTCTTATTCCGTGTACTGTAAATTATTGCCATGGTGATCACTTGTGCATTTCATCTCCATGCAGCCCTCTGTCTTGATGAAGCCGGGCCAGTGTAACAGCGTAACGCTATTACAGCACCAGCGATCCGGGTTCAATTCCCGCCACTGTCTGCGATGAGTTTGTACGTTCTCCCCGTGTCTGCGTGAGTTTTCTCCGGGTGCTCCAGTTTCCTGCCACATTCCAAAGACATACGGGTTAGGAAGTTGTGGACATGCTATGTTGGCACCGGAAGTGTGGCGGCACTTGCGGGCTGCCCCCAGAACACTCTACACAAAATGTGCATTTCACTGTGTGTTTTGATGTACACGTGACCAATAAAGAAATCTTATCGTTTACTGTCCCGAAGTAATCCCAATGGCTTTGTGCATCTCACACCCACCACCAGGGCTCTGGTTTTCTTCTCACACCTTCCTTTGGACTTCATATTCAGCCCCATAATTTTAGGTCTGCAATCTGACTCAACAGGAGTGCATTCCCTGCCACACATTGTAGCTGCAGGGATGAGGTATGAGGAAGCATGCATATGAAAGGGAGGAATCATGCAGTGAAGTATCAGAGAACAAGCTAAACCCAGGGCCACACCAATCACCTGAGAACTGCAGGTCCGTCAGGAGGGTGGTCCTGGTAGCAACAGCTATTCTGAAGGACTCAGGGAGGAATGTTAAGCAAAAAGCAAAGTGCTGGAGGAACTCAGCAGGTCAGGCAGCATCCGTGGAGGGAAATGGATGGTTAATGTCTCGAGTTGAGGCCCTTCATCTGGATTCAAGGGGATAGAAACAGGCAGTACAAAATAAGATCAGATTTCTTTATTAGTCACATGTACATCAAAACACACAGTGAAATGCATCTTTTGCTTAGAGTGTTCTGGGGGCAGCCCGCAAGTGTCGCCACGCTTCCGGCGCCAACATAGCACGCCCACAACTTCCTAACCCGTACGCCTTTGGAATGTGGGAGGAAACCGGAGCACCCGGAGGAAACCCACGCAGGCACAGGGAGAACGTACAAGCTTCTTACAGACAGCGGCAGGAAGTGAACCCGGGTCGCTGGTGCTGCAAAGCATTACGTTAACTGCTACACTACCATGCCTGGGGAACTATCAGGTTGGAGGCTGTGTAGGGGAAGTCTCCTGGGGTGATGGTACGGGAGAAGTGGCCTGATGTCCGTTGGTTGAGTCATGGTCAAGGGGCAGGTATGGGGAGGTGTCTGAGAGCCCTACAAGATAGGGGTCAGTCCACCAGACTACAAAGGCACTGCCCTTGTTGGTGGTTTTGTGGCGAGGTTGGGAATGATGCGGAGTGAGTGGAGACCTGCACATTCGGAGGGGGTGAGGGGAGCGAAGAAGTCAAGACGAGCTGATGTCCCGTCAGCAGTTGGACATGAAAAGGTCGAAAGAGGGTAACTGGCCAGAAGGGTGCGTCCAAGAGGAAGAGGAGTGTTGGAGATGGGAGAAAGGGTCATCAGTGGTTGGTGAGGGCTCCCTAACAAGGAAGTAGGCATGGAGGCAGAGGCAACGGAAGAAGAGCTCCACGACATGGCAGGCCCGGAACTTGCTGAGGTGCAGGCACGGGGGTACAAAGGTGAGGCCTCTGCTGGTAGGCTTCTGCCGTCTCTTGTGTCTCTGGGGGGAAGCATTTGCAAGGTCACAGAGAAGAGGTAGAGGATGGAAATAGACATAGAACATAGAACAGTACAGCACAGTACAGGCCCTTCGGCCCACAATGTTGTGCTGACATTTTATCCTGCTCTAAGATCTATCGAACCCTTCCCTCCCACATAGCCCCCTATTTTTCTATCATTCATGTGTCTACCTAAGGATCTCTCTATTGTCCCTAATGTATCTGCCCCCACAACCTCTGCCGGCAGTACATTCCACACACCCACCACTCTCTGTGTAAAAACTTACCCCTGACATCCCCCTTGTATCTTCCTCCAATCACCTTAAAATTATGTCCCCTCGTGTTAGCCATTGTCACCCTGGGAAAAAGTCTCTGACCGTTCACTCGATCTGTGCCTCTTATCATCTTGTACACCTCTATCAAGTCACCTCTCATCCTCCTTCTCTCCAAAGAGAAAAGCCCTAGCTCACTCAACCTATCCTCATAAGACATGCTCTCCAATCCAGGCAGCATCCTGGTAAATCTCCTCTGCACCCTCTCTAAAGCTTCCACATCCTTCCTATAATAAGGCGACCAGAACTGAACACAATACTCCAAGTGTGGTCTAACCAGAGTTCTATAGAGCTGCAACATCACCTTGTGGTTCTTGAACTCAAGAGACAGTTGATCTTTTGGTGGTCAGCATCGACATGTTGGGCCAAGTGGCCTCCTTCTACACTCTGGACATTCTATGATTGTGTGAAATGTTTCATACCCACGTGAACAGACAGACCAGGTAAACAGGAGCGCTGAAGTGTTAACCTGGATTATGTGCTCAAGCCCTGGGTTTTAAGCTTCTGACTCAGAGGTTCTAATGCTACCAATGAAACCCACCCTCTCAAAAACACTCTGAAAACTTTTAAAACATCCTCTTAACCTTCCTTCTCGATGAGAAAAGCCTGAAAATTCAAGCATTTCTTTGTAACTCTAAACATTCACTACTGGTATCATCCTATTGAAGTCTCCCTGCTTCCTTTCCAGGCCTCCGACCACCTTCCTACAGTGACGTCAACCAACTGTACACTAAACCTCAACTGTGACCTCATTACTGCTTTTAACAAATTCAGAGTAATTTTTTTGCTTTCATATTCAGTGAACCCACGTATTAAATACCACTTTGTCCTTGTACCCTCTGTAAGTGACATAGAAACCAGTACATCCCCTCTCCAAAGAGAACATGTGCTTTGCCAAGGCATTCACCTCCCATTGCAGTGTTGTTGCTCTCCCTTGTAAGCAATGAGCTGCTGATGTGGTTCAGTTGGTGGTCCACTCAAGCAGAAACCAGAGTGGGCTCAAGCACCATTCCAGACAGGCTGACACTGTGCGGTACTGTGGGAGTGTTGCACTGTTGGAGATACTGCCTTTCGGGAGAATTGTTCGTCTGAGTTCACTCTCTCATTTGAATGTGAAAATCCTCATATTGCTATTCGAAGAACTTCTTCCTGATTCCCTGGCTGGGGTGTATTCTTCAACTGACATCACTAAAACCTGCCATTTGTGGGAGAGGGCTGTGCACACACTGTCTATACTTGTGCAGTTACCAAAGTACGGCGTTGATTGTAAACCACTTTGAGTTGTCCTGAGCTTATGAAAGTTTTTGTTCCTTCTTTCACCAGAAATGGACTGTGGTTTCTCTTTCAAAACCATGTCATTGTTGATGAGACAAGTCTGAAACCCCTGAAACCTGCAGTGTCTCCTGCTGTCTTCTGATTGGTCCAATCCACCATCCTATGCTGACACATCCACTGAATTCTTTTGCATTCACAAGTGGCCAGCGTAGGAACCTTTAAACTCCTGCCACCACTGATCTTAGCAACAATATGACAGGCTTAATTTGGCTTACAACTCTATCACTTTGCAACTTGAAAGCTTTTTTGTTGGTTCCTAACTGCTTGCACTGAGTTCTGTGAGCCAGGCAGACATTACTTACAGTCTTCTAATTTCAAGACGGCTTCAGTAGCTGGCTGTTCTCGTCCAGGTCACACCAAGCATTCATATGTTTATTTCTACCATTGTTAACAGGAGACGAGTTGATATTCTGGCGCCTGGTGGGAGATTGGTCAAGTTAGCATTCAGCCTCTATTTAAGTGGAGGACTTGGTATTCCAGGCTGTGGGGCTAGGGCAGTGCAGGTTTGATATCCGAGAATATCGAAGAATTGTATTCTTGGATAGTCAGAAGTTGGTTGGAGAGGTTGGTATTTCAGGCCATTCTGAGAACGGGAGAGGGGAGGAATTAGGAGATTTACAGTTATCTGAAAGCAGGATAATTTCTACAGTTGTACAGTGGAGAGCATTCTGACTGGTTGCATCACCACCTGGTATGGAACCTCCAATGCATAGGAATGCAAAAGGCTGCAGAGGGTTGTGGACTCAGCCAGCTCCGTCACGGGCACAACCCTCCCCACCATTGAGGACATCTTCAAGAGGAGGTGCCTCAAGAAGGCGGCATCCATCACTAAGGACCCTCACCATCCGGGACACGCCCTCTTCTCCTTACTACAATCACGGAGGAGGTACAGGAGCCTGAAGACCCACACTCAATGTTTTAGGAATAGCTTCTTCCCTTCCACCATCATATTTCTGAATGGTCTTCTCTGCTTTCCTAATTTGGTACAAAGGATGAGATAAATCTTCTTTCAGACTTAACCGGTTCATTGCGATTTTCAAACTGAACTAAACATCATGAACAGAATCCCACTCACATTCACATTGAGACACATAAACATCACATAAGATATTAAACTTTGTAAAACGTTGTAAAATTGTTCCTTTCTGACTGAAAATCTACAGTGTATGAACTAGAATTTAAATATATGAATTAGTGGTAGTTAAAATGCATGTAGATCTTGAGGATGGGTACAAAGTTTGCCATGGAGAATATGTAATTAGGGGTGGAAGCATGGGAACAGTTTAGGGGCTGGTGTCCAAAGTGAAAAAGTTGCAAATGAAAATAAAACTCAATGGCCTTGAAACCGTTCGTTGCCTTTTGAGACACAGGAGACTGCAGACGCTGGATTCTGGAGCAACACACAATCTGCTGGAGCAACTCAGCCGGTCGAGCAGCATCTCAAAACCAGAATCAGAATCTGGTTTATTATCACTGACAGATGCCATGAAATGTGTTGTTTTGCGGCAGCTGTACAGTGCAAGACGTAAAATTACAGCAATTTACAAATAAATAAATAAATAGTGCGAGAGAGGAATAACGAGGTAGCGTTCATGGGTTCACGGACCGTTCAGAAATCTGATGGCGGAGGGGAAGAAGTTGTTCCTGAATCGTTGAGTGTGGGTCTTGAAAGGATTTGTTGACATTCGATCCAGGGTTTTGACCTGAAATCTCAACAATTTCTCTCCTCCCACAGACGTTGCTAGATCGGCTGAGTTCCTCCAGCAGATTGTTGGTTGCCTAAGTTGTTCCTCATGTATGCGGTGGGCTTCTTTGAAACAGTGCAGGAGGTCATCAGACTGATAGGTTAGATTGGTCCACGTTTATTAAAGTGGCAGGCAATTAAAGGCAGGTGCTCCCCAAAGCAACCATCCAATCTACGTTCGGTTTCCTCAATGTGAACACCGAATGCAGTACACTAGATTGGAAGAAGCACCAGGCAATCGTTGCTTTTCTTGGAAGTTCTTTGGGTTGCTGGATGGTAGGAAGGGAAGAGGCAAAAGGACAGGTGTTGCATGCGAAATTGGGGCATGTTACTTAAAGGGTTAACAGTGGCTGGACAATGAGAAGCATTCAAAGAGTGCCTGTAAAACAGGAAACGTGGATCCACCATGGCTTACATAAGATATTAATGATAGTATTAGATGCATGGAAGAGAAATATAAAAAGGCCAGAGAAAGCAAACCTGAGGTTTGGGAGCATTGAGAATTCAGCAAATGAGGACCAAGGGATCAATGGAGGAGGGGAAAATAGGATGTGGGAGTAAGTTTGCAGAGAACACAAAAAGTGACGGTAAAACCTTCAATAGAAATGTGAAGGAAACAAATGCTGGTCTCTTTCAGGTTGAATTGGGGAATTTATAAAAAGAAACAAAGAAATGATTGACTAATTAAATACAGACTATGGTTCTGTCGTCACTAAGGAAGATCTAAATAACCTGTTAACAATGTTGGGGAACATTGGATCTGGTGAGAGGGGGGAACTAAATCTAATCAGTATAAGTAGGGAAACGGTGTTGGAGAAATTATTGGGATTGAAGGCTGAGAGATCCTCAGGCCCGATAACCTACGTCCCAGACTACTTAAGGAAGTGGCCCTAGAAACAATAGATGCATTGCTGGTCATTCTCCAAAACTCAGTGGGAATCTGGAGCAGTGCCACGGACTTGGATGGTAGGGCAGGAGCTTCCTGATGCAGCAGCTGGCTGAGAGGTTTGCGAGGTAGGGCGCTTATTCCTCTGCTTACACAGAGCCCCTGGGTGCTCCCAACACATGGGCTTGAGGTTGTCAGCACCATCCCAAAGCCTCCTTCTCCACTTCTCCACTTCAGGCCGTAGATTCCCAGGAGCTGGTGAGGACATTGCATTTCTTCAGGGAGGCTTTGAGAGCACCGTTGAATCTTTTCTTCTGTCCACTTGGCTGTCTGTTGTCATGTTGGAGCTTGGAATAGAGTGTCTGCTTTACAAATCTGGTGCTGGGCATGAGAATGACATGGGCTGCCCAAAGGTGCTGACAAAGGGTAACTAGGGTCTCAGTGCTGGGGATGTCAGCCTGGGAGAGGACACCAGCATTGGTTCACTTATCCTGCCACTAAACTTGAAGGGTCTTGCAGAGGTGGAGTAAGTTGTATCTCTCAGTGCTTTGAGGTGCCTACTCCAGGTAGTTAGAAGTGTACAGGTTACAAATCCATGCTGCCAAGTAGACCATAAGCTCTGTGCTGAGTCTGAGGTTTTGATCGACAAACACCCTTTACTTCAGATGGCCCAAGGCCTTGTTGGTGCACTGAAGGTGATGGTGAATTTCAGCATTGATATCTGTCTTTGCAGAGAGGTGGTCCATGTTTTCCAGGGTCCTCGTCATGGACCTTTACTCTCCTTGAGATGTTCTGCAGCAAGGATAGGTTGGCAGATGTTATGGTTTAGGCCTCTACTCTTCACTGAACAAGTCAGTGATGGCCCGGAACTCAACTTCAATGTGCAAATACAAGAGTTGTCTGCATACAGCTGCTCAGTAACTGAAGTCAGGCTGATCAGGGCTCTGCAGTAGGAGTGTCATAGGTTGAATAGTTTCCGGTAAGTAGTGTTTGTCAGCTCTACTCCAGTGAGAAGTGTGTTGGTAATGAAGCACAGCAAAAATAATTGAGGAAAGTGTTGGGTCATAATGCACACCGACACTGGGTCTGTTGTGGACTGGTTAAGACACAGTCTGCGTGGCATCACCTGACTGATGTAAAGTGATGAATTTCTATCAGCAGCCAAATGTAAGGAGGATCTCTCGCTCTCTCTCTCTCTCTCTCTCTCTCTCCCCACCCCCCCCCCCCTCTCTCAAGTCAAAGGCAAAGGCTTTAGTGTGGTCCTGAGGTCGATGCTGGTCCCTGTGTTTCTCTTTCTCTTGGAGTCTGTCACGGTTGATCACTGCCTGCCACAGCTCTCTGTTAAGGTATTGGCCTTTGTAAACAACAGGATTGAAAGATGCAATACAGCAGGACCCTGCATGTTTATCCCAATGAATAGAAGAGTTAGGAATGTGATTGAAACTGAGGATTACAAACTCACTGCCCCTTCACTCCCTGTCAAATCAGAGGGAGCTGCTGACACTGCGCAATACATAAAGTGAGCTCTCATGCGATAAAACGGCATTGTCCTTCAACCCTAATGACAGTCAATGACTAATGTTCCATCGGCTGTGAGCTTGTCAACTCCCTGCCTGCAAACAAGTATTGGGTAGAACCTGACACACAAACCATTGCTATATTCCATGCTGTTGTTTCAATTTCACACCCAAAACCCCTTTTGAGATGCTGTGCAACACCGAGGTGTACAGAGCTTAGCAAAAGTCATGTCCAGGGGTGGCCACAATTGACTGGAGGTTGCTGCATCTCAGCACCGACGCTGACATCTCTGTTTCACCCAATGTCCTTTCCCACCGCTTTGTAACCAACTGCTGAGCAATAACGTGGGAGCAGTTGGTGGGATGTTTTTGAAACTTTACCAGAAGAGCTGAAACTTCTGGAAACTTGTCCATTTCCAAGTATTAAACTAGAGGAACAAAGGGTCAAATGTTAAGGACATTTGCATGTACTAAGTTTGTATTCTCATGAGGATAGAATCAGTGTAATTGAGGTGATTAAACATTTAATGGGTTAAGAAAGAGAAATCATTCCCTCCTGTGGCACCATCCAGACATAAAATGGGGGTGAGCAATACAGGATAAAATTCAGACAAAGGTTACAAGGTGCTTGGAGTTCTCTGCCCCAGGAGGGTTTAAATCCTAAGATGTTAGACCTTTTAAACATCAAATCAATTGGGTTTTGTTAGGTCAGGGTAGATGCTTAGAACTTACCACATGGAAACAGGCCATTCAACCCAAGTCTTCCTGCTCACACAGAGCTCCAACACTGTAATAAAAAATGCTGGAGATACCCAGCAACACACTGAACAAGTGCGGCAGGAAACAGAGTTCATATTTCAGGTTGATGATTTAAAGGAACTGGGAACAGTTAACGATGAGACAAGTTCCAATTCTCAGAGAAAATGCAGAGAAGAGAACAAGAAGGACAATAGTGTGGATGGTAGAAGCAGATTCAATGACAGAAGAGATAATAGTGCAAGGTGAAGGTGGGTGGTATCGGGAAAGTAATGAAACAAACGTTCATCTTGAAGAGGCTTTATTAGACATTAATACACCCACTCACCTCTTCCCGGTTCCTCACTCCCACCTGTGAAGGGCTGCTATTTCCACAACCTATTTCTGGCAGCTTCTGGTCTCCTGTGTCCCACACCCCACATCCGCAGGTCAGACATCACTGGTATTTTTGTAGCAATAGGTAAACATATTCAAAGAAAATGACAAAAAGGGTCAAAAATATTCTTTCTTGTAAGCCAGTGAATGGTAAGTGCTGCTCAATAACTCTATTGATGACACCTTCCATTACTTTCTGTGGATAGCTACTACCTGCACAACTTCCCACTGTTGAGTGTATCCCAATGCTGCAGCTGCTTGGGTGGAGACGTGTCTTGTGCTGAAGTGCAGGTATTCAGACCACATATGAGATGTTGTCTGGTGCCACAGTCTTTTGCTGAATCCAGTGGTCTCAGCTATGGTACTGAACCATGGTACTTAGCTATGGGTACTCAGCTATGGTGTAGTTGTGTCTCCAGCCAAACTGTTCCAATGCAGTTACAGTACTGACTATACTCAACAGTGGAAAATTGGCCAGATATGTGCAAGCCACAAAAGTGATGGAAGCTGTCATCAATAGTCTACCCAGCAGCACTTACTCAGTGTATGTTGAATGATGGGTTTTGCAGGACTTGGCCCCACAGTTCCAGAGATGAGGTGAGAGCGTCTGCCCTTAACATCAACACTTGACTAAGTGTGGCATCAAGGAGCTTGGTAAAACTGAAATCAATGGGCGTCAAGGAGAAAAAAACTCAGTGGCTGGAGTCATCCGTTGCGCAAAGGAAGATGCTTGTGATTGTTGGAGACTAGTCATCATTCCAGTCCCAGGACATCACTGCAGGAGTTCCCCAGGGCAGTGTCCATAACCCAACCCCCTTCAGCTGCTTCATCAATGACCTTGCATACATTGTAACATTGGAAATGGGGATGTTCTCTGGTTGCACTCTCTTCAATTCCATCCATTCCATATTCCATATTTCCTTAGCACACAGGAGATCATTCCAGCCATCCACTCCATGGCAGCTCACAGAGCAATCCCATTCCCCACTAAATGTCCCTGTACCCTTTTCTCCCCACATTCTCATCAACTCTCCCCAGATTCTACCACTCACCCACCCACAAGGGGCAATTTACAGAGGCCAATTAATCCACCTTAACCCTTTGGGACGTGGGAGGAAACCGGAGCACCCAGGGAAACCCATGGGTCACAGGGAGAAAGTGCAAACTCCTTGGAGATCAGCAGCTAAGGCCAGGACTGAGGTCGCTGGAGCTGTGTGAAGCAGCAGCACTACCTGCTGCGCCACTGTGCCGTCCACCCCCAACAAGTGAAGCAGCTCATGCTTGCATGCAGCAAGACCCTGACAACACTGAGGCAATAATGAGACTAATAAGTGGCAAGAAACATATGTACCACAAAAATACCAGGAAACAATTGTCCCCAAGAAGGATGTTTCTAACCAGCTAGCCTTGACATCCAAGGGCATTCCCATCATCAACTCCTCCACCATCAATATCCTGTGGAGTCACCACTGACCAGAATCTCAACTGGACCAGCTGCATAAGTACGATGACCACAAGAGCAGGTCAGAGGCTGGTTATCCTGTGGTGGTTGACGCAGCCAACACCCCAAAGCCTTTCCATCATCTACGAGGCACAATTGAATACTCCCCACTTAGCAGCAAGAGTGTAATGTCAAGAGCTCTCAAGAATTGTCAATCATTCAGGGCAAAGCAGCCTGCTTGATTGGCACCTCATCAATCATCCTGAACATTCATTCTCCCCACCACTGGTGTACAGTGGTTGCAGTGCGTACAACTACAAAACGCACTGCAGTTACTCATTCAGCTACTCTGACAACCTTCAAAACATGCAGCCTCTGCTATTAAGGACAAGAGCAGCAGGTGCCTGGTAACACCACCACCTGTAAGTTCCCCTTCAAGTTACAAACCGCGCCGGCTTGGAAATACCTCATCGTTCATTCATCATCATCAAAATCCTGGAACTCCCCAACAGCATTGTGGGAGGACCTTCACCAGAGGAACCCCAGCAATTCAAGAAGGCAGCTCAAAACCTCCTTTCCAAGGACAATCAGGGACAGGAAATAGACGCCAGCCTTGCCAGTGATGCTCCAGACCACAATCAAATCAATTCCATGTGATATCAAGGACCAGTTGGATTTAAGGGATAAAGAAAGATCTATGGAACCTGATAACGCTTTAGCTGTCGTGCTGAAGACTCATTCCAGCAACAGCTGTGGCTTTGGCCGCTTTATTCTAATTCCGCAGCATCCACCGATCCATGATCGCAAACACCTAGAAGGCCAAGGACGGCAGGTATACGTCAATTCACACACTCTCCTCACCTGGATCACTGAGCTACAGAATTGAAGAATTGTACCCCAGAGCATCAGACCCTTCATGCCGACCTTTCTGCCCATCTACATGAATCCCATTACCCGCAGTAGGTCGATATCCTTCTATGCATCGCCTTTTCAAGTGTCTAAATGCCTCGTAACCAGAGGAATTGCATCTGATTCCACCTCCTCTGGCAGCGCATTCCAGATATTAAACTCGCTGTGTAAAAAACACCCCTCAAATACCCTTTAAAACACTTTCTTCTCACCTTCAACCTATGCCAGCTTGTTTTTGATACCCCTACCGCTGGAAAATGATTTTGACTATCTACTGTATCTATACATCTTATAATATCATCTATCAGGTCACCTCTCAGCCTCCTTGTCTCCTGGGAAAACAAGACCAGCCAATCCAATCTCTCCCCTTAACTAAAGTCCTCCAATGCAGACAACTCATGGGATTCCCCATTCAACAGCCTTGTGGGATTGGTTTCTGATTGCATTTTTCAAGAAGGTAACTCATCACAACCTGCTCAAGCAAGAGTTAGTAACATCCTTATGCAATAGTGGTAAATGGTAAGTGGTTTATTCTTGTCACCTGTACCAAGGTACAGTGAAAAACATTGTTTTGCCTGCCATCCATACAGATCATTTCATCACATCAGTGCATTGAGGTAGTTCAAGGGAAAACAGTAACAGAATGCAGAATAAAGTGTTACAGTTACAGAGAAAGTGCAATGCAGACAGACAATAAGGTGTAAGGCCATGACAAGGTAGATTGTGAGGTCAAGAGTCCATCTTATTATACAAGGGGTCTGTTCAATAGTTTTATAACAGCGGGGTAGGAGCTGTCCTTGAGCCTGGTGGTACGTGCTTTCGTATCTTCTGCCTGATGGGAGAGGGGAGAAGAGAGAATGTCTGGGGTGGGTGGGGTCTTTGATTATGTTGGCCATTCAGCTCACAGGAAACTTTGGTTTTCCTTGTCAATTTACTTAACATTTAAATCGAAATCCATAAATCACAGAATCATGGAGCTGCATAATTCAGTTTGGGGGTGAAACCCATTTGGACCATGGAACTTTGTGATCCTTCTTCACAAACCCTCTCCTTCAGAGCTGAGACCCACCTTTCTGCTGCTCTCCATATACTCTCAATGTCAGGATATGTCTTGTGTGGAGCTATTTTGTGCCCAGTGCATTATAACATCCTGTGGCCCTCACACTCCGCTGTTATGGCAGGGTGTGTCAGCAATCTGTTAGCCTTTTATAAATTATTCACCAGACACTGATAACCCAGCATCAATCCCATCCTTTAAAACAATGAGAGCTGATGCAGGATCTTGAAAACTTTCTGTTAAAGCTTTCTGTTGTTTCCAATTTTCTGTTCACATAAAGACCCCAGGTTCGGAGTTCACGGAATCTTTTGGTGTTCTAACAATGGCTGATTGTACAAAGGTTATGGGCAGCTGGCATTGTTCAAGGTCTCAAACTCTGCACAGTCCAATGAATGGCATACCCATTACCTCATGCTTTTGGATAAAAGACCCACTGAGCTGCAGCAAAGTACTGATGTCCCATTACTTCCCTATCACAAAGCAGAGAACATATTTCAAACCTGATTCACCTCACCAAGCTCATTGTGGGAAAGGTGCCTCACAATTTTGAAAATAAAGATTCAAGCTTGTCTGATGGCACCAGTACTAGTCACATGGATCAAAGCAGCCAAGTATAACAATAAATTAAACATGTGACACTTTAAAAAGAGGAAAAGAAAGGGGCTTAGTTGTTATTCCAGACGCATTGGGAAGGCTTTCAGCAGTCTTCATAATGGCTGCATTTTCTTTCGGGAAAGGGCTGATGAAGAGTAAGTGGAAGGTCAGGGTACGCTGCGGCTCTTTGAAACCAGTTGCTGTGTTCACATCTTGGATGGAATAATTTATATTAAAAAAACAAGCCAAATCTGGCATGAGGGGAATTGATGTAGTAGTAGTTACTGGAAACTGCGTGTACAAAGTGGCCAATACTCACAACAGTCCAATGGGAAAAGGGACGTGACTCTTTTATTCTAACCATGGGCTGTGATCAGCAGTGAAATCCCTTCAACACAAATCGCAGGCGTTTGCAGTTTGCACCGGAGGTCAGTGTTTGTGGTTCAGGGAACAAAGAGTCAGAAGCTCCACGATCAGCCGGGAAAAGCAGTATCTGTTATATCATCTGACGAGGGAGATAAAGACCCATCCTTGAACTCCAAGAGTGGAACTGATCTTTGTCGTATTCTGTTGGTTTGTTGTTTCGATATATTTTCTCAGGATATTAGACTGATACAAAGGCACTGCCTTTCCCCAGGCAATGACTTGCTGCATCACTTCACAAGGCAAGAAGTGAGTTACTTCGGTGAGGTGTGAACGCAGACACTAAATGGGTATTGTGTTAGTACAACAAGGTCGGGACTAGATCAGGTGGTGCTGGAAAGGGACTGGGGTTAACCTGCACCTTTTGAGAGGAGCTGAATACACAAAAAATCTTGCTGCAATTTCATTAACATGATTTTGCTTCCACAGATAATGATGGATTAATCCCTTGATGGTTCACAAAAAAGAAATTTCTGGGAAGTTCCGCTGTGTTGTGCTGCCTTTTGCAGCGGTTCCTGTAGGACTTTAATTCTCTCCAGGGGAAGATGTGAGAATGCTGTTTAGCATTCGCTCTGGAAACTGACTGGGTGTCCTGTGGCAAACATGCCTGTGCAAATTTTTGTCGGAGGATGCACGCAACAATGTCAATCCTTGTGCAATGCTCACTTGGAGCACCACAGGAAGAAATAATATCAATTTGACCAAAATCAGCTGCACCACAGGTTGCACAGCAGAACCAGGTTATCATGGTCTGTTTGCTGTGATGTGGCTGGGTTTAGAGAGCCATTGACTCACCCTGTTCAGGCTTAGCACAGACCAGAGAGACTCTGGTGATGCCCACTGTGATCCCAAGACTTGAAGCCTCCAGAGAAACAAAGGACTGCAGATGCTGGAATCCAGATACACAATGATGCTGGAGGAACTCAGCAGGCCAGGCAGCATCCGTGGAGAAAAGCAGGTGGTCAACGTTTCGGGTCAGGACCCTTCTTCGGGACTGAAGATAGGAAAAGGGGAAGCCCAATATATAGGAGGGAAAAGCAGAGCAGTGATAGGTGGACAAAAGAGGGGAGGCTGGGTGGGCACAAGATGGTGATAGGTAGGTGCAGGTAAGAGATAGTGACAGGCAGGTGCAGGGGAGGAGGGGAGAGCAGATCCACTGGGGGATGGGTCAAAGGTAAGGAGAGAAAGAGAGAAAAAGTAGGTAGGAAAAAAGAGGATAGGAATGGGAAAAAGAAAAGCATGGTGTGTGTGTTGGGGGGGATGTTGTGGGGAAGGGGCGTTTGGTCTCCCCAATGCAGAGGAGGCCACGCTTGGAGCACCGAATGCAGCAGTGCAGGTGAATTTCTGCCTCACCTGAAAGAACTGTTTGGGTCCCTAGAGGTGGTGTAGGGGCAGGTGTTGCACCTATGACGGGGGCAGTGGAAAGTTCCCGGGGTGGGAGCAGGATGAATGGGGGGGGGAGGAGTAAACTCTACACCCGCTGGAGTAACAGGCCAGCCAACAGAGACATCATAGCCAGAGTATCTGAAAGGAGGTCCACCCTCCCAGGTTACAGTGTCCCATGCCCCAATCCTGATCTCTCCAAAGAGCAATGGATTTGGAGACAGTATGGAAAGCCCTGACCTTCTGCAGTCAGACTTCCATCCACGCCCAGAATATCAAGGTGAAGGCCACTCTCACCCTCAGTTTCCTCAGTTCCAGGCAGCAGAAGCTGATTTGTTCCATTTCCCGGGGTCTGTTGCTCTGATGCCCTGTACTTTTCCTTCAGTGGAGAGTGGGTGTAGATTTACCAGGACTCCAAGCTTCCCCAGAGTTCAGGTGCTGACAGAATCCACACGTGGGGGTTTCAGCCTTCCTTCAAAGCCCAGAGATCATCACGAGTGGCAGGGGATTCTGCTCCCTGAACAAACGCACTGTGGTTGACCATGGAAAGATTTTCTTTTTATGTTGAATTCCAGCCGTCCACACTGGCTTCTCACAGAATGTGCGGCCAGCAACAATCTCATCTTGCACTGATTCCCCTGAGCGCCCTGTTCCTTGGGTTCCACACCCAGTCACGTACACCCACCAGTGTGGAACCTTGGGCTGAGCAGGTAGCAGCAACCATTCCATGTCATCTGACAACACTCCTGGCCAGAGGTTAATGTGGCATTGACAACCTTGACTTCAGTGAATTGTCTACATGGACTTTAGTAAGGCCTTTGACAAAGTCCCACATGGGAGATTAGTTCAGAAGGTTCAGTCAATGGGTATCCATGGAAAGATTGTAAACTGGATTCGAAATTGGCTGAGTGGGAGAAGACAGAGAGTGGTTGTGGATGGTTGTTTCTCAGATTGGAGGCCTGTGACTACTGGTGTGCCTCAGGGATCTGTGTTGGGGCCATTGTTGTTTGTTGATCTAGAAGATAATGTGGTAAATTGGATTAGTAAATTTGCGGATGACACTAAGATTGGAGGTGTAGTGGACAGCGAGGAAAGCTTTCAAAGCTTGCAGAGGGATCTGGACCAAATGAAAAAATGGTCCAGAAAATGGCAGATGGAATTTAGTGTTGCATTTTGGAAGGACAAATCAAGGGAGGACATACACAGTAAATGGTAGGGCACTGAGGAGTGCGGAGGAACAAAGGGATCTGGGAGTTCAGATACATAATTCCCTGAAAGTAGAGTCACAGGTAGCCAGGGTTGTAAAAAAGGCTTTTGGCATCCTGGCATTTATAAATCAAAGTATTGAGTATAGGAGTTGGAATGTTTTGGTGAGGTTGTATAAGTCATTGGTGAGACCAAATTTAGAATATTGTGTGCAGTTCTGGTCGTCGAACTACAGGAAGGATGTCAGTAAGATTGAAAGAGTGCAGAGGAGATTTACAAGAATGTTGCCGGGTCTTCAGGAGTTGAGTTACAGGGAAAGACTAAGCATGTTAGGACTTTATTCCTTGGAGCGGAGAAGAATGAGGGGAGATATGATAGAGGTTTATAAAATGATGAGGGGCATAGACAGAGTTAATGCAAGTAGGCTCTTTCCACCTAGATTAGGAGAGATAAGTACGAGAGGACATGGCTTTGGGGTGAAGGGGGAAAGGTTTAGGGGGAACATTAGAGAGAACTTCTTCACTCAAGGAGTGGTGGGAGTGTGGAATGGGCTGCCATCTGATGTGGTAAATACGGGCTCACTCTTAACTTTTAAGAGTAAATTGGATAGATACATGGATGAGAGAGGTCTGGAGGGGTATGGGCTGGGGGCAGGTAATGGGACTAGCAGGATAATGTTTCTGCACAGACTAGAAGGGCTGAATAGCCTGTTTTCTGTGCTGTAGTTTTCTATGGTTCTATGGTTCTATGGAATGATCTCATGTCTTTAACTGCTGATGCTATATTGCAGCCTGCAGACACACGCAGGAACGACATACAATAGCAGCCACGGTCGCTTGGAGCTTCTACTAATGGATAAAGCCTTACTGTGAAAACGAACAATCTGCTGAGGGTGGAGAGGGGAGATGGCTGGTATAAAGAGGGGAAGGGGAGTGGCAAGAAAGGATCCCAAGGTGATTGGTGGACTGAGGAGGGGTGTAAGATGACAGACAGGTAGTGCTGGGTAGGAAGACAGTGGCAGGTGAATGATAGATTGAGGCAGAGAGAGAGAGAGAGGGGGGGGGGAAGGAGAAAAAGGGGAAACAACAGATGGAGCAAGGTGGGGGAGGAGAGCGTGAAGATAGGACACAGCTGCTGGAGGGAGATCAGCAGGAACACAAAGCCTCGACTTATCCAGTCCCCTGGCCTGCTCTAACCTCATCAATGATGAGTCGGAGTACAGGAAGGAGATAGAGAGCTTAGTGGAATGGTGTCATGACAACAACCTTTCCCTCAATGTCAACAAAACAAAAGAGCTGGTCATTGACTTCAGGAAAGGGGGCGGTGTACATGCACCTGTCTACATCAACGGTGCTGAGGTCGAGAGGGTTGAGAGCTTCAAGTTCCTGGGTGTGAACATCACCAACAGCCTGTCCTGGTCAAACGACGTAGATGCCACGGTCAAGAAAGCTCACCAGCGCCTCTACTTCCTCAGGAGGCTAAAGAAATTCGGTATGTCCCCTATGACACTCACCAACTTTTATCGATGCACCATAGAAAGCATCCTCTCTGGATCCATCACGGCTTGGTACAGCAACTGCTCTGCCCACGACTGCAAGAAACTGCCAAGAGTTGTGGACACAGCCCAGCGCATCATGGACACCAGCCTCCCCTCCTTGGATTCTTGTCTTTACCTCTTGCTGCCTTGGTGAAGCAGCCAGCATAATCAAAGACTGCAGCCACCTGGGTCATTCTCTCTTCTCTCCTCTTCCATCAAGTAGAAGATACAGGAGCCTGAGGGCACGTACCACCAGGCTCAAGACAGCTTCTACCCCATTGTGATAAGACTATTGAACAGTTCCCTTATACGATGAGATGGACTCCAACCTCACGATCTACCTTGTTTTGACCTTGCACCTTATCGCACTGCACTTTCTCTGTAGCTGTGATGGTTTACTCTGTACTGTTATTGTTTTTACCTGTACTACATCAATGCACTTTGTACTAACTCAATGTAACTGCACTGTGTAATGAATTGACCTGTACAATCGGTATGCAAGACATGTTTTTCACTGTACCTTGGCACAAGTGACAATAATAAACCAATACCAATACCCCCTCCGAACATGCAGCCCTCCAATCACTTTGCACCAATTACAAAGTGGTGAAATGCCAACTACCTTTGTTCATGAAAGATCTGTGAAAAGCTTGACTGACTCGGCGAGTGACCACAACACTAGTACAAACCCACTGACACTGTAGTCTCAGCATTACAAAGACCAAGGAAGGGGAGAGCTATTACAGTAGATTCTGGACATATGTGTCACCTGCGATCCAATACATTTTGTGACAGAATTGGCAGGATCAGCAGGCAACCAGAGAACCTGCATGTTAGTGCCATACCTACTGAAGCATAAACTAACAAGCTCTAGTTTAAGATAAGAATTCTTTATCAGTCAACATGTACATAAAATGCATCTTTTGCGTAGAGTGTTCTGGGGGCAGCCCGCAAGTGTCACCACGCTTCCGGCACCAACATAGCATGCCCACAACTTCCTAACCCGTATATCTTTGGAATGCTGGAGGAAACCGGAGGACCCGGAGGAAACCCACGCAGACACAGGGAGAACGTACAAACTCCTTACAGACAGCGGCCGGTATTGAACCCGGATCACTGACGCTGTAATAGTGTTACGCTAACCGCTACTAAGTTGGCTCACGTTGCTCGAATGCAGAGTTTGCATTAACGTTAGCTTCATGTATCAATGTGCACACAGTGATTGGCATCCTGGGACCTTGAATGTCTGGGAACATCTCAGGGCCAGGGTAGGGATCCCTCACCACCTAACACTTCAGGGACAGGGTGAGGATGGGTTGTTTTTTCACCACCAAAATATTCTTTATACCTAATATTTGCAGATTTATAATCCAGTGGATTCAAACATGGAAACTCCCTGTTCCTGGAGGAGAGCCTCCTCTCCCAGCTAACAGCGACCTGCTCCTGGTGGACCTCCTCCATCATTGTGTTACAAAACAACAGAAGAGGTTGAGTAGCTGACGGACATTCATTATCGGAGCTTGGTCTAAGCTGCGCTGCCCTGTCACTTCCCCAGCACCCTCAACTTCCCTACAGACCAGAAATCCATCAGCTTCAGCATTGACTATATTCATTGATTCAGCAGCTTGGCCACTCTGACACCAGTGTTCCATCCCGGCCAAATCTGCCGTCAGGTGAAACTGAGGGAACTCTGGTCGCGGTCAGCCCGAGACTCCACAGAGGAAGAAGAATTGATGTCAAGGCTTCGAATTGTGTGTCCTTCCCACAGTTGTAACGCTGCTCTCCTGCCATCGCAGAATGTCCTGTGTGAGGTGAGAGAGGGGCTCTTGTGTGCTCCCCGCCATCCTGTGCACTCAGTCGGACACGATGGACAGTGTGTCACGCACTCTCTGTGCTTCCGCACCAGATCTGGCCTGTGTGTTTCCTGTAGTAATCCTCATCCGAGCCCTCTGGGGCTGTGCCAAGGTGTGGGTGGCCCTCTATTGACTTACCCTTCACTCCTCCATGTTAGTGCAGAGTGCTCCTCTGCCTCGTGGTGTCAGTAACTGAGCTGGTGCTTCATGGCCTTGGGTGTGACGATGAGATGTGCTCTTCCTCAGGCGGGTGCTCACCTCCTCCCTTACTGCAATGTGCAGGCTCGCAAGAGGCTGCAGATGGTTGTGGGCTCAGCCAGCTCCATCACGGGCGCAACCCTCCCCACCATCGAGGACATCTTCAAGAGGCGGTGCCTCAAGAAGGCGGCATCCATCACTCAGGACCCTCACCACCTGGGACATGTCCTCTTCACGTTACTACCATCTGGGAGGAGGTACAGGAGGCTGAAGACCCACACTCAACGATTCAGGAACAGTTTCTTCCCCTCCTCCATCAGATTTCTGAACGGTCCATGACCCCATGAACACTCCCTCGTTATTCCTTTCTTTGCACTGCTTATTTATTTTGTAATCTACGGGAATTCTATGTCTTTGCACTGTGCTGCTGCCGCAAAACAACACATTTCATGTTATATAAGTCAGTGATAATAAACCTGATTCTGATTCCTGCCTCCTCCCTCTTCACCTCTGTTCTCTGATGGAGTGGGGGTGTTGGCCGGGGGTGTCTCTCTGGAGAGTCGGTGATGATAAAGACAGATAAAGGAGCAGGGCTGTGCAGCACAGGTGGAGACAGACTGAGAGCAGAGGTTACAAGGAGGGAGCAGTGATGAAGGGAACCATAGGATACTAGTTAGTAATGAGAGTCAGAGCATCATCCATGGTTCCTCCTGGGTAGAGCTGGGTTCCTCTAGAAGCCAAGGGGAGGAGCTGCCCCAGTCCGGCCATGCCTGGCTCCACACCACGGTCACATCGGGGAGAGAAGGGGCAAGTGTTCAAACTGCAGCAATGACAGGGCTGACTGATTTGATTTATGTGTCAGCCTGACTGTCGCTGAACAGGACTGAGTCAGTGTGTGTGCAAGGTGTGAGTGTGTACAAGGATGTGCTTGAGTCAGTTTCTGAGAGTGTTGTGTGCATATGCAAGTGTGTGTGTGTGTGTGAGTGATTGTGTGCGTGTGCAAGTGTGTGTGTGTAAGTGACTACATGTGTGTGTGTGACTGTGTGAGTGACTGTGTGTGACATTGTGTGTGTGACTGTGTGTGTCTGTATGTGTGTGAGTGATTGTGTGTGTGTGAGTGTGTATGTGTGATTCTGTGTGTGTGAGTGATTGTGTGTGTGTGTGAGTGACTGTGTGTGTGTTTGTGTGTGTGTGTCTGTGGTGTGTGTGTGTCTGTGGTGTGTGTGTGATTGTGTGTGTGTGACTGTGTGTGAGTGATTGTGTGTCTGGTGTGTGTGTCTGTGGTGTGTGTGTCTGTGGTGTGTGTGTGTGTGTGTGTGTGTGTGTGTGTGTGTGTGTGTGTGAGTACGGTAGGCTGTCTGTGTGTTGCAGCTGAAGGCATCCCTGCTGAGGTCTGCTTGTGCTCTCACTGTGCCAGCTCTGGCTCCCCACCGTGAGGTGAGTCAGTCCTTGTGAACTTCATTACTATGTCCGGCTCAGAGGGACCAGCTGAGCCTGGAGTGGGGCCTGCTGGTAGTCAGGGTGGTGGGACACACCCCGAAGACACAGCACACACCTCACAGAGTGTGACCAGCCAGCACCAACAGGTGCCTGCTCATCGCAGGGTTTTCCCCATCACCAGTGCTGCTTCTGTCTGTTCATGTTCAGACCCCGGGCACATAATTGACATCTCTTTAAATGAAGCTGTGTTCCTCTGGTGGCAATCTCTGCGGGAGAGACTGGGAGTCGGACCCTGCAGCAGCAGTGCTGGAGCTGAGCTGCAGCCTTGCTCCGAGCATCTGCAGAGCAGCAGGGACACCTACAGGTGGACGGGCTGTGCTGGGCCGGTGCAGACGTTCACTGGATGGAGAAGCTGCTCCCAGCAACACCTCCTCCAACACCTCAACCACCCCAAACCATATGCACGGGAACCCTCCATCCTACACAGACCCTCCAACACAACCCCCACACAGGACCCTCCCCATCCTACACACACCCTCCAACACAACCCCCACACAGGACCCTCCCCATCCTACACACACCCTCCAACACAACCCCCACACAGGACCCGCCCCGTCCTACACACACCCTCCAACACAGTCTCCTCAAAGTGGGTGTTTACCATTGCTGAGCAGGACCAATCTCTTCACTTGAGCTTGGTGAGACCGGACACAGACTAGACGACCGCCTAACCGAGCAACTGTGCTCCATCCGCCATGACCACCTGGATCTCCGGTTGCCAGTCATTTTAATTCCCCTCCCCATTCCCACATCGACCTGTCTGTCCTCGACCTCCTCCACTGCCAGGATGAGGCTAAACACAAACTAGAGGAACAGTACCTTATATTCCCCCTGGGTTGTCTACAGCCCGAAGGCAGGAACATTGAATTCTCCAGTTTCAGGTGAACTGCTCCCCCTCTGTCCCTTTCCTCTCTCCTCCTCATCTACCCCGTCCCTCCTACACCCACCCCAGCCCCCATCACCCTGTCTCTTTCCCATCCTCCACCCACTGCATCTGTCCCTCACCAGCAGAGTGGCGCAGCGGAAGCGGGCTGGGCCCATAACCCAGAGGTCGATGGATTGAAAACATCCTCTGCTATTCTTCAGCTGAACATTTTTTCAACCAGGCCTTAAGAGTGCGTTACCAAAATACTACCAGCACATGTCCTGCTCCACCAGGGGCCCTAATGCCCTTGACCACTGCTATACAACTGTCAAAGATGCCTTCCAAGCCACCCCTCACCCTCACTTTGGTAAATTGGACCACCAGGCTGTGCTCCTTCTCCCTACATACAAACAGAAGCTGAAACGGGAGGATCTGGTACGGAGAGTCGTGCAGTGCTGGTCTGAGGAAGCAGATGAGATCCTAGGCGACTGCTTTGAGACAGTGGACTGGTCCATGTTCAAAGACTCAGCTGCCAGCCTTGATGAGGATGCCACCACCATCACGGACTTTATCAGCAAGTGTGTGGAGGACCGTGTACCTAAGAGGACAATACAGATGTTCCCAAACAGGAAGCCATGGATGAACCGGGAGATCCACTCCCTACTGAAGGAGAGGACAGCTGCACACAAATCTGGTGATCCTGATCTGTACAAGAAAACGAGGTATGACCTTTGGAAAGCTATCAGGGATGCCAAGAGGCAATACCGACTCAAAATAGAGTCCCTGACCAGCCGCCAGTTATGGCAGGGCTTACATGCCATAACAGGCTACAAGACGAAGTCAGACTACATAGTTAACAACAGCGCATCCCTTCCTGATGAACTTAACACATTCTATGCGCGCTTCGAACAGAAGGGAAGTGGATTGTCACCACCCACCGTGACAGCCACTAATGCAACTGAACCCGTGGTCACCGTTGAGGACGTAAGATCAGTTTTCCGGAGAGTGAACACGAGGAAAGCATCTGGCCCAGATGGTGTCCCCGGCCGTGTGCTCAGGTCTTGTGTTGATCAGCTGGCAGAAGTATTTGCGGACATATTTAACTTCTCCCTGCTTCAATCTCAGGTTCCCATCTGTTTTAAGAAGACCACTATCATCCCGGTACTGAAGAGAAGCAAGGTAACATGCCTCAATGACTACCGACCAGTGGTTCAGACATCCACCATCATGAAGTGCTTTGAGAGGCTGGTCATGGCACGCATCAACTCCAGCCTCCCAGACAACCTCAACCCACTGCAATTCACCTACCGCCAAAACAGGCCTATGGTAGACGCCACCTCCCTGGCCCTACACTCAACTCTGGAGCATCTGGACAGGAAAGACACCTACGTTAGACTATTGTTTATTGACTACAGCTCTGCCTTCAATACTATAATCCCAAGCAAACTAGTCACCAAACTCTGAGACCTGGGACTCAACACCTCCCTCTGTAATTGGATCCTTGACTCAGTCAGGATAGGCAGCAATACCTCTGGCACGATTATTCTCAACACTGGTGCCCCACAATGCTGAATCCTCAGCCTTATACTCTACTCCCTATACACATGACTGTGCGGCTAGATTCTGCTCTAACTCCATCTACAAGTTTGCAGATGATACCACCGTTGTAGGCCGTATCACAAACTGCGATGAATCGGAGTACAGGAAGGAGATAGAGAGCTTAGTGGAATGGTGTCATGACAACAACCTTTCCCTCAATGTCAACAAAACAAAAGAGCTGGTCATTGACTTCAGGAAAGGGGGCAGTGCACATGCACCTGTCTACATCAATGGTGCTGAGGTCGAGAGGGTTGAGAGCTTCAAGTTCCTGGGAGTGAACATCACCAGCAGTCTGTCCTGGTCAAATCACGTAGATGCCACGGCCAAGAAAGCTCACCAGTTCCTCTACTTCCTCAGGAGGCTAAAGAAATTCGGTTTGTCCCCTTTGACTCTCACCAACTTTAACCGATGCACCATAGAAAGCATCTTATCTGGATGTATCACGGCTTCGTACGGCAACTGCTCTGCCCAGGAATGCAAGAAGCTGCAGAGAGTTGTGGACACAGCCCAGTGCATCACGGACACCAGTCTCCCCTCTGTGGACTCTGTCTTTACCACTCGCTGTGTTGGTGAAGCAGCCAGCATAATCAAAGACACCACCCACCCGGGTCATTCTCTCTTCTCTTCCATCGGGGAGAAGATACAGGTGCCTGAGGGCACGTACCACCAGACTTAAGGACAGCTTCTACCCCACTGTGATAAGACTATTGAACGGTTCCCTTATACAATGAGATGGACTCTGACCTCACGATCTACCTTGTTGTGACCTTGCACCTTATTGCACTGCACTTTCTCTGTAGCTGTGACACTTTACTCTGTACTGTTATTGTTTTTACCTGTACTACCTCAATGCACTCTGTACTAACTCAATGTAACTGCACTGTGTAATGAATTGACCTGTACGATCGGTTTGTAAGACAAGTTTTTCACTGTACCTCGAAACAAGTGACAATAATAAACCAATACCAATACCAAGGGGCCAGAATCTGTGCACATCGCTCATGGAATGTATCTGAAAGGAAAAGGAACGGAATGTCTGGCTGATGTAATGTAAATTAAGGAAATGAAATGAGAAATCTTGCACTGAGAATGTCGACATGAATCCATCCACAACACCCAACACCCCACCCAACCACCACTCTCACCCCCACCCATCACCCCACACATCATCCCACCCAACACCACACCCCACACTCCCACCAACCACCCCACCCAACACCCCACCCAACCACCACTCCCACTGCCACCCAAGCACCCACCCAACTACCACTCCCATACCCACCCAACACACTACCCAACCACTCCACCCAACACCCCGATAAACATCCCACCCAACTACCACTCCAACCCCCACCCAACCACAACACCCAACACCCCACCCAACACCCCACCCAACCACCCCTTCCACCCATCAACCCACCCAACACCCCATCCCACAATCCCACTAACCACCCCACCCAACACCCCACCCCACACCCCCTCCCAACACACCCACCCAACCAATCCACCCAGCACCTCCATGCGACCACCACTCCCACCCCCACCCAACCACCCCACCCAACACCCCGCCCTACCACCACTCCCACCCCCACCCAACCACCCCACCCAACACCCCGCCCTACCACCACTCCCACCCCCACCCAACCACCCCACCCAACACCCCGCCCTACCACCACTCCCACCCACACCCAACCACCCCACCCAACACCCCCACCCAACACACCCACCCAACACCCCACCCCACACTCCCACTAACCACCCCACCCAATACTCCACCCCACATCCCCTCCCAACATACCCACTCAACCAATCCACCCAACACCTCCATGCAACCATGACTTCCACTCCCACCCAAAACCCCACTCAACCTCCATCCCACCCACTGTTCCCAACCACCACCCCCATGTCCACCCCACCCAACACCCCACCCAACGCCCCCACCCAACCACCACTTCCAACCACTAACCTCAACTTCCCCAGTCACCACCCCAGCCAACCACAACTCCTAAACACCACTGCCCCCAGCACCACCCTCAACCAACTACTGTCTGACCCCGTCCCCAACCCCCAGCACCACAAACAAGACTTCTGCTACCTGACGCCCTGGACAGATCAGGAAGTTACCAGCTGCTTTTATTTATTCAGTTTTCCGTGTCTGTGACTCCACCCTGCAGCACCCTCTCCTCTGTTGTCCTCTGAAATCCCCATCATCTTCCACCAGCTCCAAGGCGATGGGCAAGCCGAGATCCACACCAATGCATCCACCACGGGCCCAATCCCAGTGCAGACTGGGATTGAGGAAGATTTGCCATCATTCCAATTCTCTCCTCAACCTTCCTCACTGCACCCCCTACAAATTCTGACAGGCGCTGGGCTAATCTATGTGATGGGTGGGAAACGGTGCGGATTTTGTCACTTCCACTCAGTACCAAAGGTACACCAGCTTCAGTCACTGAGTTACAGTCAGAAGCCAGACTCGTCATTGATTGCTTCACTGAAGTGTGTAGGGGATAGGCCTCTCTCTAAATATTCAGAAGTCGAAGGTCCCCTGCTGAGAATCAATGTCCATGACAAAACCCGGAAAGGATGGATCACATTCCACACCAGGAGCCACATCTCATCGAGGGCAGACAAAGCAGCCCACTGGCTTGCACCCCATCAGTCAGCCTAAACGTTCTCTCCCTCCGGCACCGGCACACAATAGAGGCAAAACTAACACCTTCTGTTCACCCCGACTGCTCTGAACAGCAAACCTGTGACTTCTATCACCAAGGAGGACTAGGGAGCAGGCACATGGGAACACCACCACCTCCACTTTCCCCCATTCCCCTCCAACTTGCACACCATCCTGTTGGAAATGTATCACCTGTCCTCCTTTGACACTGGATCTAAATCCTGGAACTCCCTTACCTGTGGGGGGTCCTTCATCAGATGGACTGCAGCGGTTCAAGGAGACAGCCCACCTCCACCTCCTCAAGGGCAGTTAAGATGGGCGACAAATTTTGGCCAAGTCAACAATGCCCAGGTCTCAAATATGAGTAAATTAAAAAAAACTCATTAAGCGTGAGGTGAAAGGTCACTTTGAGTAGGTGGCTATGTGTTCTTGAGGTTGATTGGATAGCAGAGCAGGCTTGAGAGGCCATGTGGTCTACCCCGGTCCCTAACATGGTGGTAGGTAGGGGGTAGGTGAGAGGCAGTTGTCGCTGGTGCTCGGCTAATTATGGTCCCTTGACTAAAGGACCTCTTGACCGACAACTGGACAGCTCTCCTTCACATCTGATGGAGCTCCTTATAGCAGGGCACAGCATTTCCCATCAACCAGCCATATCCATGGCTGTACTTCATACTGGGATCATTGTCTTTGCAGACTACTATTGCTTTCTCGGCAGGACCCTCCAAGACCCTCTTCATACTGAGTTGATATGGTGGGGTTGTAGCGATGGGCTACGCATTGAGCTAGAAATAATGACACGCAGTGGGTAGGTTGCACTCGAGACTGGTTTATTTCGAACCTTGCCGCACTGGCTTTTAAGCAGTTAAGTTCCTGCCCTCTCCGGGCGACGATGACGTCAGAAGTGTGCCACCAGAACCTCTTCCCGCATGCAGGCTTTCTCCCCTCACTGGTGGAGAAGAAGGCCCAGCACCATTTTGTGGCCGGCCTCTCTGCCGATGCGCATGCCGTTTTCGGAGCCCGTTCGCCTGCGTGGAAGGTGGGTCGCCATATAACCCCACCCACTCCCCAGAACCAGCGATACACCCCCCAAAGTCCACAGACTGGATCAGTCTCTGTTTGGGCGGTCTGCCTCTGCGCCGCAGGGCCTGAACCTCAACCGGCTGCGCCGTCCACATGGGCTGGTTTGAGCCGGTCCATCATGAAAACCTCCTCTTTCCCCCCAATGTCTAGAACGTACATGGACCCATTGTTCCTGAGCACCTTGAATGGCCCCTCGTGCGGCCGCTGTAGCGGTGTCCGGTGTGCGTCCCTCCGTACAAATACAAACTTACAGTTCTGCAGGTCTTTGGGTACACAGGTTGGGATCTGTCCATGCCGTGAAGTCGGTACAGGGGCCAGGTTGCCCAGCCTCTCACGTAGTCTGTCCAGGACTGCTGCGGGTTCTTCCTCTTGCCCCCTTAGGGATGGTATGAACTCCCCTGGGACGACCAGGGGTGCGCCGTACACCAGCTCGGCCGATGAGGTGTGCCAATCCTCTTTGGGTGCTGTGCAGATTCCGAGCAGGACCCAGGGAAGCTCGTCCACCCGGTTAGGCCCTTTCAGGCGGGCCATGAGAGCCGACTTCAAGTGACGATGGAAACGTTCCACTAGTCCACTCGACTGTGAGTGGTAGGCAGTTGTGTGGTGTAACCGTGTTCCCAACAGGCTGGCCACAGCCAACCACAGGCTGGAGGTGAACTGGGCGCCTCTGTCGGAGGTAATGTGGGCCGGTACCCCGAAGCGTGCTATCCAGGTTGTAATCAGTGCTCGGGCGCAGGAATCGGCGATGGTGTCAGTGAGCGGGGCTGCCTCTGGCCATCTCGTGAACCGGTCTACCATAGTTAGGAGGTACCGCGCTCCCCTCGACACTGGCAGGGGCCCCACGATATCCACATGAAAGTGGTCGAACCTCCGGCGGGTGGGTTCGAACAGCTGCGGCGGGGCTTTGGTGTGCCACTGCATCTTGGTCACTTGACACAGCGCGCAAGTTTTGGCCCATTCACTGACCTGTTTGTGAAGGCCGCGCCACATGAACCTGCTGGAGACTATCCGGATGGTTGTCCTGATAGATGGGTGCGCCAAGCCGTGTATGGAGTCGAAAACTCGCCACCGCCAGGCTGCTGGGACGATGGGGTGAGGTTGGCCGGTAGCCACGTCACACAGGAGAGTCCTCCCACCTGGGCCTACTAGGAAGTCTTGCAGCTGCAAACCCGAGACTGCAGTCCTGTAGCTGGGCAACTCGTCGTCCGCCTGCTGTGCCTCCGCCAGTGCTGCATAGTCCACCCCCAGGACAGGGCCTGGCTAGCTGGTCTGGAGAGTGCGTCCGCCACGACGTTTTCCTTTCCCGAGACACGCTGGATGTCCGTCGTGTACTTGGAGATGTAGGACAGATGTCGCTGCTGGCGGGCCGACCAGGGATCAGACACTTTCATGAATGCGAAGGTCAACGGTTTGTTGTCCGTGAACTTGGTGAACGGCCTGCCCTCTAATAAATACCTGAAATGTCGGATGGCCAGATATAGTGCTAACAGCTCCCGGTCGAAAATGTTGTACTTGAGTTCGGGTTGCCGCAGGTGCCTGCTGAAGAATGCCAGGGGTTGCCAGCGCCCCTCGATGAGTTGCTCCGGCACCCCACCGACTGCCGTGTTGGATGCATCCACTGTGAGGGCGGTTGGAACGTCCGTTCTGGGTTGCACCAGCATTGCAGCATCTGCCAAAGCTTCCTTGGCTCTAACGAAAGCGGCTGCGGCCTCTTTGTCCCAAGTAGTGTCCATGCCTTTACCCGACATCAGGGTGAAAAAAGGGTACATGACACGGGCTGCTGAGGGGAGGAAACGGCAGTAGAAGTTGACCATACCGATGAACTCCTGCAAGCCTTTGACTGTGTTGGGCCGGGTGAAGTGGCGGATCGCGTCTACCTTGGAGGGCAGGGGTGTTTCCCTGTCTTTGGTAATCCTGTGGCCCAGGAAGTCGATGGTGTCGAGTCCGAACTGACATTTGGCCAGGTTGATCATGAGGCCAAAATCACTCAGGCGGGAGTAGAGCTGGCTGAGGTGAGACAGATGCTCCTGACGATTTCTGCTGGCTATGAGGATGCCGTTCAAATAGATGAACGCGAAGTCCCGGTCGCGTCCCACCACATCCATTAGCTGCTGGTACGTCTGTGCGGCATTCTTCAGGCCGAGCGGCATTCGGAGGAACTCGAACAGGCCGAACAGGGTAATGAGTGCTGTCTTGGGGATGTCTTCAGGGTGTACTGGGATTTGATACTATCCCCGGACGAGGTCCGTTTTGGAAAAGACGCTTTGCCCCATGCAGGTTTGCTGCAAAGTTGTGTAAGTGCGACACGGGGTAGCGGTCTGGGGTTGTAGCCTCATTTAGTCGACGGTAGTCGCCACATGGTCTCCAGCCCCCGGCTGCTTTGGGCACCATGTGCAGGGGGGAGGCCCATGAGCTGTCTGACCTCCATACAATCCCCAATTCCTCCATCCTCTTGAACTCCTCCATCGCCAGGTGGAGCTTGTCCAGGGGAAGCTGTCATGCGCGAGCATGGAGGGGTGGTCTCTTGGTCGGAATGTGGTGCTGTACTCCATGTCTGGGTATGGCTGCCGTGAACTGCGGTGCCAGAACTGATGGGAAGTCCACCAGGATTCTGGTGAATTCGTTGCCCGACAGCGTGATGGAGTCCAGGTGTGGGGCCGGCAACTTGGCTTCGCCCAAGGAGAACGTCTGGAAAGTCTTGGCATGGACCAGCCTTTTCCCGTGCAAGTCGACCAGTAGGCTGTGAGCTCGCAAGAAGTCCGCCCCCAGGAGTGGTTGGGCCATGGTGGCCAGTGTGAAGTCCCACGTGAACTGGCTGGTGCTGACCTGCAGCTGCACTGTGCAGGTGCCGTAGGTCTGTATCGTGCTACCGTTTGCAGCCCTCAGGGTGGGTCCTGGCTCCCTGTTGCCATTAGTGGCGGCTGGTCTTGGCATTTCCCGGGAACTCACAGGGCGGGCGACATCGGTGGGCTTCTGTGCCCTGCCGCTGGTGGTAGAAACACCACTGTGCATTGGCCTCCTCACTCCTGCCTCTGGGTTGTGTGCGCTCCGTTGCTGGGCCTGGTCTGTCCTGCCATTGGGTACTTGGCTTGGTAATGTGTTCGACGGATGCCCCGCTTTCCTTCTTGGCTTTCCACAGCACGTCTGCCTGGGCCGCCACCTTCTGGGGATCACTGAAATCTGCGTCGGCCAGTAGCAGATGTATGTCCTCGGGCAGTTGCTCTAGGACCGCCTGCTCGAACATGAGGCAGGGCTTGTGTCCGTCAGCCAGGGCCAGCATCTCATTCATTAATGCTGACGGCGGCCTGTCTCCCAAACTGTCCAGGTGTAGCAAGCGGGCACCTCGCTCCCGCCATGAGAGGCCGAAGGTCCTTATGAGCAGCGCTTTGAATGCTGCATATTTGCCTTCCTCCGGGGGTGACTGTATGAAATCCTCAACCTGGGTGGCTGTATGAAATCCTCAATCCTCTCCTGGTCAAGGGAGCTCACCACATAATAGTAACCTGTGGAATCAGAAGATACCTGTCGAATCTGGAACTGGGCCTCTGCTTGGTCAAACTACAAGCGTGGTCGCAGCATCCAGAAGGGTGGCAGTTTTAGTGAAACTGCGTGAACGGATTAGTCGATCATCTTCGGTCCAAATGGCGTTTGGACCGTCAGGGTCACCAATGTAGCGATGGGCTACGCACTGAGCTAGAAATAATGACACGCAGTCGGTAGGTTGAACTCGAGGCTGGTTTACTTTGAACCTCGCCGCGCTGGCTTTTAAGCAGCTAAGTTCCCGCCCTCTCCGAGCGGCGACGACGTCAGAGGTGCACCACCAGAACTTCTTCCTGTGCGCGGGCTTTCTCCCCTCGCTGGTGGAGAAGAAGGCCCATACCTTTCTCCAGAGTCCAAGTCAGACGCCAGCTAAGGAAGGATATACTTGTAATAAAGGGAATGCGGTGAATGTAGTGGGATGTTGGCGGTGTCAGGTGGAACAGATTAATCATATTGCACTTGCATTCTCTTGGGTTTGCAAGAATGAGAAGTACAAAATTTTAATGATGCTTGACAGGGCAGATGCAGGGATAATGTTCCCCCAGCTGGGATGTCTAGAATCAGGGGTCACAGTCTCAAAATAAAGGGTCAGCCATGAGAAGTTCTTTCTTCACCCAGAGCGAAGCAAATCCTTGGAATTGTCCACTGAGAGAAGAGCGACGGCTCGGTCGCCGGGTATACTACAGCAGGGATTGGGTGTGTGGATGAACGCCTACTCCTGCTTCCAGTTGTCGTGTCAGTTATGTCCACGTCTCACCGCTGAATAATTATAACTGATTCACGGGGAAGTAATTAGTCTTGATGCAGAGTTTCAACCCGAAACGTCAGCGATTCCTTGTCCCCTCTCCCCCCACAGATGCTGCTCAACCCACTGAAACCCTCCAGCAGATTCTTGCTCCAGATTCCAGCATCCGCCGTCTCTGGTGTCTCCACAAGTAATTAGTTCCCTGCTACATTCCTCAAGATTTGACAGAGAATCTGAAACAGATCTGTAGAGGTTTAGAACACATGGACTGGCATTTGGCCCATTACCCTCATGTTGACTCTTTGAAAGATCTCTCTCTTTGGTCCCATTCAAAGACCTTTCTCCCTTATTCTTTAAATTACTTTTTTTTTCAAATATTCATTCCTTTCCATTTCCAGAGTTTATGGATTCTTGATGCCATGTTCATCTAATTGCTGCCTTAATGTCAAGGTCATTTCTTCAAACAACCTCTGGAAAATTAAAACTGCAGTGTACACAATACTCAGAAGAGGTGAAGGTTGAGAGAAACTGTGCTGGGTGTGTAGTGTGAAGCTAGACCCAGCAGAGGAGGCACTGAGGCTGCGTAATGACCGAGGCAGCTGCGGCAGTGAGAACTAACTGTGTATCAGGACGAAACTAGAATGATCTTAAACTAAAAGAACTGAAACTAGAAAGAGCTGAAAAGTTCTGCTTATCTCCAAAGCGTGGAGCCATTCTGAAAGGACATATGAAGCAGCAGCTCACAGTACCCAGTGACACCATCTGTGACTGGCACCAAAACACCTCTCCCCTGAAGCTGGGTTGCAGCTTCTGATTCAGTCACAAACTCTTGTACACGCCACTTCCGCGGTTTTGACAGCTACAGTCTATCTGTGTCTCCGGACAAGGATTACAGGATCGTAGAGACTTACAGCACAAAGCTGACCTGTTGTTTCCCTCCCAGACAAGAACGGACCACATGCTGTATTTCACTCTGTAGCCCTGAAGGGTTCAAGTTACCTGGTAAAAGAAATCATCTCCACCCTTGTTCCTCACATCATAATCCGCCAGCTCTGAAGCATCCTTGTAAATCCCACTGCACTGTCTCCAGTGTTATCACATCCTCCTGTTGGTGTGGTGACCAGAACAGTACACATGGTCTGATCAATGATTAATACTCTATACGCATCACCTCTCTGTTCTTGTATTCCATCCAATGTGGTTAACTTGTGGCAGCCTTCTAAGACATCTTTATTAGTCACACGTACATCGAAACACACAGTGAAATGCATCTTTCGCGTAGAGTGTTCTGGGGGCAGCCCACGAGTGTCACCACGCTTCCGGCCACAACTTCCTAACCCGTACGTCTTTGGAATGTGGGAGAAAACTGGAGCACCCGGAGGAAACCCACGCAGACATGGGGAGAACGTACAAGCTCCTTACAGACAGCGGCGGGAATTGAACCTGGGTCACCGGCGCTGTAATAGCGTTACGCTAACCACTACACTACCTCATAGTGGCCCACCAAACTGGTATAAAGCTGCTACTTTTGTTTTTGTTTATTTATTCATTTTTCAGGATCTAGACATCACCGGCAAGGCCAGCATTTATTGCCCGTCCCTAATTCCCCTGAGATGGTGGTGGTGAGTCACCTTCTGGTGACCGTTCTCCCACAGTCCTGTTGGGACGGCGGTTCCAGGACGATGAAGAACCAGCAACACGGGTCCAGGTCAGAAGAATGTGCAGGTTGTGGGCTCTCCTGTGCCTCCTTCCTGGCCTTCTTACTGATAGGGCTCTCGAGTTCGGAGAGCTGTTGGTGTAGCCTGGTCAAACACAATCAGAGCCCTAGTCACACAGATTCAAGGTACACTTCACTGATTCACGTTTCTGTGCTTTACATAGTGACCAATGTTTCGACCCTGCTTCATACCTGTGCGGTACATGGTCAAGCACTTGTTGACTTGACACCAAAATCCCAGTTAGTTAGACTTCAGCGGCTTCCCCGCCATCGACAGTGAAATCACCGATAAACGTGCAGGAGGCCAAGTGGTTGGGAGGAGGGGTGAGGATGGAGAGGGGTGATTCCCACGAACAGGAACTAACCAACAAGGAACCTGCATCCAGCAGAGGCAGCGAGGGAGAGGGAGGGACACAGCTGCCATGGGCAGGACAACAGAGCAGTGGACGACCACCCTCCTCTTCAAGCCTCAGCTGCCTTTTCAGATTAGTTTGTTATTTCATCAAGCTGTAAAGATTTCATTAAATATATTTATTTCATTATTCTGTGTTTAACAATCCTTTTATCATGCAATAAGACTACCTTGGTGCTAGGTCTCCACTCGCCTATTTCCATGGACAATGCCTCGAGCTACATGGCAGTGTTATTCGGGAAGGTGTCTCCTATGTAATTCGGGGTCCGAGAGAAGCTGCTCTGCATTGTTTTGACGTACCGCTGTGTGTCAGTGGAGGAGGGAATGAACGTTTAGGGTGAAGGATGGGGTACCGATCAAGGGGGTTTCTGTGTCTCAGATGGTGTCATGGTAGTTGAGAGGTGTTGGTGCTGCACTCATTCAGGCTTGTAGATGGCAGGAGGGGGAGTGGTTCAGGAGGTAAGTCACCCTCAGCGGTGGGGTGTTGCTGTCTGGGTCCCTCCCCTCTACTGGATGGACCTCAGAGGTGCGGAGGGTAGTTTGTGTGACACGGGTCTCACTGAGGAATAGTTTCCAATAGGCACACAACCTACCTTGTTTGACCTTGCACCTTATTGTCAACCTACACTGCACTTCCCTGTAGCTGTGACACTTTACTCTGTATTCTGTTATTGTTTTTACCCTGTACTACCTCAATGCACCCTGTACTACCTCAGTGCACTGTGTAACAAATTGATCTGTACGATCGGTATGCAAGACAAGTTTTTCACTGTGCCTCAGTACAAGTGCCAATAGTAAACCAATACCAATACTGGTCCACAGCTCGGGTCAGCACAGTGTGTCACGTTCCTTCCCTTGAATGGGATCTGACACAACGTACACCCCCGCACCATCAGCACACTGAATGGGACAATGAAGCAGAAGTCATTGGATGAGGGTCCGAGAGGTCCACGAGACATCAGTTGATGTGCAGGATCACCCCCTCTAGTCCAGCACTGCACGTCCCCAGCTGGGAGGCTGATGGTCACCAGTCACCGACATGGCCCAGCTTGGAAGGACAGGTAGAGGAAACAAAGAGGAGCCCAAAGGGGCAGCGCAAGGTACCCAGGCGGGACAGGTGGTTTCAGGAGGAGACAACGTGAGGGTGATCCAACATTGGGCCAAGGTGGAGCCGGTGGGGGGAGCGATTGTGGGAGTCCAGGGATCAGGAACTACATGTGAAGCTGCAATAAGTTCAAGTTAATGATTCGAAACATGTACACGAGGCATCAGAGAATGGTGACAAAGAACGTGAGGTACAGGCTCAGCCCGGGACTGCGTTACAGGATGGGTCTGCGACGCAGCCATTTCTGGCCAGGACGTGGGTCGGAAGGCACTGGAGAACGGACCAAGGGACCAACACGTGCCCAACGCGTGTGGTGACCCACCGATATCAGGGGGTCCACTGTGGGCATTTAAGGTGATAAATGCATCTTCACAGTGGAAGGCAGCTCAGGGGACAAGGTAACCAGTAGATCAAGTGAATGTTTAATTGGTTGAGCTGATAACGGTGTACACCTATTTAACTGTTTCAGCTATTGTATAAGTTTATCTGTGTGAATAGTCAATGGTGTATATGGGTTTTGTTCCTTTTGAAAGGAAAGCAGTGTAATACACTTCCTTCGAGAACTGGGTGCATCCCATGCAAAGGCTATGACACAGACCAAGCACAGCTCTTGTCCGAGAGTTACTGCCTGCTGTAAAGGTGTCCCATTTGGAGCTCTATCTCTGTGGTTTGCTTCTCTGAGCAGTAGCACAGACGAGCCTTCAGACACTGCCAGCTTGTGTAGCAGCACTCCTCCAACATGCAACCCCTTCCATGAAGAAGGCTAGGCACGTGGCCCTTCATCTGGACCGGTCTCAAACCAAAACGTCGACTGTCCATTTCCCTCCACAGATGCTGCCTGACCTGCTGAGTTCCTCCAGCTTTTTGTGTGTTGCAATCATAAGAATGTGTGTAAGCCCTGAGCACAACCACGGTGTCTGAGTTGTCCCTTTCCCATCCTCAGCCAGCCATGGAAGCCTGCAGAGCTAGCATGGAGAAGGCTGAGGATGACTTCTGATGGTGCCCTCTCACGTTCCCACCATGAGCAACAGCATTCCATCTTCGTGGAGAGCACGTTCAGAGAGATGGTTACACCCCAGGCGCAGAATGCAAGGGCAGAAAGGAAATGGGAGACAGTCAGGCAGGGTGGAAAGTGGCCGTCTCCTCTCAAGCAGACATTCTGTGTTGGATATTGTTGGGGGAGATGGTTTCTCAGGGAAGTCAGCAAGAGGCAAGTCCAGGGCACCAAGGCTAGCACAACTACACAAAAAAATAATGGGAGAGCTGGAGCAACAGGGGATTCAGATGTAAAGGACGTTTCTGTGGCTGCAGATGTGACTCCAGGACAGTATTTTGGGGTGGAGACAAGGACGTGCTGTAGTGAGAGAGTGAACAGCCAAATGGTCTTGGTACATGTAGTAACAACCACATTGGTAAAGGGATGAAGTCCTGCAAGCTGAGAACTTGAAATTAATGTAAGTTTCAAAGTAGTAATTCATGAATGATGTTCCTCCCAGAGCCACATGCTAATGAGAGTAGATATAGGAAGAGAGATGGGTCCCACTATAAATAATGAATAACAAGGGTCCCAACACCGACCCCTGCGGCACACCACTACTCACCGGCCTCCATTCTGAGAAACAACCTTCAACCACCATCCTCTGCTTCCTACCTCTGAGCCAATTTTGAATCCACCTAACTGGCTCTCCCTGGATTCCATGGGACCCAATCTTCCAGACCAGCTTACCATGCAGGACCTTGTCGAAGGCCTTGCTAAAGTCCAAATAGACAACATTCACTCCTCATCTATCTTTTTGGTTACCTCTTCAAAAAACTCCAGAAGATTCATCAAGCATGACTTCCCATGCACAGAGCCATGCTGTCCCCTCCTAATGAGACTCTGTCTATCCAAATTCTGGTAGATCTTGTCCCTCAGAATTCCCTCCAGTAACTTCCCCACCACTGATGTCAGGCTGAGCGGCCTGTAGTACCCTGGCTTGTCCTTGCTCCCCTTCTTAAACAACGGAACAACATTAGCCACTTTCCAGTCTTCGGGAACTTCACCAGTGGCTAACGATGAAGCAAATATCTCCACAAGGGCCTCCACAATTTCTTCTCTAGCCTCCCACAAAGTCTGGGGACGCACTTGGTCAGACCCTGGGGATTTATCCACCTTAATGCGCTGTAAGGCTGCAAATACCTCCTCCCTGGTAATATGAATGTTCTCCAAAACATCTCCACTAGTTTCCCTTATCTCTTGAGCAACCATGATTTTCTCCTCAGTCAACACCAAGGAGAAATATTCATTAAAGATCCCACCCATTTCCTGTGGCTCCAGACACAGGCGGCCCTGCTGATCTCTAAGGGGACCTACTCTCTCCCTAAGAGGAACATGCCACCGCTAGACTCTTAATATCACACACTTAAAAGCCTCCCACTTGCGATTCCTACCGTTCCCTTCAAACAGGCTCACCCAATCACCCTCTGCTAGATCCTGCCGAATTCTCCCAAAATTAGCCCCACTCCCTAACCTGTGGACCTGACCTATCCTTTTCTACCCCCTGCATAAATCAGGGCAAGTTCCTCTCAAGGATGACCAGCATTTCAACACTGAGTAAGTGGAAGCCCTCGTGTTCCATGAAGGGCTCGAGGTTCTGAGGGAGAGGCAAAGTCTATGTGAGTGCCGTGCATCAGCACTCCGACCTGGGCAAAGCTGGCCAGCCTCACAGTCTGTGCTGGTGGCAATGGTGGAGGTTACTCCTCCTCGAGTGTGGAGCACCTGTGACTCAGTAACACAGCAGACAGGGGAGATGATGGCACCGCTCAGCTTCAGCTGCCTGGAATGATGCTGAGGCTGCGAAGCTTAGTGTGACAGTGACATTTTCCCAACCAGCAGATCAGTCTTGGCACAGGTACACGCCTGTAGCTCAGGTTACACATGGGAGATAGAAAGATGCCCATGAAGGCACTGGAATCATCTTCCCAGGCAGTTCCCTGGGATGGAGACAAATGCGACTGCAGATGCTGGAATCTGGAGCAACAAATCAACTGTAGGTCAGGGGATAGTCGATACTTCAGGTCGAGACCCTGCATCAGACATGAAATGTCAACCTCCACAGATGTTCCTCAAACCGCCAAGTTCCTCCAGCAGTCTGTTCCTTGTCCAGGATTGCGGCTGACTTGCTTCCACTCCAGGTTTGTGAGCTCTGAGCTGTCTGATGAAGCCAATGTGAGAGGTGTTGACTCTGATGCAGGTGAGGCAGGAGGTGCCCGAGGGGATAGCTGGGTGGGTCGTTTGTGAGGTGGTGCACTCCTGATGCAGAGAGTCAGGGTGTTCGATACTACTGCTCCTTCTCCACCTTGAGCAAATGTTGACCAGGAATTCCCGGGAGTCAGCGGAGATGTTGCATTTTCTCAGGAAGCTTAGAGAACATCCACAACTCATTTTCCTCTGTCCTTCTGGAAATGCCTTGCCATGATGGAGCCTGGAGCAGAGCACCCATTTCAGGAGTCTGGTACTGGGCAGCTGATGGTCAGACCTGCCTATCGGAGCCGACCAAGTGTGAGTTGGGATGTTGGTCATGACAGGAGGCTGATACTGGTCCGCTCACCCTGCCAGTGGATTTGGAGAATTTTGCAGGAACCTCATTGGTGGGATTCCCAGTGCTTTGACCCTGCAAATCTCAGGGGCTCACTCCTGCCCAGTAGGCTGTGTGCTTTATGTTTAGTCATCAGACGTTCTTTTCCTCAGATGGCCAAAGGCTATGCTGGCGTACTGAAGGTGATGGTGAATTTTATCAGTGCGCAGGTACAATAAATAATAAACACATCAGGCGTCTGTCTTTGAGAGGTGGCTCCCAAGGCATGAGAACTGGCGCATGCTTCGCAAGGTCTGAGTATAGTGGACTGGTGAAGTGGGGAGGTATGAGTGAGGGTCAACAGCAGGTGAGCTGAGGCAGGGGCTGGGTTGGGTGATGATGAGGTGGAAGCAGGTGGCCTTCATGACGGGGAAACTAAATGGTTAGAAGCTGAATTTGACACTGAGCTGGTCTAGTCAGATTCCACCTCAGTCCGTTGCCTCGGAAAGGGATAATGTTGATACCCAGGAAAGGTCTGTGATGCAAACCAAAGTAAATGCCATTGATCTTCCCAATTTTTGGTTGGAGAAAATTGCTGCTCCTCCCATACTGGATCTTGGATCCAGGAGAAGTCGACAAATTGGATCTAAAATTGGCTTGTTAATAGGGGACAGAGGGTGTGTGGCAAACGGTTGTTTTTGTGACTGGAAGCCTGTGACATGTGGTGTGCCACAGGGACTGGTGCTGAGACCCTTTTCCAACAGCCAATAGTGATTTGGATGCGTATTCAGGAGGTGCAATGAGTAACCCTGCACATGACGCAAAAATCAGTGATGCTGTTAATAGTAAGGAGGGTAGACTGAAGCCATAGAACAATATTGATCAGCTGATAAGTTGTGCTGAGCTGACCAAGTCATATCTCTGGTAATCTCATCCCCCAGCACCTGGTCAGTCGACTTCTATGGCTTTAGTGCTCATCCAGATACGTAAACGTTGCGAGAGTCTCTACCTCCACCACCTGCTCAGGTAGCATCACGGGTGGAGAAGGTGATAAAGAAGGCACTTGGGATACTTGCCTTCACTTGCCTGGGCAGAGAATATAAGAACAGGAAGGTTGCGGTACAATTATAAGAAACTTTGGTGAGGCACAGCTGGGATATTGTGTGCGGTTCTGGTCACCACACTGTTGGAAGGATGTGATTGTACTGGAGAGGGTGTTGAGGACATTCACCTGGACGTTGAATGGGATGGAATGTTTTTGCTATGTAGAGAGACTGGAGAGGCTGGGTTTGTTTTCTGTGGACCAGAAGAGACTGAGGGGGGACCTGATGGAGATATACACAATCGAGGGGCACGGATAGTCGGAAGATTTTCACCACAGCAGGGTCTAAAATCAGAGGATGTAGGTTTAGGGTAAAGGTAGGAGGGATCTGAGGAGGAATTTTTTCACCCAGAGGGTTGCAAACTGGAACACACTGCCTGAGAAAGTGGCAGAGACAGGCAAGCTCAACATTTAAGTCTCTGGACGAGCACTGAATTGCCAAGGCATCGTGGAATACGAAGCAAATACTGGATCAGAGTAGATAGGACAATGGTTAGCATGGACATGGTGGGCCGAAGGGCCTGTTTCTATGCTCCATGACTCTATGGCTAGATGCTTGGCAGGCATTCAGATCGACCAGAGATGGTTAGAACTGCTTGTCACCAGCATGTGGAACCTGAAACTGCTTACACAGATGTTGCTGAGATCAGGTGCCGATGCACACAGCTACACTGCCGTTTTTGGGAAGGGGGAGGTTACTGTGCTCATTGTGAACACGTGTGTATTGTGGAGGTCATGGCTGTTTTGTGACAACACTGCCCCCACCTTGGCAGATGACAGCACTGCACCTAGTTGGTCGGAAGAAACACCACTGTCAATCAAGGTTTGGCTCCACCCCACCCCTCAAGTGCATACCTGAACCATTGGCCTTTTTAAGCACCTTTGTCCTTGCTGGCACTGGGCCATTGGCCCTTTTGAACAACCTGGGCTGGACACTCCACCCCCCCCCCCACCCCACCCCAGCCCTCCAGCACTATAAAGAGTGCCGCATGTGCTTGGTTCTCTCTCTCTTTGTTGTCTCTGAGGGACGCTGAGGTAAGCTGTGCACTGCTTACGAGTAGTTAGTTAGAATATCCCTCTAACAGAGCTGATGCTTGCACTGAGTCAAGGAGGGTGGCAGGTGTCGTATTGCTTCTTCCTTGATTTGTTTGTACCCAGTTTGTTGTGTGTGTGCGCATCTCACCCTTTGTTGCGACTTCACCACCCCCCCCCCAACGATTGTGATCACCCATGTGTGTGTGTGTGTATTGCCCCCATTATCCTGTCCTGCGTTTGTCTTTTATAAATAAATCATTTTAACTCCAAAGACTTGTGTCAGAGTCCTTGCCCTTTAAGACCTCACGAGCTTGTCTTACAACAACGTGCTGGGATTGTGCTGTGCCTACTTGTGCAGAACCTACGTTTGGATGGCTGGTTTCATTTGCATTAACCTGGTGGGCTGCCTTCTGCCTACAAGTGTCAACTCACTGGTCAGGGGGCAGGGGGCTACAGGCTACACAGAGAGTCAGTGGCAGGATGCATGGGCCCTTGCCAACTCAGGAGAATCCGTGGCAGCAAAGTGCAATCCCACACGAGGCCAGAGTAACTGATAGAACAGGCAGCGCTCGCATTGTGCATCTGCCCCTCCTGTTTCTAGACTGGTGGAGCAACTCAGTGGGTTGCAGTCTGCAGGGATGGTTAGAAGGGATTGGGTGGGATCAGAGACAGGGTTGGGGATAGAGGCTAGAGAGAGGATGGTTTTCATTAGTCTGGGGTCAAGCTTTGAGTGACTTGAGATCATTCATCAGCGGTGAGGTCGGACCTTGGTGTTGATGCAGGAAGGGGAGAAAGGGGCCAACACTGGAAAAGTGAATGGGAGCCCAGCTGGATGACAGTGGATGCTTTGGCAACCCTGACTCCATTTAACTAATACTGAGGGCAAGCTTGAAGCTTCTGATTCAAGGCAGGAGCCTTGTACGCACAGAATGAATTCAAGTCTGCACCGCCCGCTGTTTGGTACCTCTGTGTGAGTGTGTTTCACATGCCCAGAGTAAACTCTGTCCGAATCTGATCCTGTCAAGTGATTCTGTTTAAGACAGCCTTCAACTGTAACACAGTTATCATTGCTCTAGCCCCTGGAATTTCTAGCCATAAAATCGACCAATACAACTAATTTTAAAGGAACTCTTTCAGCTCTGGAAGGGGGGGGCCGGCCAGGAGTGGAAGAGATGTGTTGTGAACAGCAGACTACATTAGTGCAGACACATTTCACTGCAGGAAGGCTGAAGCCTCAACTCACCCAGCCACTTGTGTAAATTGTAGTTTTGTCCGAAGTGCTAAAACCTTCCTCCGGATTTCATTAATTTCAGCCGGGCAATCCCTTTAATGATAGATCAAAATGGCTGCTTTGGCCTGGTGACGCCTGAATAAGGCGTGAGACTTCCGTCTGCCTGACAAACGGGGGCTCGATTTAGCATCTCATCTGAAAGGCAGAACATCTCAGATGTCGACAGGGATCTTGGCTTAACTATGGAGTGGGGCTTGAACCCTTGGCCTTCTGATTGAGAGCTGAGCATCCAATCCGTGCTCTAGCGTTTAAGTTGTGTTCATTGGCTGTCTCAGTTTTCTCATCATGCATCTGCCGTGATGCTGGAGCTAAGGACCAAGAGCTCCGGAGAGGGATCCTAAGTAATGCACATTGCGAATGAAAAGCTTTCACTTGGTCACATCACAAACCTTTTGCCCAATTCATGTAGTATTTCCAGCAACATTGATCTTTATAAAATGGCTGTTCCCAGAAGGTTCAGATTCTGCGTAAAACCGTCATTCCCAAATTATAAGAAACAAAAGATATCTCCATCTCTCCGTCCCTGACTCTGGAATTCCACATGAAGTGACTGCTCCCAAGCTCCAAAATATTCCACTCACTCAAAATGGCAGCTTGCACATCCCTGGGATTCTGTATAAGATGGCTGCATCCAACATCCTAGGATGCTGCAAGAAATGTAGCAGAAACGCCTGGCGAGGCATGTCAACTGATGGGATATTTTAACTTCTGTAGCTTCAGGTGACAACACTTCTCCTTTAAGGTTGGTCACAGTTTTAGAAGAATGGTGGGTTACCTGGGAGTTGAAGCAAAAGGCAGAAGGCAGCATCAGGTAACGCCTCAGCCCCAGCACCACTGTTGTAGATGCCTTTACTGACTGAAAAAAATACACAGGTGGCTGAGGTAGCTTGTATTCATTTGTCCGAGCTCCTCTTTCCCCACCCCCCCACCCCCCCGTCACACCCTGCTCACAACTTGACTCAACCCACCAGTATAGTGAGTGCACGCCGTGGGTTTGTTAAACACAGGGCGATTCGCAGCTGCTTTGGTGGTTTATATTCAAGTTCTCCATTAAAGTGAATGACAAGCCTCCATGGCAGTGTCCTGGTCAGTATCTAAACCAGCAACTCTCCCTCCAGAACCATCCAACGAGATCAGGTTTACTGGGAGTTCACCTAGCTGACGGGAGTGGGAGAGGTGTGCCTTTGGCCCATGTTTCTTGTAGTGCGGCAGTGTGCCTGAGGGCTTCAGGGGGCAGAGAATAGGGACAGAGGAGGTGAAGATTGACCTGGTGTTGAAGCCACTGTCACAGCTCCAGCCTTTGCAAAGTGAACCTCAACCTGCAAAATGCCACTTGAATTTAATTCGGCTGCAATGTATTGAAACAGTAAGGAGATAAATGAGAAAATAGTCTGTTTGGGATAAATGTTACAACCCCCATAATTTTCCAGAACTTTGTGAGCTCATTTTCATCCATCAGAGAAAAATCGTTCATAGATTCCTCAGAAAGCTCCAGCATTCTACTGCTTCATTCGCACTGCTTCTGATGCAGTGTAAGACATTTGGTGTTTTACATTGAACAAACAAAACACAGACTTGGGTGATCGCTTTACGGAGCACCTGAGTTCTGTCCACAGGAGTGACGCTGTGCTTTCAGTTGCCTGCTACTTTAATTCACCATCCCACTCTGACCTGTCTGTCTGTGACCTCCTGTTTGGTTCCAATGTGGCCCAACCGAAGCTCGAGGACCTCATCTTCCGTCTGGGTATGTTACAGCCTTCTGACCTTAATATTGAATTCTCCAACTTACTTTCTCTGTCTGTATCAGAATGGGCCATTTTTGTTGTAAGTTTGTTGTTGTAAAGAAACATATTCACCCTCTGCCTACCCCCGTTAACCCACTTGACCGGCTGACACATCTCCATTGCCACCCTGCCTCATCCTACCAAAGATATCCCCTTTTCCCCATCCCTCCCCCCTGCCACCTTCTCTGCGACTAAAAACCTATTTTTATCACTTTCCCGTTTCTGACAAAGGGTGTTCAGACCTGAAACGTTCATCCTGTTTCTCCTTCCACGGACAATGCCTGGCCTGCTGAGTGTTTCCAGTACTTTCTGTTTTTATTCCGGTATCATCACCTACAGTTGTAACTTGTCGCTGTATTCTGAAGGAGCTGATCTCCAGAGCCGACGTCCATTGCACACACACTCCTCCATTGCATTGGGCACCTCTGCTACTGTTGCAGTCCAACAGCGGTGAAACCCACTGTTCCAATACTGTCCCAAGCAGACTTCTGCCTGCCATGTGGAATAAATTCAGTCACTCCTGTCCCTCTCCTGTCCCCCACCAAACCATGCTGACATCATCTTTCCTACCACAGAGCAGCACATTCAGCCCATCGAGTCTATGCCAGCTTCAGAGCACTCCTATCCATCTCATTCCCCACTTATTTTCTTGTAACCCATTCTCACTCATGTTCCCGTTAACTCCCTGATTTTCCTACCACTGCCTACACACTAGGGGAAATTTATAATGACCAGTTATCCTACCAACCCGCACACCTTTGGGATGTGGCAGGAAATCGGAGAAACCAGGAGAAACCCATGCAGTCACAGGGAGAATATGCAAACTCCATACAGACAGCACCCGAGGTCAGGATTGAACCTGGGTCACTGGAGCTGTAAGGCATGGAATTGGAACTGGTTTATTATTGTCACTTGTACCGAGGTACAGTGAGAAACTTGTCTTGCATACCGTTCATACAGATCAATCCATTACACAGTGCTTTCAGTAAAACAATACAGGATGCAGAGTAAAGTGTCACAGCTACAGAGAAAGTGCAGTGCAGGCAGACAATAAGGTGCAAGGTCACAACGAGGTAGATTTTGAGGTCAAGAGTTCATCTTATCATACTAGGGAACCGTTCAATAGTCTTATAATAGCAGGATAGAAGCTGTCCTTGAGCCTGGTGGTACGTGCTTTCAGGCTTTTGTATCTTCTTCCTGATGGGAGAGGGGAGAAGAGAGAATGACCCGGGTGGGTGGGGTCTTTGATTATGCCGGCTGCTTTACTGAGGCAGCGAGAAGTATCGACAGAATCCATAGAGGGGAGGCTGGTTTCTGTGATGTGCTAAGCTGCGTCCACAACTCTCTGCAGTTTCTTGCGGTCCCGGGCAGAGCAGTTGCCATACTAAGCTGTGATGGATTCCCCACTGGATTCTACCATTCAGAAAGGTCGGCATAGACATGGTGGGCTGAAGTGCTGAATGACTCTACGACTCTGTAACTTCCACACGAGGGGCAACTTAGTGGGCAATTAACCCACCAACCCACACGTGTTGGGGATGTGGGAGGAATCCGGAGCACCTGGAGGAGACCCACGCGGTCACAGGGAGAACGTGCAAACTCCAGGCAGACAGCACCGGAGGTCAGGATTGAACCCGGGTCTCTGGAGGTGCGAGGCAGCGGCATTACCTGCTACACCACTGTGCCACTCCTAGGTACGTGCTGCTGGCATTGAGCTTGTGGCACTTCCCTGGTCTTCCTTCTGTGTGCTCTCCCCTCACTTGCTCACTTTATATCTTGATTTATTTTCTTCCCTGAAGTGTGGCAGTTGAGGGTCCACGCTTGCCCACCAATATCTTCCTTCCATTGTCAGTTTTTACCTCCACCCAAATGAACTCAACATCTTCTAAGCCTGGATCACCTCTCACAGCTCCACTGCTTTCATCTCTTATCAACAGGCCAACCCCCCCACCTTCACTTTCCTGCCTGTTCTCCACAGAAGTCAAATATGAGAAGAGAGAAACTAAGGACTGCAGATGCTGGAATCTAGATGAAAAACACGATGATGCTGGAGGAACTCAGCAGGCCAGGCAGCATCAGTGGAGAAAAGCAGGCGGTCAACGTTTTGGGTCAGGACCCTTCTTCAGGACTGAAGATAGGAAAAGGGGAAGCCCGATATATAGGAGGGAAAAGCAGAGCAGTGATAGGTGGACAGAAGAGGGGAGGCGGGGTGGGCACAGGGTGGTGATAGGTAGATGCAGGTAAGAGAGAGTGATGGGCAGGTGTGGGGGTGGAGGGGAGAGCAGATCCACCGGGGGATGGGTCAAAGGTAAGAGAGAGAGAAAATAAAAGGGGGTAGAAAAAAGAGAGATGGGTTGGGAAAGGGAAGAAAAGAAGAGGCGTGGTTGGGGGAGGGCGTGTGTGGAAGGCGTGTGGGGATTACTGGGGATTACCAAATATGCCTGAATCTTGAACCCCCAACTTTGAATCCCCTCTTCCCATGCCGATCAGACTATATCCGTTCGCCTCTACCAGTGCTGTTCGTTCATTGATTTTGTTTTAGATGCTGCACGCATTTAGATATAGGGCTCCTTATTTTGCCTTTCTACCACTTATCCTTACACGAGCTGTTGGGTCCATTGTGGCTCTGTTTGCTTCTTGCCCTTCTTTCCTCTGCCTCCCTCATTTGCTTTCTATTTTTCTGTCCGTCATTGCTACCCTGGAGTTCCTCTCCTCTAACTCTCAGCTCAGATACCCCACCACTGCCATGTTTAAACCCTCCCCAACAGCACCGGCAAACACCCTGCGAGGGTGTGATCCCATTCCTGTCTGGGTGTTGCCCAGGTCCCACCTTCTTGATAGTGAAGAAGGTTATTGTAGATTACAGGGGGACCTTGATTAAGTTAGGGAAGTGCGCCAAGGAGTGGCAAATGGATTTCAATACAGATAAGTGTGAGGTGATGCATTTTGGAAAGCCAAACCAGTGTAGGACTTGTATTGTGAATGGTAGGACACTAAGGAGTGTAATGGAACAGAGGGACCTAGGAGTACAAATGCATAGTTCATTGAAAGCAGCATCACAGGTAGACAGGGTGGTGATAAAGACATTTAGCACACTGGCCTTCATCAGTCAGGGCATTGAGTATAGGAGTTGGGACATTATGTTGCAGTCGTATAAGTCATTGGTGAGGCTGCACTTGGAGCACTGTGTACAGTTTTGGTCGCCCTGTTATAGGAAACTAAACTGGAAAGAGTGCAGAGAAGATTTACGAGGATGTTGCCAGGACCAGAGGGCCTGAGTTATAGGGAGAGGTTGGCCAGGCTGGGTCTTTATTCCTTGGAATGTAGGAGAATGAGGGGCGACCTTATAGAAGTGTTTCAAATTATTAGAGGCATAGATAAGGTGCAGGGTAACAGTCTTTTCCCCAGGGTGGGGGAGTCCAAAACTAGGAGACATAGGTTTAGGGTGAGAGGGGAAAGATTTAAAAGGGACCTGAGGGGCAACTTTTCCACACAGAGGGTGGTGAGTATGTGGAACGAGCTGCCAGAGGAAGTGGGTGAGGCAGGTACAACAGGATCATTTAAGAAACCCTTGGATAGGTACATGGAGGGGCGGGGCTTGGAGGGATGTGGGCCGAATGCGGGAAATTGGGACCTGCTGGGTGGGCACCATGCTCGGCATGGACTGGTTGGGCCGAAGGGCCTGTATCCTTGCTGTATTGCTCTGCGACTCTCTGACTCTATGGAGGTCTCCAGCAAGGGTCAGAGCAGTGCACACAGAGCAGAAAGAGGAAGGGAGCTGGGCCAGTCTCTCCAGCATGTGGCAGTGACAGGCAGTTCAGAAACAAGGTCCGACCAGGAGATGCTGTCAGGGACCACCCACAGTCTTCACAACGTACACTGCATTAGTTTCCAGACATCTCTGGCTTCTGACACCGAGGCCTGGGTTAAATCGTAAAGAATATAGGGCACTTTCCATTCTCCTCCGTGCAACTCAAGTGCAAGCCACTGAACACACAGCAATTCTGAGAGTGAACAAGTAGTTAGTTATCACATGTTATATTGCTTGTCATTTCAGCCACTTGACACTCAGGACAGTGCAGTGGTTAGTGCAACACTATTACAGCGCCAGCGACCCGGGTTCAATTCCAGCCGTTGTGTGTAAGGAGTTTGTATGTTCTCTCTGTGTCTGCATGGGTTTCCTCCGAGTGCTCCGGTTTCCTCCCGCATTCCAAAGACGTACGGGTTAGGAAGTTGTGGGCGTGCTATGTTGGCGCCAGAAGCGTGGCGACACTTGCGGGCTGCCCCCAGAACACTACGCAAAAGATACATTTCACTGTGTGTTTCGATGTACATGTGACTAATAAAGATATCTCATTTTATCTTAATCTGTACAAAACTTTGGTTAGGCCACATCTGGAGTATTGTGTGCCGTGCCACTCTATAGGAAGGAGGTGGAGACTTTGGAGAGGGTGCAGAAGCGGTTCACCGGGATGCTGCCTGGATTAGAATGTATTAGCTCTAAGGAGAGGTTGGGCAAACTTGGGTAGTTTTCTCTGGAGGTTGAGGGGTTACTTGATAGAAGCTTATAAAATTATGAGAGGCAGAAATAGGCTAGATATTTTGAGTCTTTTTCCCAGGGCAGAAATGTCAAATATTAGAAGGCATAGCTTTAAGGTGAGGGGGGGAAAGTTTAAAGGAGATGTGCAGGGCAAGTTTGGTTTTACACAGAGAGTGGTGGGCGCCTGGAACGCACTGCCAAGGGAAGCAGATACAATACCTACACTTAAGAGACATTTACATGAACAGGCAGGGATGGAGGGATACGGACCGTGTGCAGGCAGATGGGATTAGTTTAAATTGGCATCATGGTCAGCACAGACATCTTGGGCAGAAGGGCCTGTTCCTATGCTGTACTGTTCTATGTTCTATGTAAGATTCACCTTGTCAGTATGTATTCTTAGCCAACTGGTATGAAATTACTGTGTGAGGCAGCCAGTGAGAGAGAGAGAAACAACAAGGATGCACAGAGCCACAAGAACATGTCATTGTCTCTGTAATGGCTGCTCAAAGTAAGCCAGGGTTGGTTCACATCAGCCTGGGCACATTACACCTGTCGTTTCCTGTATTATATTACGTTCCAGGACAATCAATCCCCTCATGGCAAACAGCTCCTTCCACTAACCACCCCTGTGTACCAGTCACTGTGATGCTTAAAGAGGATTTCAGTCCATTGGCTTAATCGATGTGTGGCCAAGGTCAATTTAAGATAAGGTAAGATATTTATTTTTTAGTCACATGTACTGTACATCAAAACACACAGTGAAATGCTTCTTTTTGCGTTACTGAGAATGTGCTGGGGACAGCCCGCAAGTGTCGCCACGCTTCCGGCACCAACATAGCACGCCCACAACTTCCTAACCCGTACGTCTTTGGAACGTAGGGGGGAACCGGAGCACCCGGAGGAAACCCACGCAGTCACGGGGAGAACGTACAAACTCCTTACAGACAGCGGCTGGAATTGAACCCGGATCGCTGGCGCTGTAATAGTGTTATGCCAACCGCTACACTACTGTGCCGCAAACAAAGTGGCAACCAAGAATATGTGCAGTAAAGTGATTGCTTGTTCACTGCTGGATTAGCTGCCATATTGGAAAAACAACTTGCCTTCAATAACTACATGGGATAGCCATGTTCAGAGAGAAGGCTTCAACCTTGGCCTTCCTTTCTCATGTTCATTCATGGGATGCTGCTGTGCTGTGCCAGGGAACTGAGAAGAGACATTGTTCCTAATGAGGTTGAGTTTGAAGGTGATCTCTCAATGGTCCCACAGATGTGGATGCACAGCTGTCGGCCCTGGCCATTAGTTCCACTGCCACCTCCTGACAGGTGTGTTGGACTGTCACCCTGGACGTCCTCCTGCCACTACGACCCCACCCTCGCACATCAGATTTCTCTCCTATCTGTTGTCCATGGGGATATTGAGCTCTCTGTCTGTTATTTGAGGGATTGCTCACTATCCTCTCTTTTCTCACTCTCTGCCACCTCATGCCGAACGCTGCTTGCAGTATCAGTGTGAGCTTTATGGTCTGGAGACCCAACGTCACAGCAGCACTGAGGGTGCAGGAAGCTCTCAAGATACCTTTGGTGGTTTCATGAAGTCTCACCACTTTCCAAATAGGGTAGCATTTGAAATAAAGTACACAGCTGTGTTGTTGCACTGGGATTGTGGCTGCAGCTTGCGATGGTTTGGCTTATGAGTGAACTAGGGCTTTTCTCTTTGGAGAGAAGGAGGATGAGAGGTGACTTGATAGAGGTGTACAAGATGATGAGAGGCTTGGATCGAGTGGACAGTCAGAGACTTTTTCCCAGGGTGACAATGGCTAACACAAGGGGACATAATTTTAAGATGATTGGAGGAATGTATAAAGGGGGATGTCAGGGGTACATTTTTACACAGAGAGTGGTGGGTGCGTGGAACGCACTGCCAGCAGAGGTTGTGGGGGCAGATACATTAGGGACATTTAAGAGACTCTTAGCCACATGAATGGTAGAGAAATGGGGGGCTATGTGGGAGGGAAGGGTTAGATAGATCTTAGAGCAGGATAAAACGTCGGCACAACATTGTGAGCTGAAGGGCCTGTACTGTGCTGTAGTGTTCTATGTTCTATAACGTTTATGTACAGTGCTGGGGCGAAGTTTTAATTTAGGAGTCTGGACCCAAGAGTTCTGTGTTGGTGCCGACATTCCACTTGAACTTCTGCAACACTTTCTTGCACTCGTTCCTTCCTCATCCCATTGTTCAGCTTCCTCTGACAGTGCAGTCAGTCAATTTGCCCGTGACTCTGTTTCTGCAGGTTCCCTATTTTGGACTCTCCCACAAGTGAAATAACTGCTCAGTGTCCATTCTTTGGAAACAACTTGATGATTTTTAATACCCCATGAAAAAAGACCTTTCCTGACTGGGGTACCCATTCTCTGCTGGCATCATCTCCAGCCCCTCCATCTCTCTGCTGAGAGAGACAGAATCAGAATCATGTTTATCACTGACATATGACGTGAAATGTGTTGTTTTGCGGCAGCAGTGCAGTGCAAAGACATAAAAATCTATAAATTACAAAAATAAATAAACAGTGCAAAAAAAGCAATAGCGAGGTAGTGTTCATGGGTTCATGGATCGTTCAGAAATCTGATGGCGGGGGGGGGCAGGGGGTAAGAAGCTGTTCCTGAAACATTGAGTGTGGGCCTTCAGACTCCTGTACCTCCTCCCCGAAGGTAGTAATGTGAAGAGTTCATGTCCCAGATGGTGAGGGTCCTTAGTGACGGATGCTGCCTTCTTGAGGCACTGCCTCTTGAAGACGTCCTCGACGGTGGGGAGGGTCGTGCCCATGATGGAGCTGGCTGAGTCTACAACCCTCTGCAGCCTCTTGCGATCCTGTGCGTTGCAGCCTCCATACCAGGCTGTGATGAAACCAGTCAGAATGCTCTCCACTGTACATCTATAGAAATTTGTAAGAGTTTTTGGTGACGTACCAAATCTCCTCAAACTCCTAACAAAGGAGTGCCTTCTTCATGATCGCGTCAATGTGTTGGGACAGAGCTCCACATGCTGTCCAGCCAAGTTCTCAACAACAACCTTTCTGCTTTGCATTCTATTTCTCTGGAAATGAAGTTCAGCGCTTAGTTTGCTTTTTTACAGGCCTGTTAGTTTGCTTTACCATATCTCACCTTTTGCCCTTAACCCCAACTTTGTTTTGTGTTTGGTTGCTTGTCTGCTACACATTCTGTTAGTTCAAAAAATTCACTAAGATTGTTCAAGAATGTTGTCTTCTTTTGAAATCTGTGTTGACTATGCATTCTGTATCTGGTTTCTAGATTTGTTTTTTAATTATATGTAACAGATTAACCTCCTTGCCACTGACAGGAAACGCAGAGCTCTACTGTGCCTTGGACTTGCTCTGCCCTGGTCAGTAAATGCAGCAACAATATTAACCACCTTGCACGGCTCCCACTTCTACTCACTGTTTCTCTTTCTCTGACAGCCTCTCTGCAATTGTTATCCAGCCTCCTAAAATATCTGTGAAAACAACGCAACTGGACCAGATGTTTTGTCCTTTCAGCATGATTAGTTTATCAATTATCATCCCTTTTTCTATCCTTAATGTTTTGATATCTTTCCGATCTCCTTTCCTGTCACGTCCACCTCATTAGTTCTCTGCTTAATATTGAGACAATGAAATTATTCCATTATTTCTGTCACTTTGATGTTATTACCCTGAATTTATCATGTGTGTCCCTTTGTGATTCTATCCTTATGCTGAGCTTTAGTTAGGTTATGGTGCCCCACAAGGCTGCATCCTCAGCCCCCTACTCTACTCCCTATACACTCATGACTGTGTGGCCAGATTCTGCTCTAACTCCATCTACAAGTTTGCAGATGATACCACCGTTGTAGGCCGTATCTCAAACAGCAATGAGTCGGAGTACAGGAAGGAGATAGAGAGCTTAGTGGAATGGTGTCATGACAACAACCTTTCCCTCAGTGTCAACAAAACAAAACAGCTGGTCATTGACTTCAGGAAAGGGGGCAGTGTACATGAACCTGTCTACATCAATGGTGCTGAGGTCGAGAGGGTTGAGAGCTTCAAGCTCCTGGGAGTGAACATCACCAACAGCCTGTCCTGGTCAAATGATGTAGATGCCATGGCCAAGAAAGCTCACCAGCGCCTCTACTTCCTCGGGAGGCTAAAGAAATTCTGTATGTCCCCTATGACACTCACCATAGAAAGCATCCTCTCTGGATGCATCACGGCTTGGTACGGCAACTGCTCTGCCCACGACCGCAAGAAACTGCAGAGAGTTGCGGACACAGCGCAGCGCGTCACAGACACCAGCCACCCCTCCTTGGATTCTTGTCTTTACCTCTTGCTGCCTTGGTGAAGCAGCCAGCATAATCAAAGACCCCACCCACCTGGGTCATTCTCTCCTCTCCTCTTCCATCAGGCAGAAGATACAGGAGCCTGAGGGCATGTACCACGAGGCTCAAGACAGCTTCTCCCCCACTGTGATAAGACTATTGAACAGTTCCCTTATACGAAGAGATGGACTCTGACCTCATGATCTACCTTGTTTTGACCTTGCACCTTATTGCGCTGCACTTTCTCTGTAGTTGTGACACTTTACTCTGTACTGTTATTGTTTTTACCTGTACTACCTCAATGCACTCTGTACTAACTCAATGTAACTGCACTGTGTAATGAATTGACCTGTATGATCGGTTTGCAAGACAAGTTTTTCACTGTACCTCGGTACAAGCGACAATAATAAACCAATACCAATACCAAAATACTTACTGATTCTTTTTAGAATTCTTGATAGCTTATTTATGTAGTTTCTCTTTACATTTCTAACTATTTTTTGATTTTCTTTCCTAATCTTTATGCATTCTCTCTTGTCAATGTTTCCTTTATTTTCTATGGATAAATCGCCTTGGTCCTTTGTATCAGCTTTGTTATGTTTCTCGGTGTTTCACTATGAGTTGGCTTGTTCTGTCTGGATAGTAATGCTCACAGTCTGCGAGTACTGCTGACTCTATGACTCTAAGTACTGCTTTAAATGTTCTCAGTAGTGCCCTGTCACCAGTGGTTAGGGACAAAGGTCAATGTTAGTTTTCGGTTTATTTTCACTAATATTATTCTCATTCACTTAGAATCAGATTTTTTTAAATTCTGAATATTTTTCTGAGGTCATTGTCACTTTCACCAGAACTTGTTCTGTAGATTTCTCTGCCTTGGTCATTCAAGTGCTCATCCAGATACTTCTTCAATGTTGTGAGAGTCTCTGCCTCCACCAGCCCCTCAGGCAGTGCGTTCCAGATTCCAACCACCCTCTGGGTGGAAAGGTTCTTGCTGAGATCCCTTCTTATTGTTGTTTTCTATTGCCTAATCACTCCCCAATGTTTTTCCCCCTTTACCTGCTCTGGATCAGTTCCTTTGAAATGTAGCAGTAATCTCTCCATATCGTGCCTCTTATACACCCCAGGCCAAAACCGTACAGCCACAATACTATCCCTACCTCCTTGCCAGATTATTTGTGTGTGACCGAACTAGCCTGTGATTATTATTCTACGGCTTTTCCTCGATTTTATTTTATGCATCATCTTCCAATACCCTTGCATTATCCAATGGTGCATGGTTTATCTCTGCTAATGAAATCATTCCTTACCTCAGTCCAAATAAATTCCATTTCTAATTTAATATTGGTTATTTTTTAATGCCTACAGCCATTGTATTATCTCTAAATATTACTGCTGCTCAACACAGGGATGGGACACCCATTCTAATCCCCCTGTGGCATGTAGAATCTACACAGTCCTTGCCCTCCATTGCCCAGAGCAAGAGCCATGAGCCAGATTTGCCCGAATCCGGCACACACTACACTCAGGCAGAAATGACTTAATTCCTGCTGGGCTGTACGGATTGTTCCTGCTGCCAACCGGGGCATGCAAATCACGTGTCAATCACATCAATCAGTGCAGGGCCCACTGATGAACATTGATTAATACTTTCACAGGTCAGATATAATTGCCCAGGCTGCATCATCACATTCATTTTATTGACTTGAAATTAGCACTTTAATGAATGCAATGTAGCAGATCCTTCCTTTAATCAGCCAATTTATCCAGATTAATTGTGGTTGAGTTTAATGAACTATCAATGTAGCCTTGCTCAGTGCGGGGCTGTCATGTGCTGCAGATAATGATGTTTGCTGGTTAAACAGCTTCACGTCAGTGACTTTCTGCAAATCTGACCATGCATTTGACAGAATTAAGTTGAGATGACATGTTTGGAAATATCTCAAAATGCTGAAATGACAGTCTTAAAGCTGACTGCTGCACAAGTTATTTTTTGATTAATTTTCAAAAGATCAGATTGACAAGCTCACCAAGAACGAAATATTTGGGAGCTGCAGAGTGTTCTCGCTTTGGTTCCCAGGAGCAGCGTGGTGAATGGTCAGTCAGAGCAGACAAGCACTGTGTCCAGATGATGCCAGCCAAGGTGGAGTGAGTGTCCTGTGCCTGGGAATAGCATGGGGTGATACTGACCCAGGTACAGAGAAGGTAGATTGTTGAGGAACAATATCCAGTCTCCAGGTAGAAGGGCAATTCCATGTCCAGTACAGGCTGGTGTAGGGATAGTGAGAGTCTGTTCCCAGGAAGAACACTGTGTGACCCTGACTCAGATACACAGGAATTCCTGTTGCCAGGAACAGCATTGCATGACACTGACCAAGGTACACAGAGAGAGCTTTGCCCAGGAAAGAATGGGGAGATACAGTTGCAGGCATAAGAGGAACAGCATGGCACGGTACTGACCTGGCAACAGGGAGCATCACGTACCAAGAACAGCATGGGGAAATACAAGCCCAGGCACTTGGAGTGATGTACGCAGGAACAGCATGGCTTTAGACTGACCTAGCTTCACAGAGAGACCTGTGCCGAGAGAAAGAACAGGATGCAGGACATAGAACTGTGCTCTTGAACAGAGTGGGCCAGTGCCAGTGGGGTTCCACAAGACCACATACTAAGTCCCTCACTCTCTGTAATGTATCATAGTGATTTAGACCCAAATGCAGATGATGCAAAAATCAGCCATGTGGCTGGCAGTGAGGAGGAAAGTTTTAGACTGCAGGGTAATAGTGGTGAAATGATAACAGAAAATGTGGCCATTCATCAGAACTGGGAAAAAGAAACAACATTGGTTTGAAGTCGCAGAGAGGGTGGGGAGGGATGAATGGGACACAGGTCATATCTCTGAAGTGGTGAGGGCAGGGCTGACATGGTGATAAGCTGTAGCCGGCATTCGGTTAATGGGGGCAGATGGAGAGAGAGAGAAAATGAGCAAAGCCTATGAAATAAAGACGGGTAGAGACTTAAAACACAAACACAGGAAGGTAAAAGATGCAAAATACAGGGCTGTGGGACATGCCCAGCAGGTCAGGCTGTGCTCATTAGGAGGGAAAACTGAGCCAATATCTCAATGGATGTCTTAGAGCAGAAATGTCTGGTTCTGATACAGAGAAAGTGAGTTATCTGAAGTTGTAACATTCGATACTCAGTCCAGAAAGCAACAATGTGCCCAAACTGAAGTTGAGGTGCTGTTCCTCAAACTTACAATGGACCTTGTGGTATCAGTGCAGAAAGCCACAGAGACACAGGACTCATAAGAATGGGATGGAGAGTTAAAGTGGCAAGATACCCGGAGCCCTGAGTCACCCTGACTGCCTGAATGCAAGTGCTTGCCACCTGTGTTTGACTTCTCTAATGTAGAGATCATATCATGAGCACCAAATCAGGAGTTCATGGGAATCACTGCTTCACCTGGAAGGACTTTGTGTGCCCCAGAATAGTGGGGTGGGAAGGGAAGAGGTAAAATGTCAGGTGCTGGCTGCATGGGGAAGAGGCATAAGGAGTGACTGGTAGAGACAGAAGAGCAGACCAGGACGTCCCTTCGAAATGCTGAGAGTGGACAGGAGGGGGAGAGTTGGCTGCTCTGGTCAGTTGGGCAGAGAAGTGAAAAATAGAAGTTGGCCCAGAGTAATGTGAGGTAATGTGCCTGGGCAGGTGCTACAAGACAAGGAGTGGGAGTAACCGGGAGGATGCTGGTTGATGGGGATGAACAGAGGGACAGAGGCACTTTGGGGTGTATCTCCACAGATCCAGAAAGGAAACAGGGCAGGTCAAATAGGTGGTTAAAAATGGAAATCAGTTGTTTTTATTATTCAGCAAAGCACAGGGCGTGAGAGTAGGTTGGTTATCATAGAACAAGGTGCACTATTAATTGGGCCCAGAGGTAGGTGACTCTCCCTTACCCTCTCCTGAGCTGGACCTGAACCTATCTGGGACAAAACTGGCCAATGATCACAGAGCAACACAACTCAATGTTCCTTGAATAGTTTATTGTACTTACAAATACTGTACCAATGCTAATCTGCTATTCCATTTAAAACTTCCCCTTAAATTTAAATATTACTCACATGAAAAGTCATCTTTAACTCTCTTTGGTTTCAAGCACAACTCACTCAGTGGCATCTGACCCATGCGTACACGGTATCAATCCTGGCTGCAGTCCCTTTGCAAAGTACTAAGGTTTTCCTTGAACAAAAATCACATCAGTGACAATCTGATTGACACAATCCTTCCCTCCCTCCTTCCACCATCTCTGATTATGCCATCTTTATCTTCATCTTGCCTGTTTGCTGCATGTCAGTGAAGCAGCTTCTCGCCTGTGTCAGTGAAAAATCTATTGTCCTGTTGAGAAGATTCAATGTTTGGTACATGATGCTTGGCCACATCACACAGATGTGTTTATATAGGAAACGTTCTGGATTTATCACAATTGGAATCATTTGCTAATTGTATTTCACTGCAGTAACGAGGACTAGGCTTTTGAGATGACTTCACATTTGATGAGTTCAGAGAGGACAGCCACGTACATGCCATTGTACTGTGACTCCATGACACTAAGACAGAAACTGGTGGCCATGGGACAAGAATCAAAAGATGGAGCCAGGTAGGTGTCAATTTGAGGAGGACAATCCTTCCTAACTGGTACTTCATCATAAACTGGTGTCGTGCACAAGCCCACGGGTTGTAATAACCCTCATCAAAAGATGAAGGCTATTCCTCTACTTTGTGCCTCATTAAATGATAAACACAAGCGGAAATAGGGAATGGATTAAAGGTTTGAGATCACACGTGGACTGAATTCAGCAAAGCATTGCCCCAACCTTGCATTTGCTCTCTCCATGTTGTGCATAAATATAACGCATTGCAGTTGAGATCAGTACAACAAGGGTGGTTTCCGGACTTAGATAGTTGGGGCCAGGAGGAGGTAGAAGGAAATGCCACAGGAAGGAACATGAGTGTTGGGGGCAATTAAAGAGTGGAACAAATGTCAGGAGTGAGCCTTCCCTGGGGAACATGCCCAGTGGGGCCAGGAAACGTAACGGTGGGAATTAGAACTCAAGGTGGAAAATTGGTCCTCGCTGTGTTTGTCTCTTTATGGGCCATTCTTTGCTCCAGTCCTATTCGGGTCTCCTCAGAGAACATTACGGCACAATACGGGCCCTTCGGCCCACGATGCTGTGCTGACATTTTATCCTGCTCTAAGATCTATCACTCTGTGTAAAAAAAACTTACCACTGACATCCCCCCTATATCTTCCTCCAATCACCTTAAAATTATGTCCCCTCGTGTTAGCCATTGTCACCCTGGGAAAAAGTCTCTGACTGTCCACTCGATCTATGCCTCTTATCATCTTGTACGCCTCTATCAAGTCACCTCTCATTCTCCTTCTCTCCGAAGAGAAAAGCCCTATAACACTCAACCTATCCTCATAAGACATGCTCTCCAATCCAGGCAGCATTCTGGTAAATCTCCTCTGCAACCCCTCTAAACCTTCCTCATCCTTCCTATAATGAGGCATCAGAACTGAACACGATACTCCAAGTGTGGTCTAACCAGAGTCCTATAGAGCAGCAACTTTACCTCGCAGCTCTTGAACTCAGTACCCCGACAATGGAGGCCAACACACCATATGCCTTCTTAACAACCCTATCGACCTGCGCAGCAACCTTGAGGGATCTATGGATGTGGTTCCCAAGATCTCTCTGTTCCTCCACACTGTTAAGAGTCCTGCCACTAACCTTGTATTCTGCCTTCAAATTCGATCTCCTGAAGTGTATCGCTTCACGCTTATCCGGGTTGAACTCCATCTGCCACTTCTCAGCCCAGGTCTGCCTTCTATCGATATCCTGTTGTAATCTACAGCAACCTTCTACACTATCCACAACACCACCAACCTTTGTATCACCAGCAAACTTACTAACCTACCCTTCCACATCCTCATCCAAGTCATTTATGAAAATCACAAAGAACAGGGGTCCCTCCTTCACCTCCTTTCCAGCGCATTTATTTAGCAGCATTGTTTCTACTCTTTTCCAAGTGTGGTGCATTCTTACTTTCTGGTTTGAGCCCTGTAAGTGGCAGCAATATTTTGGGGATTTGTGAAGGGAGTCACCTATCATAGACCTGCCCTTGAAGTGCTAGTGATCACATTGAAATTTGTTTCTGGTCTATGGTGACCCCAGGAGTTGGTGGTGAATTTGAAGCTCCTGTAGTGTATAAGGAAACATATTGGCATTAATACATGATGGGATGGCTAATAGGAAACAAAGCAGGCTTAAATGTGTCTTTGACTCGTTGGTAGGGTGTAACCAGCAGAATGTCACAGAGATCAGTGCTGGAGCCTCAACAGTCTCCGATTTATATAAGTGACTTGGATGAAGGCACTGAATGTGACTGCTAAATTTGCTGATGACACAAAGATAGGTGGGAAAATCAGTTGTGAAGAGAACATAGAAGCTGCAGAAGGATACAGAGAGGTGAAGTGAGTGGACAAAGAGCTGGCAAATGGAGTACAATGAGGGAAAATGTGCAGCTTTTCATGTATTATCTAAAGTAACAACAGAGAACGCTGGAAATACTCAGCAGGCCAGGCAGCATCTGTGGAAAGAGAAACAGTCAACATTTCAGGTCCCAGGACCCCGAAACTGATTTTATTTTCATATTATCTAGATGGTGAGAGATTGTAGAGATGTGAGATTCAGAGGGATCTGGGTGTCTTGGGGCATGATCTGCGAAGGGCTAGTAGCAGGTACAACAAGTAATTTGGAAAGCTAACAAAATGTGACATTTTATTGCTGAGGGAATTGAATCCAAAAGGCAAGTGGCTATTCTTCCGTTATGTAGGACATTGATGAGAACACATCTGGTGTATAGTAATGGTCTCCTTATTTCATGAAGAATGTAAATGTGTTGGCAGAAAGGTTTACTGGACTAATAACTGAGACAGGCAGGTTATCTTATGAGAGAAGGTAGGAGATGGTAGGCTTGTATTTGCTGGGGTGTAGAAGCATGAGTGGTGCCTTGACTGAATGAAATTCTGAGGGGTTTCCTCTTGTGAGAGAATCTAGAACTCAGGGCCACTATTTAATAAGGAGTGGCCATTTACAAATGAGACGAGGTGAGGTTTTCTTTCAGAGGATTCCCCTTATAGTGTGGTGGAAGCAGAACCTCTGAATATATTGAAGGCAGAGGCAGATAGACAAAGAGGTGAAAGTTTATTGTGGGCAGTTGGGAGTGCAGAGATGAGATTACAGTCAGACCTGCCATGATCTTATTCAGTGGCTGATCTGAGCAGACCTGAGGGGCCAAATGAGCTAGTCCTGCTCCTGATTTGTATGTCTATATGTACCAAAGCCATTGGGCACTCATCCTCCACCACCTGTCACAGAGACAGCTTGGCAGCCATGTCCTTTGGGGCTCGACCAGCTCAGTCAGTAACGGCACTACAGCGTTACACTTGGTGCCGGACTTGTAAATTCCCTGCCCAGAGTGCATCTGGTGCCAATACTGCCCCCTGTGTTTCTTCCTGGTGGTCACAAACATGGAGGAGTACCAATTCATGACCTGAGAGAAGGTGGCTGTGGGTCTCATCAGATAATCACAGGTTTCCCCAGATGTCATGATGCTTCACGTGCTCTGGGTTGGATGGTGACAATTGCCAGTACCAATCCCCACTGATCATACACAACTGTGCTGGTGGGTCAGAACACACTGCCGGACCCTTGCAGAATTATGATATGGCAATTAGGAATTACCACATCAGGCTGTTACTTGACTAACTTGGGGGATGACTCTTTCAATTTGGGCACAGTCGGCAGATATTAGTGAGGAGGTATTTGATGGCTGTGCGTCCAATGGCTGTGTCCTTGCTGGTAACCTTCTGATTTTGTTCTGCTCTGCAGTGACCTGGAGGAACAGAGCACCTGACAAGGCCTTTTCAGACAACCACGTTGCTCTGTGTCTGCGTTGTTTGTTGGCATGGCTTGAATTTTTAACAGACAAGACTGAAGAAAAAGTCGTCCCCAAAATGTCGTCCACGCAGAACTTTCATTCATTTCACTTTCAGAATGCTGGTCCTGACTGCCAGCCAATATTTCCACTGCTCAGTGGTGTAACAGTGACGAGCTGGAACACAGCAGCTAACGTTAACGTTAATGTGACGTTTAGTGTCCCTCCCCTGCTGCTAGTGTTACCAACTTCAATTTAGTTAGGCTGTTTAAAGACTGAAAGTTGATGCACCTCTTGACTGAAGGTTCTTTAAGCTGTTGAAATACCTCATTTTGATAAACACAAAGAAAAAACAAAAGCTCCAAAATGAACCCAAAGTACAAACTGAAAGCACAGGCCAGACCAGGGAGGGAGAACAGATTTCCTTCCCTGACAACAGTAGTGAAGCAGACGGGCTTTACAGCATTTGGTTGAATCAAAGCTCTTTATTTCAGATTGAATTAGTCCAGCAACCCAACCTCAGTACAGTTACCCTTGTTCTTCTATTCTTTGTGAAATGTTAAATCATGCACTGTTGACTTCACCAAATTGTCCCAATCACAATAACTAGCCTTTGTTACTGCCAGCTGTTTTACACACACACCACACACCCTCACCCTTTTCCCCTGCCCTCCATTGCCAGCAGCTTTGCTTCCCTGTTCATCTCAACCACACGGCACTTCCTCTGTCCTGGCCTTTGTAACACTCTCCAGAGTATGTGCACAGCAGGATCCCCCTCTTCCCCGGTGGCACTGGTCCGCAGTGACTCCTGTGAGTGTTGTACCCCATCACCAAGCAGTGTCCACACCAACCAGTGGACACTTCTCTCCTCTTCCATCAGGTGGAAGGTACAGGTGCCTGAGGACACATACCACCGGGCTTAAGGACAGCTTCTACCCCACTGTGATAAGACTATTGAACGGTTCCCTTATACGATGAGATGGACTCTGACCTCATGATCTACCTTGTTGTGACCTTGCACCTTATTGCACTGCACTCTCTCTGTAGCTGTGACACTTTACTCTGTACTGTTATTGTTTTTACCTGTACTACATGAATGCACTCTGTACTAACTCAATGTAACTGCACTGTGTAATGAATTGACCTGTACGATTGGTTTGTAAGACAAGTTTTTCACTTTACCTCGGTACAAGTGACAATAATAAACCAATACCAATACCAATACCCCTTACAATGTCCGTTCCCTTCAGCGGTCGTTGTGAACTCACTGCTGGTGAGGACACCGTTCAGCCAGTGTTCCTCTAGGTCTGCATTAGTTCCAGGGGTTCTCACCCTCTGGGTGAATTTCCCTGCCTCCCAGTGATGTGAGCACCACAGTTCTCTCTGTCAGCCGCCAACTGTTTGTTTCTGTAGATTGGTGCCCAATGTCACAATTCTATCAGCGGGCAGCTGTAAACGGGGGTGGGGGGGCAGAGGTGGTCCGGTTTCACCGATGTCACCAACGTGACTCCCACCTCTTCCATTCGTGAGGCCTGTCGTTTCTCTCCTCTCAGGTTCCTGCTATCCACTGTTTCCATGCCAACACTGCCCCCTTGGTCAGGTCCTCGTGGAGAGAAGTCTGCTGACTTCACCATTACCTGTGGTTTTGCCCAATAACCTCACACCTGAGCCGACCCAAGGTCCTTCCCGATTCCCAATGTAACTTCCATTGACACCAATGTTTGTTGTCTTCTATGAAAGTCGTGTGTGTTAGAGTTTGTCCTGTGTTCTCTCTCCAGTCAACCCACAGTAACCTGTCCCCCAGCTCTTTGACTGCAATTACATGTCCTGGTGACTGCTTCAGACTGACAATGTAGTCCCAACCACCTCCTCTGGTGTCTGGTGACAAGTACTGACCTTGTAACTCAGAAATGTCACGGCTGGTGCTAGGTTGAAGTTTCTCTTTACCTTCTCCACAATCTCACCGAATGGGTAACATGGTGACACAGCCGGTGGAGCTGCCGTCTCCCAGTTCGATCCTGACCTCGGATCCTGTCGGTAAGGAGTTTGCACATCCTCCCTGTGACTGCATAGATTTTCTCCGGGTGCTCCGGTTTCCTCCCACATCTCAGGGATGTGCACGTTGGTAGGTTAATGGCCTGCTGTAAATTGCTTCTGGTGTGTAGGTGTGTGGTAGAATCTGGGGGGAGTTGATGGGAATGCAGGGAAAATAGGTGGGAGAATGGGATTGCTCCGAGAGCTAGCATAGACTTGATAGGCTGAATGGCCTCCTTCTATGTCATAATATGGAATTATGGAAATATGGAAGTAGCAACTCTCTGCACTCCGTAGTGCCAGCAGGTTTGTTCATGTTGTGAGTTTTGGAGCCAACCTCGACTAAGATAATAGCATTTCCAATCATGGATAACCGGGTTTTCTTCATTATCATGTTACGTACCAGCAACAATAGAAACACACCGAGTCGTGTAGAAGTATTAGAAACTATTTTATTAATAACTACTTATGATAATAAGAAAAGTAAAAATGTTAGATATTAAACATTAACCCCAAAACTAAACTCGAAGTGTGTGTGCGGCAAATTCCCAAACCCCAAGTCCAGGAATAGTTCTCAAAGTTCAGTTCACCAAGTCATAAGGTGAAACGTGAGCAAAGGCTTTTGCAAAACCACCGTTGACTGAAGGGAAAATGTAGAAAGAGTATAGAGAGAATTTACAAAATCCAAATGTTCCACGATGGATACCATACGACACCTCAATCACTGATGATCTCCATTTACTTTGTTCTGAACTATCTGCCACCCCGAAGGCATTCGAGACGTGGCCGTCCACACAAATACCTGTTTCCCTCTACAGGTCAACGACAAAGTGGACTCCACTTGTTTGCTCCAAAAATCCATACATGGATTGTAGTGACAGACACAGCTATTGTTCTTCATCCATTGTTACAGAGACCAGCAGTCAGTGTCTCTCTCTCTCTCTCTCTTCAACTCACTGACTCACTGAGCAAAAAATACAGCCAACACGTTGTTATCTTGCTGTCGTGATAACACCACACACACACACACACTACTACTCTACTGTAGTATATCTTAAAGGGACATTCACCAAATAGCAACCTGATCCGTAACACCTCCTTTCCCACCTGCACCTGAGCATTCTAACACTTTAAAAAACATTATTTCCCATAGCCTCTACAATGTCTTTAGCCTCAAAGATCATGTCCAAAGGCTTCCAGTAAATGCTAAACTCTTTCTGTGCTTCATCATGTTTTCTATGATTCCAAAGATTCCAGTATCTCCCACGTGCCATTTCTGCCATCCCTCTTTTTGAGTGTGATTATCCCATTTTAATTTTGACGTGAATTTAAATTCCCAGCGATGGGCTGGGATTTGAACCTATGTTCATGGATCAAGGGACCAATGGTCCAGGCTCAGAACACCTCCGGTAACATTCCATAACTCTTCTGCACCCATAGATTTACTGTACATTGAGGATTATTATGTGACTAAGAGCATTAAGCAAGCAGGGTCCAGCATTGACACAGACACAGACACAAGGTAATATAGTAACTGGAGGTCAGCTAGAACACAGAAATAAAACCTGACCCAATCTCTCCTCATCAAACCCAACCCAAATCCTGACCCGTCTTCTGACCCAAATCTGCAAACGTATCCTTTTAATTCCCAAGGCCGCCCTCATCAGGCCTCCCATGTTGCCCATGAGCACTCACTCGACCCTCCATCCTGACCATCCCCAATTCTTAAACTGGTCTGGCCTGGCCTGGCCTGGCCCAATCCAAGCAAGCCAAGGACATTCAATTGCTTTCTAAGCCAACTCAACTCCAGCCAATACATCGGGGCCCATCAGGCTGGGGTCAGATGACCAGGCTTAAAAACAACACAGTGCTTCAAGGGAGCACTTCCCTCGGCAGTGAACACAGTGGATGAATAGAGATGGGTAAAGTAGAAAATGTGAAAACCTTGGATAAGGTAGCTCATGACGAGGACTAGAGCAGTGGGGTCAGGACAAGTAGCATGTATTGGTATTGGTTTATTATTGTCACTTGTACTGAGGTACAGTGAAAAACTTGTCTTGCATACTGTTCGTACAGATCAATTCATTACACAGTGCATTGAGGTAGTACAGAAAGCATTGAGGTAGTGCAGGGCAAAAACAATAACAGAATACAGTGTCACAGCTACAAGGAAGTGCATAGCAGGTAGACAATAAGGTGCAAGGTCAAACAAGTCAACTTCATTGTATAAGAGAACTGTTCAATAAGTCTTATTAATGTGGGAGAGAAGCTGTCGTTGAGCCTGGTGGTATGTGCCCTCAGGCTCCTGTATCTTCTGAAGAGAAGAGAGAATGACCCAGGTGGGTGGGGTCTTTGATCATGCCGGCTGCTTCATGAAGGCAGCGAGAGGTATAGACAGATTCCATGTTGGACAACTGGCCACTTCAAAGGATAAGGCAGGGAATAGCAAGGAAGGTAGCAAGTAAAATCCCATTGAGGCCAGACCCTGATTTGCTGTGGCTCATCATTTACTTTAACGATTTGGAATCAGGAGTCAAAAGTATAATCTTAAAATTTACAGATGGCATCAAATTGGGGGGGGGGATGGGGGGTTGGAAATACAGTCAAAACAGAGGAGGATTGCAACAAATGCAATGTCAATTTGTAGAATGCTAGGTAACTTGCAAAGTAATTTCAATACATGAAGGACTGAGATGGTGCGCTAGGCAAGAGGAATGAGGAAACTGCACACCCTTTGGAAACAGAGTCTAAATGGGAGAGCAGAGCGAAGTGATGAAGAGCGGAGATGCACGGATTGCTAAAAGTAGTGACATAGGATAATAAGGTCACTAAAAGACAGACACTTCATCAGCTTCATTCCTGGAGGAAAAGAATTGAGAAGTTATACCAAGTATTTAGAACCTTGATTAGACCACATGTACTGCACAGTTCCAGTCCTTAAGTGACAGCAAATTATTAAGGCACTGGGAAAGCATGGTAAAGATGTACAATATTGTAACTGAGAGTGAGAACTATTAGCAAAGAGGAAGTGAGTTGGTGCTGCTTTCTCTGGGAAAAAGAGCTGTCTTAGTAGAGATATTCTAATCTAAATGAAAGGTTTTGCAGAAAGGATCTTTCCATTTGTGAGGAAATCCAAAACTGGAGCTATAATCATAATATAGTCACTAATAAATCCAATGGAAAATTCTGCAGAAACTTCTTTATTCACAGAGAAGTTAGAGTGTGTAACTTGCTACCACGTTGAGCTGAATTGAGGCACTGTGTAAATGCACATCCTTGATGTTCTTACATCCCCAGAATTTATCTATAAATTAATCAAAAGGACAAAGAGATCCCATCTCAGAGTAAGGGGGAGAATCAGAAGGAAAGAATACTATTGGGTGAGTTGTTTTTAATGATGATGGAGCTTTGTCATGGTTTACACTAACAGTAGGAAGCAGCGCCACAGAATTCATCACTCACACTGCCGTACACTTACCCTGACCTTTTCCACATATTTCTACCATTCTTGGAATGGTCGTTTAAATCAAATCATTCTGAGATGTCAAATCAGTCTCTCGGTTTCTCTGATGATCACTTACACATCGCATGGTGTCACTCCACAATTAACCTGCGCCCATGGGCATCCAACCAAGCCACACAGAAGGGTCTCTTGTGTAATTACAGTTAGTGAGCAGCCTAATCTGCACTGCTAATGCAGTGTTCGATTTATTGAGTAGATATTTGCTGAGTGAGGATAGTAAACAGAAAAAATCAAGGAGCAATCTGCTCTTCTGCATTTTGAATGGGCCATTGACTCAGAAATGTTCTCTCATAACTCAGTGGTTGGATCTGAATTTAAACCAGGGAAATGAGGTGAGTGTCTCTCACAGCCTCATCTCTGGAGCTGGCTGTGGATGAAGTGGGAACACTGTGGGAAGTTAAATATCACCTCCACACTCTAACTTGTGGAATCATGAGATTGGAAATTCATTATTACGTGGAAACTGACCCTGATATTCCACTGCACACAAGACCCAAGCTGTCCAATGCAGTAGAATAGACCTTACTGGCACTAATGATATGTTTGGTGCAGTGGTAAAGCTGCAAGGCTAGTATCCAGACACCTGGGCTAACAATCCAAAGACTCAAGTTCAAATCCCAGCACAGCAGCTGTGGAATTCAGTTCATCGCCAGGAATTTGGGGGCAAAGAAAATACCAAGTAGACTCAGTAAAGATGCTGAAAGCCACCTATTGTTGTACAGCTCTCTGGTTCATTGATGCCCTTCTGGGCAGGATATCTGCCACCCTTACCCAGTCTGGCCCACGTGTGACTCCAGACCTGCCCATGTGGTGGACTCTTCAATGCCCACTTGTTGCCTAGCAAGCTACTCATTTGTACCTGTACTGCGAGGTTTAATCAGAGAATAAAACTAGACAGACCACCTGGCATTGATGTCACCACTGATTTCCATCTGAGCAAACTTGGTCCCAGACCAGTCTCTTGCAAAACTCTGGGACTGGCGTTTGAATCGTCCCACAGGATAGTCAAATAACAGCCTGACACAGTTGTACTCTCAGAATTAAACCTCCCGGATAACATGCCAGACTCCTCCATCACAATCCCTGGGTACATCTTGTCCCTTCGGCAGCATAGACCCAACTGAGGGGTTGAGACAGTGGAGTACTGTAGGAGGGAGTAGTCCCAGGAGTCCGTGACATAGATTGCATGAAGTTTCCTGACATCAAGTCATCGAAGGCTACAGACCAAATGTGGGTAAGTGGGACTGCTATAGGTAAGTACACTGGTCTGCATTGACATGGTAGGCCAAAGGCTCTGTTTCTGTGCTGTCTGACCCTTATGACTCAATGAGTCTATGACTTTAGGTCAAACGTGGGCAAGGAAACCTTCTCCTGATTACACCGACCATCTTTCCCAAGCTGATGAATCAGTGCTTCCCCCTTGCTGAACACACTTGAAAGAAGCACTAAAAGTAGCAAGGAATGTGCCCTGGGTGGGGACTTCAATGTCCATCACCAAGACTGATTTAGTATCTCCACCACTGACTGAGCTGGGCAAGTCCTGAAGAACAGAAATGCCAGCCTGGGTCTGTGGCAGGCACCAAGTGAATCCATTCACATTGTCCTCGCTAGTCTACCAGATGTACCTGTTCACGACAGCATTGGTAGAAGCGACTACTGCATGGTCCGTGTGGAGACAATGTCTTGTCCACAGATTGAAGGCACACTCCAGCACATTGTGTGGCTCTGCAAACATGCTAAATGGGCATCCACAAGGTGCTATGGGTCACCAGAAGCAGCAGAAACGTACACAATCTGTCGTCTGATGGTCCGCCATATCCCCATCTCTACCACTCTCATGGAGTCCAGGGATCAATCCTGGTTCAATGGGAAGGGCTTGTCAGGAGCAGCACTGGGAAAACCTGCAAATGACTGGAGGTCTGTGACAAGGATCTGATGCAAGGATCAGTGGTGGCCTCAGTTTGTGATATATATAAATGACTTTTATATATAAATGAAATTTGCAGACAAAGCAAAACTTGGTGGAGCTATGGATTGTGAGGAAAGTTGTCAAAGGATACAGTGAGATACAGGACAGTTGAAAATTTGGACAGAGAAATGGCAGATGGAGTTTAATTCAGACAAGTGTGAGGTGATGCATTTTGGGAGGTCAAATGCAAGGGGAAAGTATACAGTAAATGGCAGGACGCTTAGGAGCATTGATGTACAGAGGGATCTTGGGGTGCAGGTCCATACATAGCTCCCTGAAAGTGGCGACACAAGTGGATAGGGTGGTAAAAAAGTTGTGCTGCATGTTTCCCTTCATCGACTGGGGCATTGAGTATAAAAGTCAGGAAGTCATGTTGCAGCTATATAAAACTTTAGTTAGGCCACACTTGGAGTACTATATGCAGTTCTGGTTGCCACATTACAGGAAGGATGTGGAGGCTCTGGAGAGGCAGCAAAAGAGATTCACCAGGCTGTTACCTTGATTGGAGAGTGCTAGATATAAGGAAAGGCTGGACAAACTTGGATTGTTTTCTCTGGAATGTCAGGCTGAGGGGCAACCTGTTAGAAGTGTATAAAATTATGAGAGGCACTGATAGGAAGAGGGACGGGGAGATATTCAGAGTCGTTCTCCCAGGGTGGAAATATCAAATACTGGAGGTCATAGGTTTAAGGTGGCAGGGGGAAAGTTTAAAGGAGATTTGTGGGGCCAGTTCTTTACAGAGTGATAGGTGAACAGGCTGCCAGGGGAGGCTGTAGAAGCAGATCCGATAGTGATGTTTAGAAGACATTCAGACAGACACATGAACAGGCAAGGAATAGAGTCATGGCGTCATACAGCACGGAAGAAGGCCCTTCGGCCCAACTGGCCCATGCTGACCAAGATGCCCATCCAAGCAAGTCCCATTATCCAGCATTAGTCCCATAACCGTCTAAACCTTTCCAATCCATGTACCTGTTCATTTTAAAAGCCGTTATTGTACCTGCCTCAAACACTTCCTCTGGCAGCTCATTCCACAAAACCAACACCCTCAGTGTAAAAAAAAGTTGCCCCTCAAGTTCCTATTAAATCTTTTCCCTCTCAGCTTAAACCTATGCCCTTAAGTTCTTGATTCACCAATGCTGGGGAAAAGACTGAGTGCATTCACCCTATCTATGATTTTGTATGCCTCTATAAGATCACCTCAAGTCTCCTACACTCCAAGGAATAAGGTCCCAGCCTGTCCAACCTCTCCCTATAACTCAGTCCCTCAAGTCCTGGCATCATCCTTGTAAATCTCATCTGCGCTTTTTCCAGTTTAATTACCTCTTTCCTGTAGCAGGGCGACCAAAACCGAACACAATACTCCAAGTGCGGCCTCACCAGCATCTTGTACAATCACACCATAACTTCCTAACTTCTAGACTCAATGCCCTGACTGATGAAGGCCAGCGTGTGCCAAAAGCCTTCTTCACCACACTGTCTACCTGTGACTCCACTTTCAGGGAACCATGTACCTGAACTCCAAGGTCCCTCTGTTCTACAACACTCCCGAGGGCCCTACCATTCACTGTGAATAGAGGGATACAGACCGTGTGCAGGCAGATGGGGTTAGTTTAGATTGACATCATAGTCGGTGCAGACTTAACTATCCAAAGGTCCTGTTCCTGTGCTGTATTGTTCTATGTTCTATGATGAGGTGTCAGCTTGTGAAGCTGCAATACAGGACAACATGTGTGCTTAATAATAAAAACAGCAGAGCTGTGATCTCACAGCTGAAAAGCAGGACAAATCCAAACCTCTAATACCACTTAATCCGACTATACTCAATCAGCAGCGAAGTGGGGGAAGCCATCATCAACAGTGTTGTCAAATGGCTCTCACTCGCCAATAACTCACCAATGCCCAATTTAGATTTCATCACGGTCACTTCCTCTAGCCTTGGATCAAAGAGCTGAATTCCAGAGGTGAGGTGAGAGTGACACCAAGGCAGCATTTGATCAAGTGTGGCATTGGAGCTCTGGTCAACCTTCTCAATGAACATCAAAGGGAAAACATTCCAGTGGTTGGTCATACCTCACACAAAGGAAGGTGGTCGTCACTGGAGGAAAACCAACCCAGTCCGGGGCCATTACTGCACAAATTATTCAGGGCAGTGTCTTAGACACAATCATCTTCAATTGCTTCTTTGGAAAGTGAGGATGTTTGCTGATGATTGCACATGCTTAATATTAATTCTATGCAGAACTCCGCAGTCATTGAAGCAATCCATGCCTGAGTGTTGCAAGACCTCAATAACATTCGGGCATGAGTTATAAGTAAAATTGTTCTCACAAAAGTGCCAGCAATGACCATCTCCAACAAAAGGCAATCTGACCAATGGCGTTCGATAGCATTCCCATCACCAGTCTCCTACCATCAATATCCTGGGAGTCAACGTCAACCTGGAATTCAACCATAAAAACTATAGTTACAGAAGTAGATCAGAGGCTGGTTACCCTGTGACGGTGACTCACCTCTTGATGCCCCAGTCCTTTCCAGCATCTACAAGGCACAAATCTGATGGAACCATCCCCATGTGCCTAGATGAGTGAAGCTCCAACAGCTCTCAGAAAACTCAACACCACCCAGATCAAAGCAGCCCATCTGAATGGCACCTCATCCACCAACCTCAGTATTTGTTCTCCCCACTGTCTATAAAATTACTTGCCCCGACTACTCCAACGTCAGCTCCCAAACCTGCGACCTCTACCAGCATCAAGGGTAGCAGATATGTGGGAACCCCGTAAACTGCAGCTTCTCCTCCAATTTACCTCCCATCCTGACATATCGCCATACCTTCGGATTAATAACCTTCAGTTAGTACGTTTGCAAATGACACTTAAAATCAGTGGTGTCGTGGACAGTGAAGACTGTTCAGGATTTACAGAGGGATCTTGATCAGCTGGGTCAGTGGGCTGAGGAATGGCAAAGGGAGTTTAATTCGAATAAGTGCGAGGTGTTGCATTTTGGGACGACAAGTCAGGGTAGGAATTTCACAGTGAACAGTAGGGCAATGGGGAGTGTTGTAGAACAGAGGGACCTAGGAATTCAAGTACTGTATTGTACTGTACGAGTGCTGTATGATTCTATGACCTTCATTGTCACTGGGTCCAAATCCTGGATCTCCCTCTCCAACAGTGCTGTGGATTACCTTCACCAAAAGGTCTGCAGTGGCTCACTCCACCTTCTCAAGGGCAATTAGGATTAGAAGTCATTAGAATCCATTTTAACTGTTTAGAGTCACAGAGTCATCGAGCATGAAAACAGGCCCTTTGGCCCAACTGGTTCATGTCAATCTAGATACCCATCTAAGCAAGTCCCATTTGCCCACGTTTGGCCCATATCCCTCTAAACCTTTCCTTTCCATGGACCTGTTCAAGTGCCTTTTAAATGGCTAAATTACTTAACCACTTTCATTCCATATATGGACCACCCTCTGAATGAAAAAGTTGCCCCTCGGGTTCCTATTAAATGTCTCCCCTAGACCTATGCCCTCTAGTTCCCCAACCCTGGGAAAAAGACTGTGCACATTCATGCCAACTATGCCCTTCATTATCTTATACATCTCTATGAGATCAGCCCTTATTCTCTGACGTTCCAGTGAATAAAGTCCCAACTTGCTCAACCTTTCTGCATGACTCAGTCCCTCTGCACTCTTTCCAGCTTAATGGCATCTTTCCTATAACAACGTAACCAAAACTGAACAGAATACTTCTTGTACAACTGCAACATAACATCCTAACATTCGTACTCAGTGCCCTGACTGATGAAGGCTAACATGTCAACAGCCTTCTTCACCACAATGTCAACGTGTGATGCCACTTTCAGGGAACTACGTATTTGTGCTCCTAGGTCCCTCTGTTCTACAACACTCCCCAGGGCCCTACTGTTCACTGTGAAAGTCCTACCCTGATTTGTCTTCCCAAAATGCAACACCTCATACTTATCTGAATTAAACTCCATTTGCCATTCCTTGGCCCACTTACCCAGCTGATTAAGATCCCCCTGTAATTCTTGATACCTATATTTACTGCCTAATACACCATCTGTTTTAGTGTCATCTGTAAGCTTACTAACCATGCCTTGTACATTCTCATTCAAATCGTTGATATTGATGACAAATAGCAATGGGCCCAGCACCAACTCCTGAGAAACATCACTAGTCACAGATTTCCAATCTGAAAAACAACCTTGCACCGTCACCCTCTGCTTCTTACCATTAAGTCAATTGTGCATTCAGTTAGCCAGCTCTCCTTGGATCCCATGCAATCTAATTTTCCATAGCAGCCTGCCATGCAGAACCTTATCAAAGGCCTTACTGAAGTCCACATCAATTTCCTGCCCATATCGACCTTCCTGGTTACTTCAAAAAAATCAAATTTGTGAGATATAATCTCCCATGCACAAAGCCATGCTGACTATCATAATCAACCTTTGTCTTTCCAAGTGCATGCATATCTTATCCCTCAGAATCCCATTCAGTAACTTACCCACCACAGATGTTAAGCTTACTGGTCTATATAGAACATAGAACATAGAAAACCTACAGCACAATTCAGGCCCTTCGGCCCACAAAGCTGTGCCAAACATGTCCCTACCTTAGAAATTACTAGGCTTACCCATAGCCCTCTATTTTTCTCAGCTCCATGTACCTATCCAACAGTCTCTTAAAAGCCCCTATCGTATCCGCCTCCACCACCGTTGCCGGCAGCCCATTCCACGCACTCACCACTCTCTGAGTAAAAAACTTACCCCTGACATCTCCTCTGTACTTACTCCCCAGCACCTTAAATCTACGTCCTCTTGTGGCCACCATTTCAGCCCTGGGGAAAAGCCTTTGACTATCTACCCAATCAATGCCTCTCATCACCTTATATACCTCTATCAGGTTCTTCCCCCCCATCCTCCGTCGCTCCAAAGAGAAAAGGCCGAGTTCCCTCAACCTGCTTTCATAAGGCATGCTCCGCAATCCAGGCAATATCCTTGCAAGTCTCCTTTGCACCCTCTCTATGGCTTCCACATCCTTGCTGTAGTGAGACGACCAGAACTAAGCACAGTACTCCAAGTGGGGTCTGACCAGGGTCCTATATAGCTGCAACAATACCTCTCAGCTCCTAAATTCAATTCCCCGATTGATGAAGGACAATACACCATATGCCTTCTTAACCACAGAGTCAACCTGTGCAGCTGCTTTGAGCGTCCTATGGACTCGGACCCCAAGATCCCGCTGATCCTCCACACTTCCAAGAGTCCTACCATTAATACTATACTCTGCCATCACTATAGTTCCCAGGTTTTTCTTTGCAGCCCTTCTTAAATAAAGGCACAACATTAGCCACCCTAGTCTTCTGACACTTCACCATTGGCTAACGGTGATCCATATATCTCAGCCAGGGCTCCCATAATTTCTTCTCTAGCTTCCCACAGAGATCTTGGATATAACTGATCAGGCCCAGGAGATTTATTTACCTTCATATATTTTAAGACATCCAATACCTCTTCTGCTGTAATGCAGACTATCCCCAAGACCTTCGCATTAACATCTCAAGGTCTAAAGTCTTCATTTCTTTCTCCACAGTAAAAACAGAGGAGAAATATTCACTGAGGACCTCACCCATCTCCTGTGGCTCTACACATAGATGTCTACTTTGGTCTTTGAGGGGCCCTATTCTCTCCCTAGTTGTTCTTTTTCCCATAATATACATAAAATCTCTTTGGATTCTCCTTAATCTTCTCTTCCAAAGCTAGCTCATGACCCCTTTTTGCCTTCCTGATTTCCTTCTTAAGTATACTCCGCATCGCCTTTCATCGTCCAGGGATTCACTTGATCCCAGCTGCCTGTACCTGACTTATTCCTGACCAGATCCTCATATCCCTTGCCACCCAGGGTTCCCTACTCCTGCCAGCCCTGCCCTTCACTCTAACAGGAACATGCAGACCTTGAACTCTTGTTATTTCACTTTTAAAAGCCCCACACTTGTCAGATGTCCCTTTGTCTGCAAGCAACCTACTCCAATCAACTTTTGCAAGTTCCTGTCTAATACCGTCAATATTTGCCTTGCCCCAATTAAGAACTTTAACTGTTCTGTCCCTTTCCATAGCTAATTTAAAACTAGCAGAACTATTATCATCAGTCCCAACGTGCTCGCCCACTGACACCTCAGTCACTTGTCCTGCCCCATTTCCCAAGAGTAGGTCAAGCTTAGCCCTCTCCTGAGTAGGACCCTCTATATATTGCCTGAGGAAACTTTCCTGAACACACTTAACAAATTCCACTGCATCTAAACCCTGAGCACTATGGCAGTCCCAGTCTATATTAGGAAAGTGAAAATCCCCTACTATGACAACCCTATTATTCTTGCAACTTTCTACAATCTCCCTGCATATTTGTTCTTCTAATTCCCATTGACTATTCGGGGCCCTATGGTACAATCCCAACAATGCGATCACCCCCTTCTTACTTCTCAGCTCCACCCATAAAGCCTCACTGGACAATCCCTCAGTAGTTTCATCTCGGACTACTGCCGTGACGTTCTCCTCAATCAGAAATGCAACTCCCCCTCCTCTCTTACCTCCACCTCTGTCCCAACCAACCAATACCAATACCTATACCTATAGCACCTGTACCCTGGGACATTCAGCTGCCAGTCCTGTCCCTCCTTTACCTATGTTTCTGTAATGGCGATAATATCCCAGTCCAATGTAGCTATCCATGCGCTGAGTTCATCCGCCTTACTTGTCAGCCCTCTTGTATCGAAATAAATGCAACTTAATCCAACAGTCTTTCCTCGCTTCCTGCCACGCTGCTGCCTGTCTTGTCTATTGAACTTAACATCAAAGTCTGCCTCAGCTTCCAGCATCCCATCCGTCTCACTGCTGCTTTGGATCCCTCCCCCTGCCAACCTAGTTTAAACTCTCCCTAGTACCACTGACAAGACTGCCCACCAGGATACTGGACACGTCCAGTTCAGTTGCAATCCGTCCCTCTTGTACAGGTCACCCCTGCCCCAGAAGAGATCCCAATGGTCCTAAAATCTGAATCCCTGTACCCCTGCACCAATTCTTCAGCCACACTTTCATCTGCCATATCCTCTTATTCTTACCTTCACCAGCACAGGAAGTAACCCTGAGATCACTACCCTCGGGGTATTGCTTTTAAACCTCTTTCCTAGCTCCCTATATTCTCTCCACAGGACCTCATCCTTTCTTCTACCTCTGCCAACATGCACAACAACTGCTGGCTGCTCACCCTCTCACATGAGAATGTTCTGAAACTGCTCAGGGACACTTTTGACCCTGGCACCATCCTGGATTTCCTCCTGTCTGCCCCCCTCACTATCAAGTCCCCTGGGGCGGCACAGTAGTGTGGTGGTTAGCATAACACTATTAGAGCGCCAGCAACCCGTGTTCAATTCCAGCCACTGTCTGTAAGGAGTTTGTACGTTCTCCCCGTGTCTGCATGGGTTTTCTCCTGGGTGCTCCAGTTTCATCCCACATTCCAAAGACGTACGGGTTAGGAAGTTGTGGACATGCTATGTTGGTGCCGGAAGCGTGGCGACACTTGCGGGCTGCCCCCAGAACACTCTACGCAAAAGATGCATTTCACTGTGTGTTTTGATGTACATGTGACAGATAGATAGATAGATAGTTAGATAGATAGGTAGGTAGATAGACAGACAGATAGATAGATCGACAGAGATAGACAGACAAACAGATAGATACAGACAGACAGACAGATGGATAGAGATAGACAGACAGATAGATAGACAGAAAGATAGATAGACAGACAGACAGATGGATAGATAGACGGATAGATAGACAGACAGATAGATAGTTGGATAGATAGGCAGACAGACAAACAGATAGATACAGACAGACAGACAGATGGATAGAGATTGACAGATAGATAGACAGAGAGATAGATAGACAGACAGAAAGACAGATAGATAGATAGATAGATAGATAGATAGATAGATAGATAGATAGATAGATAGATAGATAGATAGATAGATAGATAGATAGATAGATAGATAGATAGATAGGTAGATAGATAGACAGATAGATAGTTATTGCTACAATCCTGTCTGCCTTCACCCTTCCCCGCTGAGCCTCGGAGCCAGTCACAGTGCCACTGACCTGACTGCTGCTGCTTGCTCCTGATTGTATCCAGTTGTACAACCCCCCAGTTGTATCCAAAACAGTATACTTATTTTCAAAGGGAATGGCCGTAGAGGAATCCTGCACTAACTGTTTACCTGCTCTATCTTTCCTGGTGGTCACCCAACTACCTGCAGCCTGCACCCTCGGTGTGACTTATCTGCATCCCGGATGATCCTGAGTGTGCCCAGCTCCAGTTCCAGCTCCTCGCAACGGTCAGTCAGGAGCTGCAGCTGGACACACTTCCCATGGGTGTAGTCACCAGGGACACTGGCAGTCTCCCTGATCTCCCACATCCTGCAGGAAAAGCACACCACTGCCCTAACTGCCTTCTTGATTGCACTGTCTGAAGATTAAAGTAGTAAAATCTTACCTGTGTTTACCCTTACATCTGCTCTGCCTCCTTGCCGAAGTCTCTTGAGCCAAAGCCCCAGCACTTTGACCTCAAACATGGCACTTACAACTCAAACGCAACCACTCTCAAAATGGCCGCTCTGCTAGAACCTGCTTCCCTTTTATTCGATTCTAGCTCTTACCTTCATGACTACTTTTTACATCTTTAAAAGTCCTGACTTGCAAATGAACTTTTAAACTGCTCTGTCTCCTCCTCTCTGCTGCTAAGGCTGCTGGGACTTAAAACAATCTGCTGGAGGAACTCAGCGGGTCGAGCAGCATCTGTGGGGGGAGAGGAACTGTTGACATCTTGGGTTGAAAGCCTGTATAAGGACTGAGAGTGGAGAGGGGAGATGGCCGGTATAAAGAGGGGAGGGAGAGGTGTGAAACAGGGGCCAGAGGTGATTGGTGGACCAAGGAGGGATGAAGGTTGATGGACAGATCGAGCCAGGTAGGGGAGGGGGAAGAAGTGAAAATGAGTGGTGGAGGGCTGGAGGGGGGGGTGGTTTATGGGAAAGGGGACAACTGGGAACTCAGGATGACCATTGTGAACAGAGTACAGGTGCTCCTCAAATTGGTCTCTTAGTCTGCACTTGGTGGTGTCGCTGATGTAGAGGAGGCCATTGGGGAGCACCGAATGCAGTAGACAAGGTTGGAGGAGGTGCAGGTGAACCTTTGCCTGACCTGGAAGGGCTGTTTAGGTCCCTGGATGGTGGGGAGGGAGGAGGTGTAGGGACAAGTGCCTGGCGTCAGGGAGGGGTGGATGGGAAAGGATGAGCGGACCAGGGAGTCACAGAGGGAGTGGTCCCTGCGGAAGGCAGAAGGGAGTGGGGAGGAGAAGGTGTGGCTGGTGGTGGGATCTCGCTGCAGCTGGCGGAAGTGACGAAAGATGATGTGCTGGATGTGGAGGCTCAGAGGGTGAAAGGTGAGGACCAAGGGCACTCTATCGTCGTTCTGTCTGGAGGGAGGTGGGGTGAGGTGTGTCTCCACTGGTTCTCTCTCTCCCAGTTCTGACAAAGGGTCCCAGACCTAAAACCTCAACTGCTTCACTTTCCACAGACGTTGCCTGATGTTTCATCATCTCCTGTTTTTATTTCAGATTTCCAGCATCTGCATTTTTTTGGATTTTCATCCTTTTTTAATGTTCATGAGCTGTTGGCATGAGCAACAATGTCCACCCTTGGTCATCCTGAGGAAAATGGTGATGGATGATACATCTGAAACACTGTAACCTGTGGCATGAAAGTACTTCTACTGATAGGTACAGGGTTCAGGATTTGGACCAAGTGACAAGAAAGTAGTGGTGGTTGGGGTGTGGAGGAATAGTGTGAATTGGAGGGAGACATAGCGTCTGGGGTGCCTATAGCCCTTCAGAATTTAGGTGATGGTGCTACCTGATTTGGGAGGTGTGATTGAAGAAGGCTTGGAAAATTGATTCAGTGTGTCTTGTTGATGGCACTGGTGAAGCGAGTGAGTAATTGGTGTGCTAGTCTAGCAGGCCGCTTCATTGTGAATGGTGTTGAGCTCCTTGAGAGTTGGAGCCACACTCATCCAGGCATGTGGACAAAATACCATCACATCCTTCAACGATAGCAAGGCTTTCGGGAGTGAAGAGGTGAAGTCACTTGCCACATCTGCTGGCTTGATGTTGTAGCTACAATAGTTACATGGTTGGTCCAGTTAAGTTTCAGACCCTGCTGGTCCATAGGGTGTTAATGATAGCTGACTCAATGTTGTGAATGCTCCTGAATGTCAAAAGAAGTAATTACAATCTCTCACGGGAAGCAGGCGTCACCTTACATGTGCCAATTCATCATCCCAGCCCTGGGTCTTCTCGCTGTGGCTCACAGGATGTGGCACTGAGCTGCTTCAGTATCTGAGGAACTGCAAGTGCAACTGAAGACCACAGCCGCCAACAAAACCCCGACCTCTGGTGATAATGTAAAGCACACATTAAAGGGCTCAGATAACTGGCCTCCAGCAGTAACCATCATCAAACCTCACACGAGGTTGTTAATCAGAGCTGCTCTGTATGGAAAAGCGTAAATAGAGGCAGACGAAAGCAGTTGAAAAGGAAAAACAAATATTGTGCTCTTGTGTGAAAGACTGCTTCGGTTCTTTCGTTACATCTCATACAGGAAATAGATAGAGAGCTTAATGACATGTTGTCATGACAACAACCTTTCCCTCAATGTCAGCAAAACAAAAGAGCTGGTCATTGACTTCAGGAAGGAGGGACAGTGCACAGGCTCCTGTTTACATCAACGGTGCTGAGGTCAAGACGGTTGAGAGCTTCAAGTCCTTAGGAGTGAACATCACCAATAGCCTGGCCTGGTCCACAGCCACAGCCAAGAAAGCCCACCAGCACCTCTACTTCCTTAGGAGGCTAAAGGAATTTGGCATGTCCTCTTTGACACTCACCAACTTTTATTGATGCACCATAGAAAGCATCCTATCTGGATGCATCATGGCTTGGGACGGCAACTGCTCTGTCTGGGACCGCAAGGAACTGAAGAGAGTTGTGGACACAGCCCAGCTCATCACGGAAACCAGACTCCCCTCCATGGACTCTGTCTATACTTCTCGCTGCCTCTGTAAAGCAGCCAGCATAATCAAAGATCCTGCTCATCCAAGACATTCTCTCTTCTCCCGTCTCCCATCAGACAGAAGATACAAAAGCCTGAAAGCACGTACCACCAGGCTCAAGGACAGCTTCTAACCCATTGTTATAAGACTATTGAACGGTTCCCTAGTAGTATAAAATGGACTGTTGACCTCACAATCTACCTCATTATGACCTTGCACCTTATTGTCTACCTGCACTGCACTTTCTCTGTAGCTGTGATACTTTACTCTGCATCCTGTATTGTTTTACCTTGTATTACTTCAATGCACTGTGTAATGAATTGATCTGCATGAACTGTGTGCAAGGCAAGTTTTTCACTGTACCTCAGTACAAGTGACAATAATAACCCCCCCCCATCCATTTTTCACATCGGACTTTTGTATGATCCTAGAGAACTCGGTCCCTCCCCTCAGCACTCTTAACTTCCAGTAGAGCCCTATACTCGATATGGTCCTCTAAATGAAGACTTGGTTTTATTGGCTGATTATATCCCAGCTTTTATATTTTGTACAGAATTTACTTGCTCACGGCCACTGCAGAACTGCTGGTGAACTGTACTCTGTCTCTCCATTCCAACTATTTTCTGAAACAATTTTGCTGCCTGAATCTAATTCATATTCACCTATTCTTCTCTAATAAGCTCCCATGCGATGCCTTGTCAAAGGGCTTCCAACTGCCCCCCACTCCCCACCTATTGTGTGTCCACCATTGACCACAGCCTAGAAATTCCTCTGTGCAACACTGAAAGAGACAACGTTTCTGGTTGAAGGTCACATTTACATGGCATTAACCATTCTGGACATGTTTCTGAGTGAGTTGTCTCCTGTAGATAAGGATGAACTTTTTGGTGTGAGAATGTTGAGCACCTCATCCCCAGCTCTGCTTTACTGGTGTCCAGACCCCCCCCAGATGATGCCAACAGTCGTGTGACCCCAAAATCAGTTGTGTCGAGGTTTGGTTAGAATCACAACTGCAGACATTCAGCCGCAGGGGAAGCAGCCGTTAATAACGCTGAAGGCTCAAACTGAATCTTGTTTAAAGGGTCAGACACAGATCTCCAGCAGTGTAGATAGGGTGCTGCACAACCATCTGCCGAACCAGGCCGGTGACTAGTGGTGTGCCGCAGGGGTCGGTGTTGGGACCCCTGTTATTCGTTGTTTATATAAGTGATTTGGATGTGACTGCACAAGGCTTCATCAGTAAGTTTGAGGATGACACAAAATTAGGGGGTGTTGTTGATAGTGAGGAAGGTTATTGTAGATCACAGGGGGATCTTGATCAGTTAGGGAAGTGGGCCGAGGAGTGGCCAATGGACCAAGGAGTACAAGAGCATAGCTCATTGAAAGCAGCATCACAGGTAGATAGGGTGGTGAAGAAGGCATTTAGCACACTGGCCTTCATCAGTCAGGGCATTGAGTATAGGAGTTGGGACATCATGTTGCAGTTGTGTAAGTTGTTGGTGAGGCCGCACTTGGAGCACTGTGTACAGTTTTGGTCGCCCTGTTGTAGGAAAGACGTGGTTAAACTGGAACGAGTGCAGAGAAGATTTACGAGGACGTTGCCAGGACTCAAGGGCCTGAGTTATAGGGAGAGGTTGGCCAGGCTGGGTCTTTATTCCCCGGAACATAGGAAAATGAGGGGCAACCTTATAGAAGTGTTTCAAATTATGAGAGGCATAGATAAGGTGGAGGGTAACAGTCTTTTCCCCAGGGTAGGGGAGTTCAAAATGAGGGGGCATAGATTTAGGGTGAGAGGGGAAAGATTTAAAAGGGACCTGAGGAGCAACTTTTCCACACAGTGGGTGGTGAGTATATGGAACGAGCTTCCAGAGGAAGTGGGTGAGGCAGGTACAATACTATCATTTAAGAAGCACTTGGATAGGTACATGGAGGGGCAGGGCTTGGAGGGAATGGGCGGAACACGGGAAATTGAGACTGGTTGGGTGGGCACTGTGGTCAGCAAGGACTGGTTGGGCCGAAGGGCCTATATCTGTGCTGTATTGCTCTGCGACTCTCTGACTCTATGGAGGTCTCCAGCAAGGGTCAGAGCAGTGCACACAGAGCAGAAAGAGGAAGGGAGCTGGGCCAGTCTCTCCAGCATGTGGCAGTGACAAGCAGTGCAGAAACAAGGTCCGACCAGGACATGCTGTCAGGGACCACCCACAGTCTTCACAACGTACACTGCATTAGTTTTCAGATGTCTCCAGCCTCTTACACCGAGGCCTGGGTTAAATTGTAAAGAATATAGGGCACTATCCATTCTCCTCCGTGCAACTCAAGTGCAAGCTACTGAACACGCAGCAATTCTGAGAGTGAACAAGTAGTTAGTTATCACATGTCATATTGGTTGTCATTTCAGCCAATCATCAACTGAGAGGCACACTTGACACTCAGGACAGTGTAGCGGTTAGCGTAATGCTATTACAGCACCAACGATCCAGGTTCAATTCCGGCCGCTGTCTGTAAGGAGTTCGTATGTTCTCTAAACCAACTTCCCGACTGGGATCCCAGACACCACACTCCCAGGTGGTTCGAGCAGGTTCCCCTCAAAATATGGAGGCTGGAAATGTTGCATCAAGAAACACAGTTCCATGTCCATTGGATTGGAAATGGGAGACGTCTGACAGAAGAGGTGACGTTCCTGGCAGGAAGTTTCAAGGGAGACTGAACCAAACCTCAAGTAGCAAGTGGACACAAGGGACTGCAAAGCTCTCACAATCGAAGGCAGGGCCATCCCTCTGAGAATCCTTGCCTCCGAATCTGTGGGGGCTGCCTCTGCTGAGACAGGTCACAGAGAATGTGTTGCTGCCCACCGCTGCATTGCATTGGTTAAGAACAGCACTCCCGGCAAAGTGCTGAAGCTTCCATGTTTGGTCATCGTGACTTCAGCAAACCATCCTGCAGGACAGAGCTCCCGGAAGCCCAGATGTCCATAGAGGACACTGACACCTTCACGGAAGCCTTGGTGGCAACCAATGAGCGACCTTTGAACAGGGAGACTGCCTCTGGCCCCTGTTGTCCATCAGGAACATGTGTAGGTTCCCCTGCCCACTGAGAGAACTCAGTCTCTTCCTTCCCACCTCATTCCTTGTCAACACTCCCAGTGGCTGAGGGACGCTGGCTGTCTGGTGTTGTGACCCTTTGAGGACTACTTCCTGTGGTCAGAGCTGTGAGGAAAGTTGCCACTAACACCAGACATTTGACCTCTGATGCCTGCTCACCCTGAAGCAATTGGTGCTAACATCCAGCCCCCACCCCGACCACTCTCAATTGGTTAATCACCGTCTCCGCCTCTTCCTACTGGCCCCAGGGAAGCTTAAGGCATTCTACACGGAAGTGGATGGAATCGCGTGAGAAGGACGAGTGGATTAGCCCAGGTCAGCAGGACCTCTCTGAACATCTTCCGCCGCTGCGGCTCTCTGATCACGTACAAGCTGTGATACTTCCCATCTTGGCGATTGATTAATTGCTGTGTTGTTTCACACATTCCTGGTTAGTTACCGTGTTGGAGTCAATCAATACAATATAACGTTCTGTGCACTACACCTTCTGCATTCAGTCTAGAGGATGGAGTGTGGTAAAGAACAAACACACTGCTGTACCTGTTAAAGGTGACTTCAGTGAGAGCGGGGGGTGAGCAGGGCAGAACCAGGGGCAGGAACGTGGAGTTTGCTCTGTCACACAGGCAGCATTTAGAGTGGAGCCTGTCTGATGAGGCCCACTCCACGTGTTGTCCTGGCTCTCCTCAGCTTGGCTCGTTATAAGAATATACGCAGGAGTAGGCCACTGGGCCCCTCAAACCTGCCCACCACTCAATATGATCATGGCTGATCTGCCCCAGGACTCACGTCCTCTTCTGCGTCAGCCCTGTAGCCCTGAATCTTTGAAACATGTATCGCCTTCCTCTGTAAATACCCCCAGTGATCCAGCCTCCACAACCCTCTGGGGAAGAGAATTGAGCTTGGGATTGGCTCAGTTTGGGAGTGGCTGTGGTGGGGCAGGGTTTTAATTTGCCCACTGTCCTGTCATCCCACAATGCGCCAGTTTCAGTGAGCTGGGAGAGAGTAACTGGAACAGCAGATTGATGGCGGGTGTGGGGCTCCCCATCGCTGAGGTCAGGCAGAGGCTTGGAGTGAGGACTCTGGGCTGGACTCTGGATATTGCTTTATAATTAAACAATAAATAGCTCAATATATTAATATTTTTTGAATCCATTTGTTGTAGCAGGCTTGAGGATACATCCTGTTTGCTGTTTGCCCAGGGCCCCAGTAACCTTGAACCCTCCCCTGTCAATGGACAACACTGTACCTTCAGACTGCAGATTTTGCACAGCTCAGAGATCCCATAGTGATGTGGGCCAGTGAGTGCCAACCGTGTTCTCGCTTCTATTACAATATACTGTACATCCCCAGACATTCTTTCAGTAACATTTTCTTTATTATTTAAAACCCTTTGGAAGGAGATGATTTATTTTAAATCTTAAATTCTGATTACTTGTCAGGCTTCTTAAAGCATCCGTCAAATGTTGCTCAGGTGGTGAGATGTTTTGTCTCCGTGCTTTTCTCATTCCTCTGGGCGATGAGTTGGTGGGTTGCCTGTTGTTCCAGTTCTTGTAGAAGTTACACTCAATGTTGCTGCCGTCTTTGCTGTTTTATCAGTTGTGGCATACACTGGAATTGGTTATAACTGGCCCGTCCCACTCTCATTGACATATGACCATGGGGTATCAACTTTATCAATAACCCTTAGCTGAGTTCAGGTTTTCTTCAGTGAATCCTGCACACCCACTGCTCACCCTCTCAACAGCTCAGGCAATGACTTACCCTGACTGGTGCTGTGTGGCTTCCTTGCACTTGTGCATCAGTGGCTGTTGTTTTCCTACTTGGTCTTGAGAACAATGTGTTCGGCTTGGCCGTATTGTCTTGTATCTTCTGTCATTCATAGTTTACTGGTATTCTCATATCAGTCTTAACAGATACGTTTTGGTGTGATAACGAGATACATTTTGAATCTTCCTTTGTCTCACTGCATTTAGCAAGTGTCCTCGTGACTATTTGGACAGGTCTCTCTATAAGTCCATGTCCTCTCAGATAGTGTTGGGATCAGGTTATACTGGTGAACCTGTATTGCTGTGCAACCTCTCAACTCTCTAAACGTGTATTGGGTTCAGTTGTCGCCCTCCAGTTTCACGGGAATCCCTTGTTCCTCAAGTGTTTTGCTGCTCCAATCTATCCTTCTTCTGATGGAGGGGTAGTCTCCACCTCAGGGATAATATTCCTGGTTGTGTGTGAACAAACCATGGTGTTTCACACCCCTGGTGGCAGCGCAGCAGCCATTGTGTTCTGACATACACAGCATGTGGTCACCATTCTCTCTGTACCTTTGAAGGTGTTAATCCAGTGTAGTGTTAATCCAGCTCTCAGTTTGCATTTCCCTAAACCCACGCGGCCTCTGGAGCAGTTTTCTGTGCAACTTTTAGATGATGATTCTAGATCCAGCCAATCACATAGGATCTTCCTGTATGGTATCACACCTGATTGACCGATAAGGTCTCATTTCTGCAGGTATTTGTTCCACCTTTCCTGGCCATTCTGCAAGCACTCACTGAGAAAGCATTTTGTCCTTCTTGGACTCCTCTCTGACTTTACTCAGCTTGGTTGTGACGTATCTACCACACAGTGTATCTTCACACCCAGATCTCCCATCTACAGTCTCTCCAGTGGCAACGGACCAGAAGGCCTGGGCTGGCACCATTTCTTTTACTGCTTTGTCCTCCAGAGAGAAATCCTAACTCTGAAGCCTGAGGAGTAATCTTTGCGGCCTTGCCACAGATCGCCTTCTGTGGACATAAGAGTAAAACTTCTCTGATCTGTCCCTGACTCTCTTTCCTTGTTGTCTTATTTTGTTTCTGCTTACATGAGTACATTACATTCTTTAGTCCAGCCCTCTGTATGTCCACAGAGTCCAGCCCTTCCACCTTCCCATCCCCCACACTCCTACCCTTCCATTTGTTTGATCCCAATTTTCCAGTCCTGGTGTCCAACCAACTGCAGACCGTTCCATCCACAAACTTGTCACCCCCAGAACCAAATGTCCGCCTCCTGGTGCCGGCCTTTCCCATGAATCTCACCCAATGGAGTCTGTCCTTCTGACTGTCCAACCCCCGGAGTCCAGCTCCCCCACGCTATGAAAGGTCTTCAAACCAGTTACCCAAGCCTGCCTATTACCCACTCCACATTCAAGAGATAACTCCATAGTTTCTGCCATCTTCAATGTGCTGCCATCACCAGACACATCTTCCCCTCCCCTCCCTGAGAGGACCATTCCCCCCACCATTGCCCCATTTACCCTTCTGCTTTCCACCAATACCCATTCCCCTTCTCCACTGCAATCTCAGGAAATGCAGCACCCATCCTTTCACCTCTTCCTCTCCCACCAGAGACCAAAACACTCCCTCCAGGTGAAGCAAGATTCACTTGCTCTTCTTCCAGTCTCGTGCACTGCATTCAGTGTTCACAATGTGGTCTCCTCTACACCGGAGAAACCAACCACAGATTGGATGGCTACTTTACAAAACACAAGATCCAAAGGGCAACATGAGCTTCCAGTCACTCACCACTAATTCCTCTTCCCACTCCCACCTTGGTCTCTATCATTTGCCTTTTGCACTGTTCCAAAGAAGCTCATGTAGTAAGCTCAAGGAACGGCACCTCATCTTCTTTCAGAGTACAGTGCAACCCTTGGGATTTAATATTGAATTCAACAATTTCAGAAAAGCAGTCTTTCCAGTTTATGTTGGAACTGGCCTGCTCCGGGGTGAGTGGTTGGCAGGTTGCATAGCATCTGTGGGTGGGGGTGGCAGGGTGGCATCTCGCTTTGCTGACCTTTCTTGGTGATGGCTTGTCGACCTGGAGCATTAGCTTTACTTGTTTCTTCAGATACTGCTTTTGTTTCAGATTTCCTTCATCTGCAGTTTTTTTGCTTTTCAATCCTCAGCCAGTTCTGATGTGACTCAGTTTTCGTCCCTCCACAGATGCTGCCTGACCTGCTGGGCTTTTCCAGCCGTTCCCCTTAACTTCAGATTTCCAGCAACTACCTTGTTCTGTACCTCACTGTTCAAACAAGATTTCTTGCTCTCTTTCCCCTCGTCCACCTCCTACCATCCCCGCCTCCTTCAGACAGATCAGCTGGGGTTAGCAAGCCTTCCCCACCCTCCCTCAGCCATCACCAACACCAGGTGTGTCACTTAGCTGCTCTTGGTCTCCACCCCATCACAGAAGTTGCCTCAGTTCTCTCCACCTCTCACCCGTCACTACAACTTAGAACGTGCTGTCTTTAAAATTTTCCCAAGTCATCAAGCTGAATTGTCGCAGATGTTGTCCACCCTGCTGAGTATTGTCAGCATTTTCTGTTTTATTTCCAAGTCTCAAATCTTTAATCATATCACTGGTCTATTCACATCAGAGTTGGTGCTGTCTGCACCATTGGCCTTGACTCCTGACTTAGTCTTCAAATAATGAAGATGTTTTGATGCAGTGAAAGTCGAGATTTTCATTGAGGGAGATCCCCAGGTCTGTTGGGCTGACTGCCTGTATTGGGACACATTTTAATAGAACTTAACATATTCATTCTTGCTGTGGGCTGTGTGTAATTTTTTTTCCCAGCGCACCTCTGTCTAATCTTGACAGTAAACATCGTTCAGCATTGGTGGCTTTTGATTGATCAGCCCTTAAGCAGAATGTTTCCATGTCAGGGATGTGAATGTGGGGCTCGCTAATGTACAGACAGCACCACCGTGACTAGCAAAACCCACCGCCGGCATGGTGAAACTTGCCGTGCCATCCATTTCTCTGAAGGCCCTGATTAATCAATCTGTTGCTGTGAAGCACATCTAGGATGGGAGGGCAGGGGATGGTATTAATGAAGCCGTCTGTCTACCTTGTCAGTGGGGTGTGCTCCAGACCGAATCCACCTCGTTAGCAGTAGGATGGTCCCTGCATTGGATCTGCCTTGATGTACACCCACTTCCCAGCTGTGTGTTACCCTCACTGCGGATAAAGTAATGCCATACACTTCCTTCACTAAGAGCACCAAGCCTCTGCTCCTCAGAAGCAGCTGTCTGCTGGCCTGGTGCCTGTCCACGGGCAGTGTGTGAGAGTCTCCAGCAGACACAAGCTCTGCACTCAGCCACACTCATAAGAGAGCCTGCGCCTGCTGCCAGCTGTTATGTGTCTGACGGCCCCTCTCTGCTCTTCCTGCCCTCTCCCCTCCTTTCCTTGTACTGCTCCTTCCCACGTTCTTTTAGTTGTTTTACCTACAGCCCAGGTTTCGTGTAGAGAGCCCGAGGGGGACAGCCTAGCTGTGATGCCCAGCGTCAGACCCAGCTGGGACCTGTCCGGGAGTCAATGGCAGTGCCCTTGAGGTTTTCTGTTTCTGTGTCCTGATTCCAGGTTCCTGTTCAGGTTCAGGTTCAGGTTCAGGTGAATGGTAGGGCTCTGAGGTGTGCGGTAGAACAAAGGGACCTGGGAATACAGGTACACAGTTCCTTGAAAGTGGCGTCACAGGTAGATAGGATCGTATAGAGAGCTTTCGGTACTTTGGCCTTCATAACTCAGGGCATTGAGTACAGGAGTTAGAATGTTATGTTGATGTTCTACAAGATGTTGGTGAGGGCAAAATTTGGAGTATTGTGTGCAGTTCTGGTCACCTACCTACAGGAAAGATATCAATGAGCTTGAAAGAGTGCAGAGAAAATTTACAAGGATGTTGCTGGGACTTGATGACCTGAGTTACAGGGAAAAGTTGAATAGGTTAGGACTTTACTCCCTAGCATGTAGGAGAATGAGGGAAGACCTTATAGAGGTGTACAAAATTATAAAGGGTATAGATAGGGTGAATGCATACAGGTTGGATGAGACTAGAACTAGAGGTCATAGGTTTAGGGTGAAAGGTGAAATATTTAAGAGGAATCTGAGGGGAAACTTCTTCACTCAGAGGGTAGTGCGAGTGTGGAACGAGCTGTCAGCAGAAGTGGTGGATATGGGTTCAATTGTAACATATAAGAGAAGTTTTGATAGGTACATGGATGGGAGGGGTTTGGAAGGATATGGTCTGAGTGCAGGTTGATGGGACTAGGCAGAAGATCAGGTTAGCATGGACTAGATGGGCCGAAGGACCTGTTTCTGTGCTGTAATACTCTATGATTCTATGACTCCTGACCTCAGGTCCATGCTTGCACTCAGACCTGGGCTTCTCAGGCTGCAAGCCCCAGGCTACAAATTGTCCAAAGCCTACATCAGGGGTTGTACACACATCAGTTGGAGCCTGAGGCCTCTTGCCTGGAAGTTGCTAAGGTGAGTGACTGGTAGAGTTCCCAGTGCACACTGCCTGTTCTATTGGCATTCAGGTCTCTGACTGTCCTCTTGTCCACTCCTGTCCTCTGCTCTTTCCCTGTTCTGTTGGCCAACACCTATTGTTCCCCGCGTCCTGTTCCACTGGCTAACATCTACACCGTGCCTGTTCAGGCCCGTACCCTACATCTGTACCATTGTCTGAAACTGGTTCTCTCTCCACATTTTGTTCCATTGGCAAATACCACAGAAACAGGCCCCTTCAGCTCACCTCATCCACCCCAACTATGATAACTATCTACACTAGTCCCATTTGCCTGCCCGTATCCCTCTACTCCCTTCCTATCCAAGTACCTGCCCAAACACCTTTTAAACATTGTACTTGTACCTGCCTCCACCACCTCCTCTGGCAGCTCGTTCCATTAAACCATTACTCTGTTAAATTTCTCCCCTCTCCCCCTAAGCCTCTGCCCTCTAGTTCCAGACTCACCTGCCCCAGGGTAAAGATTCTGATGATCTATCCTGTCTATGACCCTCATAATTTTATAAACCTCTATAAGGTCACCCCTCAGCCTCCTACACTCCAGCAAGAATCATCACAGCCAATCAAATCTTTAAGTACAGCCCTCCATTCCAGGCAATGTTCTGGTGAATCTCTTCTGCACTCTCTCTATTGTTACCACAGCCTTCCTGTAGCGTGGTGACCAGAACTGTACTCAATACTCCAAATGTGACCCGACCAACGTTTTGTACATCTGTAACATGACATCCCAACTCTTGTACTCGATAACTCAGCCTGTATAGGCAAGCATACTAAATGCCCTCTTCTCTACCCTATCCACCTGTGTCATCACTTCCAGCAAGCTGTAGGCTTGTACCTCAATGCTCCTAAGATCTCTACAAACAACAAAGGTCCCAGCACTGATCCCTGAGTGTCGACCTTTCCCTTCTGCTTCCTTTCACCAAACCAATTTAGGATCCGGTTTGCCAACACATCTCAGATCCCTGGTGCGTTAACCTTCCAGGCTAGTCCACCATGCAGAACCTAGTCAAAAGCCTTACTGAAGCCCCTGTAAACCACATCCATCACTCTGCCTTCATTAATTTGCTTAGTTACCTCCTCAAGATACTCAAATCAGATTTGTGAGACATGATCTCCTCTGTACAAAACTATGCTGATCAGTCCCTGCCTTTCAAAGTGAACATAAATCCTCAGTATCTTCTCCAACAACTTCCTTACTGCTGATGTCAGGCTCACCAGCCTGTAGTTTCCAGATTTACCTCTACTGCATTTTTGAACAAGGGGACATTATTAGATATCTTCCAACTTTCTGTTAGCTCATCCATGGCTAATGAAGATGCAAAAATCTCCATTGGAGCCCAAGGAATCTCCTCCCTTGCTTTCCTTAGCATCCTGGGATCGATGCTATCTAGTGATTCATCCACCCTAATGTGTTCCAATGTTTCAAGCACTTCCTCCTTCCTGTTACAGACATGTTCCAGAATATCAGCATTCCCTTCCCTTAACTCTCCAGCTTCTGTGTCCTTCTCCCTGGTGAATAATGATGAAGTATTCTTTGAGGAATTCGCTCATTTCCCCTGTCTCCATGTATAGATTACCCCTCTGGTTCCTGAAGGGACCTATTCCTTTCTTAGCTACTCTCTTGCTTTTGATACACTTGTAAAAAGTTTTAAGATTCTGCTTAATCCTACTTACCAACGTCATTTCATGGCACCTTTTCTCTCTCCTCATTTCTTTCTTAAGTTTTCTCCTATACCCCCTATAAAGCTCGTGACTTGTTTAACATCAACTCCTTCTTTTCCCTGAGCAAACCTTCAATGCCCTTCAATAACCAGGTTCACTAAGCTTACCATCTTTTGCCTCTTACCCTTACAGGTCACCTAATTTGTATTTGGTTTCTCCAATGTAGAGGAGACCACATTGTAAACACCGAATGGAATACACCAGATTGGATGAAGTGCAAGTGAATCACTGCTCCACCTGGAAAGACTGGTTGGGTCCCTGGATGGTGGGAAAATACAAAACAACGAGGAGTAGTAGGTGAGGTCAGAAGAGAGGTCCAGGGAGACATGAAGGAAGTAATCCCTTTGAAATGCTGAGAGGGGAAGGGATTTTGTTGGAACTGGTGGCAATTATGGAAGATGATCCATTGAATGTGGAGACTGGGGAAGTGGAAGGTGAGGCTGGCTATGGATTGGTTCCCAGAACCCTGTGGACCAGAGTACAATAGAGAATCGCCCCGAGGATGAGTACTCACTACCACTGGTGAAGCCCAAAAGAGCAGACACTTCTTGAAGAGTGCATGCAACACAGCTTGCCTGGGGTCACAGATGTTCACAACGTGTAACCGCACAAAATCAAAGTCGAGTTTATTGCCAGATGCTCAAGTCCATGTGTGCACAGGTGCAATGAAAAACTTACTTGCAGCAGCGTCACAGGCACAGAGCATCAGATAAGCAGCATTCACAAGAAAAACATAAATTAAACATAAATTATACAAAATGTTTACAAGAAAGAACACATTTAGAACAAACAGAAACAAAGTCCATTTTAGTGCAAAGTGATCAAAGGAGTCATAGTGTTAAACTGTAGTGGTGATTAGGTTTTCCCGGTTGGTTCAAGAACAGAATGATTGAAGAGAAGTAGCTGGTGGTGTGGCAAAACAACACATTTCACGACATATGTCAATGATAATAAACCTGATTCTGATTCTAACTCAGGCTTCTGTACCTCCTGCCCAATGGTAGCTGCGAGAAGATGGCGTGGCCTGGATGGTGGGGGATCTTTGATGATAGATGCTGCCTTGAGGCAGCACCTCCTGTAGATACCACCGATGGTGGGGAGGGATGTGCCCTTGATGTATTGGGCAGAGTCCACTACTCTCTGCAGCTTCTTACGTTCCTGCACATTTGAATTGCTATACTAGACCATGATGCAACCAGTCAGGACACTTTCAACAGTACATCTGTAGAAGTTTGTTAGAGTGTTCAGTGACAAGCCAAACCTCCTTAACCTCCTTCGAAAGTAAAGTTGCTGGGGCGCCTTCCCTGTGACTACATCTGTGTGCTGGGCCCAGGACAGGTCATACGATATTTTAACGCCCAGGAATTTAAAGCTGCTGACTCTCTCCACCGCCGATCCCCCAATGTAGACTGGTGCATGTTCACCCTCTGTCCCCTTCCTGAAGTCAACAGTCATCTCTTTAGTTTTACTGACATTGAGTGAGAGGTTGTCGTTGTAGCACCACTCACCCAGGTGTCCAATCTCGCTCCTGTAAGCTGATTCATCACCACCTGTGATTCGTCCAACAAAAGTGTTGTTGTCAGTGAATTTGTACATGGCATTGGAGTTGTGCTTAGCCCCACAGTGATGTGTGGACAGAGAGCAGAGCAGGGGGCTCAGCACGCAGCCTTGAGCTGCACCTGTGTTGATGGTCAGCGAGGAGGAGATGTTGTTACCAATCCTCACTGATTAAGGTCTGCAGATGAGGAAGTCGGGGATCCAGTTGCAGAGTGAGGTACAGAGACCCAGATCTTGAAGCTTGATGGTGAGTTTGGTTTGGATGATTGTGTTGAACGCCAAGCTGTGGTCGATGAACAGCAGCCTGACACATGTATTTTTGTTGTCCAGCTGGTTCAGAGCAGAGGGAAGAGCCAGAGAATCACATCTGCTGTTGACCTGTTGTGGCAGTGGGCAAACTGGAGCGGATCCAGGTCACCTCTGAGGCAGGAGTTGATTTGCGCCATAACCAACCTCTCGAAGCGGTCACCCACTTGAAGGATGGCTGGACATTGGCCTCAGAGACTGAGATTTTAGGGTCATCGGGAGATGTGGGGTCTCATGTGGGTGTGTCTCCCTATCAAAGAGTGCATGAAAGGCACTGAGCTCATCGGGGAGTGATGGGTTGTTGCCAATTATGGTACCCGATCTCGCCTTGTAGGAAGTTATATTGTGCAAGCCCTGCCACAGCTGTCGAGCGTCCATCTGTGATTCCAGTTTCATCCCAAATTGCCTCTCTGTGCTCGCAATGGCCTCTGGAGGCTGTACCTGGACTTTCTGTATGAATCTGGGTCACCAGCCCTAAATGCCACAGATCAAACCCTCAGCAGATGACGAATCTCCTGGTTCATCCAGGGCTTCTAGTTGGGGAAGACTTGGAACATTTCTGTGGGTACACCCTTGTCCACACGTCCTTATGAAGTCGGTGACGACCGTGGCATATTTATTTCGGTCCGCTGACAAATCGCTGAACATGGTCTAGTCCGCCAACTCGAAGCAATCCTGAATCCGCTTCTCCGCCTCTGCCGTCCAGCTCTTCTTCGTCGTCTTCACCCAGGGGAATGAAGAGGGGGAGGAAGTAGTTCGGCACAAGGCCCTTGAATCCAAAGATCTCTGGTTGAAAAGTCAGAAATAACAAGATAGACACGCCACAGATCATAGAATTGGGGCGACCCATGGAGATCGCCCACCTGCCCTCCCACCTTGCCAATCCAAAAGCCAGAATGGTGTGGCTTTCCTGCAGAAAGCTCATCTGATACCTCCCTTCCCCGAGGACTGAGAGGTTGTTAAAGTCTGCCGAGATATTCCCTGCTGCTATTGTTGAGGCTGGCTCTGGATAATTCACGTCAAAACAACTTGTAAACCATCACTAATACTCTACCATTGCTCGACACCCTCCAATCCTTCAGCATCTCACTTGAGAGCCCATTGAGGGCAGCAGGGACAGAACCGCTCCCCCCAGGTGCCAGGCCAATGTGTGTGCAAGAGTAATCAGATCATTAGTCTCATTACCATTGGATGACAATGCACTCCCTGCTGAAGCTCCAGTATTGCAAGCCTTGTCTTCACCTGCCCTGTCTAAGGCCACCGCTCTCACTGGTAAAGAATGGCCACAATTGTCACAGGCCCACATTGCAATACCAACCAGCTGAGAATCCAAGAACCCAACGTTGCTGCTGACCGTCCCTCTCCCTAAGGATAATGGCTCATCCTCTCAGTCCTTTAAGGCCACACAGGCATCAGGACTCCTTTTAATGAGAGCTCCACCACTGGCATCACTGTTAATTATCACAGCTCCTTTTGAAGAGGGTGTCTCAGCACCAGGGAGCCAGATAATGAGAGGGATCACAGCCAGGGCCTTTCTAATGAGAGCACCTCAACCACAGGACACATTGTAAAAAGGACATTACTCAACAGGCTGCCTTTCAGCTATGGGGATTTGTTCCTTTAGAAAAGGAAGTGAGGATGAATTTTTAGGATCGGGAAACTGCTTTCCCTTCAACTCCTTGTTGATTTTCTTTGTTTTTGTACCTTTTACAAAAGCTGTTGAAAGCTGTGCTTCAGCTTTGACCTCAGGAAGTGTTTGGGCAGTGCTTGGTACCACAGGGTGGAAATGCAATACCTTCTGAAGCTTTTTTTTATTAACAAGCATGTTGCTGGAGGAACTCTGCAAACCCTTCATCTGGATGTCCACATAAAGGGTCAAGACCCGAAACGTCGACTGTCCATTTCCCTCCACAGATGCTACCTGACCTGCAGAGTTCCTCCAGCAGCTTGTTCGTTGCTCCAGATTCCAGCGTCCGCTGTCTCTTGTGTCTCCTCGTTTTTACTCGCACCTGGCCATGTGTAAACGTGGGCAAAGCAGGTGCTCAGAGGGTAAGCAGTGACTCGTGGGGCAAGCCATTGGAGGGCCCCTCAGAATTCTTGAAGGTAAGCTGCAGAAGGAGGTAATTGTGTCACTGAAGCAAGCTCTGCCATTCCATTAGATCATGGGTCACCTGTGCCACCAACTTATTTGGCTCACGTGGGTCAGAAGTTGGATTGGTGCTGGGGTATGGCAGGAGCAGTTGGGTTCGGAGTTGGTGGAGTAGGTGATGGGAAGGCTGAGTGAGTTTGACAGGAGGTTTTGCCATCCAGTTATGAGGAGAGGGCTCTGTAGGGAGAGGCTACGATGGGAAAGTTTGGATGAGAGGAGGTGGGATATGGCGGCTGTGAGGGAGGGTTGGGTAGAAGGAACTGGTGACCAGACGGGTCAGGTGCAGCAAGGAGGTTGGTGTGTGATGGCAATTTGTGGGAGCCGTGGTGAATTAGTTAACAGTGACTGATTTAGGTTGACGGGCCTCTCTCCCACAAAGACTCGATGAGTTTATGCATTGATTATCTGAGCCTTAGAGAGGAGAATGATTTAGATTTTGTTGCTGATCCCTACTACCTAAGCTGGTGAAAAGGATTATGACCGGAGCATGGGAACAAAGGTAGACTATTTATCACCCGTCAACCGTTCACCAGAGTAGCTGACCTACGGCTTAACTATCTTTCCTTAATATCTCTTAATGCCTTTAGTTACTACAATCTATCTTAAGTTTAAAAATAATGAATGATCTAGTCTCAGCTGATCTTAACTTTCATCACCCGCTGCACTGGAAGTGTTTCTGAATCAGTCCTGACAGGCAAGGCTTGAAATAATAAAATGGGCTTCCAGTCTTCAACTTCCCAACCAAGGGAAGCAGCTTCTCTCCATCAGCCTGAGCACTTCACCTTAAGAACATAAGGAATAACAAGTGTATCTGAACTTTCTACTCACCTTAGTCCTGAATTGCTGACTCCTTTTCTGCCTCTGATCGCTGAGTCTAGGCAGCACAGGAAGGGGAAACATTGTTCTTGCTTCTTTCCTGTTTAATCCCAAAGGAGCTTTGAATGTCCCTGTGAAATCACATCTTGTTCTTCTCAGTGCTGAGGTTATAAGCCCAGTCAGGCAGGGCATCTCATCAGCACTTTCCAGATACCAGCCCACACTTCCTGATGGGTGAGGGAGTGGAGGGACATGTCCTCTGTGCCAGGGGCTAGGCTGTGCCTAGGGCAGAAATGAAGAGGACGTGATTAGAAGTGGCAGCAGGGGTAATTTACCATGGTGAATGAGCTCACACTTAGGAATGGAACAGAAAGGAACTCCAGGCCTTCACTAACTCTGACACTTGGAAATGAAGCTCACAGATGCAGCTTTGGAACAAACACGGCTCACTGGCCTGACTCCTGACGTTCTCTGACACTGATCCCTCTATGACGACTGTCCATTGTGACATTGAGTCCATTCTCAACAATTCACATAGCATGAAGGTCGCTGTTCACACACACGGTCACACAACTGAATGGTAATCATGTCTCTGTAGTGGAGACACAAGGGACCGCAGATGCTGGAATCTGGAGCAACACACAGCCTGTGGGTTGAGCAGCATTTGTGGGGGAGAAAGAATTGTCAAATTCCAGCATTTATAGCCTTTGTGACCCCACTTATCCCCCTCAAGCCTGTCTCCACCTTCCTCCTCCTTTCCCCTCCCCTCCCCTCTCTTCCCCTCCCCTTTCCTCCCCTCTCCTCCCCTCCCCTCCCCTCTCTTCCCCTCCCCTCTCCTCCTCTCCCCTCTCTTCCCCTCCCCTCTCTTCCCCTCTCCTGCCCTCCCCTCCCCTCCCCTCCTCCCACCTGGCTCCATCTGCCTTTCTCCATGCCTGCTTCCACCTATCCACCACCTGCCTCTGTCTCCCAACTCTACCCCTCCTCCTCCCCCTCCTGGCTCCTTGTGTCCATCATCCCTCGCCCCTCCTCAGTCCCCATATCACCCACTGGCCCCTGTCTCACCACTCCCCCTCATCTCTTTATACTGACTATCTTCCTTCTCCACTCTCAGTCCTGATGCAGGGTCTCAACCTGAAACGTTGATAATTCCTTTCCCTTCACAGATGCCACTCTACTCGCTGAGTTATAGAATCATAGAGTTATACAGCATGGAAACAGGCCCTTCGGCCCATCCTGTCCTTGCTGACCAAGATGTCCCATCCAAGCTAGTCCCATTTGCCAGCATTTGGCCCATAACCTTCTAAACCTTTCCAGTCCATGTCCCGGTCCAACAGCAATTCATTTTATGTCCCTTTCGTGTTTTGGCGGTAACTTTCCCTTTTGTTTTGTGGGAGAAGTTTGACTGCTATAGCTGTCTGGCCCAATAAACAGGACAAAGCCCCTTCAAGTTTCAAAGCCTGACCAGATGGAGGAGAGAGCCCATCTCCTTACGGGCATGGGGGCTTTACTGACCTGCTGGAGCTGAAGTTGTCTTGGGTGTAACGTGTGCAAGTTCCTATTTGTCCCTCTCCCTTGTAAATGCAGCTGAATATACCTGCTTGGGTCGAGGTACTCCGCCAAACGACACCGTGCACTCCTTGTTACTAAGCCCTTTTTGGCTTATCATTGGGGTATCAGGTGATACTACCCACCTGGGCACCCCTGACCTATTATGAATTGGAGCCTTCTAACAATTGTAACGAGATCAAAGTCAGGGAACTTTACCTTGGCTCGCCGTGTCTCATTATCTCTTCCCTGTTTTTGCTCTATTGCGTGTCGCTGGGCCTTCCTTGGATCTTAACCTGTGGTGAAGCTTTCTTGGAAACTCAGAATACTGGCACATAATAAGCTCTGAAGATGGAAGCTTTTTAATGACAATTAACCGTGACTATTACAGAGGCTGGAAGCCATTGGATGTGTAGGACAGTGTGCTTGAATACTATGAACAGTATTGGTTTCTTTACTTAAGGGAGGTATTAATGTGATAGAAGCGGTTCAGTGGAGTTACTTGGAATGGGCAGGCTGTCTAATGAGGGAAGGTTGCCCCGGCTAGGCTTGTATCCACTGGAGTTTAGAAGATTGAGAGAGTGTTTGATTGAAACATAAGATCCTGAAGCATCTTGGCAAGGTGGAGATGGAGAGGATGTCTTCTCTCGTGGGAGAATCTGGAACCAGGAGTCACTGTTTAACAATAGGAGATTGCCTATTGAAGACACATTTTATTCTCTCCAATCTTTGGAACTCTCTTCCTCAAAAAGCAGTGGAAGCAGAGGCTGAATATTTTAGGGCAGAGGTAGATGGATACTCTAAGTGAGAGAGTGAAGGGGTACCACAAGCAGACAGAAGTGTGGAAGAGGTTACAATCAGATCAGCCATGATATTAAATGGCGGAACAGGCTCAAGGGGACGAATGGCCCAGTCCTCCACATCCAGACCCCTCTGGAAAGTACTGCAGGGCACAACCAGTGTGGTGCAGATGGCAGAAACTCTTTCTGAGGACACGGGTGGCACCATTGTAACTGTCGTCCCTGGGTCACAAGGCCTCTCCCAACTGGTTCCACAGGCCTCCGCAGACAACGGCAGTAACCCAGAGACCAGTTGATCACCTGACTTTTTATTGACAAGACAAAGGCCTTAAAGCTACATCTACCCTTTAGCAGCCAATGCTAACTGCAGCACCGATTCCCACTCTGTATCAGTGTCAAGTATTCCTATTTGGGGGCTTGTTGAGGTTGTGTGTGGCCAGAATTAGGGCTTGTTGCGATGCACCTCAAGCCAATGTTCGGACAATAACCTACTAAACTTCACTGCCTACTCCAGGCTAAGTCATACAGATATCAGTTGGTGTTGGAATGGAGCATTTCTGGAATCAGCAAGTTGGACCATCCTCAGAAGTATTTCCCACCTCACTGAATGAGTGATTTGAAGGAGTTTGACAGGAAAATAAAGTGCAGTTAGCAGCAGTTAACGTACAAAGCTGAAAGCATCCTCTCACAGAGTGCCGGATAATGTCTGAGTCAGGCTAAGGGAACAAGATGCCTCTGATCCACAGCCATTGTCAGAAGTCAGTCCTCTGACTCTGATCAATCTTTTTCTCTTCAAATGGAAATAATCATAAAGAAATGCCAACAATTTCACTGGAAAAGTATTCAAGGGCTGTTAAATCTCATCAGCAGCATCTGGGTTGTTTGTTCTTTGACAAGCAGTCAGGAGAGTTTAAGGTGGTTCCAGACAGAAAGAATTCATCCTGAAAAGGTTCCCGATGTCGAGATAATGTTTGAAGTGGGCTGCTTGGGGATCAGTGAAGGGTCATATTATTTGTAAGGGAATTAGATTGCATAGATCCGTGTTTTATGTGCACCATAGTAATCAAATTTAATGGAAGATTTGGGACAGATAGCCAGTGTGAGCTTATCATCAGGGTCCACTGAGCCTGGTCATGTCGATGGAATCCTATGGAGTGCAGCATACAGCAGGACACCACACCAGGTGATATTTATCCAAACCATGCCGCCTACTGTAGACACCGCACATGCAGAGACGGTCTGTCACAGAGGCTGTGAGACCTGCTTTCAAAGCTACCCAAAGGATACTTGCCTCAGCTGGCCCAGTGTGGTCCTGAGAACCCAGCTCATGGGCCCATTTTATGGGATGCCTCAATTTGGCTGAGACTTGCTGGCCTTAGAGATGCAAGTGAAGGTTCACCACATTGATTCCTGGGATTAGAAGGTTTGAATGAAATGGGCCTGTACCCTCTGGCATTTGAGTGAAACATGCCAGATTCTCACGGCTTGCCTGGGTAGGTGCTGTAAGGATGTTTCCTTTGGTGGAGAAAGAACTTCAGGGAAAGGGTATCAGGTCAGTCACCTAAAGCTGGAGGTGAGGAGGAATTTCTTCCCCGACTGTTGTGAATCTTTAGAATTCTCCATACAGAGTTGTGGATGTGCAGCCAATCAATATGGTCTGTGCTGGGGTGTCTGTGTTTTTGTACGTCAGGAGAATCGAGGATAAAGGGGGCAGGCAGGAAAGTGGAGCTGAGGCTACCATCAGATCAGCCCTGATGTCATTGGATGGAAGAGCAGGTCTGAGGGTCACATGGCCACCTGTACTCTTATTTCTTTAGGAGCATAAATATCGTTGTTACCTGGATTTCCCTCAAGCCCCCACCGTTCCTATTCAGCAGCTTTACCTGCACCTTCTCCAATCTACGACATTTGCCTGATCCTTTCCCCAACTCCCCCCCAACATCGATCTGCCAACCCCACCGACCACCACACTCCCAACTACTGAAAATCCCAGCTTTTGCTTTCCCCTCACACCGAATACCAACCTCACCCTGACCACTCTGCCAGCCACCGTCAGCAATCCTGGTCACACCCAACCTGACAACCAATTCATCCTGGACCTCCTGCCAATTCTCATCTCTACTTCCCACCCCAGACTTTGCTCTTGCCCTCCTGGACCTGGGCATCTTGCCAAGTTGCTCCAGTAGTGCATTACACCTTGCAGAGGTTTATAAAATTATGAGGAGCATAGATAGGAGAGATAAGAGTTTTTTTCCCCCTAGGGCAGGGGAGTCCAGAACTAGAGGTTTAAAATGAGAGGGGAGAAATTTAAAGGAGATCTAAGATGTAAGTTATTCATATAGAGAGTGGCAGTTATCTGAAACGACATAGTAGAGGCATATGCAATTGCATTTTGAAAGGCATTTGGACAAGTACTTAGACAGGAAAAGTATAGAAGGATACAGGCCTAATGCAGACAAATGGGCTTAGCATTCGGCAAGAGCAAGATGTTCCCAAAGGGACCAGTTCTGTGCTGTATGCCGTATGATTCTATGATCTTTGGCTTTAACAATAGGTTTCTGCATTTTTCCCTCCAACTGAGATCCATCTAACTGGCTGGTAACTCCCTCTTCTCTTAAATAGTGGGGTCATATTCATTACCTTCAAATCTGTGGAAACTGGTCTGGAATCTGGAGTTTTGGAAGATGACAACCATATTATCTCTAAAGCCAACTTCTTCAAAACCTTGGGATGCAGGTGATCGGGTCCTGTGGACCTGTTGCCTTTCAATCCCATTAAATTCCTCAACACGCTTCTTACTAACAGTAATTTCTTTCCGATATTGACTCACTCTAGATGTTTTATTCACGATTCTTGGCTATTATTTATTTTATTTCTTTGCCATTTTCTTATTCTCTATTTGGCCTATCTCAGCCTGTAAGGGAGCCACGTCAAGTTTGCTCTTCGGCTGTGTGAATTGTAGGGACCCTCCTCAAGCAAGTCTCATTTCTGATGCTGGGAACCTGATTTGGGGAGGATCTTCCATTATTTATTTACTGGTTTCCCTTGGGCTCTCCACACTCCCATCCACTTTACAGAACTGACCATACCTTGGTCCACACACCCCCACCACCAGTCACTGACTGCATCTGATTTCCCACCAGTGACTGGTGGTGGGGGAGTGTGGACCAATGTATGGTCATTTCCCTCCAGCTACCTACTAAATTGATACCTATAATGAGCCCCCGATTCACTGAGCGCTCAACCCCACCCCGATAGCAATATCAGGCTACACCACTACAGATCCTGGCAACCAACCAGCAGTCTGACCCCCGCCACTGATCTCTATCCCTTCCCATTTCCTGGGCCTTATCCACCATGTCTCCCTGAACCTGAGAAGGTCAGAAGCGGGAATGTTTGCTAACGATTGCACAATGTTCACTTCCATTCTCAACTTGGATCAGCACTTAGAATTATAATGTTACTGCAATCATGGAAACATGGTTGAGGGAAGGGCAGGACTGGCAGCTTCAAGTTCCGGGGTATAGAAGTTTCAGGTGTGACAGAGGAGAATGCGAATGAGGAGGGGTAGGTGCACTCCCAGTGGGGAGAACAACATAATTTTTCACCAACAAGGTGATACGGCCACAACTTCAGAATAAGAGAGGGGCAATTACTTTGCTGGGGTTATACCATAGGCCTCTTAATAGTAGCAGGAATTAGAGGGAATATGTAAGATTTGTAAAGGTGTAAGAGCAATAGGGTTATGGTAGTGGAAGATTTAATTTTCCTAATATTGACTGGGATTGCCTTAGTTCAAGGGGCTTAGATTTACTAGGATGCTGCCTGGTTTAGAGAGTATGCATTATGAGGAGAGACTAAGGGAGCTAGGGCTTTACTCTTTGGAGAGGACGATGAGAGGAGACATGATAGAGATATACAAAATATTGAGAGGAATAGATAGAGTGGACAGCCAGCGCCTCTTTCCCAGGGCACCAATGCTCAATACAAGAGGACATGGCTTTAAAGTAATGGGGGGGAAGTTCAAGGGAGATATCAGAGGAAGGTATTTTACCCAGAGAGTGGTTGGGGCATGGAATGTGCTGCCTGGGGCGGTGGTGGAGGCAGGTACATTGGTCAAATTCAAGAGTTTGCTAGATAAGCATATGGAGGAATTTAAAATAGAGGGATATGTGGGAGGAAGGGGTTAGATTCCTCCCTAGGCGAAGTTTAAAGGTCGGCACAACACTGTGGGCCGAAGGGCCTGTATTGTGCTATACTTTCTATGATTCTATGAGATAGAATTCATTAAGTGTGTCCAAGAAAGGTTTCTGAGACAATATGTAGAGAGTTGTACGAGAGATCGGGCAGTACTTGACCTTATCCTAGGAACTGAAGCTGGACAGGAGGTGGTCGTATTGGTAGGGGAATGTTTTGGGAACACTGACCACAATTCAAAGTAGTTATGGAAATGGATGAGGTTGGTCCTCAAGTTAAGGTCTTGTATTGGCCTAAGAGAGGAACTGGCAAAAGTAGACTGGGGTAAAATGACTGATGACAAGTGGGAGCCTTTTAAAAGAGAGTTAGCAAGAGTTCCGGGTCAGTGTGTTCCAATAAGCGTGAAAGGAAAAGATGGCAAGCTTGGATGACAAACGGTACTGAAGGTTTGATCAGGGGAAGATGGAAACATATGGCAGGTATTGGCAACTGGGATCGAGGGAGAACATAAAGGGTGTAGGGGGAGTGAACTTAAGGCATGAAATAGGAGGGCAAAAGTGGACCATGAAATACTCCTGGCAGATAAGATTAAGGAGAATCTAAGACACTCTATAAGTACATCGGGAGCAAGAGTGTAGACAGGGAAAGAGTGGGTCCCCTGATGAGTGGAGCCAGGCGATGTGGGCAAGGTCCTAAATTAATACTTCTCATTGGCATTCACCAAGGAGAAGGGTGTGGAGGATAGTGAGCTCAGGGAGGGGTATGTGGATAATCTGGGGAAGGTCAGTATTAGGAAGAAGGAGGTGTTAGATGTAAACACAAGAAGGTCTGCAGATGCTGGAATCTGGTGTTAGACGTCTTGGGACTCATAAGGGTTAATAAATCCCCAGGGTCAGATAAGCTCTTTTCCAGGTTACTATGGGAAGCAAAGGAGGAGATATCTGGGGACCTTGTAGTGCCCCAGGTGAGGTGCCACATTCTGGAGGATAGCTAATGTTGTTCAAGGGCAGCAGGGATAAGTCAGATTACAGGCTGGTGAGCCTTAACTCAGTGGCAGGGAAATTACCAGAGAAAATTCTTAAGGGATAGGATTTATGCACATTGGGAAAAGGCAGGGGCTGATCAGGGATAGTCAACATGGCTTTGTGTGGGGGAAATCCTGCGTCACTAATTTGATTGTGTCTTTTGAGGAAGTGATTAAGAAAACTGATGAAGGCAGGAAGGTATATGTTATCAATATGGACCTTAGGGAGGCATTTGACAAGTTCCTACATGATAGGCTGGTCCAGAAGGTTAGGGCACATGGGATCCAAAGCAAGCTGGCTAATTGGATCCAAAATTGGCTTGGTGAAAGGAGGCAGAAGATAGTGGTAGAAAGATGTTCTTCTGCTTGGAAGTCTGTGACCCATGGTGTCCTGCAGGGATCGGTGTTGGGGCTCTTGTTATGTGTGATACATATTAGCAACTTGGATGTGAATGTCGGAAGCACAGTATGTTTACGGATGACACAAAAATGAATGGTGTTTTAGATACTGAGGAAGGTTGTCTAAGGTTACAGCAGAATATAGATCAAATGGAAAGTTGGGCAGAGCATTGGCAGATGGAATTTAATTCCGACAAACGTGAGGGGATGCAGTTTGGAAGGCAAATAGGGGTAGGACATATGCAGTAAATGGTGGGGTATTAAGGATGATAGAGGGACCTTGGGGTTCAAAATCATAGTTCTGTGGAAGTGGCAACACAGGGAGCTAGGGTGGTGAAGAAGGTGTATGGCATGCTGAATATATAAGCTGAGATGGTACGCTACAACTTTTCAAAAGTTAGACTGCACTTGGAGTACTGAGTGCAGTTCTGGTCGCCACACCATAGGAAGGAGGTGATTGTGCCGGAGAGAGTGCAGAGGAGATTCAGCAGGATGTTACTCGGATTGAAGGACTTTAATTATAGGGAGAGGTTGGATAGGCTGGGCTTGTTTGCCCTGAAGTGAAGGAGGCTGAGAGGCGAACTGACAGATGTACAGTATGTAAAATTATAACGGGTATAGGTAGTGTCAATAGTCAGAAACTTTTTCCCATGGTAGGGATATCAAAAACAAGAGGGGATGGGGGTGAGAGAAAGGAGTTTTAAAAGGGATCTAAGTTTTTTTTACACCTGTACTACATCAACGCTCTCTGTACTAACTCAATGTAACTGCACTGTGTAATGAACTGACCTGTACGATCGGTTTGTAAGACAAGCTTTTCACTGTACCTGGGTACAAGTGACAATAATAAACCAATACCAATACCAGAGTCAAAGTCAAAGTCGAGTTTATTGTCATGTGCACAAGTCCATGTGTTCACAGATGCAATGAAAAACTTACTTGCAGCAGCAACACAGGCACAGAGTGTCAGATACACGTTTACAAGGAAAACATAAATTATACAAAATTATACAAGAAAGAGCAAATTAGAACAAAAAAAAACAAAATCCATTGCAGTGCAAAATGGTCAAAGTGGTCATTGTGTTGTTATACTGAGGTAGTGATTAGGGTTGTGCTGGTTGGTTCAAGAAGGGTTTGATTAGGGCTGTGCTGGTGGTGTGGGACATCAGGCTTCTGTACCTCCTGCCCGATGGTAGCTGCAAGAAGATGGCATGGATGGTGGGGGTCTTTGATGATAGAGTGACTGATATCTGGAACAATCTGCCAAAGGACGTGGTGGAATGAGATACAATTATTATATTTAAGAGGCATTTAGACAGACACTTAAATAGGCAATGCATAGAGGGATACAGACCTACTGCAGGCAAATAGGATTAGTGTAGATGGACAGAAAGGTCAGCATGGACATGGTGGTTTGAAGGTGCTGAGCAACTCTATGACTCTGACTCCTCAGAAAATGCAGCTGTCCACACCCATAAACAGCAAGACCCTGTCAACTCTCGGCTATGGGATGATATGTGACATTTTCACCACGATTAACATTTACAGCACAGAAGTGCCTGGCAATGAGCATCTCCAACTGGAGAGAACCTGACCACCTACCCTTGACATTCAACAGCATTACCATAACTGAGCACCTGGCCATAAACAACTGGGGGCTTGCTAATAACCAGCCACATAAAATCCATGGTTGGAAGAGGTTGCAGAGGCTGGACATCCTGTGATGAGTGACTCACCTGTAGAAGCCCAAATCCTTTCCACCATCTACAAGGCACAAGTCAGGAGTGTGAAGGGATACTGTCCACTTGCCTGCATGAGTGCAGCTCCAACACCCAAGAAACTCCAGAACAAAGAAATTCATTGATTGTATCCCATCCGCTGCTTTAAATATTCATCCCCTACACCACTGGTGCACAGAGGCTGCAGTACGTACTATCTGCAAAATGAACTGAGGTGACTTGGCCAAGCTACTCTGACAGCACCTTCCTAACCTGCCATCCCTACCAGCAGAGAGAATGAAGGCAGCAGGCACCACCACCTACTGCTTCCCCTCCGAGCCACATACCATCCTAATTTGGAAATATATTGCCACTCCTTGTTGCTGGGTGGAAGTCCAGGAACTGTCTCTCCAATAGCACTGCAGACACACTTTTAGCAGGACAATAGCAGTCAAAGAAGGCACCTCACTACCACCTTCTGAAGGACCGGCAGGGATGGACAATAATATCCCACTGATGAATCAAATCCACTGGTAGAGAATATTCTTTGTGTGCTGTAAACTATGTAAACTAAGTGACTCACGTACTGCATGGAGTTTGGTAGTGATGTAAACTAGGAGATAGTAAACAAAAACAAAATAAGCCAGAAATACTCAGCAGGTCAGGCAGCATCTGGGAGGAGAAGCAGAGTTAACGTTTCAGGTCCACAACTCTTCGTCAGAACTTATAGAACATAGAACATAGAAGACTACAGCACAGTACAGGCCCTTCAGCCCACAATGTTGTGCCGACATTTTATCCTGCTCTAAGATCTATCTAACCCTTCCCTCTCACATAGCCCCCTATTTCTCTATCATTCATGTGTCTATCTAAGAGTCTCTTAAATGTCCCTAATGTATCTGCCCCCACAACATCTGCTGGCAGTGCATTCCATGCACCCACCACTCTCTGTGTAAAAAACTTACCCCTGTCATCCCCCTTATATTTTCCTCCAATCACCTTAAAATTATGTCCCCTCGTGTTAGCTATTTTCACCCTGGGAAAAAGTCTCTGACTGTCCACTCGATCTATGCCTCTTATCATCTTGTACAACTCTATCAAGTCACCTCTCATCCTCCTCCTCTCCAAAAAGAAAAGCCCTAGCTCACTCAACCTATCCTCATAAGACATGTTCTCCAATCCAGGCAGCATCCTGGTAAATCTCCTCTGCACCCTCTCTAAAGCTTCCACATCCTTCCTATAATGAGGTGACCAGAACTGAACACTTAGACAACCTTCCGTAATGAATGATTTTCTTTCCCCTTGAGGTCAGTGGAAGACAATGGGGTGGAGTGTATAATGGGGAAGGGCGGTGAATTATATACTGCCCAATCTATATTGTTGTCCAAAGTTAGTTAAGCCCAGAAAGTGAACAATGTGTGATGTGCACATCCAGATAAAGCAGTTAAGGTGAAAACTCTGGAATCCTTTAAGAGACAGATTCAGGCCACAGCTAAGTCAACTATTGGAGTCACTCTGGATCAATGAATAGCCATCTTTGACCCGAAGTAATCCAGGATTCCTTTATGTCAGCTGCTAAAGGAGATTTTCGCTTAATAGCACTGAATGGAAATTCCACCTGGAAATGAATCAGCATAGAAAATATTCTGGAAAAGTGCTGATCTTTCTGGTAAGGCTCATCAACTTCCATATTATCAAAGAGCTTCTTGCATTTTTCAGGTTCATGCCAGGCATAAGGCTGCGAGGTTACTGTTAGTTAGGCAGTAAGTTATAACTGAAGGAGCCCAGAGATGTACTGGTGAAGTTTCCCAAGTGTGACCTGTTGAGCATTGCATTGTTCTCTATCATGGGCAGTGTGCACCTAATGGGATCTGGGACTTGTAGACATCCAACTATCAAACAAGCCTGTAGGGAACCCATTAGTTACCACTCCATGACAAAAAAAGTCACGTCAGCCAGAGGCACGCATTATTAATCTCTGGGACTCATTACTAACACAGATTGTCCCTATACTGATGGAGCCAGTGAACAGCTGATGGATTCAACAGTCCCAAACATTCTGAGCATGTCCTAATGATTTATTTCCTCTGCATCCTTCATCTGAAAGCCTCTTGGATTAGGAGGATGTTTCTTCTTGAAATTGCCACCCTGAAGAACAGATCTCTGATCTCCCCTCTGAAGTTTACCATCCCGCTCAATGAAAAAGATCGGCCTGCTCCTAGGCTCCTGTGAAAACCCCACTGGCTGCCTCGTGGCTACAAGTTCTCATGGTCCACCTAGTCCACTCAGAGAGCTGTTGCAATCTCTACCCTACGTGGATCAAGGTACTGTGTGGTCCTAGGAGATTGGCTGCTGGTCAAAACACTGATCAGTGCGGCTCAGTACCACACCATGCAACTACTTTGTAAAATGAATGTCGATGAGAAAATCCAAGCTCAGACCGCCGATGGTTCAAAGTACCTAAGATTCAACTTGAACCCTTGTGCAAATGGAGCAGATTAAAAGGAGCAGGGTCTTGCTGCACTGAACTCAATCCTGGCTCGAGAATTCCAACATTAACCTGCAGGCAAAGGATTGGCTGTGTTGAGCAGCTGGAGCCTAGGGATCAGTTGTAATTGGATTTTGTTGGGAGTGTTGGAATGGTCATGGGTTTTCCAGTGGGCTAAGGCTAAAAATGAAGCCCTTCGAGAAGAACTAATGTCCCTGCAGAGGGAGTTGAGGATCCCTTTCTTCCTTTTCCACACCCTTTCCCTCCGGTGAGACCTTCCCAAATCCCACTCACTTCCTCTAGGCAGGCAGGTGACCAAGGAGCTTCTGGAGATTCCATTGCCCACAGCTGCTGCAGGAGCAGGAAGCCACACAGGGCGTACAAAGCAGGAGACCAAATGGGGGCAGAAGTGCCAATGGATCCAGGGATACAGGTCAGTAAAGCTAGTGACCCAGTGTTAACAAGGTGAAGACAAAACCCTGGGATCCATTCTACAGGAAGAGTACAATAAGTGGCCAAACTGTCAGAGAGCAGCAGAACACTGTGGGCAGCTTTCCGAGATGTGCAGTAACTACAGGGCTGTGGGAGTGGGGGATTTCAACTACCCTGACCAGCTGTGGGATTATTGAGCACTGAGGCCACTGCACGTGGTTCGGCTGAAGCTGTGGCATGCTCTGGCTGGCACACTGCGGCATGGTGCAGCACTGCTCAGGGACAGAAGGAGAGGGCACTCATCCTTGGTGCTGGAAGCAGTTTAGAAGTAGCAGGATGTCCTGCTCCCAAAGAGGGCAAGAAACCCACCTCAGCTCCCGTCCTTCAGCACGCAAACAAAAGCTTTTCACTATACCTCGGTACATGTGACAATAATAAACCAATACCCACTATTCTGCCAAGCCCCCTCCTCCTCTGATTCTGTGCCCAGGCCAGAAAGTGTCTCAGTGAGGTTCAGAGGCTCAGAGTGTGGGCCAGTTTCTGTGCTGTATAACTCTATGACATAGCATCGGATAAGCAACATTCACAAGAAAGACACAAATTAAGCATAAATTAAACACAAGTTTTACAAGAAAGAACACAATTAGAACAAATTCCATTTTAGTGTGAAGTGATCAAAGTGGTCACAGTGTTGCTAAACTGTAGTGATTAGGGTTGTGCCGGTTGGTTCAAGAACCGAATGGTTGAAGGGAAGTAGCTGTTCCTGAACCTGGTGGTGTGGGACTTCAGGCTTCTGTACCTCCTGCCCGATGGGAGCTGTGAGGAGATGGCACGGCCCGGACGGTAGGGATCTTTGATGATGGATGTTGCCTTCTCGAGGCAGCACCTCCTGTAGATACTAATATACTGTATATTCTAATATAATGTAGATACTGTGGTTAAGCATTAGCCACTACAATGTCATGCAGCATGTGAATGAATATTGACAGGCATTTTGAGTGGCAGTCAGCCTTTTAACAATCCATCGAGTTACTCAGGTTTCAACTCCTTTCCCAATCCACAGTAAGAATGGGCTAAGTTTATCATATTTTCGTCTAAGGCCAATCAGCCCATAGTGCATATTCCACCCCTCAGAACAATCCCATCAATCCATTCCCCCATATCTTTCCCTGTAACATACCCTCTCACACATAGCTACTAACACACCACTAATGCTCTCACCAGCCACCTACACCACCTGCAGCAGCCACTTAACTTAACAACCTGCACATCTCTCAGACATGGGAGGAAATCGGAGCACCCAGCAGAAACCCACAGAACATGCAAACTTCACACAGGCAACACAGGTGGTCAGAATCAAACCCAGGCTGCTGGAACTGTAAGGTAGTGTTGGCAGTTCAGCACCAACTATTGACCATCAACAGTATCACTTGCACTTGAAACTGGAGCCAAAAACTGCTGCCTAAAACTCCCTATCAGCAAGTTAGGATCTCGAATGGACTCCCTGAAAATGGGGGTGGAAAGAGATTCAACAGGAACTTCGCAAAGAGAATAAGAAAAGTACACAGAGAAAAAGTTGCTGGTTTATTGGAAGGACCAAGATGTGGAATTAATTGGATAGTTCTTACAATGGGAGAACAGGCGGAACGGGTTGTCTGGACTCCTGAATCAAACTCTGGAGATCTCATGGTCTCTCGAAAGGTGCAACTGATCTAGGATGAATTCCTAGGCCTTAACCCTGACCAAGACCAGTTAGCTATGATATTATCATGTTACGTATTGCTTTTAACATTGTATGATGCTGAACCCTCAAACCCCTCTGTTGCCCCACACCACCAACCTTGTTCGCATTCAGAGTATAAAGAATTTTTTTAAACTAATCTACCTCATATTTAGTGAAAATGCCTTGATCTTCAGTTTTATTCACCATGCCTTTTTATATGACAGTTGCAAATTTGCATATTGTCTTTCCTAACGTTGATTCCAATCATTGATGTACACAGTAAACTGAAGTATCTCCAGAACAGAGCATCACTTACCTCTAACCTTGTTTGCTTTACCTTTGTGGTATGGTTCCTTGTCTGAGGTTTTTTGACAGTCAAGGTAAACTGCATTCACTAAAGCTGATAATCATCCAAAGACTTTACAGGAACGTGAAGCCGCCTTCTTTCATTACCACAAATCAACTTCTTAAACCATCCTCTCTCCTAAACCCTAACTTCCAACAGGGTTATTTTGTTACTGACCATTCAGATTTCTCTGCTACTTCTCTCCCTCTCACCCACTCAACCAAGTCTCACCAGCCATTCTATTCAGCCTTGGTCCTAAATATTATTCCTCTTATGCCTTGTCTTAGAGTCATAGAGTCATACAGCATGGAAACAGGCCCTTTGGCCCAACACACCCATGCCGACTGTGTTGCTCAGCGAGCTAGTTCCCATCTGCCCATGTTTGGCCCATAGCTGTCTAAACCTCTCCTACCCATGTACTTATCTAGATGGCTTTTAAATGTTGCTAATGTACCCGCCTCAACCACTATTTCTGGCAGCTCATTTCAAATACACACCACCCTTTGCATGAAGAAGCTGCCCTTATTGTCCCTTTAAAATATCTCACCTCTGATCTTAAACCTATGCCCTCTTGTCTTTAGCACTCACCCCCTGGGGAAAGACGATGTGCTTTTTCACTCTGTCTACGCCCTTCATGATCTTATACACCTCTATCAGGTCACGCCTCTATCTCCTACCTTCCAGGGAATAAAGTCCAAATCTACACAACCTCTCCTTGCAACTCAGGCAACATCCTGGGAAATCTTTTCTGCACACTTTCTAGTTTAACAACATCTTTCCTAGGTCTTCTTCAAACTCATTCGGGACAACAACCTTCTATTTGAGTTATCAGTGCCAGATGACGTTGTTGATGGTTTCCTCCCTTCACACATCTGCTGACATCACCCACTCTCACCCCATTCTCCTTGCATTTTACTATCCACCTCCAACCTTCCCCATGCTGTCATATCATTCCTTAGTGCTGTCTCATTCATCATCTAGATTATCCAATCAGGTAGCACTGCCCTTGTGGACAGGTAAACAGCATGGTTTGTCTTCTCACTTTCACCCCATTATATTGGGAATTCCCAGGAATCTACACTGGAGGCTCTTCTGTTTCTCATCTACACACTGCCTCTTAATAATATCATTTGGAAACACATCATGTTTGCTGATAACATTTTGCTCCAGCTCTCAAACACCTCTCTAGGCCACTTCGCTGTCTCAGATGTGTCACGATTTGATGTGACATCGAATCCTGAAGGAGTAGGATTTCCTACAGCTAACCATGGGAAAGATGGAGCCTGTAGCCTCAGCCACAAACTCAGCCGCTCAGCCCATTCCCATCTTCAGACATTGTCTATAGCTGAGCCTGACTTGCAACCTTGAGGACGTGTTTGAGTTTGAGACCATATTTCTGCTCGAGTACTGAAGCTACTCATTTCCATGAGTGTCACACCACCCGCTCTGCCACTTTGTCTGTTCACCTTGCAGCCCAAACTTTCTTCCATAACTTCACTACCTCTGTATTGCACCATTGCTTCCAGGGCCAGGCTCCAGTTCTCCTTCCCCTCAGGCCTGTGCATGTTATCTACCTGGATCCTTCTCTAACAAAGCACCTGTTTTAAATCTTTTTGGACTAGAAATTCTCTCACAATTGGATATCTACTGTATCAGACCTCAAGGATCTTTCTCATGTACAAGACACTAATGCACAGAGGCACCTGGGTACATGCAGTGGATACAACACCTGGATGGTATTTCTGTGAAATTCACTCATATATGTGACCCGCAGATGTTGAATACGTTACCCATTGGCCCAGGAATGGTACAGGTCAAACACCAAGACAGGCCTTCACCACAATACAATGCCAGCTTCATCTTCCTCCATGGAGTCATGTGTGCATGAGCGCATGCATGTGTGTGTGCGTGTGCTCGCATGTGTGTGTACATGTGTTTATGTGTGCACATGTATAAAATTTCCACATACATGTTCAGATGTCTGTGTCCAAGTTTTGTCCTTGTGCATACGTATACATATGTGTATCTGTATGTAAGATTCAGAGGAAATTTGGCTGTGATGCCTTCCAAGGCATTTGCTGCATGATGAATTGTACTTGGTGAAGTGTGACAGTGGGTCTGTAATCTGACATGAAGCTGAGCTTATGAGACAGGAAGTTTTGAAAGTCAAACTAAAACTAAGATGCAGGCTTCAGACATTCCAAGGGCTGGCTGATGTTTAGAAGGAATAGTGAACGCCTGGGGAGATGCAGCCCACAGAAGCAATGCTCATTGACGTGACTTTGGGACACGGCTGCATTTGTCACCCGACTGCATGGCTCCTTGTGCCTTCAGCTGTTTTCTTGCTCTGACAAAGTCCTCCAGTATACAAAGATTTGAAGAGACATGGATGAGAAGGAGGAGAGTCATTGCTTTTGTGCAATCACTGTGCGCACATGATGTCAGTGGTCTGTATGTATTTAACAGCTTATACTTAAGAGACATGGTTTGTGCTGTGGGGCTCAGGACTCTCACTGAAAACATTTAGTGAAAATGGAGATTTAACCTTTTTGTAGGATTGGCTGGAACTCTTCCCAGATATACTGTAGGTGCACCACCAAGCAGTTTGCCTGGACCTCACTCATTTCTGTAGAGATATACAAAATTACAAGGGGGTAGATAGGAAGAATCTTTTTCCCCTGATGGGGGTATCTAAAACAAAGGAACAGAGGATTAGGGTGAGAAGGAAAAGGTTTAGAGGGGAACTGAGGGGGGAATATTCACACGGAGAGTGATTGAAATACTGGAACACTCTGCCTGAGGGGTGGTAGAGGCAGAGGACTCTCACAGCATTTAAGAAATGCCTGGGCAAACACTCGAATCACCAAGGTATAGAAGGCAACGAACTTATGTGGGTAGATGGGACTTAGTGTAAATCAGTGCAATGGTTGGCATGGACAATCCGGGCCAAGGGGCCTGGTTCTGTGTTTGTATGATTCTCTGACTCTGTGACTCAGATGTGACCCCACTGTGCTGTTTTATTTTAACTAAAGCTAATGTTCCAAAGTTTGGATACATTTTCCAGATACTCGGAATGTGCATGGACAAACTGCACACCATAAGACACTGGTTTCCTTTTGATCACTGATTTTACCAGGGTGGAATCATTCATGATTTATATCTGATCCAATTTCTACGAAAAATAAAATATTTATGGACATTAGTTCTTCCAGTATGGTTCACAAGATCCCCGATTTTCACTCCGGGGCTCACTGTTTGTCTTGACGTGTATCACACAGGGGTGTCCAGGATCTCTGGATGTGCACAGTGGTGTCCACATTTGGATGCCATAGAGACAAAAATCAAACAGCACAGAAAGGGGTCCTTCCACCTACCACAGCAGTAGGACCAACAAATATCAATCTGCATTTATCCCAGTTTCTAGAGGTTGGTCCATAGCCTTCTATCCAAAGACATTCCAAGTGCTCATCTAAGTAATTCATAAATGCTGTGAGAGCATTTCATCACCCCATCAGGCAGTGTGTTCCAGACTACAGCCACCCTCTGGGTGAGAAAAATCTTTCTCAATTCCCTTCTAAATCTTCTCCCACTTACCTTAAACCTTTCTCTTCCGGTTACAAACACTACTGCTAAGGGGAAAAATTTCACAATATCTACATTATCTGCACCCCTCATAATTTTGTATACTTCTATCAGGTCTGAAGGCAAACAGACCCAGCCTATCCAGCCTCTCCTTAAAACGGAAAACGCTCCGTCCCAGGCAACATCCTGGTGAATCTCCTCTGCACCCTTTCCAGTGCAATCATGTCCTTTCCAATAGTGTGTCGATCAGTTGCACATTGACCTCCCTGCTCTTATATTCTATGCCCCAACTAATGAAGGAAACTATCCATATTCCTTCTTCTCCACCTCATCTACCTGTACTCCTGCCTTCAGGGATCCTTGGACATGCACACCAAGGCCCCTCTGTTCTGCAGTACTTTCTAGGGTCCTGCTATTCACTGTATCATATTCTAGCCTTATGAAGTCCTCCCAAAACGTAACACCACACATTTATCAGGATTAAGTGCCATCTGCCATTCTCTTCCCATCTTACCAACTCATCAATATTGCTCCGTAGCCAAAGACGTACATCACCAATCTTTGTGTCACCTGCAAACCTACTAACCATGCCTCCTACATTCACGTTCAGATCGCTAATGTGTATAACGGACAGCTATGAACCCAGCCCCCAACCCTGTGGCACTCTGCTGACCATAGCCTTCCAGTCACAAGAGTAACCCTCCGCCATTACCCAGTGCTTCCCATCACCAAGCCAAGCTCAGATCCAATTTGCCAATTTGCCCTGGATCCATGGAGCTCTTGGACCAGTCTCCCATGTGGGACCTTGTCAGAGGCCTTACTGAAGTCCATATGGACTACACTAACTGCACTAAACCTCATCTGGTCAATTCCTTAAAAATTCATTCCAGATTAGATAGTTAGGGATGAGAAAGCTGGAAAACACTGTAACCACTCAGCAGGTCAGGGAACATCCTATGGAAAGAAAAACAAGGTCAATGGTTCAGGTCAAAGACCTTTCATTAGAAGTTTGACAGAGAGAAGGTAAGTTAGCTCTTACACTGCAGACAAGGTATGGGAGGGATGGACAGGGCCAAAGTAAATTCATCCCTTATAGGGTGAAGCCAGGGTTGCCGTGGCATCATCTGGTTGATGGGTTAAAGGGAGCATTTCGAGGGAGGACAATCCAAACAGAAGAACATAAAGCTGTGAAACAGGAGTAGTAAGGAAGGTAAAAGTTGCAAATTACAGGGCTGTGGGACATGCCCAGCAGATCAGGCTGTGCTCAAACTGAGCCAATATTACAGATGGACTGGGCAGTTCTGACAGAGACAGAGCAAGCGTTTTTGTTTGTCATGTTACGGAGTTCGGAAGGCTTCAACATCCCCAGGTGGAAGATGGAGCTTATGTTGGGCCTTGTTATAACAGTGCAGGAGGTGCTGGGAACCCTGATTCAGGTGTGCTGCTTTAAATTGTTATTATACTTAGGGCCCTCCAAAAGCTGACTGACAACCCCATTGAAACAACCCACCCCAAAGCCTGACATGATGTTGCACTGTACTGCCACTGTTCCATAGTCACTGTGCCTCAGCACATCAGACACGCAGAAGGAACATCAGTGCCCACTAACATGCAATTCATGTAGTAAGCTCCTACACAAAGGTTTCATTTTTCACTGGAATTGAATTGGTATCTGTACAAATACATGGTGCTCTACCAATCCAATCCCCTAGGCACTAGTTTCTAATAGTAGGACCAAGCTAACTGGACCCATTTTTCTCTCCCTCTTTCTTGCCTTTTCTATCTTCCAATATCCTGGAACAGCTCCAGAAATGAGCCAAGGCAAGGGTAATTCTGAAAGGCAAAACCAATTCTCTCATTAGATCTTTAACTACTTTTCTTTATACGCTAGTGCTCAGGATATTAAGCTTTAACCCATTAATAATATAAAATATCTGCTATCATTCAATGCGTAGTTCCCTATGGTTTCTGATGTTTTAGTGTCGTACTCCATGGACAGACACAAAATAAATATCATTCTTATTTCCTTTTGACCTCGCATTATAATTTCTCTTCACCGTTATTAATCGCTCACTTTTTTAAAACTTACCTGCAAAACTACAGTTTTCATATTTCTTGTTAGTTTATTTGCTTATTTTACCTGTTGATTCCTTAATGATTCTTTGCTCATTTTAAAAATCTTCCTCTGTAAGCTCCTTCTAATCTAATACTTCACTTCTCTAGTTAGCCGAGGCTATAAACACTCCTCCTGACCGTTTTTATGAATTATTTCTTTAAATATTCAGCTTTGCTCATCTACATTCATAACTTTTAATCTAATTCCCAACCTTCCTCAGCAAAATTGCCTTTCATACCTCTGTAATTAGCTTTGCTTAAATTCAGGACCCTTATTTCAGGCTCAATCACATCTCTCTTAAACTTAATATGAAATTTATCATACTATGACTGATTTTCCCCAGAGGACCCATTGTTATTACTAATTAATCCTGTCTCATTGCACTATACTACATTTAAACAATTATCTGTTACCTACATAGTTCCTTGACATGAAGTCATCCTCCAAGCTGCTTTTGTTAAGTTAGTTTGCCCAGTCACCATGAATATTGAAGCCTCCAGGATTATTGCATTACCCTAGTTCTGTGTTTCTCTAATTTCCTGATTTATACTTCGCCGAACATTATGATTACTAGAGGGCCTGTGAGCTTTCACCATCTCTTTCCTTGGCTCTTTGTTAATTTGTTGCTTCTTCCATATTGATTCTTCTTCCTGATTTTCTGAGCTTGGATCCTTCACTTCCAATATCTTATTACCAATTATTAAAATAATTTTTTTAAATTTAAGTTCTATTTACAGCGTTGTAACAGGCCCTTCTGGCCCAACAAGTCCACACCGCCCATTTTAAACCCAATTAACCTACCCGTACATCTTTGGAATGTGGGAGGAAACCGGAGCACCCGGAGGAAACCCACGCAGATACAGGAGAGTGTACAAACTCCTTACAGACAGTGACGGGAATCGAACCCCAACCGCTGGCGCTGTAATAGCGTCACGCTAACTGCTACGCTACCGTGCCGCCCAATCTCTTTTCCCATTCAACCTACCTTTTCTAAAAGTGAAGACCCTGAGAAATATTTGGTTCCCAATCTCAGTGAAGGTGTGCAGGTCAGACTATTTATTTGTGCCATTATTTCATCTATTTTCCTCTACGTATTCAGATATAGGACCATTAATTTTAACTTATTATTTTTCTTGTACATAGCTTTCTTCGGTATTCCCTGATTGCCACCGTTAATTATTCTGAAGACACAAGAGACTGCAGATGCTGGAATTTGGAGCAACACACAAATAGCTGGAGGAACTCAGCAGGTCGAGCAGCATCTGTGGAGGGAAATGGACAGTAAATAAATGTTCTGCCCTTACGTGAAGCAACGTGCTTGATTTTACCTGAGTCACAACTCTGTTTCACAGTTTGACTCAAATTGATAAATTTAATCTTCACTGAAGTTACACATCTCTTGCAAGAGAATCTTAACTACTTCTCCTGACACTGCCATTGACAAATTCTTCACTGTTAATATCCTGAGGATCTCCACTGACCCTAACACGGACTGGACCAGGCACATAAACGCCATGACCATTAGAGGCTGGGCGTCCTCTGTCTCCACAGTTCTGATGATAGGTTGTCAATCTCAAACATTAACTCTGTTTCTCTCTCCACAGATGCTGCATGAACTGCTGAGTATTCCCATAATTCCCTGTTTTTATTCCTATACACCTGAGATCGTTGCAGCTTTTACCCTTCATGTGTGACCAGTGATTCGTGCAGGAGATGAAGCAGACCACTTGCACCCAGCAAGCAGGAATAATGAGCAGATAAAATGTCAGTGGAGGGGGAATATAGTCGTGAACCCACAAACTTCTTCCACTAACAAGGTCCATTGTTCCCAGTAAATTCTTGCTTCCTGAATCTGCTAATTTTGAAACACTTAATCAATTCACCCATGACATATTAGAAATGGAGTAAATGTCCCTCTACACCACCGTAACTGTCGGCCGACTAGGGAATAGATACAATACAAAGCTCTCCCTCCTCCAGTCTTGCTTTTCCTTATTCATCATTTAAGGTCTAGGTTTCATAGGAAAGGCCAGCATTTATTGCCCACCCCTGGTTGCCCTTGAGAAGTTGGAGGTGAGCCGCCTTCCTGGACCACTGCTGTCCTTGTGGTGAAGGTGCTCCCACAGTGCTGTTGGGGAGGGAGTTCCAGGATTTAGACCCAGCGAAGGGTTGGCAATATATTTCCAAGTCAGGATGGTGTGCAACCTGGAGAGGAACCTGCAGGTGGTGGCGTTCCCCTGCGCCTGCTGCCCTTGTCTTTCTTGGTGGTGGATGTTCTGGGTTCCCAAGATGGTATTGGTATCGGTTTATTATTGTCACTTGTACCAAGGCACAGTGAAAAGCTTGTCTTACAAACCGATCGTACAGGTCAATTCATTACACAGTGCAGTTACATTGAGGTAGTACAGAGTGCATTGATGTAGTACAGGTAAAAAAACAATAACAGTACAGAGTAAAGTGTCACAGCTACAGAGAAAGTCCAGTGCAATAAGGTGCAAGGTCACAACAAGGTAGATCGTGAGGTCATAGTCCATCTCACTGGATAGGGTTAACCATTCAATAGTCTTATCACATTGGGGTAGAAGCTGTCCTTAAGTCTGGTGGTGTAGGAGTAGCCTGAATAAGTAACTGCAGTGCACTTTGTAGATGGTACACACTGCAGCTACCAAGCGCTGGTGGTGAAGGGAATGAATGTTTAGGCTGGGGAAAGGGGCTGCTTTGTCCTGGATAGCGTAGAGCTTCAATGTTCTCATGTTTCCTATGACATAGAGTCATAGAGCAATACACCATAGAAATGGGTCCTACAACCTAAGTCGTCCATGCGAACCATGATGCTGACCTATGCCAATCCCATTTGCCAGAATTAAGCCCCTATCCTTCTTCTCCCTTCCTATCCAAGGACCTGTCCAAATGCCTCTTAAATGTTGTGATTGGATCTGCCTCTGGCAGATCGTTCCATATGACCACCACACTCTGTGTGAAAATCTTGCCCCTCGGGTCCCCTTTAAATTTTTCCCCTCTCACCTTAAACCTGTGTCCTCTGGGAAAAAGGACTCTGAATACCCACCCTATCTATGTTCCTCGTAATCTGATAAACCCCTATAAGCTCGCCTCTCAGCCTCTTATGCTCCCATGAGAACAAACCCAGCCTATCCATACAGTCACAGAGTCATACAGCAAGGAAACAGGCCATTCGGCCCATTGTGTCCACACTGAACAGTGGACACCCATTCATACTAATCCCATCTTCCAGCATTTGCTCTTAGCCTTCTATGCCTGGGCAAATCAAGTGCTTGTCTAGACGCTTCAAATTCAAAGCCGAGTTTATTGTCATCTGCACAAGTCCATGTGTGCACAGGTTCAATGAAAAACTTACTTGCAGCAGCGTCACAGGCACAGAGCATCAGATAAGCAGCATTCACAAGAAAAACATACATTAAACACAATTTTTACCAGAACATAATACAGACAAAAAAAAGTCCATTTTAGTGCAAAGTGATCAGATTAGTCACAGTGTTGCTACACTCTCGTGATCAGGGATGTGCCAGTTGGTTCAGGAACCAAACGGTTGAAGGGAAGTAGCCGTTCCTGAATCCCGTGGTGTGCGACTTCAGGCTTCTGTAGAAGGGTCCTGACCCGAAACGTTGACCGTCTGCTTTTGTCCACGGATGCTGCCTGGCCTGCTGAGTTCCTCCAGCATCTTGTTTGTTTTTTCATCTGAATTCCAGCATCTGCAGTCCTTTGTTTATCCAGGCTTCTGTACCTCCTGCCTGATGGTGGCTGTGAGAAGATGGCACGGCCCGGATGGTGGGGATCTTTGATAACAGATGTTGCCTTCTTGAGGCAGCACCTCCTGTAGATACTACTCTCTGCAAATTCTTACATTCCAGTGCATCTGAATCGCCGTACTAGACCATGATGCACCCAGTCAGGACACTTTCAACAGTGCATCTGTAGAAGGTAACAAGCCAAACCTCCTTAACCATCTAAGAAAGTAAAGACATTTCTTAAATGCTGTCAGCAACTCTGCAACTCTGCTTCCAACACTCCCTCTGTCAGTGCATTCCAGGTATCCACCAGTGTCTGAGTGAGAAAGTTCTCCTGATAAATCTCTTCCCCCTTACCCTAAAGCTATGTCCTCTAGTTTTATTCACCTCTGATAAGGGGGAAAGATTCCTTCAGTCTGCCCTATCTATACCCCTCATTATTTTATATACCTCAGTCATGTCCCCTCTTAACCTCCTCCATTGCATGGAGAACAGACCCAGCCTCTCCAGTCTCTCCGCATAACTGAACTGCTCCATCCCAGGCAACATCCTGGTGAATCTGCTTTGCAGCCTTTTCAGAGCTGTCACATCTTTCCTATGGTGTAGTGACCAGAACTACCCACAGTACTCCAGCTGAGGTCTAACTAATGTTTTATAAAATTGGAGTATAACCTCCCTGCTCTTGCATTCAATGCCCTGACTAATAACAAACATTCCCGTATGCCTTCTTAACCAGGTTATCAACCTTCACTATCACCTTTAAAGATCTTTGGGCTTGTACATCAAGATCCTTCTGTTTCTCAATACTCCCTAGGACCCTAACATTCTTGGTGTATATCCTAGCCTCATTAGCATTCCCAAAATACGTCACCTCACACTTATCAAGGTTAAACTCCATCTGTCATTTTCAGCCACTGTAACCTAAGTCAACAATTCCACCAATCTTCTTGTCATCTGCAAACTTACTGACCATGCCTCCCATATCTTCATCCAAATCATTCATGTATATTACAAATAACAAGGGTCTCAGCACCAGTCTCTGTGGAACACCACGAGTCACAGGCATCCGATCTCAAAAGCAACCCTCCACCATCACCCTCTGTCTCCCATTGCCAAGCCAGCTTTGGATCCAATTCGCCAACTTGCCCTGGATCCCATGTTCTCTAACTTTTTGAACGAATCTCCCGTGTGAGCCTTACTGAAGTCCATGTAAACCACATCGACTGCACTACCTTCACCAGCACACTCTGTTACCTCCTCAAACAATTCTACCAGATTGGTCAGACTCAATCTGCTGTTGACAAAGTCATGTTGGCTGTCTCTGATTAGTCCCTGCCTTTCCAAGTGATCAATAATCCTGTCCCTTGGAATTTTTTCAGGCTCACAAGTCTACAGGTACCAGGCTTTTCACTGCTGCCCTTCTTGAAAAGGAAAATGACATTTGCTGTCCTCCTGACATCTGGTACCTCAATTGTGTCTGGTGAAAATTTTAAAATCTCAGTCAGAGCTCCAGCAGTCTCTTCGCTGCCTCCTGTTGCAGCCTGGGATACATCCCATCTGGGCCTGAGGAATTATCCACCTAAGTCCACTAAGGCATCAAGTACCTCCTCTTTATTTCTGGAGACTTCCACTGGAATTCCACCTTCCCCTTCACAAGTTTTCCAAGTACAAAGCCAATTGCCTTTGTGAAAACCGATGAAAAGTGTTCATCCAGGACCTCACCTATACTTCTGTCTTCACACACACACTGCACCTGTTGTCCTTACAGGCCCCTAATCTTTCCCTGGTTATTTGTTTCTGCTTAATCTGTTTATAAAACGCCTTTGGATTTACCTTAATCCTGTCTGGTACTGTTATGTTGTGACCCCTCATTGCCTTCCTAATTTCCTTTTTAAGCATTTCCCTACACTTCTTATACTCTTGACAGGCCTTCCCCATCTTTAGTTCTCTATACCTGTCATGTGTTTCCTTTTTTCTCCTTATCCAACCCTCCATATTGCTCAATACCCAACGTCCTTGTACATACTACCCTTGGCTTTCACCCTCTCAGGAATATATTGGCCCTGAACTATCCAATCTCTCCTTATAACTACAGCCCTCCATTCCAGACAACATCCTGATGAATTTCCTCGGCACTCTCTCTAATGTTGAAGGAGGACGTTTGTCTCCCCATTCCACACAGGCTCAAAGAGCCATTCCATCATCACATCCGTCTCATGCCCCTAATTATCTCCCAGTAACCTATTCTCCTTCACATGCCCATCGATCATACAACATAGAACATAGAACAGTACAGCACAATAAGGCCCTTCGACCCACAATGTTGTGCCGACCTTTAAACCTCACCTAAGACTATCTAACCCCTTCCTCCCACATATCCCTCTATTTTAAGTTCCTCCATATGCCCATCTAGTAATCTCTTGAATTTGACCAATGTACCTGCCTCCACCACCGCCCCAGGCAGCGCATTCCATGCCCCAACCACTCTCTGGGTATAAAACATCCCTCTGATATCTCCCTTGAACTTCCCACCCATCACTTTAAAGTCATGCCCTCTTGTATTGAACATTGGTGCCCTGGGAAAGAGGCGCTGGCTGCCCACTCTGTCTATTCCTCTTAATATTTTGTACACCTCTATCATGTCTCCCCTCATCCTCCTTCTCTCCAAAGAGTAAAGCCCTAGCTCCTTTAGTTTCTCCTCATAATCTATACTCTCTAATCCAGGCAGCATCCTGGTAAATCTCCTCTGCACCCTTTCCAATGTTTCCACATCCTTCCTATAATGAGGTGACCAGAATTGGACACAGTACTCTAAGTGTGGTCTAACCAGAGTTTTATAGAGCTGCATCATTACCTCATGGCTCTTAAACTTGATCCCTCAATTTATGAAAGCTAACACCCATAAGCTTTCTTAACTACCCTATCCACCTGTGAGGCAACTTTCAGGGATCTGTGGATATGAACCCCCAGATCCCTCTGCTCCTCCACACTACCCAGAATCCTGCCATTAACTTTGTACTCCACCTTGGAATTTGTCCTTCCAAAGGGTACCACCTCACACTTCTCTGGATTGAACTCCATCTGCCACTTGTCAGCCCAGCTCCGCATCCTATCAATGTCCCTCTGCAATCTTCGACAATCCTCCACACTATCCACAACACCACCGACCTTTGTGTCATCTGCAAACTTGCCAACCCACCCGTCTACCCCCTTCATCCAAGTCATTAATAAAAATCATGAAAAGGGTCACCCCCTGACTCTCCCACCATCCACCTACACTTGGGGCAATTACCAAGTAACACGTCTTTGGGATGTGAGAGGAAACTGGAGCACCCAGGAGGAAACCTGCATGGTCATAGGGAGAATGTACAAACTCCACACGGATATCTCTGGAGGTCAGGACTGAACCGAGGTCACTGGAGCAGTGAAGAAGCAGTACTACTGCTGTGGCACTGTTGTTAGAGCAGCACTCATCCAGTCAAGGAAAGAGCACTCTATCCTGCATCTAAAGTGCCTTGTAGACAGTGGAAAGGACTTGGAGGTACATCCTTTGGCATAGAATACCCAATCTGTGCCCAGCCCATGGAGCCACAGAATTTATTCTCCAGCTTCCAGCTTCTGCAGTCTCTTGTGTCTCCACAGAATTTACGTAGCTGGTCCAAGTTGGGTTTCCAGTGAAGGGAGATCCTCAGGAGACACAAGAGACTGCAGATACTGGAATCTGGAGCAACAAACAAGATGCTGGAGGAACTCAACGGGTCAGGCAGCATCTCTAGAGAGAAATGGACAGTCGATGTTTCAGGTCGAGATCCTCTGGACTGAAAGGTAGAGGGGAGATAGCCGGTATAAAAGGGTGGGGGGAAGGGGTGGAGCCAGAGATGGCAGGTGATAGGTGGATCCAGGTGAGGGGGGCAAGAGGCAGATGGGGGGGGGGGGAGAGCACGAATAATTACGGAGGCTGGGAGATGATATGTGGAATCAAACGGGGGGGGGGAGGTGGAGGAGATTAGGCAGATGCAACTAGCGGTGGGGACAGGAGGGGGTCAAGGCAGAAGCTGGTGGGTGATAGGTGGAGCCAGATAAGGGAGGGATGACGGGCAGATGGAGCCAGCCCGGGGAAGGGGAGATGGAGAGGGATAGGAAAGAGGAACCAAGAGAGAGGAACCCCAGGAGGATAGGAATATGGGTGATGGACAGATGGAAGCAGGTGCAGGAGGGTAATGGAACATGGAACATTACAGCACAGGACAGGCCCTTTGGCCCATGATGTTGTGCCAGCATTTTATCCTGCTCTGAGATCTCTCTAACCCTTCCCTCCTACATGGCCCTCCATTTCTCCATCATTCATGTGGCTAAGAGTCTTTTAAATGTCCCTAATGTATCTGCCCCCCACCACCTCTGCTGGCAGTGCGTTCCACGCACTCACCACTCTCTGTGTAAAAAACTTACCTCTGACAGCCCCCCTATACCTTCCTCCAATCACCTTAAAGTTATGGTCCCTTGTGTTAACCACTTTCACCCTGGGAAAAAGTCTCTGACTGTCCACTCGATCTGTGCCTCTTATCATTTTGTACACCTCTATCAAGTCACCTCTCATCCCCCCTTCTCTCCAAAGAGAAAAGCCCTAGCTCACTCAACCTATCCTCATAAGACATGTTTTCCGATCCAGGCAGCATCCTGGTAAACCTCCTCTGCACCCTCTCTAAAGCTTCCACATCCTTCCTATAATGAGGTGACCAGAAATGAACACAATACTCCAAGTGTGGTCTGACCAGAGTTTTATAGAGCTGCAATATTACCTTACGGCTCTTGAACTCAATATCCCTCAATACTCAATGACTCAATACTCAAAAATGAGTCTGGGTAACAAGAGAAGGGACGGAAAAAGTGAACAAAGGGAGAGTGAACTTTGGTGGAGGGGGTAACAGCGGGAAAGGAACTCAGGGGTGTGGGTTACCTGAAAGTGGAAAATGTTCTTACCTTAGGCTGTAGGCTACCCAGGCGGAATATGAGATGTTGTCCTTCTGGTGTGCGTTTGGCCTCAGTGTGACAGTGAAGGAGGCTAAGGACAGACAGGTCAGTGTGGGAGTGGAGGGGGAAGATGAAGTGACACGCAACTGGAAGCTTAAGGTGGCCATTGCAGACAGAGCTCAGGTGCTCTGCAAAATGGTCTCCTATTGTACACTTGGTCTCACTGTTGTAGAGAGTCCACAGTTCAACAGATGAGGTTGGAGGAGGCACAGGTAGATCTCTGCCTCACCTGGAAGAGTGTGTCGGTCCCTGGATGGTGGTGAGGGAGGAGGTGAAGGGACAGGTGTTACCCCTCCTATAGTTGCAGGGGACAGGGCCCAGGGTAATACCTGTCCCTAGCCCGTCTGTCTGTCTGAACTGCCAGAGAGAGGACAAAGGCAAACTAGAACACTATTTCATATCTGACTTGAGGACCATACAACCCAATGATATGAACGTTGAACTTTCCAGTTTCAGGTAACCCGCACCCCCCGTCTTCCTTTCCCACTCCCCACGGGTCCAGCCAGGCTCTCTCTGCCTTGGTTCACTTCTTCCATCCTCCTCCACTCATTGTTTTCCCACATCTGCCCATCACCCACATCTCTCTCTTCCTGCATTTCCTTCTTCTTACTCCTTGGTTCACTTTTCCTTTCCGCCTCTCCCACCTGGTTCCACCTGTTTAAAGTTTTAATTTTCCTTACTTGTTTCCACCTACCACCTACCAGCCTCTGTCTCAACAAACCTCTTTCCCCGTTCCCCCACCTGGATCCAAATACTCATCATTCCTTCCCCTCATCTGGTTCCACCTCTCACCTACCGGCCCTCTCTCACCCCTCCCTTTCACTTCTAAACTGGCTACCTTCTCTGTTCACTCACGGTCCTGATGCAGGGTCCCCACCTGAAATGGCGACCATCCCTCTGCCTCCATAGGTGCCGCCTGTCCTGATGAGTACTTCCAACAGTTTGTTTTTGCTCCAGATTCCCACATCCACGTCTCCCGTGCCTCCCACTTTCCATCACTTAGCTGATGAGTGAGACTAGACTGAATGAGTGTTTAGATTAGATGTCCTGCTCTTTGTGAACAGCACGTATCCGAGCAATTCTCCACGTTGTCATAGAGGCACAGAGAATCATTGAGTCATACAGCACAGACACAGGCCCTTCGGCCCAACGGTCATGCTGACCGAGATGCCTATCTATGCTCATACCATTTTCCTGCATTCAGCCCGTATCCCTCTATTCTTTTCATATCTATGAACCTGTCCAAGTATTTTTTAAACTCTGATTGCATCCACCTCTACCAACCTCCTCAAGCAACTTATTCCACAGACCCATCACCCTCTGTGTGAAAGATTTGTCCCCCAGGTCTCCTTTAAATCTTTCCCCTCTCCTTAAACCATGTCCTCTAGATTTAGACGTCCCTACCACTTGGAAAAAGCCTGTGACCATCTACCCTGTCTGTGCCCCTCGTGATTTTATAAACATCTGTAAGGTCACCCCTCAGCCTCCTGTGCTCCAGTGAGAACAGTCCCGGGACCCCTCCTGCACCCGCAAGGAACTCATCAATTTTATCAAGTTCACCAACTTCCACCCCGCCTTCAGACTCACACGGTCCATCTCCGACACCTCTCTCCTCTTGCTCCGTCTCAGGAGACAAATTTTCCACAACATTATAAGCTCACTGACTCCCACAGCTCCCTCGACGACACCTCCTCCCAACCTGTCACTTCTCTGGATTCCACCTCTTTCTCGCAGTTTCTCCATCTCCACCACAGCTGACCTTGAGATGAGGCCTTTCACTCGAGGGCATCCGAGATGTCCTCCTTTTTCACATGGCTCCCCCACTGTAATTGGAGGAGCCCTCACTCACATCTCCTCCATTTCCCACACTTCTGTCTCACCCCACCATCCCCCTCCCCAGACAGAACAGGGATAGAGTTCCCCTGGTCCTCACCTACCACCACACCAGCCTAGCCATCCAGCATATCATTCTTCACAACTTCTGCCATCTACACCGTGATCCCACCACCAGCCACATCTTTTTTTTTATTTACAGCATGGTAACAGGCCCTTCCGGCCCAGCGAGTCCACACCGCCCATTTTAAACCCAAATTAACTTACTCGTACATCTTTGGAATGTGGGAGGAAACCGGAGCACCTGGAGGAAACCCACACAGACACGGGAGAACGTACAAACTCCTTACAGTCAGCGACGGGAATCGAACCCCAATCGCTGGCACTGTAATAGTGTCGCGTTAACCGCTAGGCTACCAGTACCACGACCCGCTCTTCTATTTTCTGCAGGGATTACTCCATGACTTCCTGGCTTGCTCAGCCCTTCCCGCCCATCCCTCCTCCTCCCCAGGCACTTTCCCCTGTAACTGCAGGAGGTGTAACAGCTCCCCCCTACACCTCCTCCCTCACCAACATCCAGGGACCTCAACAGCCTTTCCAGATGATTCAGAGATTCACCTGCACCTCCTCCAACCTTGTCTACTGCATTTGGTGCTCTCAGTGTGGACAACTCTACATTGGTGAGACTAAGCGTGGACAAAGAGACAGATTTGCAGAGCACCCGTGCACTGTTGCAACAGCCATCTTAAGCTTCTGGTTGCGTGTCACTTGAAGTCCCCTCCCCATTCACACACCAACCTGTCTGTCCTCGGTGTTCTCCACTGCAAGGGGAAGGCCAAATGCAAACTAGAAGAACAGCACCTTATAATCTGCTTGGGACCCAACAGCATGAACATTGAATTCTCTAGTTTCAGCTAACCTGCTCCCCCTCTGTCCCTTTCTCCCTCCTTCTGATCTACCCAGATCCTCCCACATCTTTCCAAAACCTCCCTCCCTCAGCCCCCTATCACCCAGTTTCTTTCCCAGTTCCCACCTACTCCCATTCTCCGAGAATCAGGTTTATTGTCACTGACGTACGTCATGAAACTTGTTGTTTTGCAGCAGCAGTACAGTGCAAGACATAAAGACATAAAAATTACTATAGGTTACAAAAATAAATAAATAGTGAAAACGAGGAATAACAAGGTCATGTTTATGGGTTCATGGACCATTCATAAATCTGATGGCAGGGGGGAAGAAGCTGTTACTGAAACATTGAGTGTGAGTCTTCAGGCTCCTGAGCCTCCTCCCCAGTGGTAGTAACATGAAGAGGGCATATCCCGGGTGGTGAGGGTCCTTCATTATAGATGCCTCCTTCTTGAGGCACCGTCTCTTGAAGATGTCCTTGATGGTGGGGAGGGTTGTGCCCGTGATGGAGCTGGCTGAGTCTACAACCCTCTGTAGCCTCTTTTGATCCTGCACATTGGAGCATCCGTATCCGGCGGTGATGCATCCAGTCAGAATGGACACATTCATCCACACGGGTCTTGATGAAGTCGGTGAAGGCCGTGGCATATTCATTCAGATCCGAAGATGAATCCCTGAATATGGCCCTGTCCACCGATTCAAAGCAGTCCTGTAAACGTTCCTCTGCCTCCCTTGACCAGACCTTCGTGGTCCTCACCACTGGTCCTCAGTCTCTGCCTGCATGTCGGGAGTAGAAGTACAGCCCGGTGATCGGACCTGCCAAAGTCCGGGCGCGGGATGGCATGGTCAGTGTTCTTGATGGCGGTGTAACAATGATCGAGGGTGTTGGCTCCTCTGGTTCCACAGGTGATATGTTGGTGGTAGTTTGTCAGAGACTTCTTCAAGTTGGCCTGGTTGAAGTCCTCCCACTGGGTCCCCTATTCCCTTCTCTCATTGTTCCCACCTGCCCACCATCCCTCCATCATTTGGCTCCACTCTTCACCTTCTATTCTTATCAGATTGCGTCATCTGCAGCCCACTATTCTCTCCACCCTTCCCTCCCCCACCTGATTCCATCTGCCAATCAACCGCTCCTCACTTGGACCCATCTACTACTTTCCAAATCTTGCTCCACCCCTCTCTATACCGGCTCTCTCCCCTCTATTCTTTCAGTCCAGATGAAGGATCTTGACCCGAAACACCAACTGTCCACTTCCCCCCACAGATGTTGTCTGACCAGCTGAGTTCCTCCAGCAGCTCGATTTTTGCCTCAGCCTATCCAATCTCCTCTTGTAACTAGATCCCTCCATTCCAGGCAACATCTTGGAGAATCTCTTCTGCACTCTTTCTACATCCTTCTAGTGTAGTGATCAGAAATGTACACATTATTCCAAGTTTAGCCAAACCAATGTCTTGTACAGCTGCAACGTGATGTCTTCTACTTAACGCCCCTGCCTATGAAGGCAAGCAAGCTAAAGACCTTCACCATCCTGTCTACCTGTGTTGCCATTTTCTCTGTACATCAACCCTTCTAAGGTCCCTGCCATTTAGTGTGCATGTCCAGCCAGTATTAGTTGACCCAAAATACAATATCTCACACTTGTCTGGACTAAATTCCATCTGCACAGCTCCACCAAACTTTCCAGCTGATCTATGTCCCCCTGTATCCTTAGGCAACCATCCTCACTGTCTACAACTCCAGCAATCTTTGTGTTACCAGCAAACTTACTTTTCAGGTCACAGATATTATCATTTTCATCATACACCACCCATTACAGACTTCCAGTCAGGAAAAACACCACACTCTGCCTCTTATCACCAAGCCAATTTTGGATCGTGTTTGCCAAAACACCTTGAATCCCATATGCTTTAACCTTCTGGACCAGCCTCCTGTGCAGAACCTTATCAAAAGCCTTGCTAACATTTATGTATACCATGTATACTGTCTTGCCTTCATCAGTTTTCTTAGTAACCTCCTTATAAACCTCAGTCAGATTTCTGAGGTAGGATTTCCTGTGCACAAAACCATGCTGATTCTTTCTAATCAGTCTCTGCTTTTCCAAGTGATCATAAATACTATCCTTAAGATTTATTACAATTCTTAAATCCTTTTCTGATCTTCTCTCTCCCTGGTTAGGTAAAATTTTTAAAGATGCCCTATCAGTAGGTAAATTACCATAATCTTTTATGAAGCATCTATCTCTTTAATTCTGAAAAAGGATAAAGATCCTACTGAATGTGCATCTTACAGACCTACTTCTTTATTGAATGTGGATTCCAAAATTTTTTCCAAAATATTGGCCTCTAGACTGGAAAAGGTACTTCCACAAATTATTTCTGATGACCAGACAGGATTTATTAAGAATCGTTATTTGCATTTTAATATTAGGTTAATGAATATTGGATATACCCCTGCATCTACAATTCCAGAATGTGTTATCTCGCTAGATGCCGGGAGGTGTTTGATAGAGTCGAATGGGAATACTTATTCAACACGCTTGAGAAATTTACTTTTAGTCCAAATTTTATATCCGTGATTAAATTGAGTTATCATTCACCTATGGCTTCAATACTTACTAATAATCAGAGATCCCCCTTTTTCAGGCTTTTTCGAGGCACTAGGCAGTGTTGCCCTTTGAGTTCTTTATTATTTGACATTGCCTTGGAACCCTTGGCAATTGCCCTTTGGGACTCTTCTAACATATTTGGTATTACTCGTGGAAATGGGATGTATAAGATATCACTATATGCAGTTGACCTGTTACTCTATATCTCTAACCTGGAGAAATCTATCCCTTCAGCATTAGCAGTGCTTGCTCAGTTTAGTGTTTTCTCTGGTTATAGATTAAATCTTAATAAGAGTGTGTTTTTCTCATTAAATATGCAAGTCCCAATTTATAGGCAATTACCATTTAGATTGTGACTGATTATTTTACATATCTGGGTGTTAAAATTACCAAGAAGCACAAGGACTTATTCAAAGTTAACTTTTTACCCTTAATTGATCATGTTAAACAATTGTTTACTAAATGGTCCCCATTGTCTCTGTCATTGATTGGTCGAATTAACGCGGTTAAGATGAATATTTCACCAAAATTTTTGTATTTATTTCAGGCGGTTCCAACCTTCATTTCGAAATCCTTCTTCGATTCTATTGATTCTAAAATTCTTTCATATATATGGCAGAATAAAAACCCAAGGTTAAGTAAGAAATATTTACAGAAATTAAAAAAGAACGGTGGTATGGCTTTGCCTAACTTTAGATTTTACTATTGGGCAATTAATATTAGACACTTAATTTCCTGGGCACAAGATTTAGATATAATTCAATGTCCTCGATGGGTGTATCTTGAGTATGAATCAGTGCAAGGATTTTCATTAGCTTCTATTTTAGGAGCCTCACTCCCTTTCGCACTTACTAAATTGAGTAAACAAATGATTAACCCAATAGTTGAACATACAATATGGATATGGTTTCAATTTCGTAAATTTTTTGGATTGAATAAATTCATTTTATCAAGTCCTATCCAATATAATTTTTTCTTTCAACCATCTAGAATTGATTTAGCTTTTTCTTCATGGAAAATGAAGAGAATAACATGCTTTCGTGGTTTATTCATTGATAACTGTTTTATGTCTTTTGAACAGTTGTCTAATAAATACAATTTGCCTAGATCACATTTTTTTCAGTATTTACAGATTAGAAACTTTTTAGAAGTTACTTTACCTTCTTTTCTGATACTATATAAAATTGAAAGTACGGGAAAAATTTTAGGTTTTAATCCTTATCAGAAGGGCTTGATAGCAATAATTTATGATCTGATTATGAAAGTACGTCTAGAGGCACTTGATAAAATTAAGAATGAATGGGAACGAGAACTCCAGATACTCTTACCCACAGAGACATGGAAGAAAATTCTCCAATTAGTTAATACATCTTCAATGTGTGCTAGACACTCTTTGATACAGTTTAATGTGGTTCATAGGACCCATACATCGAAGGACAAGTTAGCCCGTTTTTATCACCACATAAATCCTATATGTGACAGATGTAATTCAGAGGTGGCTTCCCTGACACATATGTTTTGGTCCTGTCCCCTTCTGGAAAAATATTGGAAAGACATTTTGATATTATTTCAACCGTGTTGAATATTGATCTACAACCTCATCCTATTACTGCAATTTTTGGATTACCAGTGATGGGTTCTGGCCATTTATCCACTTCTGCTTGTCATATGACTGCTATAGTTACATTAATGGCCAAGAGATCCATTCTATTTAAATGGAAGGACCCTATACCCCCTACTACATTTCTTTGGTTTTCTCAAACTATAACATGTTTAAACTTAGAAAAAATTAAGAGTGGTACTGTTGATCCTTTGCTTAAATTTGAGGAAGTTTGGAGTCCATTTATTCAATATTTCCATATGATATGAGCAGACCTTTATCGAATCCTCTTCAATAACTTTTGAATATGGAGGAGTGGAGCTGACAACATAATAATGTGTTTTTTTTAATTGAAGAAATATCAGTCCAGTTTTTTTTCTTTGAAGTTTTAGGTTTGATTTTGTCTATTATTATACTTCGTTTTGATTTGGGTGTTTTCTCTTCATATAATTAAATGTCTTTTCAATTTTTTTTTCCATCATGTACACTTAGCAAGAGTGCGGGAGGTCTAGATTACATATTTTACTCCTTGTGAGTATAAATATTAACTGTTATTACTGTTATCTCGATCTCTTCATGTCATATGTATAATTATTAATGTTATGTACATCAATTTGAATTAATTTTAAATTCAATAAAAAGATTGAAAAAGAAAGAAAGAAAGAAAGATTTTTCTACAATAGTTTCCCTACCACTGACATAAGGGTCACCAGCCCCTAGATTCCTGGCTTATTCCTACCACCCTTCTTGAATATGTGAACAACATTAGTTACCGTCCAGTCTTCCAGTACCTCAGCTGAAGCTAAAGATAATGCAGAAGTCTCAGTCAGAGCCCCAGCAATCTCCTTCCTTGCTTCCCGTGACAGCCTGGGATAAATTTCGTTAGGCTCTGGGGATTCGCCCACCTTAATGTACTTCATTATCTCTAATAGTTCCTCTTTCCAGATGACCAGCATACACCTCCCCTACCTCTCCATCCTCCTCACTGGTGAATACTCACATTGTTAGTTTCTGGACACCACACATACCCCCTAACTCCACATAAAGACTTCCCTTTCGGTCCCTGGAGGGGATCAACCCTCTTACTTAATATATTTATAAAAGGTTTAGAAATTCTCTTTAATTCTGTTGGTCAGAGCCATTTCATACAGTATCCCTGTTTTGCCGTCCTAGCTGCTTGCCAGGTAGATGCCAGTGCTTTTTCTGTATTAGATCACTGCCGCTGCTGCTGATGGTCCACAGGTCAACTTGGATGCCCAGTTCTGAGCTGCCAAATCTGTTCTGAGTCTGTCACATTTTTGGTGCCAACAACATGACGGAGGGCGTGCTTGGTGTGAAGATGGGAGTTTGTCTCCGCTGTAGTGTGAAGTGGAGTGTAAAGTGGTCACTCCAACAACTGCGTCTACAGCAGGTGGATTGGTGAGGCCAAGGTAAGTCTAGCCTTATCTGCCTTCCACACACACCCTCCATCACTAAATATGCCAGCAAAAACTTGCATTCTCTTACCTGCTACTTCTTGACTCTTCTGAGGCTGTTAACTCTTTGTGATTGCCTTCAATATTGAGAGTGCTCATCTCTGTGAATGGTCTTCCCAGTTCTCTCTCACACGTCTGGGAAGGAACAGAAGGATAATCACTTCTAGCTCCAGATCTCTGTCAGTCCAGCACGTCTCCTCATGTTGTTTACAGATAGCACCAGGCTCCTCTTTCTTTCTCTGAATCTGCTGGTACTCAGTCCTCCTCCACATCCTCTCCATGTTGGAATAAACATCCACTACTCCATCACTTTCACTGTGTGGAAGGTTGGAAATTACTTTCTCTTCCACTTCCTTGAGAGCGTAATCCAGACTCCACTGCAATGCAGGGAGGAGGTTGTGCTGTGTGCTACTGTTGCAGACATGCTATTAAATAATATTAAACCAAAGCTTTTCCTGGCTCCTTCAGTAGCAGAGGTACAGGTGAGAGAGGAGGGGGTGTTGCCTTTTTGATCAGGGAGGATGTAGCAGCAATTCTCAGAGACGACATTCGTGGGGGATCGTCCAGTGGGGCCATGTGGGGAGAACTCATGAACAAGAAGGGGAGGGTCAATCTAGTGGGGTGTACTATAGACCCCCCAATAGTCAGTGGGAAGTTGAGGAGCAGGTGTGTAGAGAAATTGCTCATAGTTGTAAGAATAATAGGGCTGTAATAGTGGGAGATTTTAATTTCCCCGGTATTGACTGGACTACTCAGAGTGTGAAGGGCCTGGACGGGGTGAAATTTGCGAAATGTATCCAGGAAAGTTTCCTGAGTCAATATATAGAGGGCCTTACTCAGGAGGGTGCAATACTGGACCTCCCCTTGGGGAACGAGGCAGGGCAGGTAACTGAGGTGGCAGTCAGGGAGCACTTTGGCTCCAGTGAACATAATTCTATTAGTTTTAAGACTGTGATGGAAAAGGATTGGACAGGTCCATAGGTTCGGGTCCTAAACTGGAGCAGGGCTAATCTTGGGGGAATTAGACAGGATCTAGCAGAGGTCAATTGGGAAAGCCTACTTGAAGGAAAAGGAACGAATGGCAAGTGGGAGGCCTTTAAGGGATATCAAGGGTCCAGGGGCAACATGTTCCTGCTGGGGTGAAGGGTAAACCTGGCAAGTTTAGGGAACCCTGGCCGATGAGAGATATTGAGGCTCCAATCAAGAAAAAGAAGGAAGCCTACATTGTGTTTAGGAGGCTGGAGATGAGTGAATCCCTTGATGACTGTAAGATGACTGATCATTGAGAATCCACTTAAGAGGGAAATTGGAAGAGCAAAGAGAAGGTATGAGATGGCTCCGGCAGGTAAGACTAAGGAAAGTCCTAAGGGATACGATGGATATACTAAGAGTAAAAGGGTGGCCAGGGAGAGAGTAGGTCCCCTTAGAGATCAGCAGGGAAGCCTACGTCTCGAGCCGCAGGAGATGAGTGGGATTTTTAATGAATATTCCTTCTTGGTGTTTACTGAGGAGAAAATCATGGCTGTTCAAGTGGTAAGGGAAACTAGTGGAGATGTTCTGGAGAACATTTATCTCACCGGGCAGGAGGTATTTGCAGCCTTACAGCTGATTAAGGTGGATAAATCCCCAGGGCCTGACCGAGTGCATCCTCGGACTTTGTGGGAGGCCAGAGGAGAAATTGCGGAGGCCCTTGCGGAGATATCTGCTTCATTGTTGGCCACTGGTGAAGTTTCCGAAGACTGGAAGGTGGCTAATGTTGTTTAAGAAGGGGAGCAAGGACAAGTCAGGGAATTAAAGGCTGATCAACCTGACATCAGTGGTGGGGAAGTTACTGGAGGAAATTCTGAGGGACAGGATCTACCAGCAGTTGGATAGACAGAGTTGATTAGGAGGGGTCAGCATGGTTTTGTGTGTGGAAAGTCGTGCTTGACAAACCTTTTCAAGTTTTTTGAAAAGGTAACCAAAGAGGTAGATAAGGACACAGCAGTGGATGTTGCCTATTTAGACTTTAGCAAGACCTCTGACAAGATTCCGCATGGTAGGCTGGTCTGGAAGGTTGGGTCCCATGAAATCCAGGGAGACCGAGTTAGGTGGATTCAAAATTGGCTTGGAGGTAGGAAGCAGAGGGTGGTGGTTGAAGGTTGTTTCTCGGAATGGAGGCCGCTGAGTAGTGGTGTGCCGCAGGGGTCAGTGTTGGGACCCTTGTTATTCGTTATTTATATAAATGATTTGGATGCGAATGCACAAGGCTTGATCAGTAAGTTTGTGGATGACACAAAATTAGGAGGTGTTGTTGATTGTGAAGAAGGTTATCGGAGATTACAGGGGGATCTTGATCGGTTTGGGAAGTGGGCCAAGGAGCAGCAAAAGTCAAACCAGCGTAGGACTTGTACTGTGAATGGTAGGGCACTAGGGAGTGTAATGGAACAGAGGGACCTAGAAATACAAGTGCATAGTTCATTGAAAGCGGCATCACAGGTAGACGGGGTGGTGAAAGAGGCATTTAGCACACTGGCCTTCATCAGTCAGGGCACTGAGTATAGGAGTTGGGACATTATGTTGCAGTTGTATAAGTCGTTGGTGAGGCCACACTTGGAGCACTGTGTACAGGTTTGGTCGCCCTGTTATAGGAAAGACGTGGTTAAACTGGAAAGAGTGCAGAGAAGATTTATGAGGATGTTGCCAGGACTTGAGGGCCTGAGTTATAGGGAGAGGTTGGCCAGGCTGGGTCTTTATTCCTTGGAATGTAGGAGAATGAGGGGCGACCTTATAGAAGTGTTTAAAATTAGGAGAGGCATAGATAAGGTGGACGGTAACAGTCTTTTTCCCAGGGTAGGGGAGTCCAAAATTAGGGGGCATAGATTTAGGGTGAGAGGGGAAAGATTTAAAAGGGGCCTGAGGGGTAACATTTTCATGCAGAAGGTGGTGAGTATATGGAATGCCCATCCTGGTGAGTTCCTGCTCACCCAGCTTGGAGTATCTAATGGTGAAGTATCGCCCATTCTATCTGCCACAGGAGATTACTTCAGCTATCCTTACAGCAGTCTACATCCCACCCCAGACGGGCATGAAGCCTGCACTCAATGAACTATACTCCATGGTCAACAGACTGGAACTGGGATACCCTGAGGCCCTCTTCATCATTGCCGGTGACTTCAACAAGACCAACTTCAAGAGTGTGTTACCAAAGTACTACCAGTATGTCTCCTGTCCCACCAGGGGCCCAAGCAACCTTGCCCATTGCTACATAACCATCAAAGATGCCTTCCGAGCCATCCCCTGCCCTCACTTTGATGTCAGACCACCAGGCTGTGTTCCTTCTCCCTGCATACAAACAGAAGCTGAAACGTGAGGATCCAGTACAGAAAGTTGAACAGTGCTGGTCTGAAGAAATCGATGAAATTCTACAGAACTGCTTTGAATCAGTAGACTGGTCCATGTTCAAAGACTCAGCTACCAGCCTAGATGAGTATGTCCCCACCATCACGGACTTTATCAGCAAGTGAGTTGAGGACTGTGTACCAAAGAGGACAATCCAGATGTTCCCAAACCAGAAACCATGGATGAACAAGGAGATCCACTGCCAACTGAGGTCCAGGACTGTGACGTTCAAATCAGGTGACCCTGACCTGTAAAAGAGATCGAGATATGACCTCCATAAAGCTATCAAGAGACAATACCAGCACAAAATCAAGTCCCAGACCAGCCATCAGTTGTGGCAGAGTTTACGTGCTATAATAGGACACAAAGCAAAGTCAGGCAGCATCGCCGACAGCAGCGCATCCCTTCCCGAATGCTTAACGCATTCTATGCACATTTTGAACAGAAGGGGAGTGGTTTGTCACCACCCACCTTGACAGCCTCCATGCACCTGAACCCATAGTCACCACTGAGAACACAAGATCAGTCTTACGGAGAGTGAACCCGTGGAAAGCATCTGGCCCGGATGGTGCCCCTGGCTGTGTACTTAGATCCTGTGCAGATCAATGTACTTGCAGACATTTTTAACCTCTCCCTGCTTCAATCTGAGGTTCGCACCTACTTTAAGGAGACCACTATCATCTCAGTACCGAAGGAAAACAAGGTAGCATGCCTTAATGACTACCGACCGGATGCTTTGACATCCACCATCATGAAGTGCTTCAAGAGGCTGGTCATGGCACGCATTAACTCTATCCTCCCAGACAACCTTGACCCACTGCAATTTGCCTACTGCCGAAACAGGTCTACAGTGGATGCCAATACGCTGGCCCTACATCCGTCTCTGGACTGTAAAGGCGCCTACTTTAGACTATTGTTTATTGACTACAGATCCGCTTTCAATACTATAATTCCAAACAAGCTCATCACCAAACTCCAAGACCTGGGACTTAACACCACCCTTTGCAACTGAATCCTTGACTTCCTGACCAACAGACCGCAAGCAGTGAGGATAGGCAGCAACACCTCCAGCACGATTATTCTCAACTCTGGTGTCCCACAAGGCTGTGTCCTCAGCCCTCTACTCTACTCCCTATGCACTTATGACTGTGTGGCCAGGTTCTGCTCTAACTCCATCTACAAGTTTTCAGATGATACCACCATGGTGGGCCATATCTCAAATAACAATGAGTCGGAGTACAGGAAGGAGATCGAGAGCTTAGCTTCATGGTTTTGTGACAACAACATTTCCCTTAATGTCAACAAAACAAAAGAACTGGTCATTGACTTCAGGAAGGGGGGGCGGTGTACACGCTCCTGTCTCCATCAACAGTGCTGAGGTCGAGAAGGTTGAGAGCTTCAAGTTCCCAGGAGTGAACATCACCAATAGCCTGTCCTGGTCCAACCACGTAGACGCCACAGCTAAAAAATCTCACCAGCGCCTCTACTTCCTCAGGGGGCTAAAGAAATTTGTCATATCCCCTTTGATACTCACCTATTTTTATTGATGCACCATAGATCCTATCTGGATGCATCATGGCTTGGTACGGCAACTGCTCTGCCCAGGATCTCAAGGAACCACAGAGAGTTGTGGACACAGCTCAGCACATCACAGAAACTAGTCTCCCCTCCATGAACTCTGTCAAAACTTCTCACTGCCTCGGTAAAGCAGCCAACATAATCAAAGACCCCACCCACCCCAGACATTCTCTCTTCTCCCCTCTCCCATCAGGCAGAAGATACAAAAGCCTGAAAGCAGGTACCACCAGGATCAAGGACAGCTTCTATCCCATTGTTATAAGATTATTGAATGGTTCCCTAGTAGTTTAAGATGGACTCTTGACCTCACAGTCTACCTCATTATGATCTTGCACCTTATTGTCTACCTGCACTGCACTTTCTCTGTAGCTGTGACACCTTACTCTGCATTCTGTACTGTTTTACCTGGTGCTACCTCAATGCACTGTATAATGAATTGATCTGTATGAACAGTATGCAAGACAAGTTTTTCACTGTACCTCAGTACTAATGTCAATATTAAACCAATTCCAATTCCAGAAGAAGTGTTTGAGCCAGGTATAATAGTACCATTTAAGAAGCACTTGGATTGGTACACGGAGGGGAGGGCCTTGGAGGGATATGGGCTGAACGCCAAATGTTGAGACTAGCTCAGTGGACAATGTGGTCAGCATGGACTGGTTGGGCTGAAGGGCCCGTATCCGTGCTGTATTGCTCTATGGCTCTATGACTGGCCATAAGAGAGTCAATGACATGTTTTTCTTTCTCTACCATGTCACTAAAACAGAGTAACACAGTATGATATGTGTGTTGCTGCTATGCACAAATTGTCTGCTGGATTTTCAAATGCATGAGTACCCATATCTCAATAATATACTTAATTAGCTATGGAGTGCTCTGGGGCATCTTGAGAATCTGAAAGGCAGTATATAGATCCAAAGTATTCTTTCTATATTTTTTCTCTGGATGAACTTAATGAGGGATCAGACAGTACAAGTAACTGATTGCTGGAACTCAGTGATATTTTCCCTACTTCACTTTGCCCTCTCTTTCCTTGGTGCCTTTCTGTGGAGATCCAGGACTCTGCATGTCTTCCCCACTGGGAGCCCATTGTTCCAGGCTTGAGCCCAGAATAAGGCTTAAGTCTGCTTGAGTTAGGGGGTGCTTCTTCACAGAAGGACTGTGGAAACTTGGAGTTATCTTCCCCAAACAGCTGGAGAAATGGGCTGAACTGATGGGATGAGTGGAATTTTACTAAACAAGACTTTTGATACAAGTCATCTGCAAACTGAATGAATGATGGAATGGGCTGAAGGGGCTGAATGGCCTTGATGCGCTCCAATACCACGTTATAATGGTCCTGCCAAACCAGCACATTTTCCAGCTGAGCTCTTTGCTGCAGCACCTCAAGAGAACATGATAGTTCTGCTCATTATATCCTTGTTAGAAACATCTACTCGAAAGTTCCTGGAATAAAGATGACTTTTCTTCATATAATAGCAATCTAACAGTCTCTGTGTTATCTCCATGGAGTTACCCGGAGCAGATTTTTCTGGTTCTGACAGCTTGCTGTTACTGAACGAGGTCACATGCTTCACTCATTATTTATTTTCTAATTAACATGTTTATTCAGGGATCCCTGTTAAGGCCGATGGCATCTGTGTAATGAACTTCTGCCTAAGGATGCCTCGTATTATACAGCGGGCCACAGTAATAGCAAGACAGGCCACAACATTGCAGGGTCTGACATATCCAATTCACGTTGTGTTACTATAATGTGGATTCATGCCCTGGTGAGGGAGAAATCACACAAGGGTCCCTCCGCCGCAGACTGACTGGGGAAGGGATGGGAAAAAAGGCAGACAGACTCCAGTGAGAGAGGCAGACAGAGACAAGAGGGTTAGCGAGATGGATTGTTAGCGAGACAGACAGTCAGAAGAGGGTGAGAGGTAGACAGACAGAATGTAGTGAGAGACTGACAGACAGAAGCAGGGAGGGAGAGGTTGACAGAGAATGTGGTGAAAGAGACAGGGAGAGAATAGATGAATAAAAAAAACCAGTTCCTCAGCATTGTGAATGTTTGAAGTGCAGCCAACAGCTTCCTACAATTGGTGAAAGACATGGATGGCCACATGGATAATGAGAAGCACAAACTGATTCTCCACTCTTGCTCATTAAAACACCAACAAACTTCATCACAAACTGCCCCTGCTTCAGTTCCTGCCTGACCTTGTGGTGTCCAATTTATGAGCTCAGGTTCTGTAGAGAAGATTAATCCTGCACTTTTAAAATGAAAGAGAGAAACTTCTTATGGGAGGTGGGCACTGTTGGTGAGCACCGCATTAAATAGTGTCTAGGAGACAGCAGGAACTTTAGAACATGTGGTAACTTTTTATTGAAGACAACTTACAAATACCAATGTGTAGCAACTTCTGTGAGAGGGACAGAAAGAACAAGTGGGAGGAGAGGAATTGTCGACGTTTTGGGTCGAAACCCTGAATCAGGACTTGATGCAGGATTTCAATCCAGAATATCAAAAATTCCACCCAGCCCCACAGATGCTGCTGGACCCACTGAGTCCCTCCAGCAGATTGTGTGTTGCTCCAGATTCCAGTGTCTGCCGTCTCTTGTGTCTACAACTACAAATGTGTGTCCATGACACATGTAAGGCTATGTCATTACATCACACACATGACATTTATGTCTCATACATACATGTTGACCTTTGATGAGTCCCTTGGCCTGTTGTACCGAATCGCAATGACAGAACTAAACCTGGTGCCATGTATGCTTCCCAGCTTGGGTCCGTAGCACTCTGATCTTTACATTAGCGTGCGAGTTACTGATTGGGACTAGGAGATAAACCAGTTCTGACAAAAGGTTTTTGAAACATGAAACATTAACTCTGTCCCTCTTTCCACAGATGTTGTCCAATCCGCTGAGTGTCTCCAGAATCTTCTCTTTTTATTTCGGATTTCCGGTGTTTGGAACATTTTTGATTTTCATTTTCTGAAATAAGAATTGTTCCACATATCCCACAAGGTGGTATCTTGACCCGTGTGAGCTTTCACAGCTGCACCTTTGATTCAGAGAGTATGGAGTAGAAGGAGAAGTTATTCAATGTGGGAATGGAATCTGATGTTGGCTGAGATTGTCTTTCTCCATGAGTGCTGTCTGACCTGACAGGCACATCCTGTAGCCCCGCATTTCACAGTTTTTCCATTCCTCTGACTGTGTTCTCACTCTCTTATGTCCTCACTTCATAACTTTTAGGAACAAACGACTATGTTCTCCCTTCTGAACTGCCCCCTTTAACCCATCTACCAGATGTCCTCTTTTACAGGTTATCTCCGGGAAAACCTGACCTAACCATGTCAGAGATATTCCCTTTGATCCTTTCGTCCCTCTCCCATCCTCCCTGCAACTTATTTTCTCTCCTTCCCAGTTCTGGCAAAAGACCTTCAACCTGAAACATTGACTCTGTTAAGCTGCTGAATGTTTCCAGCATTTTCTGTTTTTATTTTAGATTTTCAGCATCTACAGTTCTTTTGATTAAATATCATTTTACACAAAATAATTAGTGTAGCAAATTTAAAGTGCCTGCTGTAGGATAAGGAAGCTGGTAAAATGAATGGAATATCCTTTGAGATTAAGGACTCAATAAGGGTGATGTAACGAGAAATAGCAGACAACGAGATTCTGATCTACTGTTGGAAGAATATTGGATCCAACACCAGGAGGGCTCTCTGCATCTCAGGTACTGCCATAAGTCTGTAACACCCAACAGAGCTGAGCATCTTCTCTTCAACATTACACCATTCACTCAGTACTACAGACTACGGCTGAAGCTTCAACTCACACTCTGATGTAAAGACGAACTCCGAAGAAAGCACGCCACCATCTTTGCTTCTTTAGAAGTTTATGGAGATTCGGCATGTCATTGAAGACAATGACAAACTTCTACAGATGTACAGTGGAGAGCATTCTGACTGGTTGCATCATGGACTGGTATGGAACCTCCAATACACAGGAATGCAAGTGGCTACAGAGAGTCGTGGACTCAGCCAGTTCCATCACGGATACAGCTATCCCCACCATCAAGGACATCTACAAGAGGCGATACCTCAGGAAGCCGACATCCACCATTAAGGACCCCTACCATCCCCGGCCGTGCCCTCTTCTCGATGCTGCCATCAGGCAGGAGGTCCAGGAGCCTGAAGACTCACACCATAAGGTTCAACGACAGCCTCATCCCCACTGCTGTCAGGTGCTTGAACCCACCTGAAAAACCCCAACACTATCTCAGACCACATTTTTTTCTCTCTCAATCTTGCACTAGTGTCGTTATGTTTAGTTTGTTATTTTGCACACATGTAAGTTATGTAAATTTATGCTAATTTAAGTTTACGTTTGTCCTCATCTCGTAATGTACTGAGCTGCTGTTGCAAAAAGCTAATTTTCATGGCATTTATACCCATGTAGGTATGCCTGTGACAATAAACTTGGATTTGAACTTGAAAGTGCTGCCTGATCTGTTGAGTGTTTCCAGGACTTGTTGTTTTATTTCGGCCAGCTTCAGGCCCTTCCTCACCTTTTCTCCCGGTACATGGATGACTGGATTGGTTCTGCTTCCTGCACACATACAGAACTCAACCTGAGATGTTTACTCATTTTTGTTTTCCACAAATGCTGCCAGACCTGCTGGGTATTTCCAGTATTTTCTGTTTTAATTATAAAGTGTCCGTCACAGTTGCTGAGATGTATTTGAAGTTCTTGGAGATGTACAATACTGTAAAGTCTTCACATTTGTTTACATGCATTACTGCTGAGAAGAATGAATGTTGTGCATTTGTATTAGGGATGACATGATTTTTTTTGGGGGGGAGTGGAAACTGGGAAGAAGAGGGAAAGTGAAGGATAATGGGGTTAGAGCAGGACAGCGGTGCTGAGGTAAGAGAGCAGCCGTGATGTTACTGAATGGCTGAGCACCAGATGGTCTATGCCTCCTTCTACTTCTTATGTTCTTAATCTATGTGACTTTACAGAATAGGCTTATCAGTGAAAGCCCAACTTCACCTTGTAGAGTAAAACAAAAAATGGAGGCCAAGCTCCCCCTAGCAATGGAGACGTGAAGTGGGAGGAAGGGGAACAGGAGTAGTGGGGGGGAGGTTAGAGGAAGGACAACGTTACACGGCTGTAATAAATTCATCTCAGTGAAACCTCACTCTCAGTGTGGCAGAGATAACTGATCATGTAAGATTGGATACTTTAAAAGAACTGTCAGCTTTGGGTCCGTATTCAATGGTCTATGACCCGTCTGCTTTGGCTTATTTAGACCAAAGCTAATCATCAGTCTATTGCTACTGATCTTACATAAACCACCCTCCCTCCCTCATCAACCATCACTGAGCCAAGGAAAGATTCGCTTAAAGCACGGAGAACCCAACAATGGTGGGAGAGGTGTGCTCCAGGCATATTGGACTCACGTTCCCGCCTTCTCATTATATCCCAGTACCTCATCAACGATAAGCCAGACCTGGACTTTGGTTCAAGTGCCAACTTTGGGGGTACAAAGGATCAGTTGGGTCAAAATCAATCAGAGCTTGCAATTATTTCTAATTAAAGCATTAATCACATCAGATTTAATGATATTTGTTCAAACTTCTCACAAACATTTTGCCAACTTCAGACAATTGAAAACAAGTTATTCTGAGCCATATCATTAATCAAGTATGATTAAAGCAGCTGAAGCTGGAATCTTGTCAGGTGCTCAAAATGATAAATGGTGTGCTCTCCAGCACTGGATCAATCAGAGCTTTCAGAGACACAGAAGGAAAACAGGCATTCAGGAATTTATACCACTGTCATCCAGACTTGGCAGCTGACAAACTGCAAGCAGTCAATTGGTCAGAACGGTGGACCAGGAGAAAAAATGGCAAATAAGGCAAGGAATTATACTTGCCTCATTTTTGTTTCCTTGTTGTCTTTTTTTATAGAAAGGTAGTTAATCCTTGCTGAAATGTGGTTATGATTTATAAACGCCATCTTATGTGCCTTACAGATTATAAATCAGCTTTACAAAGGGTCTGTTCCCTCCACGACACCCTGGTACACATTTCCATCTCCTCTGGCCACACACAGACTTTCCCCTGCAACCACAGGGGGTGCAGACCTTGTCTTTGCACCTCTTCCCATCCCATCAGTCAAGGACACAAGCTCTCCTTCCAGATGAAGCAGTGATTCACTGGCACTTCTTCCAACCTGGTGTATTGCATCCAGTATTCACAAACGTGACCTCCTCTATGCTGGAGAAATACAGATTGATTGTCCACAAGGATGAGCTCTAAGCTTCCAGTTACCTGTCACTTTAATTCTCCATCCTATTCTTAGTCTGACCTTCCTGTCTTTGGCCTGTTCCAGTGAGGCACAAGCTCAAGGAACAAGAAGCTTAGCTTCTGACTGAGATATTACAGCTATCAGGCTTGACATCAAATTCAACACCTTCAGCTAACCAGCCTGCCCAGTTTGTGTCAGAACTGACCAGTTGTGTTGCAAGGTCATCAACCTGTAACAGTAACTGTGTTTCTCTCTCTCTCAATGCTGCCAGAACTGTTGGGCATTTCCAGCGTTCTCCTTAATTTTAATTTCCAGTAACTGCAACGTTCTGTACCCCATATCATCTTTCCCTCTGTCCTGATTCATCACCCTCATTTTATCATCCCTCAGACAGACCTTCTGCAATTAACACCTCCCCCCTCCCCTCCCTCAGCTGGCATTGCTATTTACATCACATTCTCTTGGTCTCCACCTTTGTTCTCACCACACCTCCCCCTCCACTGCAACTTTTCCTGGTTCAGATGGAAGGTCACCACCTTGGAACATTAGCCCTGCTCCCCTCTCTGTAGATGCTGTCTGACCTGTTGAGGATTTCCAGCATTCCCTGTTTCTATTGGAGGAAACTATACCTCTTACCTAACCCATGTTCTACCTACGTGGGAATACTTGATACAACATAGAGAGGGCTTTACAATAATCAGAATGAAGCAGTCCACATCCAAATGCAGCAAGACCTGGACAATATCCAGGCCTGGGCTGACAGGTGGTAAGTAACAATCTTTCCTTGGCTCAGTGATGGTTGATGAGGGAGGGAGGGTGGTTTATGTAAGATCAGCGCGGATAGACTGATGATTAGCTTTGGTCTAAATAAGCCAAAGCAGACAGGTCATAGACCATTGAATACGGACCCAAAGCTGACAGTTCTTTTAAAATATCCAACCTTACATGATCAGTTATCTCCGCCACACTGAGAGTGAGGTTTCAAAACATACAGGTCGCTGAGATGAATTTGTTACAGCTGTGTAACGTTGTTCTTCCTCTAACCTCCCCCCACTACTCCTGTTCCCCTTCCTCCCACTTCACGTCTCCATTGCTAGGGGGAGCTTGGTCTCCAGTTTTTGTTTTACTCTACAAGGTGAAGTTGGGCTTTCACTAATAAGCCTATTCCGTAAGGTCACATAGATTAAGAACATAAAAAGTAGAAGGAGGCATAGACCATCTGGTGCGTCATACCTGCTCAGCCATTCAGTAACATCACGTCACACAAGTCCCAGGCAATGATGATATCCAACAAGAGAAAGTCCAGTTTACACATCCTGACATTCAATGACCTTACCATCACTAAACACCCCACTCTCAATATCCTGGGGGCTACCATTGACCAGAAACTGAACTGGAATAACAATATACACATTGTGGCTACAAGGCAGGTTAGAGGCCAGGAATCCTGCAGTGAGTAACTCCCCAAAGCCTCCACCATCTAGAAGTCTCCAGTCGGGAGTGTGATGGATCACTCTCCACTCGCCTGGATGAGTGCAGCTTCAACAACATTCAAGAGGCTCAACACCATACAGAACATAGCAGTTCACTTGATACGCACCCGTCCACAACAATTCACTCACTTCACCACCGACCTACAGTGGCAGCAGTATGTACCATCTAGAGAATGCACTGCAGCAACTCGCCAAGATTGCTTAGACAGCACCTTCAAAACCCATGACCTCTACCAGCTAGAAGGACAAGGGCATCAAAACCATGGGGAGAACCACCACCTCGAATTTGCCCTCCAACCAAACACCATTCTAATTTGGAAATGTATCACTTTTCCTTCACCGTCGCTGGGACAAAATCCTGGAACTCCTTCCCTAACAGCATCGTTGGTGTACCCACACCTCAGGGACTGCAGTGGTTCAAGAAGGCAGCTTACCACCACCTTCTCAAGGGCAATTGGGGATGGGCAATTAAATGCTGGCTCATAACCCTTGAATGGAAAAAATTATGAGAGGAAAGTATCCATGGAGTTGTGTTGTTGGTAACACGGGGTTCCTGCTATGCATTAAGGTGCAGCCATCATAAAGGAGTAGTAGGCCATCATATTAGCCATAAAGCCATCATATTAGGAATAGTCAGCATGGCTTTGTCAAGGGCAGATCCTGCTTTACGAGCCTGATTGAATTTTTTGAGGATGTGACTTAACACATCGATGAAGGGAGAGCAGTAGATGTAGTGTATATGGATTTCAGCAAGGCATTTGATAAGATACCCCATGCCAGGCTTATTGAGAAGGTAAGGAGGCATGGGATCCAAGGGAACATTGCAATGTGGATCTAGAACTGGCTGGCCCACAGAAGGCAAAGAGTGGTTGTTGAAGGGTCATACTCTGCATGATGGTCGGTGACCAGTGGTGTACCTCAGGGATCTGTTCTGGGACCCTTACTCTTTGTGATTTTTGTAAACAACCTGGATGAGGAAGTGAAGGGATAGGTTAGTAAGTCTGCGGATGACACAAAGGTTGGAGGTGTTGTGGGTAGTATGGAAGGCTGTCAGAGGTTACAGAGGGACATAGATAGGATGCAAAGTTGGGCTGAGAAGTGGCAGATGCAGTTCAACCCAGATAAGTGTGAAGTGGTTCATTTTCGTAGGTCAAATATGATGGCAGAATATAGTATTAATGGTAGGACTCTTGGCTGAGTGGTGGATCAGAGGGATCTTGGGGTCTGAGTCCATAGGACGCTCAAAGCGGCTGCACAGGTTGACTCTGTGGTTAAAAAGGCATATGGTGTATTGTCCTTCATCAATCGGGGAATTGAATTTAGGAGCCGAGAGGTATTGTTGCAGCTATATAGGACCCTGGTCAGACCCCACTTGGAGTACTGTGCTCAGTTCTGGTCACCTCACTACAGGAAGGATGTGGAAGCCATAGAGAGGGTGCAGAGGAGATTTACAAGGATGCTGCCTGGAATGCGGAGCATACCTTATGAAAGCAGATTGAGGGAACTTGGCCTTTTCTCCTTGGAGAGACGGAGGATGAGGGGTGACCTGATAGAGGTGTATAAGATGATGAGAGGCATTGATCAGGTAGATAGTCAGAGGCTTTTTCCCAGGGCTGAAATGGTGGCCTCAAGAGGACATAGGTTTAATGTGCTGGGGAGTAGATATAGAGGAGATGTCAGGGGTAAGTTTTTTACTCAGAGAGTGGTGAGTGCGTGGAATGGGTTTCCGGCAACGGTGGTGGAGGCAGATATGATAGGGTCTTTTGAGAGACTGTTGGATAGGTACATGGAGCTGAGAAAAATAGAGGGCTATGGGTAAGCCTAATAATTTTTCGGCACAGCTTTGTGGGCCGAAGGGCCTGAATTGTGCTGTAGGTTTTCTATGTTTCTATGTTTCTAAAGGGCAGTGATAGCACAGTGAATGAAGGGTACAGAGCAGCAAACATACAAAGCAGGACATTTTTAGAAGGTATCTCCATCTAATTCTCATTGAATGCTTTTATTTTGCCCTAAAAATTGAACTTAACTTTAGGAAACTGAAAAACATTATAAATTTTCAAGAGGGTTTCCATTTTTAACTTTAGTTATCGTTATTCAGTGAGCAACATGCATGAAGGTTTGGACTTATATAGACTGCAAATATTGATGACCATTTTCTTCAAGTGATTTAACAGCTTCTGAGCATTGGGAATAGCGTATCCTCAGCAGCCTGCAGTCCAGAAGAGATTCTGTGAGTTTTTGGCTGATATGAGGCATCAGAGTGTTGGGACAACAGCTGTACCTTTGCAAGAATCCACAGATGACGTAGAAGTTGAGAAGCTCATTGCTGGGTGTAGTATCAAGGCCATTTTAACCGGTAGGATGGAGCTGGTATGGTGGAGAAAAGTGTGCAGGAGTTGGGAAATGGGCACAGTTCCGTGGGTCTTCTGCTGATTGAGCTGAATCAACCTCGCATTGAGCTGTTGCTTGAGGGAGCCTCACATTGCATTGTGGAGGCAAATCACCAGTTCTGGAGTCCTCATGAGGAATGTTACACTCAGCCTAGACATACTGACATTGACACCACAGAGTGTGGACAAGGTGCTGCTAGAGAAACGGGTATGGCTGAGTGCAAATGGTGAGAACAATCCAGACAGGGAAGGTCAGAGGCAACAACTGATGCTTCAGTTATATAGGGCTTTGGTGAGATCCCTGTGGAGTACTGTGGAGGAATGTAAATACACAGGAATCTGGTCAGAGAAGGTTTGCTCAACTAATATCTAGAACAGGTGGGTTGTCTTATGAGGAAAGGTTGGACAGGTTCGGCTTGTATCCCTTGGAGCTTAGAAGGAACTTGCTTGAAACATAAGCTCCTGAGGGGTGTTGACAGGCCGTCACTGTTTAAAAATACTGGGTCACTCTTTTCAGAAGGAAGTGAGACATTTTCTTTCTCTTTCAGGGGGTTGCGAGACGTCGGAACTCTCTTCCTAAAAGGGCAGTGGAAGCAGTCTCTGGGTAAATTTCCGGCAGAAATAGACAAATTCTTGATAAACAAAGGTTGCTGTGGGCAGAAGGATGGGGATGAGGTAACAATTAGATTGGCCATGATTTTATTAAATGGTGGAGCAGCTCAAGGAGCTGAGTGGCCTACTCTTGCTTCTACTCTGTATGTTCATATGTTGGCAGATGAATACTCCGTCACCAACAGCAGAGTAATCATATTTGGGAATGTCTGAGAGGTTTTGAACTTGCCAACACACTGAGTTGGAGACACTTCCTATGCCTCCAGTACTAGACACTGGATGAGCAGTGTTAGCATCCTGAGGTGTGTAGATGTCCAGAGAGGTGGACAGAGTCAGGTGTTGTCTGTGTGTATGTTCAAGTCAATTCTGTATTTTCAGATTTTGTTGCCAAGGGGCCAAAAGTAGGCAAGAAATCGGAGAAAAGAGAAAAAACCAAAGAGAGGTCATTAGCTCTTGTGCTGTCCTTTGGAGCTCATCATTATTTGCTTCCTTCGGACATGCAGTGATGTAACTATGTCAAAGTATAATGGGAACCAGATCGGACACAGATTGCCAACCTCCAGGATCCAGGCGGATGGAATGAAACTCCCCTCCCTCCAGCTGCAAGGCTCCAACATGGAACTCTGGATAATTCAAATGACATTTCCTTAAAGGCTGAATCTGACCCAAATTACTGGGGCAGAGAGATCTGAAGTCTCCTTTGTTTGAGGGTACTGTGCAGACAGATTAGCAATTTCATGGTTTCTTTCAGGACATCCCAAAGTGAATTACATTCAAACTACCTCCCAAGGTGTAGCTGTCACTGAAATATAGGAAGAGTCTTCCAACACTGTGTACAGCAAGCTCTGACCAAGAACTATGATAATAACCAGACAGCACCTTCTGGTGTCATTGCCAGGAAACCAGGGATAACTCACCTACTTCTCTCCAAAAATTGCCAATGGACCTCTTCACCCACCTAAGGGGCAGTCAGGATCCCGGTTTATTGTCTCATCCAGGAGACAGTGTAGCACATCTTCAGGAGCACACTGTCTGGATTTCAGTGTTGAGCCTGCAACCTGCTATCTATGCGCCAGGTGCTGCCAACTGAGCCAAAGTTAACATGGCTGCCAAGAAATATCTTTACCCTGTATCTGATTGAGGACTTTCCTGTACAGGGCTTACCATGTATCGAACATATCCTGAGACATTTACAAATTAATAAAATTGTTGTAAGTTAGGAAATGAAATTAGAATCCACCTTCAAATACTAAGAAATAATTAAAAACTTTATGAGAAGTTATAAAAGATACCTCTTTCACAAATCTCCAGCCAAGGATCTGCATTCCGATGAGGAATCTGGACCTGCACCAACTCCGATGGATATGGAACTGGGGTGGTGGAGCAGAGGGGCAGCTCCACATTCAGCATGTCCCAGGTGCACTGTCAGGCTACATAGGTCTGGGCATACCGGGCAGCAGTGGATTGCTAGTGGTTCCTTTCTAAATATATCAATGATTGGGATGAGGGATCAAGTGTAATATACCCAGGTTTGTTGATGATACAAAGCTGAGTGTGGATTGTGAGGAGGATGCTGAGAGGGGATATAGACAGGCTGAGTGAAAGGGCAATGGCATGGTAGATGGAAAGTAATGTGTGAGAGTGTAAGGCCATCCACACTGATAGAAAAATAGAAAAGTTGGGTATGTTTTGAATGATGAAATGTTGAAAGATTGGCGTACAGAGGGATTGTAAGTATATTGTATTGTATTATATTGTAAGTATATAGTAAAATGTGTTAAACATTTTAAAGTGTTCCTGGTGTGTCTTAGTGTTTAAATGTTATTGCTGTGATGAAGGAGTGTTGTAAGGATTGATAAGTAATGTAGTGGAGACCGTAACACTCTTACAGCGCCAGTGACCGGGGTTCAATTCCCGCCGCTGCCTGTAAGGAGTTTGTATGTTCTCCGCGTGTCTGCGTGGGTTTCCTCCAGGTGCTCCGGTTTCCTCCCACTTTCCAAAGACATACGGGTTAGGAGCTGTGGGCATGCTATGTTGGCGCCGGAAGCGTGGCAACACTTGCGGGCTACCCCCAACACATTCTCAGTAAAGCAAAAAGACGCATTTCACTGTGTGTTTCGAAGTACATGTGACTAATAAATAAATATCTCTTCTTGTCTAAAGCAAGTAAAATATTTGTTAGTTCGATAGTAAAATTGTATGAGGTCATAAATAAGGCTAACAAAGGTTGCACTGAAACTAAACCGTGTTTAAAAGGTGCAGGGTATGAAAGTCGGGGCACTAATTTAGACTGAGAAGCAGATGAATAGCCTGGGACAGAACAAGTAGATTAAATCCAGAGTCAGAGTTATACAGCACGGAAACAGGCCCTTCGACACAACCTATCCATGCCTTCCTGAGCTAGTCCCATTTGCCCACATTTGGCCCGTACCCCTCTGTTGTGTGAAATCATTCTTTTTTTCTGTCTTAGGGATCAAGGACTCTGGACACGAGCTTTGTAGACCAAAACTAGTTTAATCACAAAGGCAAATGCGGACAGAATGGATGGGAACAGACACACGCTCACTCACGCACAGGATACCACGAACACGAGAGGGTAAGCACAACTGGGGTAAAATACGCACACACACTGATACACACACACACTGATACACACACACAGATACACACAAGCACACACACACAGATACACACAAGGACACACACACACACTGATACACATAAGGACACACACACTGATACACACACGCACACACACAGATACACACAAGCACACAATAACAATGTACAACTTGAGGATATAACACTTCAATGCCTGACCCACACTAGCATTGGCCCTTAACACTCCCTGAGTCTGAGTGAAACACTCCCCTGACCATGTGGTGATGCACTCTTACCAATGATCTCTGCAGCGTTGTCTCACTACTCCTGGGGTCATCAAAGAGGAAGGGTTAGGGGAAGCAGCCCTTTTTATGGTGCTAGGAGGCTGGGTGGAGCCTCACTGTTGTGATTTAAACTAGCCAATGGTGTGGGAGTCAAAGACAAAGGTTCCTGCCACAGCCAATGGTCAGGCAGGTTCAGAGACAAAGGGTACTAGTCGGGCAAATTCAGAGGCAAAGGGTACTCTCACACCTGAGGGGTGGGTGGGGCCGCACCTTGATTGACAGTGGTATCACTTCCAATCAGAGGAGCAATGCTGTCCTCCAGTCAGTGGGGGTCAGTGTCATTACTGTCACGTGACAGCCATGTGGATTTCTCACAACACCCTCTAACCCTTTCCTATCCATGAACCTGTCCAAATGGCTCTTAAACATTGTAATTGTAGCCCTCTCTACCACTTCCTCTGGCAGCTCGTTCCATACACCCACCACTCTCTGTGAGACAAACTTGCCTCCCAGGTTCCCTTTAAATCTTTCTCCCTACCAGCAACCTGCTAACAAAGTCTGGTACTTGAAACAAGTAGGGCCAGAACATTGATTAAGCAAAAGGGAGAACAGAGGAGGGGTGAAACACCCAAAGGACCATACGACTGAAGCAAACAGCATTTGTGACAGAATGTCAGCCAATCAGTCTCAGGTTCCCACTCAAGCGACAGCAGCTGCAGGAGGGTAAGCAAGGATGATAAGGAATACTTTAAACCATAAAAGAAAAGACGGAGCTAGAAATATGTAACACATAAAATATATTTTCCCAGGGAAATCAGGGGTAAGATGTTCGGGAAGTCAGTAAGACCAGGTAAGATCAAAGAATAGAAAGCAGACGTATGGGTCCAGAGAAAAAGTGACCACACCTCAGTCAGTCAAGGGCCTGCCAAAGTTCTGAGGAACAGCCTGTGACTGTTGGATTTGCTAAGTACCTTTTCTTTGTACTGGTTGCAACCTACTTAATAAATCTTTTCTGCTTATAACCAATATACTTGTATCCAGAGTAGTTTGTTATTATCACAAACAGGTCTCTTAGTTAGTTTAATTTAAATCTTGAAAGTAAAACAAACTGTGAATGGTCAGACCTTGCAACATGAATCAGTAAAGGTTAACATGCAGGTTAGGAAGTTGGCCTTTACTACAAGACCATTAGTGTACGGGAGTAAAGATTTCTTACTGTAGTGTGATAAAGCCCTGGTGACACTACACCAGGAATATTGTATCCTGACCAGAGGAAGGGTACCTTATGATAGAGGGAATGCAATGCAGACCCAGTGGGTCAGAGGACCTGCTTCTGTGCTGCATCAGTTAGATAGTCTTAGGTGTAGTCTGAAGGGCGGCACAACATAGTGGGCCGAAGGGCCTGTATTGTGCCGTATTGTTCTATGGTTCTATGGTTCTATGAGTCCATGGTTCTAAAATGGGGGTTTGACAGGGTAGCTGCTGGAAGATGTTGCTTCTGATCAGGCTGTCTCGAACCAGTGGTCAGAGTCTCAGTACGCGGCCTGTAATTCAGGGCTAAGTTACGAAGAAATCACTTCACCCAGAGGGTAGAATTCTCTACCCAGGAGGACTGTGGAGACTTCGTCACTAAGTATAGTCAGAGATCAATCAATGTTTAGACACTGAGGAAAGCAAGAGCCATGGAGTTAGTGCAGGAAAATGGCACTGAGGTAACAGATCAACTGTGATTGTATTGAAAGGCAGAGCAGGAGCAAGGGACAGAGTGCTCTATTCCTGCCTCTCTTTCCTGTGTCCTTCGAGCGCTGGCCACAGCCAGTCTGATTTCGCCCATGGTGAACATGTCTGGAGAGAGGGTAGTGGAAGTATTGCTCTGTGTGAGAAGTTCATAAGGAATCGGAGCAGGAGTTAGCCACCCCTGAGATTGTGGCTGATTTGGTCTTTGGTCTCCGCTCCAATCTCCTGCCCTGCCCCATGAACCTTAATATTCCTGCATGCCAAAAATCCACCTCAGACCTGATCAGGTGGCAGAACGGGGGACCTGCCACCCCGCCCCAGACAGCACCGAGTCTAGCCAGGAGACGAGCGGCTGGTTGCACTTGCTACCTGGACCCTCAGCTTGACACTGGCCACTGCTGACCCAACTGTTGCCACGTGAACAGGGTCACAACCTTCTCCAAAGGCAAGTGAAACAAAATGGCTTGTTTTGTTTTAAAACATCATTTTAATAAATAGCACTTTTTAATTATGCGTTGTGCATGATTTTTAATTATTTTATTATTTATATTTTATTAAATTATATAAATGTTTTTGAACTGTTTCTAAGTGTCAGATGGCCACTGGAGTGGTCAGTGGGTGGGCTAGGTCTCTGCTCACTGACCACCCCCCTCACAGGATTGAGGACCGGCCAAATGTTGGGATCCAGTTGCCACAAAGATTAGTGTTGGCTGCAGAATAAGGGGGCGGTCACTTAAAACTGAGATGGATAATAATTTCTTCTCTCTGGAATTCTCCGAGAATGTTGGAGACTACATCATTGGGTATATTTAAGGTGGAGATAAATGGTTGAAAGATTGAGCAGTTGAGGGTTATGGGGAACCAGCGCAGAGGAGGAGTTGAGACCAGCATTGACCAGCCATGATCATATTGAATGGCAGGGCAGGACTGAGAGGCCAAGTGACCTACTCCTGCTCCTAGCTGCTTGTGTTCTTCTGTTATAAAACAGGGGAACTGGCTGCAATGGAAAACAAAATAAACTGCAGATGTTTGAATCTGAAACAGTTCTGAGGAAGGGTCCCTGACCCAGAATACTAACTGGTTTCTCTCTCCACAGATGCTGGTTGACTGGCTGAGTTCTTCCATAATTTCTGTTTTTGAATTGGAGGCAACTTTCTTTTGGGGGGGGGGGGGGCGGGGGTGGGCACCGAGACCTGGCTATAGAAAAAAACAGGATTGGGAGCAATGGAGGGGAAAGGGGAGATGAGCTATGGTACTGGTGAATAGCAGGAAAAATAGATATGCTTCAAATGACAAAAATAGAATCCATTTGGATCAAGATAACACAGGACAAATCCCACTAATGAGTGTCATCTACAGACTGTCTAATGGTGCAAGACAGGCCAAGAAAGAAATATCTAAATAAATTAAGGAAATGGGTGGAAAACATAGAACAGTAATCATGGGGAACTCCACTCCATATTGATTGGGCTGAAGGGAACAAAGGAATGGCTGATGGAATGTAACTCAGACAAGTACAAAGTGAAGCATTTTGGGAAGTTAAACAAGGGCAGGACATAGTGAATGGCAGGGCCCTGGGGAGTGTTGTAGAACAGGGTCCGAAGGGTACAAGTGTATCCTTCCCTGAAAGTGGGAACGAGGTGGTGAAGAAGGCATCTGGCACACTTGCCTTCATTGGGTGGGGCATTGAGTCCAAGAGTTGGGATGTCATGCTACAGTTGAGCAAAATGCTGGGGAGAGCAGACCTGGAATGTTGTGTGCAGTTCTGGTCACCATACATTTAAAAGGATATGATCAAGCTAGAAAAGAATAACAAACGTTGGCAGGATTGGAGGGCTTGAGTAATAAGGAGAGACTGTATAGGCAAGGATTTTTCTTTCCCTGG